>NW_027103595.1:1650385-2850385 GCF_902728285.1 Clytia hemisphaerica | reverse complement strand
ATATGCAAAATTTAACTGCAATCTTGGTCGAAACATTTTTTGTGTATTTTAACGGTTTCCAGAATTTATCGCTTTTAGGCTATATTCCCAGCTTCATTGGATAACAATTTTGAGATTTTGAATCCTGAGATCCTAAGGTCCTAAGTCTTTATGTTTTTAAATTTATGTTGAAATTCAGATTAAATTTAAAACTCTACATTCCGGACGTAAAATTTCGTAGGGAAATTTCTTTTGTCTCAAATAATTTGTCAAAGATTATAGCCCTAGCATTCTGAAATGAGATTTTTTTCAATGGACATGACGAATCAAATTCATAAAATTGGAGCTAATTTATTAGCTTAGGTTAATTATCGAACCTGCTTCTCCCGCACACAGATTCCCTTGCTTAGCATCCCGCTTTAACGGGTCAATATTTCCCGCCAATACTTTTCCGCCATGTTTCTTCTCAATGATCGGCTGACGGCAATTATCTCTGAAACTACCGCCAATATAAATCCTATAAAATAGACTCCACTTGCATTCTCCACCTCTGCCAAATAACTCAAAAATAATTTTACCGCCCACCCACCCAACGCATGTCCTTTCTTGGTTTGCTCCTTTTTTTCTTTTCTCTTTCAGGTGTACACGACGGGTCGATGTCATCAACCAATCGCCACCCAGCGCCTCGGTCCTAGAGTTTTTCCTGATGGCAGGTTTTTTAGCCCAAGGACCGACCATTTGGGATGTGCTGTGCAAATTTTAGCTGGTGGTTTCATTTCTGAATCTACCCTTTTCAACAATCCTAATTATGTGGTCTCTTACACTGCTTGGCCACGGTCCACAGTGCTCACATATACAATTTCTACACTGCCTGGCCACGGTCCACAGTGCTTACAGATACTATTACACTGCTTGACCACGGCTCACAGTGCTTACAGATACAATTACACTGCCTGGCCACGGTCTACAGTGCTTACATATACAATTTTTACACTGCCTGGCCACGGTCCACAGTGCTTACAGATACAAACTTTACACTGCCTGGCCACGGTCCACAGTGCTTACAGATACTATTACACTGCTTGACCACGGCTCACAGTGCTTACAGATACAATTACACTGCCTGGCCACGGTCCACAGTGCTTACATATACAATTTTTACACTGCCTGGCCACGGTCCACAGTGCTTACATATACAATTTTTACAATTTTTACACTGCCTGGCCACGGTCCACAGTGCTTACAGATACTATTACACTGCTTGATCACGGTTCAAAGTGCTTACAGTTACAATTTATTTATTTTTTTTACACTGCATGGCCACGGTCCACAGTATTTTTTTTTTCCCCTCTTTGTTAGTCTCACCTCCTTTAGGGGTGTTGGCTTACCTTCGGTAACCTTAGGGCCTCCTTACATTCCTAGTGTCATTGTCCTGGCTGCTCAGCCCATACAGTGCACAGGATATCATGGCTCACTTGTTTGATTAGAATTAAGGTACACAGCACATCCCCAATGTTACCCCAAAGCAATCCATTGATTTTCATGTTATTTCATTTAATAAATTTCGACTTCATTCAATTATCTTGTCTCCATTTATTTTCACTCAGATCCATTCTAGGCAAAACAGGATCTTCATTCCGAACAATAGACTAAGTAAATTTTTAATCCAGCCTTATCATTCGATCCCCATCAGGTAAAACAGGATCATCATTTTGGAATACTACTCGTGATACTTTTACTGTGTTTATTTCGAACCGTTTTATCGATCGTTGCCCACAGGTCAGATAATTAATGAAAGATTATGTATTTCAAATAGAACAATGATTACTTTCAACGGTTAAAATTTCCACGAGATTTTTGATTAATAGCGAAAATCGCAGAGGGTGAATTCGCAAAAAAATTAATCCGATCAAATAATATCATATGGAAATCAAAAAAGACAATTTATAAAATGTTCATAAAACAAAAGTGATGCTGTTTGATAGTAGGTTTTACAATATTCTAGAGTGCTGTGTATTTTTTTCCGTAACGGGTGTTACGGACGAAATGCTTGTTTTAATGAATAACTTGACTTCAGTTCAGGACTTCTGGTGGTTGGGCTAAAAAGAAAAAGTGATTAGATAAAATATTAACAGCTGATACGAATACACGCTTTTCTTTTTATAAGAATGGTGTAAATCCATTCTATATTTTTTTGGGAAAATCAACCCAAAATATTCTTACAGCATTCTTAGTTAGGTTAGGATCCTAATTCAGACTAGATTTAACATTTAGTACATATACATACTCAAGCATAAAATGGCATTTTTGTGAAAGGAGTGAGCCTTACTTGGGGGTAATTGGCCATTTATAATTGAAAATATTCTAAAAATGGCATTCTTAGCATGAGTAGCCAAATGCCATGATGGTGATATTCTTAGCATTATTCTTAATTTTTTGGCCATTTTCATCATGGACATTCTTATAAAGTGTATTCTTATAAAAAAAGCGTGTATAATATGTATTTCCTATTAGCAGGGTACACATTGTTTTTTTTATAAGCAACCGAGTTGCCAAGGGTCCAGCCCTGAGAATGGCCAAAAAATTAAGCAACTTGGCCTTAGCAACCTAACCTTGAAACTAGCATGAACCGGAAAAGCAACCCAAAATGCCTGACAAAGAGGCATCTTCGTGATTATTTTGCATAAAAATGTGTATCGATGGTATTTGAATACCAAATTTGGGCTATTTTGGATATTGAATGAAATAAAAAGCAAACATTTTTGTAGTTACTTTAGGCATTTTCTGCTCAAAATCCATAAGCAACTTTTTGGCTGAAATCGGGAAGATCCTTAGCAACTTCGGCCCCGGGACGGAAATTGGGATTGCTTATAAAAAAATGGGTAGGTATAATCATGGATAAGGCGTTGTCTAGACTTTAGTACCGGCATGGGTGGACCCTAGATAAAGATGTTTTTCTGTGTGAGCGTATCTACGGCAAAGTATGAATAAATTTCGAGAAGTCTGTCTCAATATAATGCGCTTATCTTTTTTAGAATTGTGCTATGGTCAACATTTTCATTTCAAGAAAATATAAATCATTGAATGGCATTGACAAAATTTCAAAAATATAGAAGAAAGTTCATCTTTGATTTGAATTTTTAAAAAAATAACAGCAATTGTTGCAACTTATGATAAGCGGCCAAGCGTTATTTGGCTCCATTTTTTGTCTTTGCTAGAGGTGGTAGCAAATCCATACCACCAGATCCAGTCCCGGAGAAAAACAAACAGAAAACCATGGCCAATAGACCAATTTTTATCAAATTGTGGAGGTATTTTGATGTTTTTATTATAGTTTCATGAACTTTGATGGCGTTTTAGAATATATTTCATTGTTTTGTTGTTTTCTTATAATTTTGAAAAAATTCCAAGATGGTGATATCCTCTAACAAAGTAGTCTTGTCTATGCGCATACTTTAAAGACAGTTAGATCATTAATTTACCTTTGTTGATTTGGTTCCGTTTGTGATGTCGCGCATGTCTCTTGTGTTGATGTTTTTCACTTCGTTTGTGATGTCGCGCATGTCTCTTGTGTTGATGTCTTTCACTTCGTTTGTGGTGTGAATTTCGCTTGTGGTTCTTGATTTTCTGCATTTTATTACGAAGCCTTCTCAATGCATCATGGAGTGGCTTGACGATGGAAGAATCTATAGAAAATAAAAAATATCGATGTTGATGTCTCACCTATACTAGCCCAATAAACTTTTTTTTTTAAAGAAGGTTTTGATGCCAAAAATATGAAGAGCAAGTTTACAGCATTTTTACAGCTTTGTAGAATCTCTAACACCCATTTTTCTTAGGAAATTGCACAAAAATGCTCAAAAATGGTGAACTTAAAAACATGTTAAGAACATTTTAAGTTTAAAACTCAAAAGTTGAAGAACATCCGAAGGCTTCAACAATTTTGAAACTTCTTATAAAAAACTTACAATCTAGGATGACTTTTAGACAGTCTTTTGATTAAATTCACGGAGTCTACGGCCAGATAAGAGGAGCCGGAAATCGAACTGGGAAACCTCTAGTTTGTGGCACTGGGTCTTAGATCAGCCTGCCATCGCTCCCAACCATCGCTATAAAAGAGGCCCTAAAGCGGTTTGCGTGATGTCGTGATAGGGATTTTTTTCTAGCGTTATTACGTAATTCTTCAATTTTTTCCATCGTGATTTCGCGATCAAAAGTCAAAACGTGATTTTAATTCGAAAGATTTTTGAGTGGTGATGCGTGATTATCCAATTTTTTTGCTGTTTTACGTGATCGTGATTCAAGACAAAAAAAATTGCGTGATATCGTGATCAGAGTTACCGATGTGGAGCATCATAAAAAGATAGTGAGAAACGTCCAAGAAACGTTCATAAAACCACTCTTTCAGCCTTTTTTCCTGAGATAAACCCAAATTAAAACTATTAGCCCGCTTCAAGGGGATTGTGCATATGTTACATATTATTTTCCATTCAATTTACAGGAGGGAAAATTAATAAATCTGTCCAGATTTCTCCTTTTAAATGTTGAAAAAAACTTTTCTAGTTATCCATAATAACTTGTGAATCCAAGAACACTATTGTTTTTGTTAAAATCAAGTCTTATTTCGCAAAAGAGTGATTTGCAATAAATATTTAATTAGTACTATAGCGACGTAATAATATTCACGTACTGAATAAATAAATACGAACCCTACGAGAAAGGCTAATTGAAAAGAGAGTGACTAAACATTATCCCCTAATGTTTGGCATAATTAAATGAGAAAATTTGTTTTTTTTAAATCAGGAATTTACCGGGGGGGGGGGGGGGGGGGGGTAATTAGGTAAGTGAATGTGCGGGTATGTGCCCTTAAGGGTGCCTTTTTTGGGACCTTAAAGTCCCTGTAAGGGTTGGAAAAACCAGAAAATTAAATTTCAGTCCCATTAAGGGTCGGAAAAGAAAGAAATTTCTACTTTTTGCTCCTTGAAAGATCAAAATTTGGTCAAATTAGTCAGTCTTTCGAGTCGTTTTAGCGTGAACTTGTTCACGACTCGAAAGACTGACGTCAATTGTTGTCAAAATAAGCCAGCACATTGTTCTTCGTAAACATTAAAACGAACTCGTTTTTTTTTAATTTCGCATAGCGAAAGTATTACGATAGGCTTTCGCAGCGGCGGCAGTGCGGAAAAAAAATTAGAAAACGAAAGTAGTTGAAACTTCTAGAACATTGTCGAAAATTCTGAAATATGGACTCAATCGCTAAGATAAAATTTAATGATTTCCCTTTCTGTAGGCGTAATCAAGCATTCGTAAACATTGCTCGTTTTTCAATGGCGGATTTCAGCATGCTGTGGGTTTTTGTATTTTTATCATGTTTTTGGTGTTTTTAGAGTGCTTAAAGAGGATTATATTTATTTTAGCATAGTATTTTATGTTTGTGTTGTTAGTAAATGCACCAATAAAGTGATAGGAATCTTGCAATTAAAGAGCTGCTCTTGCAAATCACTAAACACAACAACACAGACAACACGTCAACAGACAGGTTTACAGGTATGATCTTCACTTTTTCTCAGTACAGGTAGAATTATTTGTTGATATTTGATTAAGTTTTGTTGTAAGACAGATTATCATTTACTGGGTATTTCACAGAGAAATTTATAGCAGGGGATGTCAATCTATAAGGGATAGAAGTTCTACCGTAACGTCGGGTAACTTGCATCTCAGTGGAGGGAAACTTGCATAGCCATCAAATAACTGACCAATCAAAGCAGCAAAATTTCAAAACAAATGAACTACGCAGCTCTGTTCACAGCTCTACTCTACCATTTTTGTTTTGAATTAAATTTGTATTTTAATGACCAGACAGGTCATTCATTTGAGGGTTATGCATGTTTGCCTCCACTGATGCAAGTTACCCGATCTCACGGTATATACCTTTTGTTAGCTAGGTAGGTGAGATGTGTCATTTTCCAATCGACCCACGCGAAATAATCGATAATTATTTCCAATCGATGAATAATTGCTAACCAACCGATTGATTGGATATCGATTGATTTCAATAATAATTGATAGGTAATCGAGGCTGTTCTAACTGATAATAGATTGGTTTTTCATCGATTGGCTGTCGATTGAACAATCGAATATCTTTAGAGTTAATCAATGGAAAATCGATCAATTGATAGCCAATCAAGCTTCCCGTAATCTTGATTATCAATTGTCTATCGATTATCGAAAAAAATCGATATTCTATCCATCAATTATTTATCAATTAGTAATAGATTGGAAAAAGATTTCGATTGTATCGAATGGGAGAGTCTGGCATGTTGGAAGGGCGCTTCGTGGGGTACTGTAGAGATCATTGACCTTGAATACTACACAGGCTTCAAAGGTTTCGACTCCCACTGGCAACGGTTCACTTGGAAAGTGAGCCTTCGCCCGGTTCAACCCAAATGTGTGAGGGAAACAATGACAAGATTGTTGTTGAAGAAGTGTATCAAAATCTTATGGAAAATTTGGATCAACTTTGATTGAATACTTTACAATGGATTTGAGTTTTGATTGATCACTCTCACTCAAAACAATTGATTCATTTTTCAATCGATGACATACATCCATAACAAATCAATTGACCGGATATCGATTGATTCTGGTAATTGATAGGTAATCAATAATGCAATGCTAAATATGACATTAAGGAAGGCTTGATTATATTAGTTGATTGATTATTCAACGATTGGCTCTAAGATGATCAATCCAGATTGATTATTTAACGGTTGCAAGTTCAATTGATCATTCAAATCCCGGGGGGTACTAGGGTTGACGAATGAGGGGTATGTGCGGACGGGACCTCTGAAAACCGACCCTTAGAGAGACTGATTTTTGCTGAGAAGGTCACCCTTAGAGAGACTTTATTACAATATTTTTTTCGATTTTTGAAAAAAAGTCATACCCTTAGAGAGACTTATTTACAATTTTTCTCTGGAAATCAAAAAATTTCCTAAAAATCATGAATTTTCTGACCCTTAGAGAGACTAATTTAAAACTTTCTGACTTTTCCGACCCTTAGAGAGACTTTGAAAGGTGAAAAAATCGAATCTTACCGTCCACACATACCCATCATTTATTTTTGCCTAAGTACCACCCCCCCCCCGGGTTCAAATCCAATCAATGATCAATACTCAAGATTTTGTAATAGGCTTCATCCACCTATCGAAGATTAGAACAAATTGATTTATCATTGATCAAAAAAGGAAATGGAAGTCAATCAGATTTATCGAACTGTTTGAAATCAATTTCCTACTGTAAAGTCAATCAAAAAAATGTCTCCAGGTCTCACACCAGTAACAAAGTTTTAGCTTTTAAAGGTAAAAAATTTTTGCAGAAAGAAAATTGGTCTAAAATTTTACCTTAATTTCCACCAAATTTAAAATATTTCATGTAATTTTCCAAATTTTTTCAAACAGTTATTTTTCTTATCTAATAGCAATATTTTGCCAAAAATAGCCCTCAATGGTCAAATCAAACTCTTTTTATTTTTCAAGGCATCATCAAAATTAAATGCCTGCCAAAGTTGATTGTGTTTGATTTTGTTTTATTGAGATAGTATATATTGTATCTATCAAAAAAGTCTGTCGTCCCAAAAGCACGTAGATTCTTTACCTTTCAATCAGATTCTCAGCACCAAGTTATGCTAGAGTAGAAAGTTATACATGGTTGGAAAGATATATTAGAGGTGAACAATCTAATATGACTAAAAGTTTTTGAAATATTTAGTGTATATTGTGTATTTAGAAACTATGAAGAAAAAGGAAGATGAGCAAAGTGAGGATTGTTACTTTTTGCTTGTGATGACGTGAAACTATAGTACACGCTTTTTGTTTTATAAGAATAATGTACTTTAATGGGATAAACTTTCGCGGGGATTAAATTTCGCGGTTGGGCCTATACGCGAAATTCAGAAATTTCGCGGGGACTTAATTTCGCGGATGGCACTATTGGGTGGCAATATTATCACGATTTTGTGACTTTTACTGTCAGATCATTTAGAAATATTTCGCGGATGAAGCCCTTCCAAATTTCCATTGGGACTTAATTTCGCGGATTTTCGCGGATGACACCCAAATACACGAAATCTGCGAAATTTAATCCCCGCGAAAGTTTATCCCATTAAAGTTCTTTGGCTGAGGGTGAGCATTATTCTTATTTTTCTATTCTAAACTATAGGCCCATTGTTCTAACTCTGAAAACTCATCCTGATATTCTTATAGAAGTTTATTCTTATAAAAGAAAAAGCGTGTACAATTCAACATTGAGGATTTCGATTCTCTGCACGCATTTTACGTACCTCTACAGGATAAAAGGTTACTGTACAGCCTTGTGGGCTAAAATATTGAACGGGATAGCAAAAATGACCAAAATACCAAAACATATAATTTGAGCTTTTTGATATATTTTAGTTTAATTCGGTTTAAATTCGATTTATTTACAAGGTGTAAACATTTTTGTATTTTTGTAAATTTTTGTATGTATCTATATATCTATATAAAGATATTTATGTAACTTGGCCACACTGGAACAGTTCACATTTAGGTGGCAATAAAGCTCTAGATCTAGCCCCGTTTTATTTATTGCATTATTTTAATGGTAAAGGGGGGAGGGGTACTTAGGCATTAATAGGTGCCAGGTTGTGCTGATGCTAAGTTTTGTTTTTTGACCTTCCCAAGTCGCTGAAGTATTTAAGGTACAAAACTTGAAAAGTCAAAAGATCTCTAGAAGGTTAAATTTTTTTTGAAAATTGTAAGGGTAACTTTATTCTCTGTTAGAGCCAGCTTTTCTCAGGTCCGACCTGACGTTCTCCAAACCTAGTACTCCCCCAGTCCTGGTCGTTTAAAAGGATTATTTCATCTATAAATAATCAAACACTGTGCGAAATTTTCGACTCTGAATCGTCTTGTTAATTTTATTTTCAACTGATGATCGTCTCCACAGCTTGAAACTATTAGTATTGAAATAAAAAATTCGACAATAGTATAATAGGATTTTACCAATCCTCTTTGCCCCGAAAAAAGACATTTGTTTATGCTTTCTTCACTTGAAATATGAATAATTGAACGAGTAGTTGATTTTTTAAGAAAAAAACAAGGAAGGAAGGTTAATCATGTGTAATTTTCATGTTCTATTTCCTGGCTTAACTAATCAAGGAAACTCCTTTGATTTTAGAATCCCGAACGATATTCTCAGTCAGGGGTATCATCCTTCAAATACTTTAAAACGTTGAATCGTACGAGGGATCATGCAGCCGCTACTTAAACGGTGTTGAAAGAGCACTTTTTATCGTTATGGCAAGTCATATTGAAATCTTATTCGTACATCATATTTTCAAATAAATTTTCTGAATGATAAAAAAAGAAAAATGGCACGTTGAGTTATTTTTTCTTGTTTGGCGTCCCTTCAAAGAGAGCAATTAATCGTTAATTACCTCTGCAATTAATCGTTAATTGCCTCCGGTAGAATGCGGCACTAATGTTTACAAAATAGATTTTAATGTTTTTTCTTACATTTTTTTTTTCATCGAACGTTTTAATTGCATTGAAATTAATTTTGTGAGAAAGAAAATCTACAAACAAAAACAACATTGTGCGGCGAATAGCTCGTAATCAGATAATAACTCGTACAATTCAAAAAAGGGAAGAAATTTTAACGAATTTGACGAATTGCCTGAAAATTCGCCAAAATTTCTTTCCACAAACTTTAAACTTCATTCGCCAAAATTCTCGCCAAATTTAATTTTCTTTTAATCTAGTCTCTGTTTCTCCCAAAAACCCTTTTATCCCTCTTTTTTTCAGCTAAATTATTGAACAAAAATGGGTCGTTCGCCAAAATTAATTTTCGCCAAATTTAGAAATTTCTTTAAATCGCTAAAATAAATTCCGCCAAATTGCACCAAAATTTGCGAATGGGCTCATTTGCCAAATTTCTTCTCTTAAGGTATATTTCACGTCTTTTTCAGCCTTTCAACGGAAATTACTACTTCAAAAGATACATGCTATAATAATTGTAAAGATGGAAAAGTTGCAAGATTTTCTTCGTGTAAAAGCAGCATTAGAAGAGGTCCATGCACACATGGATCTCAAATCTCAATTGGATTATGCTGAAGCTTACGACGTAATAGAAAATAAACATGGAATTACATGGGACATATTTATTTTGATGTCAAATTTGAGTATGAAGGGAAAATTATCTAAACACCAAGAATCCGAAATGAAGAAGGCTTTACAATTTTCAAGATTGACTGCATTTCAAATTGAAAATAATCCCAAGTTTATCACTGCTTTTATTGTGGCATGTACCATTGGTTTGGTAGGGAATCTTTTGATCATTTCGCATTTTATGTTAAAACATCGTGGAAAGTTAACAAAGATGCGAGGATATTCGTTTCTAATTATCATATTAGCCGTTGTAGATTTATTGGTTTGTTTCAGTCTCACTTTTGCAACTTACTTTGAACTTGAGTTAGTGTGGAAGCTTGGACAATATCTTTGTGAGTATAATGGTTTTATCACTCGTGGCGCACTGCCAATTCTTTCATTCTGGGTTTTAGTACTTGTCTCCTTTGAACGCTATAGAAACATTGTCAAACCTTTTGATAAAAAGATCAGCGTTAAAATATACACTCTTGTTTTGGGCGTTATGTTAGTGTTGCTAGGAATTGTGGGATTTATTTTACATCAGTTTGGTGTTGTGGTAAAGATGAACTTTATCAAAAACACTAAAGGAGATCTTGTTTGTGTAGTGCCTGCATCATCTTTTTCAAAAATACCCAAAAGAGAATTTTTCACAAATGCAGCAATATGGGTAGCATCTATGATGCTAATTCCAGTCACGATTTTGTACTATTATTACTCGAGGATTTCGAGATACATGAAGAGGGAGTCGTCGAAAGCTATACAGAATGCTGGCCAAGCTGCCATACAAATTCGCAAGCGAAACAAAAAAGCACTTCGAGTGTTATTTTCTTTAATTGTAGTTTTCGTCATGACGGCTTTCCCGGCCAGGGGCTATCTTTTATTCTGGAGTTACGTTAGAATTTACGAGCTCAACGGTGAAGTTTTCGAACAAAAACACTTCAAAATAATGATCGTCTTCGAGCGTATTGCACAAATGCTTATAATGGCTAATAATGTGATCAATTGTTTCGTCTACGCTACCATTATGGAAAGTTTTCGCTACTATGCATTAAATGTCCTGACTTTTGGACTACTCAGGAAAAGATTTACTTCAACCGTTCGAAGATAAAAAGTTGGACAAGAAATTTAGAAATAATTCATTGAAATATCAATATCATCGTTTGGCAAAGGAATCGGTGGTTGGAACAATTTGAAAATTAAAACTTGGCTGCAGAAAGATTTCATTGTCTAAGACCATATTCAGACGTTACGGTTTCGTTCCTTTCCGTTCTGAAACGATTCCGAAACAAGTGTGAACGTCAAAATTCGAAACGTCAAAAAAGAAGACGTAACAAAGCAAAACAGATCGAAACGGTTTCGCTCCACTTTTTTCATCGGAACGGAACTGCTCCGTTTTCTTGCTCCGAAATATTCCGAAACCAATATGAACACACTCGATCCGTAACGAAAATCATAACGGAGCGAAACGGAACAGTAACGTGTGAACATGGTCTAACAACGATCAAGTCAAAAAACAATTATTGAAACCCCCTGGAAAACAGCAAAATTTGCAAAAAAAACCTTGGAGAATTTCTTTTCATATCTTAAAGTGAGGGTGGACGATCTAAAATTACTCTTTTACCCCCTGGAAACATCAGAATAACATTTAACACCCTTGGAAAAATGAATAACCATCCCCTGGAAATTTTTCCCGGATTATCCACTAGAAATGTTCGTTCCTCTACTCCCTGTATGGGTATAAAATGGAATGGTCCAATTTTTAAAACATGTCCTTGCTTTCCGATATAATTTTATCATGGTCAAAAAGTTATTTTTAAAGGTTATAAGAGAAATTATGTGAAGTATATAAATAGTATGAAGGAATTGCTTATTGAATTTTTTTTCTTCAAGTTTCTAGTGTAAAAAACTATTGTTATTTTAAAACTAGTGAGAAAGCTTTTATCCCTATATGTATTCTAGTGATTCCTTTTCTTGTTTTTTTCTCCCTGATATGATCAAAAATCTGTAAGACTGCTTTAAGCGTACAAACTTTCCCAAGCAGAAACTTTCACAAGGTCGAACATTCGCGAAATTTGCGACATTTACTTTGACGAATTTGACGGAAAATATCAACGTTTATTATATACCTGTAGGCAAAAACAGCCATTGAATAATTCCTGATATACCATGGCTATTATACCACGGTAGAATTTTTTTTCAAATTTTGCTTTCAAAGTTTGATTTTTTTTGTCGCTCTGTTGTATCAAAGAAATTCATTAAAATAAATCTATTATCAATTTCATGAACAAATTTTATGATTCAAAGTAATTAAGAAAATAATTTAAAAAACAACAAAAAACATTCGAACGTTTCACTTAATCGAACGTTCGAATGTTATTTTTTATTTTTAATGATTTTCTTAATTACTTTTAACATATAATTAATGTTTTGTTTTTGCCTTAGGTATATAATAAAACATATATTCCATAGGTTTTCGTTGGTTATTGGATTTATTAACCCTCGGTGATGTATATTCAACTCGGTTTCGCCTCGTTGAATATTACATCACCTCGGGTTAATAAATCTAAATAACCAACTTTTACCTATTGAATATCTGCTTAGTGTACTGGACTTACACGTTGATATTTTTTATGTAGACGGTGTAGACCGAGCCTCCCAGCTACATTTGTCCCTCTAAGCCGTTTTTTCATGTGAAAATTTTCATTTTTATCTCTTGATTCGCAAAGTTTATGATCGCGAAAAAGATTTTTCCGTCAAATTCGTCAAAGTAAATGTCGCAAATTTTCGACCTTGTGAAAGTTTCTGCTTGGGAAACAGAGGAAAGACAGTAGTAGACCGAATATTAATGAAGATACAGGATCCTGGCGCAGAATTCTATTGGCTGTTGAACAATAGTTGAAATCACGTGATATTATTGTTTTGATTGGAAATACGCGAATCTGATTGGCTTCAACATAGCATCAACCCCCCTTATTTTTTTTGGGGGGGGGCTAAGAAATATTTTGGCCTTTAAAGAGCCTGGGGGCTTAAATTACCAAAATATTTGGGGGGACCTGGATTGTTGGGGGGGGACCTAGATGATCTGACTGAGACTCTGGGGGTTGTTCAGCTAATTTCAAAAGATCTCTTATCTTACTATTAAATCAAATATAAAAAGCAAAAGATTTGTAAACATAGATATTAATGCAAGTAAAATTGAGTTTTCATTTATCAGTACTGTACTCGCATTGTTTTTATTGACTTCTCTACAGGGGCAGGAGAACAATGTTTTTGTTTTTTCCCCAAGTGTTTAAGGGGACCTAGCACAAGGCAATTTTTTGGGGGGAGCTAAATTATTGGGGGGCCTTACTTTGTTGGGGGGACCTAGAAACCTGGCTGAAGCTATGTTCAAACTTTGAATAAAATGTAAGATTTATGGCATTTTTTAGATTCTCTCATGCAACAACAAAAATAAGGGGGGGGGGCTAGTTGCCCGCAGATGACCAAAAAAGTGTCATTATTTTCTATTAAGAAAGATTATAGGTACCTATGGAAAATAATTCATTATGTAAAAATAAAAAATGAAAAACAAGCTATACCTTTTTTTGCATGTTTCGCAAACTTCAAATCTTTTTTGATGTGACGGAGTTTCTTCAATAAACGGTGTGCTCGCTTGACCTTGTGTTTCACTGTTATAAAAATAAGAGAAACGGGAACTAGGGAGGTGTGTTGTCACATCAAAAGAAATCAGAGAATATTATTCAAACTATATGAAAAGAAATTACCTGAGTGTCGCATATCCACCCGATATTCTATCTAAGTTACTCATGTGGAATAGACGCTTTTTATAAAAACATTTTATAAGAACATGAGGCTGAAAATTGGCCAAAACCTAAGAACAAATTAAGAACAATATGAGCCTCAGATTTCAGAAAATTACTAAGACAGCTGATTTTAACAGACTTTCAGTTTTTAAGTGAAGAAACTAAGCGTATTAAGAACATCGTAAAAATATTTAAGCCTGTTAATTTCAAAAATTTAAGATAACAGCCCAGTATGTTTCTTATAAAAAGCGTGTAGGCAAGTGATAGATGGGGAATTTAAACTTGAAACATATGAAACAAGCTTCGAAATTTTTGAATTTTCCCTTGGACCCAAATTCAATCCTAACCTTACACTTTACAGGACAACTTATTAACTTAGGTGAATTTTCCATTCAAATCATTAAGAATTCTGAAATCAGATGCGGAAACACCCAATTTTTTTTGCAACTGGTGACAAGTTTAGATGAAAATAAAGTTAGCTAAATTTTGCGACTAGTGGTAAGATCCAGCCAGGGTGTTATTCCATTTCAAAGATTGTGTTGTAAATATCATAAATTGGACGATTCCAATAAGATTATAGAGTTTAGCTTTGGATAGGAATGTTAACCAATATTTATTAACCTTTTTCATCAGATGCTCTCATACCACTTCCGTGATGTGCAGGGTGACGGAATTTCATGGCGCGTTTATGGTGATGGTTGTGATGGTGGAATGCTCTTCTCTCTAAAAAGATCAAAGGAGCATTTTTAAATTACAAAGTAACAAAAATGAATACTTTGAAACCAATTATTTTAAGCGGTAAAAACGTATCTATAGAAAAAATAGTCCTTCAAGCTTGATCCCGTCCCTTGTCCGATCATGCTTTGTTTTTGCTGAACACTCTCCTTCTTAAAAATGCGGACATCTTTTATCAAAAGCCCTTTATGGAGACACTATTCACAGTAGTCGAGAAGAAAAAGTAAAAGGCACTTACCATCATTAACCTTCTTAAGACCACTCCCATGATGTTTTCCATGATGCTTTTTGCCAGCTGGAAAAAAGAGAGAAATTCAAAAATAAAATAAATTTAGACCTGGGATGAAAATGTATTTCAAAAAATTCAATATAATATTTGATTTATCTGCTCTATACCCTTATACAAAGTAAGTAAGATCTGAATCGAAAATTAATGGTAAGCTGCCACAAAATGCTTTTTTAGTGTAATAATATATGTTGAAACTTACCAACGACAGCTACGAACACCACCAAAAGGAAAAGCAATGTTAACCCTCTCATTGTTGTAGTTCAACTAAAAACGTTTAAATCTAAAAGTAGAAACCAGAAAATATTCTAAAAGGAATTTCTAACATAAGCTTCGATATAAGACTTTACACTTAACATAAACAACGCATTAAAAATTCTATGATAAAGTTTTTTTATCACCAAACCTAATCAAACTGTCAAGTAGAAAAAACAGTTTTTTCATTTTTTCTTCACTGACTATTGAGGCGACCTATATGATGCCAAAGGGATAATCCCGCTTCGAACAAAATTAACCGCCTCAAAGAGCACTGTGGCAGAGTGCTGACTATATTCTAATTAGGTAGATGATTAAAAATAATTGATCTCCTTAGTTGAGTTCTTTTAGTAATAGTAATAAGCAATTGACAAGTTTTTAAATTAAAGCTTTAATTTAATTGGTAAAGGTAATACAAAAATTAAGCCTTTATTACGCATATCTTTTAAACACATCATAAAGAGAAAGCTTCTTTATCAAATACCCTTTACAAAGACAGGCTTAGACAATGAAATAAATTAATAATATTTCTTTATTAAATATTTAGGTGATGATCTCGTAATGCAAAGCAACCCAAAGCATTAAGTCAATGTAGACTAAATAAATTTCAGATGTGCAGAAAAAAAGATATTGAAGGTATTGAAGTGACATCAATTAGTTAATCTCCTAACCACAGCTGAGCACACAAACATTGTTTTAACATCCATCCAATGTCCCAATGAACTTCGTATGTCTGATATTCGTATGGCTCTTTAAACACCACCTTCTCACAGACCCACTGGGACCCTTTCCAACTGGAAAAATTGCCCAAAATATCGTCCCAGGTGGAAAACTATCCTACAATTTTTGTCCCCCACTGAAAATAATCAAATAAACCAATCCTCACTGCAAAGTATTATGCTTTTTTCTCATCCCCACTGAATTTTCTGACTTGAAAACAAAAGAATTTAAGAGCCAGTTTTTTTAAGAGCGGGGCAGGTCCAATAGTTTGAAACTTAGATTTTTTTCATTTTTGGATATGTTGTTAAGTACAATGAACTGAGTAAAATCCCAAAATATTTTGGTGTGAAAATCCATTATGGCGGATTTATGCCAATTTGAAGTTTTTGACATTTTTGGGCATTGCACTTAAAAAGTTTTTTGATATAGAACCATGCTTTCTCAAATCAAAATGAGGAATTGATTTTGGGTGATTCTGAAACTATGGCCAGTAAACTTTACAATTTTCCAAAAAAATCAAAATTTTCAAAATGGTAGCTGGAGTTATGACGTCACAAAAGCACTACAAATTTGATTTTAGGGGTATTTTAGAGCCATCTGACCTGTCCCAGGGGAGTTTCTTACTGCTCAAAATAATATTTTCTGGTAGTTTAGTCCCTAGTTTAGCAAAATTGTGTTATGGGGTTGGTAAAGTTCACCTTTGAAGATTTGAGAGTTTAGAAGCACATTTTGACAGACTTGATCCTTAAATGGTAGATCAGGAGGTAAAGATCTTGATGAATGTTTGTACTATCCCCATGAAACTTTCCAAAAACCATGATTTTATTATCTGAGTGGGCTCATTTTCTGTTCAATCTTGAGCAAAAATTGTTGTTTTGAGCAATATTGTCAAGGATTTTTAGGATTTTAGAGTTAAAACTGACTTTGAGCTAGCTCTAATCTTTAAAAGAAAAGAAAAGGTTCCAACTTCTGATAAATTCTTGAACTATCTATAGGATGCTTTCACAAAATCAAGAATCAAGTAGCAATGGGTACTCATTTTGGGCAAAAATTTCAGCCAAAAATGTACTTTTAAGTCAATTTTACAAAATTAAGGGGGTCAGGGGAGTTTGAAGCCGCCTTTGAGTGGAAATTCAGCCTCTATAAGCTTTCGAAGAGTACCATATTTGATTTTCCTAGAAACCTTTCTGGAATGTGATGAGGAATCATAATTTTCAGATAAAATTTACTTTCTAACTGCCAATTACTGGCTGCAATAGAATGACCTCAGCTCTAGTCAAAAAATTGAAAAAAAAGCCTTTTTGGCCCAAAAAAGCACATTTGACAACCTTTTTCACCTAGTTTCATTGTTTTTATATAAAAGATTCATCATAGACCTTATATTATAACAAATTCAGTGACCTAGACCCCTTTGAAGTTTGCCAATGGGCCAAAATATCCCAAATTTTAGTCATTTTTCGAGCGATGTTAAGAAAATTTTTAAATCAAGATAAAAAATTAATGGTAGGAGATCCCATAGGTTTCTCTTTTGATCCTAAGAGACCAGGCAGTTGTCTTTCAGGAACAGAAGAGTTGGAGGTCAGACAATGTTGGGATTTCTAGGAAAATTGGGCTAAAGTTGGTACTTTTTTGAGACCTTATTGGCTTTTCGGGCCTCTAGGGGCCAGTAGGGTCGGAATTTTTTATTGCAATCACTTCAAATGGATAGACCAGGGACTAAACTACCAGAAAATATTATTTTGAGCAGTAAGAAACTCCCCTGGGACAGGTCAGATGGCTCTAAAATACCCCTAAAATCAAATTTGTAGTGTTTTTGTGACGTCATAACTCCAGCTACCATTTTGAAAATTTTGATTTTTTTGGAAAATTGTATAGTTTACTGGCCATAGTTTCAGAATCACCCAAAATTAATTCCTCATTTTGATTTGAGAAAGCATGGTTCTATATCTATATTATTGGGATTTTACTCAGTTCATTGTACTTAACAACATATCCAAAAATGAAAAAAATCTAAGTTTCAAACTATTGGAACTGCCCCAAACTGCCCCATTCTTAAAAAAAACTGGCTCTTAAATCCCCATTCATGAAAAATATGGCAATATCAATTCACATCGAGTTTCAGTCCGTTATTTTTATACTCACTGGCTGACAGAATCCTACCGAGTCTGTGAGAAGGGGGTGTATTTATGCATTTTCCTCTCATTTAACCCCTATACTTACCGAAGGGTGTTTATCTTATCCTCGTATTGTATTCGATAATTGATAGAACTTTTTATAATGTCCAGAGTATGCCAATATCTAGTGAAAATCATGTTCGCTCAAACGTCACTTACAGTTGGCCATGGAGGTTGCTTGATGTGCATCATTAGCTGATTGGACCAGTTGTCCAAGAACTGATTCTTCTGATACATTGATCATAAATCATCTAGCTAGATTTCGTAGACCATTTTTCTTATGGTATTTAGATCTAAAATAAGCCAAAAAATAAAATTATTACAGGGAACAAGCAAGATCTTTATATAAGGAGTCTCCATAACTCAAACACGCACGAGGATTGAAATTTGTTCGAGGTATGGAAATTATGAGTTATAGAGACTAATTTACTAGGTGTTTAGTTAACTGAAGCGAAGGGACGAGAAAACTGGTCCCAATCAAGAAGACATTTTAGTAATAAAGTTCCCAGTGCTGGAGTCTCCACTGTTCTAATCGAAAAATGATTAACAGCTATGACTTTGTTACATAAGATCGCTATGGGCCCTTTTTTGCTTAATTTCAAATTTTAAACCACACTATAAAAAAAAAGAATTGGGGAAAAAGAAATTTCTAATTTGAAACTAATATAATTTGTTTGAAAAAAAAAAAAAAAAACCTGGAGATGACAATTTTTCTCATTAGCCACCCAATCAAATTATTGAGTAGGCAACAAAATGGTTTACAATGATCACATCCTTTTGGAATCATTTGAAATCATCTTCTTAATTTAATTATATCCAATATGTGTGTATTCTATGTTATTGACTTTATATTTTTATGTTTCGTCATTATAAGCAACCCAATCCATAATGCAATGGCCATGGCAACAACAAAGCTTCCACTTTGCAGTGTATCTTTAATCAGATCTAAAATGTCCGATTTTTTTAGTCTGGGAATTTGACGCAAGTGATCTTTAGGCATTAAAACTTAAGGGGATAATCAAGTGATCTGTGTGTGTAATAATTGGTACGTGGGTAAGGATCCTTCTATTGTCCTGAGCAAAATCTCAAAATATACCGGGTGACCCACGAAAAAGTTCAGACGTTTCCCGACATCTTGAGGCCGAACAAATGTCCCAAAGTGCTTGGAATTTTGATATTTAGAAAGTAGATATCCTAACTTAAAATTTGAACTATCACTTTTTAAATTTAACCAACTTGTTCGCTACTTATGATCTTTTAAAGTCAAAATTCACTTTTCGGAAAGTGTAAAAAACACGTAAAAAAGAGGTATTAAATTTATGCAATCAATTAGAAAATCACTTACAAATTGACTTATTTAACGAGTTTTATGACATTTATTATTAATAAAAACACCTTTAAAAGTAATTTTTGTTTAAAACAAGACTAGTTTTTATAAAAATTGGCGCTTTTGTAGATTTTTCAGATTTTTTTCAAAAACTGTATATCAAAAACGTCTAAAAATACCAAATTTGATACCCCTTTTTTACGTGTTTTTTACACTTTCCGAAAAGTGAATTTTGACTTTAAAAGCTCATTAATAGAGAAAAAATCGGTCAAATTTAAAAAGTGATAGCTCAAATTTTAAGTTAGGATATCTACTTTCTAAATATCTAAACTCCAAGCACTTTAGGACATTTGTTCGGCCTCAAGAAGTCGAGAAACGTCTGAACTTTTTCGTGGGTCACCCGGTATAATAATATAAAAAGTCGAGATATTTAAGTTACAAGTTTTTGCCTTTTAGGATGAAAACATTAGAATTTCAACGTAAGAACCGTGTCTAAGAGCCCATTTTCAAAAAAATTTGATATCTCGATTTTGGAAAATTGTTACACAAAAAAACTTCGAGGTTTACTAAGAACCACAGAAGGTTTTTGTAATCTAAATACCTCAAACCATCTGATTATCCCTTTAATTCTGCAACTGTGGTGATTATGATAGAAGTCATTTTAATACAAAAATTCTACAAAAAAAAATATTCATTAAACGAATTCATTGACCAATCATCTTTGTATCTCAACTTGGAATTTGACCAGTGGCATTTCTTTAATATCAGCAGATACGAAAGAAGAAACTCCAACACCAGCAAGAGCACCCCGTACAAGTCCACATGGAAAAGCAACATACTTTTGACATTCCGATACAAATTGTCGGTTAGTTGTGATCCTGTTCAATAATTTGAAACTGTTATCATTTAAAACATAAACACCTTGATGATTTGTTCGCAAATTATCTATCTGTTTCCCATACACCATAATCCAAAAATCTTTACAAATAAATTTCATCATATCCAGCTCATTATTAAAACGTGCAGCATCTTTGGTCAATTTTTCAACAAGGCTTTGCCCAACTCGATATCCCATTTGCTCCAATTTTGTGTTGGCTTCATTTTTACCAATATTTTTTGATGAATGTGTAAATTTGACAATTTCCATTTGTAAAAGATCGAACATAGTTTCAGCATCTGCCATTGTCGAGCTTTTATTTTTGTTTTTATTAATTGATCTTGTAAAATTGCTGAAAATAAAAAGAAAATTTACAAATCGAAATCTTACAATAGGGGCTACAATAGAGTGTTGGTGCATTTGAAGGTCAAAAGATCTTTGGGAAATTTAATCCGTGTTCATTTAGAATTTCCAGTCTCATTGATCCCCCCTTATTAACTTCCACTGAAAAATCTGAATCGAAATGCTGAGAATAACCTGTGCCTAATCAAAACTTGTTTTCCCAATGTAGCCTAACTGTTTTGTTTTTTAATTAAACCATATAAACTTCTTTCGACAAAAATAAAAGTAAGCAAGTTTGTGACCACAGCCATAGGCAACCTTATAAGATCTCTTTTCCATCAAATTCAATTTATTCTTTATTAAATTTCCTACATGTGGAATATTATAGTCTTCCAAATCAGGGGTTTGGTCCTACTCCTTCTTAGTAGGAGCACAATACATAGTAGTGGCACTGAAAACATGCAGGGGAGCATAATACTCAACAAAGCATAGAACCGGAAGAGTGCCATCACATAACACAATGTCCAATATCATCTGGGGGCACTTGATTTAAAGGGACATAACAGTACTTGTGAAATTTGTAAACAAACTGTATGCAGCGGATACAAAATCAAAACAAATGTCACATGTCAAAATAAAAAATCTAACCAAATATGGCTCATTTTGACTGTTCAATTGTTTTACAAGTGGGTAAAGGCCACATTTTTGGTACACCTGTCCCTTCCGTTACGCTTTTGACTTTTAATGCTCATATCTTGAAAACTAGCATTAAACTTGCAAAACTTCCAATTGATTATTGATCTGGGGTAGAAAGTGCCCTTACAATCAGAGTTTGGCCAGCAATCTTTCCTCTTACAGACCCTGCAGAAGTCTAAATTTCACATTTTTCTACGAAAAATGCAAAAAAATAAGATTCAAAATTGTTTTTTCTTCAACTGGGATAAAATATTCACTTTCAATTTTTTTTCAGTCCACCTAATATTGATAGGAGCGAGTTTACACAATATTTTGAGTAAATACTTTTTTCACTGTTGCTCAGGTTTTGCATTTTTCTAAAAAGCATGTTTTGCGACTCTGATCTTGTCCCTTCTGTTACGCAAATTCATTTTCAAGAAAATCTTTGTCAAATAGCTATGTTAAATTCTCACAAGTTACCATTAGGATTACTCCAAATTCAATTTGCAAACCATTATCCTCTATTTTTGACATGTTTTTTCATTGACAGTCCTTCCCATTGGAAATGTGCCTTGGTTTTGTCCCTTCCGTTACACAAACATTAAATTGAACAGCATCTCAAGTCTTCGACTTAAAAACTTGATGGAAAATTTGATGTCCCTTCCGTTATGGATGTCCCTTCCATTACGCCTTTTTTAAAAGGGGTTGTTACAGGGACTTGGATGTTCATTATAGTGTTTCTTTCTTCAAAGCCAAGATATCTGAAGTTATT
Source organism: Clytia hemisphaerica (assembly GCF_902728285.1). NCBI lineage: Eukaryota > Metazoa > Cnidaria > Hydrozoa > Leptothecata > Clytiidae > Clytia > Clytia hemisphaerica. The sequence continues at coordinate 2,828,256 of NW_027103595.1, read as the reverse complement.
GCATTGTTGAAAGACCTATTGTAGACTGTTCTCACATTTGCTACACTACAATGACCTCTTCTTATCTCTTAACCCTTAGGCTCCATAGGACGCGTTTTCGCGTCCTGAAACAGCCAAAATACCAAGTCCTAAAGCTGGGGTCCCATCTCCCTAGGACTTTATTTAAAGGGAAAAAAAACAAATGTTTTTGAAAGAGTATAAAATTACCTTTCCAATGGTACCAAAACGAGTGTCTGAATCAAAAGCTACAAGCTTTTACGCCAAAAAAAATCATTGAAATTTTTCAAAATTTTCAAAACTACTGCGCGCTCAAAGGGTTAACCAAAAAATTTTTGATTTTTTTTGAAGACTCCAAACTGCTCAAAATACCTGAAAATGACAATTAGGAGTTATTCGAAGTTGTTTTGATCATAAAAAATCTTTACCAGGGGTCTCATTAACCCTTAGGCTCCATAGGACGTGTTTTCGCGTCCTAAACAGCCAAAATACCAAGTCCCAAAGCTTGGGTCTCAGCTCCCTAGGACTTGATTTAAAGGGGATTAAACCCAATGCTTTTTGAAAGAGTATAGAATTACCTTTCCAATGGTTGGTACCAAAACGAGTGTCTGAATCAAAAGCTACAAGCTTTTACGCCATTTTGAAGTTTCAAATTTCAAAAAAAAATCATTGAAATTTTTCAACATTTTCAAAACTACTGCGCGCTCAAAGGGTTAACCAAAAATTTTTGATTTTTTTTGAAGACTCCAAACTGCTCAAAATGCCTGAAAATGACAATTAGGAGTTATTCGAAGTTGTTTTGACCATAACAAATTTTACCAGGGGTCTCATTAACCCTTAGGCTCCATAGGACGCGTTTTCGCGTCTTCTTTTTTGAATGCTCAATATAAAATTTTAAAGAAAAACTGAAATGCAAGTCACATTTTCGGTTTCAGGGGTCACCTGCAGTGGGTCACCTAAATTTTAGGGATCATCTAAAACTTGGGATGAGGCTTGGATGGCCCAAAACAGAGCTATTTTCAAATTTTTCAGAAAATTTGTCCCTTCCGTTACGCTTATTCTATACCTAATATTTACAATTTTTAGGAGTATTTGTAAGTTTATATAGTTAGTTCTGGTTAGTTCTATCAGTTTAGGTTAAAAGATCATATTTGACTATTAAAATTCAAACTATCTTTTGAAACAAGTTTTTTCCTAGTAAAGATGTTAATTAAAATTGTTGTCCCTTCCGTTACGCAAATTAGGCTACCCCTCCAACCCGAAAATGTAAATTCATGAAAAACGATTAGGAATTGGTTAAAACACTTTGTAGAAACATTTTAAGAGTAAGTTTAGTCTTATAAGTGTCTCTTTTTTGTAGAAATAACAAGTTTTTAGTTATTGGTTGAAAATGAGAAAAAAATCAACCACAACAACTTCTAGGGTCCTACAGTTCTGCAAAAAGGTAATATAGAGGAGCACATACTTGATTATCATCATAGAGGTATATACACATCCAAATAAATAGGTTTTAAGCAATTTTGAGGATGAAATTTTTTTAGCGTAACGGAAGGGACAGGTGTACCAAAAATGTGGCCTTTACCCCAAGTTTGTTTTGGACACGTGATTTTAATTGTTCTCTTTAATGACACGTGGTTCACGCAATGTTTACATTTTTACTACTTTTATGTCGCTTTAAAAACAAATGTATGTGGGTCCCAAAAAGGAAATCGGACCCTTGCAGTGCAGGGAGAATTTAGTAAAAAGCCTGAAAAAACAATGGAATAGGCTGTTCATAGAAAACTCAATTAGGACTCAATATTGTAGTTGTAGTACTCAAACTTGTAGCTTAATGGGATGTAAGGAAGTAGTTTGCTGTCAAAATTCATTTTAAGCTAGCTGATTATGTAAGCTAGATCATTTTTATGAACCTGATAATGATATGAAAACTGGAAAGCTTTGATGAATAACTACTTTATGAACTTTTTAATTTCAATTCTAATCCAGTCAAAAGTCATTCCGACACACTTGCAAGTTGGAATCATATTCTGAAGGTGAGTAGTTAGCCAGGCGACATGGAAGAAAAATTATTGATGGTCACCTAATAACATCTTTTTTTATCTGAATATCTATATAATCTCGTTTAGTTATGGCAGGCTATTTAGCTAATTTGACATAATTCTCAACATTGTAAAGCCAATAAGCATCCTGTCCAGCAAACATCGACTAAAATGACTTCACAATCCCCGTCACAGCATGGGTTGTTCCTTTAACCTTTGACCTTGACACTTGCAAAATAGTGAGGTGTCCAGATTAAAACTTAAGCCTATTTTATAGAGTGATTTGGGGAAGGTAATGCCCCAGTGACAAATTCACATCTGAAAGAGAGCAGACCTACCATCATTGAAAATTTGAAAGGAATTGAGAGATCTTATTGAAACAGAATCAACAGAAAAATTCTGGGGAGAATACAGATCTATTTCAACTCTTTTTTTACCTAAAATTACCAAATTACCAAATGAAATGACCAACCGATTAATCAATTGAAAAAAGTTTCATTGCAAAAGCTTTCATCATTTAGAAGATATCGAAGACAATAAGGGTACCGAGAAAGAATGGCGCTTACCCAGTTGATGTGATACTTAAAAATAGCATTAGAAGTCATTGTAGTGTAAGCAATTCTAACTTTAATTCAAAGTGATGTCAAAATTAACTGGCGCTGGAAAGAAATTTGCAAGAAAAGACAAAATTGCAAAAAATGGCATTGCCAAGACTAAATCAAACGGAATAAATCAGAAGTGTTTTGTAAAAGTGTTTTGTACTCCCTTTGGTAGTGACTATCTGAATACGAAAAAAAATCCCAGCAAAATATACTGCCAATATAAATCAACGGGAATCTTTATAAACTCACGCCAACTGGGTACCCCACTCTATATACTCTAATTTCAAAGTCCAGTTTTTTCTGACTAGACTTCATAATCAAATTTAAAAAAAATACTAATTACACATCTATGAAAAAAGGGAGTGGGAAAAGGAAAAGGCTTTTCTACCTAATTTTCCCCCAGAAACAAATGGAAAATGCCAGGACCGTTTTACACAAAAATTTAACGTAGAATAATACAATGCAAAACGATTTTTCCTTGTTTGACCAAGGTTTCCCCACTTGAAGAAAACTGAACCTATCCATCTTAGCTTGGTTTCTTGGTTAAGACTGCAACAGCAAGGTTACGCCAACATAAAATTAGCTAAGGATTTCCCAGACTGAAAGGTATGATGATGACTTCATCTGTCATCTGGCAGTCTAAACTTAAACTTCCTAATTCAGGATTAGAAACTTTACAACTTTCCTTTACAACAATGCAATTGCTGACAAGTTGACACAACACATGCGTACATATACATTGACAAGTAATCTCTGAGTTTATATGGAAATCTGCAACAAAAACGAAAGCATGGTCTCTTCAACTGATTGCTTCCCAGCGCTCTTTTGCAGCTGTTTATTTTTTTTGAAGCTGCTCATGCAGTAGCAAAATAATTTTTTTTAAACACTACAATTCGCAGCTGTTTATAAAATTTCTACCAATGAGGTTGCCGCATTTCATACGGCCCTTCTTTTTGGCACACGTGGCCTCTCAGTGCCTTGGCTTAGGTTTTTTCTCATCTTCAATTTACAGAAGAAAGCAATTTGATGCTAGATTGTCAACAAAGTGCCATAAAAAATCCCCAGAGGGGGGCACTCATGATCTGGCCTAAGTCATGTGCCGCGTTTAAGGGTGAGGTTTTTCAGCATCCGTAAATGCACCGTGAGGGTGTGTTTCTGTGAGATTGCACTGCAAGGGTTGAATTTTAAAACAAATTCAAAATAATTGATAAAAAGAAAGGTTTTTACTTTTCCTGATAATTTCAGCTGACAAGAATATTTTTCTCAGTTTTCTTTCAGAAAATTTCCCAAGCTTCTGTTTTCACACTAGATTTACAGCTGAGAAATACAGTGCACTATAAGGGTTTGGTAAATCTATCTTGATAATGGTGGGTTTGCCTGTGGTGTATTTGTCGATCTACAAAAGGCTTTCGACACAGTTGATCACGAAATCTTACTTGAAAAACTCGATCACTACGGAGTCAGAGGCATTGTTAATGACTGGTTCCGATCTTACCTCACTAACCGCTCCCAGTATGTTTCTCTTGCAGGCTCAAATTCCCTTTTAAAATCTATTAATCATGGAGTTCCTCAGGGTTCAGTCTTGGGTCCTCTGCTGTTCTTGTTGTATATAAACGATCTTCACCGCTGTATAAGAACCTCTGAAACATATCATTTTGCTGATGATACTCATTTACTAAATGTTTCAAAAACTGTATGGAGTCTTTGTGGGAGGGTTAATGCTGATCTCAGAGTTTTAATCAGCTGGCTTAATGCCAACAAAATTTCTTTGAATGCTAACAAATTCCCTTTTAAAATCTATTAATCATGGAGTTCCTCAGGGTTCAGTCTTGGGTCCTCTGCTGTTCTTGTTGTATATAAACGATCTTCACCGCTGTATAAGAGCCTCTGAAACATATCATTTTGCTGATGATACTCATTTACTAAATTTTTCAAAAACTGTATGGAGTCTTTGTGGGAGGGTTAATGCTGATCTCAGAGTTTTAATCAGCTGGCTTAATGCCAACAAAATTTCTTTGAATGCTAGCAAAACTGAGTTTGTTATTTTTCGTTCCCCTTGGAGACAGATGGACTGTACTCCAAGAATTAAGCTCTGCGGGAAAATTCTATCACCAAGTAAGAGTGTGAAGTATTTGGGTGTTCACCTTGACAATCATCTAAACAGGAAGGTTCATACTTCTTTCGTTGCTGCTACATTGAGAAGGGCAAATGGGGCAATATCCAAACTTTGTCACTATGTTCCAATTAACATCCTTCTAAACATTTATCATGCAATTTTTTGCTTCTCATGTTCGCTATGCTAGTCAACCTCTGGGGACTGTGTGACAATACTGTCACACATAGAATTCTTACTCTTCAAAACACTGCACTAAGACTCATGACCTTTAGTGAACCAAGAACTTCTGCCACTCCCCTGTTTGCTGAGCTTAAATTACTCAAAATCTTTGATCAGGTGAAAGTAATGAATATCTTATTTATTCAAAAATATCTCCAGGGTAATCTTCCATCTGATGTCCTATCAACACTTAATTTTGATGAAATTGATCACAAAACTGGCCACCAGAGCAAAGCTATTAAACTACTAAAACTTTCAACGGTCAAAAACCACAAATTTTGGACTTAACTCTTTCTCTCGTCTTCGTCAAAACAATGGAATGAGTTACTAATAAATCATCCTGACACTGATTTTCACAACCTTGATACTGATATGAACTAAAATCTTTAGCTACAAAATTCCATTTAGACAAATACAAAGCTGAAGACAAATAATCTTTGTGTGTGTGTGTGTGTGTGTGCATAATTGTGTGTGCATGAACTTAGTGTGTTTCCCCAGGGTGGGAGGGGGGTGGGTTGTGTAACAGGAAGAACTTTATAGATAAAACTACTCAAAGAAATTTCATAAAAATAAAAGTAAAAATATTTCTTATATTCATTATTTTGTGTCACTATTAATATTATGATATGATAATCGTTTATTCATTTTTTCTTTATTTCTATTTTTTTTTTTTTCTATTTGGTTGAGTTGCAGGAGGCTTTGAGGCCTATTTTCGCAACTATAGACGCTTTCAATGAGCGCCCCGTCAGCACCTTGGACTGACTACCCAATTCCCCTCACATGGCATGGGTTGACCCGGGCGAAGGTTCATTCACTTGCCAAGTGAACCGCTGCGAGTGGGAATCGAACCTCAGTCGCCTGTGCAGTAACCAAGGTCAATGACCACTATACCACAGCGCCTTAGTTCTGTAATAATTTTTCATTTTCTCCTAGGTTCCCCATTGTATTAGAGAAATCTATTTTTTTTTGTAAGGGGTTATCCTGCTGTGTTACAGCGGAAATATATTCAATTCAATTCAATTCAATCAAGAGAAAATGCACTAAAAGGGTACCTTTTCAGCCATATTGAACTGCACTGTAAGGGTACGGTTTTGAAAAGCAGATTTTGCGCGGCACTACTGTTGTTTCGAAACTGTGTGCCCCCCCCCCCGGGAAAAAATCATTGAATAAAAGAAGAACTTAAAATCTTAAATATTTTCTTTTTGAAGAATAGGAGGACCCTCCCGGCGCTCCGGAAACGTCCGGAGCAAAAAATGCCATTTTTTTGTGCTCCGTACCAGTATAGATTTCGTGTAACTAACGCCGAAGATCTTCGGCGTACAACTAAAACGTTTTTGGCGCATTGGCGTAAGGGTACTTACAAAGATTGTTTGATTCTCAGTTGGCGTAAAGTAATAATTCCGGCGCAAATGACTCCATAATCCATCGATTTTTAGCTTCATTTGGCTAAATTTGCTTTCGCTCTCTTACGCTCGCGTCAATTTATTAATAATGTTGGCGCATGCGTAGACAGGAACCCGTCTGCGTATTTTTTTTAAATCTGATGAATACTTGACGGGTCAGAGCTGTGAGTCCGATTTTGGACTCAAAAAAATTACAGTGGGAAATTCGAATTTAGCGCTGTCCTCACTTACTAAAATAAAAACGAAATTTCGGAAGTTGCGCTTTCTTTAAGAAAGTGTGACCAGTGAAACAATAACAGGATTTGATTGGCTGTGTTTTCAACCGTTATTAGGATATGGGAAATTCAAACTGTCAGCCCATACCATGCTATATATTTCGCCATCAGTATATAGAATAAGAAATCATAGCATGGATTTCCAGGCTAGCGCATGCGCCTCTTTTCCCATCTTGCACCCTTATTGAAAAATTGAATGTTGGTACAAAAGAAATTTTGCTTGACGTGAGGCTTGCTGTACGGAAAAATATCTTCGGCGCGAGATTTCGTGGGATCCATACTGGGCTCCGTAGCACCTGAAGATTCCGGAGCACTTTCGGTGTTCCGGAGCACAATTTTCGACGATTGGTCTGCACCCGAACTCTGGAATGTCTCGGTGCATATCCGCTAACTGCACATGCACTCATTTTTAAAAAAATCAGCCGACCTATGATAGTTTCGATATTTCGACTTAGTGATGCTTTCGAACTGTTTCGAATATATCCTGTATCTTGATATACATACAAGTTTAAGTCTGGAGGTGCTCAAGACAACCAAACTACCTAAGATTTATCTGTCAAAAGTTTTCATGGCAGTTTTCCTGTATAAATTTCATAACCCCTAAGTATATACTTACAAAGATCTGAAGGGTCAAAGCACGACAAAGGAGGTTTCGAACATGTTTTCGATAAAAAAGTGGACAAATTACAAGGTTTTAATTTTGAAGTTTGTTATCTTTTTGTTATGGTAGATGTTATATCGGATGGCCAATCGTCACCTTGTTTTCTTTCCTATCTCTTATCCTATTTTTCTCTTTTCTGACTGTCTGAGTTTCTGAGACTTAGTTTCTCATTTCTGACTGAGTTTTCATACCTGTCAATCATTTGTCCATCAATTTCGACCAGTCTAATTTTCGCACCGAGTGGGATTCGAACCACCACCAAAGAAAGACCTTCAGATTAGGAAGCCAGCGCTCTATCCGTTGAGCCATCGCCGCACTGCAAAACCTCTCAATTCATAACATATTATACCGAACTGGCAAAAGACGGGGGTAATATTATTATAGTATGGGTAACAGTACCCCTTTTTTAAACCTGACTGAAATTCGAGCCGTTACTAGCAACCCTGCGGGGCCCAAGGCGCCGAGTATGCACCCGGCACAGTGACAAGCCATTACTAGCAACCCTGACCCTACCTAACCCCCGGAAAAGTGACTATCAGCAATCCGTGGATAAAAAAATAAAATAAAAAAATGAAGGTGACTATTGGCCATCCGATATAAGAGCATCCTTTTGTTATGGACACAAAATGGATTGGTAATAGCATAGACGGGCGTCGGAGGTGGGATAAGGCGGTCACCTATTTAAACGCCTTTACAAATATGAACTTATCTTATTTAGCGCGGAGTAAGAAAATATAAAACATTTATCCTAACTAGCATAAAATAGCCTACAATCCGTGCCCTAAAATATTGGCACTTTTGGCTAATTTACCATTTTTCGAAAATTGAAGTTCGAGCGAGAATGTCAATTTCAGGCCTTCAACTAGGCTGCTGGCATCCACTAACGGATTCGTGCTCCTTATACTACCTGGGGTTTTGTAGAGGGTCTGCGATTCAGACTAGCCTTCAACTTGATTTCATCGATTATTTCGATCTGGGAGGGATTTATTGGTTTCTAGGCTATATTTCAAGCCCTACTGGACTATTTTTGAGCTTTTGGATCCTCTTAAGTCTAGCGTTAAAACTCAGAGTTAAAACTCTACCCTTCGAACCTACTTTAGAGCACTTAAAAATCGATTGTGGTTCCAAAACACCCCGTTGAATTTCCCTTTTGTTTGTGCCAAGTATTTTGTCATTGATTGTAATTAGGAGGAATAGTACATAATATTTTATGTATTACGCACTTTTCCGTCCCTTCAAGAGCCCCCCCCCCCAGTCGACCCCCAATTCACGTAATCACACACAAAATTTTGCCAATTCACGTATTCACGCGCGAAAAAAACTATTTTCACGTTCACGCGCCAATTTTGCTTTTATATATTTGGTTATAACGATTGTGACCTTATTGGGCCAAATATGACTTTTTTATGGTTTCTTTAAGCAGTTTGACCTATTCTTATGCCAACCATTACAAAGTTACAAAGAACTATTCCTCTGGCTTAGGGCGGGCTTTTGGTGTGGAATTTTCTTCTTCGCAGACCCGTAAGAAGTCTTCTTTTATTTTAAATCGAGGTTGGGCCAATCATGGTTTAAGAAGTCGTAGACTTCAACACAACTTCAAATAGGTACCCTGAGTATCAGAGGTTAAGTTTTCAAAGAAAATAGTAACCTCTGAAGACAAATAATAGAAATTTTATCGCGCATGTGTCAATCTAATCACTGTAGAAAAAATCAAAGATGAAGAGCAAATATTACTATATTAATGTCTAGCAGACTGTATCAGTATGCAGTTTACTATTTACGAATTCCCCAAAAACCTCCAAGTGTAGTTGAAATGAGTTTATTTCGAAAGAAATCTTTTACATGATCCCCAAATGTATAACAGTAATTACTAAACTTTTAATTATGGAAATGTCACTTTAATTGACAACCAATACAACCATAAGACGCAAATTCCAATGTTTGACCCCTATCTCATGGAAGGAAATGTATGGAAAACAACATCGCGAGCGAAGCGAGCTCGAAACTTTTCGACAATTTTCGCTCTTTTATGACTGAAAAACGGCCATAATACGTTATTGTTAGCCAAGTATGCCTTGTTTGGTCACACAATTCTTTTGAAGATCATTAATTTTATTTAACACTGAACATTTGTTGGCAAAAATCTGGTACGGCGAGCGACGTACCTGCCGTACCCGATGCGGTGTTCCAAGGGTTTCACCCAAGAGAAAACTTTTAAACTTTAGAATGTCTAGATTGCTTGAAAATGCATCATGTGTATCATTATCTATGAGGATTTTTTTTAATTGTTCGATGCTGCATGCATACAAGATATTTTAAAACTACCTACCTACTTTTGCAAATTATTCAAGGAGCATAAAATCCTCTAAGTCTCTAATTTAACGCAATATCATTTTGTGTATCGTATTAGTAACAATATTAGTGACTACGGAGAGACGACCATTACTAAAGGCTGACAGAAAAAAATTTCTTTAGACTCTTTTGTTTTGGCTAAAAACGCTCTCGTTGGATGCAGTATTTGCATCACAAAAATTATCATTAAAAATGAAAAATTATGCCCTCAGAAAAATAACGAAAATATTTGTTTAGATATCTTTGATGATTTTAATGTTATGAAGTTTTGATTATTTTGAATGACTTTACCATGACAATAAGTTAATATGACAATAACTTAATTCAAGACTATGCGAGCAAAGCGAGCAAGAAAACTTTACAGATTTAGGTCTTAGATTTTTAGAGTTTCCTTGTGTTTTAGACAATGATTTGCTTTTCACGTTCACGCTAAAAATCTCGATTCACGAATTCACGGTGGAAAAATCTTATTTTCACGTTCACGCTGATATCTCAATTCACGTATTCACGCGCTAAAAAAGTCCAATTCACGTAATCACGTCAGAAAAAGGCTCATTCACGTGTCACGCCAGCCCCTGGGGGAGCCCCCATAAAAGAGTAAAGGCCCCAATAAAGAACTTTAAAACAAGTTTGATTTGAGTGAATGAAAGTGTCAAAAGTGTTCATTCTCCTTGAAACAAATGTAAATAACGTGTTATATTTTATTTTGTTTATCATCTATATCTCTCGGGGGGTACTTACTTAGGCAAATGGAGGGTACGGTATGTGCCGCCCTTAAGGGTACCTTTTTTGGATTACCAAAGTCCCGCTAAGGGTCGGAAAAATCAGAAAATCAAATTTCAGTTTTCACCTTTTTAGTCCCGGTAAGGGTCCGAGGGTCGAAAGTCGGGCGGCAGCCCCCATGCCAGCTCACAACCCTAGTACCCCTCCCCCCCGGATATCTCTATTAGATAAATTTCCTAAAAAGAAAACAATCATCATATGCAAAGTTATCACTAAGAAAGTTCAATGCCTAACATTTGAAGTTTGTAAAGTAAAGTACTTTTTAAAAAATTAAATAACTTCTGAACAACGTAAGCTGACTGGGAGATATGGTTCACAAGCATACTTGGCTAGCTCTAAATTATTCAAGTTCATGCAAATTTCAACGTGCACCTCAATAAATTTTATTCAATAAAACAGGTTTTATTCTTCCTTTTATCATCGATGCTTTTATCCTAATTAGGACCCGCCTGGGGGGGGTACTAGGGTTGTGGACTGACAGGGGTGGGGCGCCCCCAACTTTCGACCCTTGGACCCTTACCGGGACTAAAAAGGACAAAACAAAGGAAAATTTTGTGACTTTTACGACCCTTTTGGGACAAATTTGACCAATTTTGATCAAATTTCGATCTTTCCGGGAGAAAAAAGTTAAAGTTTTCCAATTTTTCGGACCCTTAGTGGGACTGAAATTTGATTTTCTGATCTTTCCTCCTACCCTTAGGGACCTTCTGCAGATTTTTTCCTAAATTTTCGAAAATTGTGACCGACTTTGAGAGTGAAAATCGTTGAATTATTAGTTGTAGAGTGTATCTCATGTAAAATGTATCGTATAAGTTAGGAAATTGACTTTTATGGCGTTCCATATGATATTCAATGGAAAAAATTGCCCAGTTTTTATGTTGTTTTTTTAGGTTAGACTTTAAACAATACAATTTCCATACCCATTGGAATTTCGATAGAAATTTTTATCCCTGCTTGGAAAGAGTTCCACCGGAAAGTGAGACAGGGGTGTTTTATTATCTGGGCAGTTTTGAATTGGTGACTGAAATTGGGGAATTTACCCTGAGTATCAGAGATTCAGTTTTGAAAGAATATATTAACCTCTGAAGACCAATAGTAGAAATTTTATCACGCATGTGTCAATCTAATCACTGAATCAAAGATGAAGAGCAAATATTAGTACTAGTAATCGTATGGTTTGGAGTGCAATTAACGATTAATCACGAGTAACAAAGCAGAAAATAGTAATTTGCACGAGTCCGAAGGACAAATGTAAATAACGTGTTATATTTTATTTTGTTTATCATCTATATCTCTCGGGGGGTACTTACTTAGGCAAATGGAGGGTACGGTATGTGCCGCCCTTAAGGGTACCTTTTTTGGATTACCAAAGTCCCGCTAAGGGTCGGAAAAATCAGAAAATCAAATTTCAGTTTTCACCTTTTTAGTCCCGGTAAGGGTCCGAGGGTCGAAAGTCGGGCGGCAGCCCCCATGCCAGCTCACAACCCTAGTACCCCTCCCCCCCGGATATCTCTATTAGATAAATTTCCTAAAAAGAAAACAATCATCATATGCAAAGTTATCACTAAGAAAGTTCAATGCCTAACATTTGAAGTTTGTAAAGTAAAGTACTTTTTAAAAAATTAAATAACTTCTGAACAACGTAAGCTGACTGGGAGATATGGTTCACAAGCATACTTGGCTAGCTCTAAATTATTCAAGTTCATGCAAATTTCAACGTGCACCTCAATAAATTTTATTCAATAAAACAGGTTTTATTCTTCCTTTTATCATCGATGCTTTTATCCTAATTAGGACCCGCCTGGGGGGGGTACTAGGGTTGTGGACTGACAGGGGGTGCCGCCCAACTTTCGACCCTTGGACCCTTACCGGGACTAAAAAGGACAAAACAAAGGAAAATTTTGTGACTTTTACGACCCTTTTGGGACAAATTTGACCAATTTTGATCAAATTTCGATCTTTCCGGGAGAAAAAAGTTAAAGTTTTCCAATTTTTCGGACCCTTAGTGGGACTGAAATTTGATTTTCTGATCTTTCCTCCTACCCTTAGGGACCTTCTGCAGATTTTTTCCTAAATTTTCGAAAATTGTGACCGACTTTGAGAGTGAAAATCGTTGAATTATTAGTTGTAGAGTGTATCTCATGTAAAATGTATCGTATAAGTTAGGAAATTGACTTTTATGGCGTTCCATATGATATTCAATGGAAAAAATTGCCCAGTTTTTATGTTGTTTTTTTAGGTTAGACTTTAAACAATACAATTTCCATACCCATTGGAATTTCGATAGAAATTTTTATCCCTGCTTGGAAAGAGTTCCACCGGAAAGTGAGACAGGGGTGTTTTATTATCTGGGCAGTTTTGAATTGGTGACTGAAATTGGGGAATTTACCCTGAGTATCAGAGATTCAGTTTTGAAAGAATATATTAACCTCTGAAGACCAATAGTAGAAATTTTATCACGCATGTGTCAATCTAATCACTGAATCAAAGATGAAGAGCAAATATTAGTACTAGTAATCGTATGGTTTGGAGTGCAATTAACGATTAATCACGAGTAACAAAGGAGAAAATAGTAATTTGCACGAGTCCGAAGGACGAGTGCAAATTACGGTATTTTCTCCTTTGTTACGAGTGATTAATCGTTAATTGCACGACAAAACATACGATTCCGAGGTAATCGTCAGTAAATAATCATTAGTAAATCATAGTTTTTTCAGAAAAAGGGAAAATTTTTGACATTCGAATTCTTTGTTTTCAATTAAAAGAAGCTATTGTAACGTAAAATTTCTTTGTTCTTTTTTATATTGAAGAAAAAAAATGTCTTTGTTTTTTATTATATAGTAAAAAAAGTCTCTGACACAGGACTTGGGAGAGAAAAGAATAAGGGGACAAAAGTGTCCCCCCGCCGAAGAGTGCAAAAAGTGGTAATAGTGCAATTAACGATTAATTGCACTCCTCTAAACCAATCAGATTCGAGTAATTTTGCACGGCTGACGATTACCTTATTAATATCTAGCAGACTGTATCAGTATGCAGTTTTCTATTTACGAATTCCCCAGAAACCTCCAAGTGTAATTGAAGTGAGTTTCTTTTGAAAGAAATCTTTTACATGATCCCCAAATGTATAACAGTAATTACTAAACTATTAATTATGGAAATGTCACTTTTAATTGAATCGAAATAATAGACAGACTTTATGTTATGATTCTCTATCACTGACTCTTTTTAAAAAGCATTGACGATATTTTTTAGTTGTGTTTTCAACGACGGGAATAAAAATATCAACTTTGAACTTCATCCAAGATCTTGGATAGTCGTCATGGTTACTTTTGTCTTCGTTGATTGCGCGATGAATGGAATCTCGATTCGTCGGCACAGCGTCAATATATTATTTTGACCTGTGCTTTTCACGGTATGGGGAATTATGAACAGATTTCTTTTTCAAATTTTACGTCGGCAGTTTCTACTGGAAGATCCTGCAGAAAAAAAAAGAAAAAATACCCAGAAAAAGTTAATTTTTCCACTTTCACACCTCAAAAGCATGTTCAGTAATATGCTTGTAATATGCTTATTTTTTAGACAAATTCAGGTCTCGGTATGCTTATAAAAAGAAATGTAGATTTATTCTTAATCGGAAAACAAGTTTCGTGTAAGAGGGTCAGAGGCTCGAACATACAACAAAAATGATTGATTATCGATTCTCATCTGGTAATTCAAAAAGGAATAGACGATATCGGCTTTCTGAATTCTCCCCGAATGATTACCCATGATGCATTGTTAGGGTTTGGGTTATCGTCCGTGAATTTTTTTGCGCAATGCATCATGGGTAATCATTCGGGGAGAATTCGGTAAAGCCGATATCGTCTATTACAATACATGTGCACGCATCGATAAAAATATTTAAACTCTATTTAATAACATTCCCAGAAATCTTTTAAACAGTATTTGATGAGAGCGGACACCTCATATTCGGTCAACATTTACAGCTAACGAAAAGCCGCATAATATGCTAAGTATGCAGCTTAGCAAGGTGAACTCATTCATTCAGCCAAATATTTTACGGAAATGATGTTAATCTCACATTGACTTGCTCTTTATTGCTCTTATCAGGTTTTTAGCTAGACATTTCCGCTTAATTTGTACGCGCAATGAATCATAGATTAGAGATTGTCTTATCATTAATAAGGATTTACAAACTTAAGTCATGCATCGAAAGTACAAAATTCAATATTGCTGACTCATTTTAGAGATATTGTTGTCTAATATGCGCGAATAAAGTTTCCATCGATACATCCAATAGTAGGGGGAAATTTGTTCGTTTTTTTTTCTTACCTTTCCAAAAAATGTATAACAAGTGCTTTGACTAAAAAATAATTGATTTTACAAAATTTCCCCTAACTACAAAGGATTTTTAACGAAAAATATCTGAAGATTCCTTCATTAAAAATTACCAGATAATATAGAAGCCTATATCAATGACCATTCGGCTATCAAAGATAAAGCACTGGGGGAAAAGAGAATGAGAAAATAAATACAGATTCTGTCGTACAGTCTCAACTCCTGCAAAACAGCCTTACTGTACGCATTTAGGTCACATTAAATTTATCCATGTGTTATCCTCCTTGCTGTCTATGCTTTTTAACTTCTCAACTGTTTCAAAGACACCTCTTGTAGAAGTGAGGCTACAATAAAAAGTACCTAAACCGTCGTGGTCACTAATTAAGGCCAAAGACTCTAAGCAAAGGCAAAGTTTTCTAAGGACCTCTCACGAAAACCAAATTAGGTTGGACCCCTCAGTATTTTCTGAATGAAAATCAAAAATTAAAATAAATGTTTGCGACATACAAGATTATACTGGTTATTATCTTGCAGACAGATGAATATAACGAGTCTTGGTTTGAATTACTTAACCGATTCCCTGCGGGAATCTTTTGCTCCCAAATCGAAATGTAACTCGTAATAGACACCCCTGTCTCACAGCCCCGGTGGAACTTTTTTCTATATCCTTATCGAAATCACAATGAGCTCGCATAACTCTGAGCTCATAACTCCTGAGCTCTGACTCCTGAGCTCGCCCCCGGGACCAAATTTTTGACAAATTTTCCAGTTGGGATGGGGTCCCAGTGGGTCTATGACACAGGGGTGTTAATAGGCTCCATGTTTCATGACTTTCATATCATTTAGCATAGTTATTAACTTCACTCGGATAGGAGATATTTTATTCAAAAATTGAACCAGGGTACAAGACAGGATTGCGCAATTAAATGGCCCGGTCGTAAATAGTAGTTCTCCAATTTTCAGCTTTGCTTTGGACTGTAAAACAAAAAACACCAGATTCTGGTTGTCTTTGAACTTTGAACAAACGTAAGGTGAAGCTTGCTTCTTTAAAATTGCTATTTCAAAATAAGGAATTACAAATTTGGTACTTAGTTTGGTTTTTGATTTCTTTTGGTAATAGGAATCTTGGTGTTTTTCTTTCAAAATAGCGACCTCTTCAAGTGGCGAAAATAGTGCTGGCAATGATATCGGTTGCAATTTGATACTTTCCATTTATATTTGGGTAGTAAGTTTATGGCAGCAAATGGACGCGACGCATGACTCTCACTCGAATGTCATTGCCAATTATAGCAGATTAAATGAGGGAAAATAGTTTGATATGCTTTGTTTTTACCATTTAGAAGTTTATTTGATGACGTCGTCATCCTTTTGAGATACTGATTGCGGTCGTGATTAAAAACATAAGTCATGACATATGAAGTGACATTTATTGGAACATGCTTTTAAGAGAAGATGTTTCTTATAAGAAATTCGCTATGAATGTGTTTGTCGTAACAATTTAGTAAGCTGCAACCCTTCAGTCGGAACCACTACATAGAAATGACAACTATTGCCTTAGCGGGAAATATTTCCCTAACGGGAAGGTGAAATTAACCCAAAAAGGAAACTGTTTTCCAGATTTCTATGTAGTGGTTCCGACTGCCCTTTAAGGACTTGTAAAGTTACATGAATGCAGCTTGTCTAATGTAAATAAGGCTACGAAGTTTTAAGGAATTGAATTTTTTGCGTTTAAGTAAGTTTTTCATCCGCCAGTTGAATGTTCGATAATTTTCTTTTTACAGTGATTAGACTGACACATGCCTGATAAAATTTCTATACATGGTCGTCAGAGGTTGATATGTTCTTTGAAAATTCAACCTCTCAATACTAAGGGTAAGCACTTTTTCAACTCATCTAGTTCGAGAAATGAGTGAATGGAATTGTCTAATTTTTGGTCGATATCTGCAAAATCTGACCCTTTTTTTGTTTGCGTCTCTATACTTTCGTGATGTAGGGTGACAAAGTCAAAAACACGGCTTTAAAACTTCTCCACAAAAAGATTTTATCAATTTAATCGAATGAATATATCTATATATCTTATGATGATATTAAACATAGGTTACCATAACAACCAGTATATGACATGCTGAAAACGAAAGTTGAATGACATCAAGTATTGTTTAAAGAACGGTCTGATTGGCGCTTTATTTCATAAGAACATTCTTATTTCAACTGTGCTAGGATACCTCTTTCGATTTACAAAAATCTATGACCAACAATCCGATTCTAATAACATAACACGTCCTAATAAAAGAAAGCTATATTAAAATAAAAGCTATCTAATAATTTTAAAAACGTGTAATCGGATCGCAAACCGAAACCATGATCACATCACATGTCAAAGAAAAACAAACTCAACATAAAAAACCGACAAATTGTCATCGACACTTAACACGTCATTTACCTTATAAGGTGTAAGTCGGTTAATACTTTTTTCTCTTGGCTCCTAGTCTTAAAAGCATATAAAAGCATGGCCTTGGTTAGAGTAAGATCAGTTTAAGAAATATATAAGCAAGAAAATATTGTAGTTTTCAGCTGGTCTGAAATTATTGGAAGAAAAAAATTTAAGAGAACGCTGACTGGAAGAACTCTGAACAAAGATGAGGATATCAATCTTTATTTGTTTCACGCTGGCGTGTCTATTAGAAACTTCTTATACCGCCCCTTCACCGCCAGCGGCAATTTCATCGGAGACGCTTAAATACATGTCCACTCTTGGATATTACAACCCAGACAACACCGCAGGAACCCTGGAAACTGAACAAAACATTCGAAGCGCTTTGATGGATATGCAGCGGTTTGCAGGTATATTTAAAATTATATTGATATGATGTTTTGTTTTTGTATTTATGTATCTACCTTATTAAGTACGACAGGGTGACTGAAACAGTCCACAGTTTTGATCCTTAAAATTCGCGGATTTCTCGTTCGACGTCGCGGACGTCGTTTTCGCAATCAGGTTGGAACTAGACAAGCCTTCAATTAACCACCCCCGTCGTGGGAAAAGGAACATGCAAAAAACATAAGATTATCATTGTGCTATTGACGTTAATCCAAGTGAAGATGAATATCTGTAATCCTCATAAAATAACAGTGCATTGACCATGAATGAAATTAAACATAACACTTTTCACACAGGCATCCCAGCATCAGGGATCTTGGACGAACCTACGGTTGAGTTGATGAAGACACCTCGTTGTGGAGTGAAAGATGTGACAGGAAGGTTGAGTGGTGTCAAAAGAAAGCGAAGATATACCCTTCAAGGATCCAAATGGATGAAAAAGGTAAGAATCAGTAAGCAAACAAAATGTCTTTTAAACATACATTACGATATCGCTTAGAAGGAAGAAACTCTCGTTATGATGAGATCTTAAGAACATTATATGTTTTTTTCAATACCGAGTGGTTTTTCACGGTAAAATTAAGTATAGGCAATAGGTAAGTGCAAGGAAAAAATTTGGTGGCAAGGGAGTTTTGAAAATTTTTAACCAGCTACCCATCATCAACTTTGTATCAACTTCCAGCGCAGCTCCTGGTTTAGTCAAACGGAAATTCATGCATATAGACACTCGAGTGACTTAGGGCAAGTCTCAAAAACCTAACGGTTTACCCTAAGTTTTCGCTACCAATAGCAGCCAGATTCAGAGATCCACTTAGGGCTCTAAAGTGCCTCTATACCTTAAGGTTTCAGGGCCCGGTTGTTACGTAATTAAATATTAACCTAAAAGTTAATTATTTAAGAAATTGTAATCATGACGTCATAATTTGATCGAATTTGGTGACGTCATGAATCGTATAATCGCTATAATATAAAATAAAGTACGTGTCAAATCTATCCCAAATTTGAACCAAAGATGCATCTAACTGAAATGTAACTTTTAGAAAAAAAAACTTTGGAAAAATTTGATGACGTCAGCAAAAAATTGCATTTTTCGATTTTTTGCATTTTTTGCTGACGTCATCAAAATTTTCAAAAAATTTTTCATTGAAAAGTTCGGCACCATTAAGATGCGTCTTTGGTCCAAATTTGACAAAGATTTGACATGTACTTATAGAGTTAGAGCTAATTTACGATTTATGACGTCATAATTTGATGACGTCACAATTCACACTTTCTTTAATAATTAATTTTTAGGTTAATATTTAATTACGTAACACTGGGTCCTGAAACTTTAAGGTATAAGTCATCTAAAAATCCATAAGTGAATCCCTGAGAATGGGTGCTATTGGTCGCGGATTCGGGATTTGTGATTTTTAAAAATCTAGACACGCACTAACTCACCCGAGCAATAACTTCATTCCATCTTTAGGATTTAACCTGGAAGTTAATCAACGACAATAACGACGGGTTAACACGTCAACAAGTCGAAGATGTCATGACTCAATCTTTCGATAAATGGCACAAAATCACCAACTTGAATTTCAAAAAACTTGAACACACTGATGCCACTGAAGCTGATATTGTGGTCAAGTTTGGAGTCGGTTCCCATGGCGATCCTTATCACTTTGATGGACGCGGTGGAACTCTCGCGCATGCGTTTTACCCTCACAACAATCTAGGTTTGTAAATTTAAACATAAACTTTTTTTTTGAAGTTTTCTTCTTTGTTCTTCTCATCGTCATTTTGCGATTATGATCTTGTTGATTATGGGAACCTTGTCCTTGTGATCGTTAACGGTTTTGAGCAACTTTATTGAGATCGTTTGGTAAAATCAAAGTTTATACATCTTACATTTTTGGCTTTCCATTTAACTTTCACTGTATTTCTCACAAAAATCTGACGACCTGGTTTCTATTCAATAGGACTTTCAGGGGACGTCCATTTTGATGATGATGAAGTTTACACGATCGGTTCATCGCAAGGAAAAAGTTTATTATGGGTTGCCGTCCACGAGGTGAGTTCACTGTCAAAGTCTTTGTGAAAGCGATCTTTATTTACACTTCAAGAAGCTTTGAATTCTCAAAAATTTACCATAACCACACATCGCTATTTGGTACCCTTAAAGAAAATACAGTCATGTGAAAATATCAAATATCGCATTTATTTTAACTTGCCCGATCAAAATAGGCTAAAACAATAAAATATATTCATAAATCTTTTTAGATTGGCCATTCTATTGGATTGGAACATTCGAATCTTCGTGAAGCAGTCATGTATCCATGGTATCGAGGAAATGGCGGACGTGATTTTGATTTGAATGAGGATGATGTCATTGGAGCTCAACATATTTATGGTAAGCTGATGTTCGGTCGTTCTAAGAAGCTTTAGTTTAAATTAAGAGCAGGGGATAACTATGAATTGGGATGGCCAGATCAAAAATTTAATCGCATTTTCATTTAACCAAGGAATATAATTTCAGAATTTCATAAAAATTAAAATATTGCATTTCTTCTAAAATTCCACTTTTCACAAATAGGATCAAGATCACCAGACCCAGAGGAATCAAAAACTACAACAACAACCACCCTTGCACCTGGAGAAACAACGCCCTCCCTTCCACCCTCAGTTTGTATCAATCAATTCAAAGCCGCCATTCTCCACAAAAGCACTGGCAAAACGCACATCATCAACAACGGTTTCGTTTACACCCTCGGAAAACAATTAGGAATCGAATCAGGACCGACTCCAGTGAAGGAAATTTTTCCGGGAGTCTCGAATATTGATTCACTTTACTACAACACTGATGAAAACATTGTTGTTCATGATGGTAAAAGGTAATTTTTCAGACAATTAGCCAATTAGCCATATAATCACTGCCTTTTAATCTCTTCAAAAGAAGTACCTTGAGCACCACAGCTCAGCTTTCCTGAAATCCAACCTGTGGAGACGGACCATATGAGTTTTCTAATATTTATACTGACGGCACAAAAGAAAACCTTGGTTACTTTCGCAGCTTCATTCAAAGTCAACAACTTAAATTTATGACATTCATGACGTAATGTTTACAGAAATACCCCGGTTTTAGCCAGTAGTGGCACATTTAAACTAGACAAAAGTTGTATAAAATTTGCCACTACTGGCAAAAACCGGGGCCTTTCCATAGAAAACAATACGCCATGAATATCATGAATAGCCCTAAAAGAAATCAGCCTAATATTTCCTCATTTTTCAAAATTGACAGATATTACACATTCAATGACATTAATGGAAGAATGATAGAATCGGGCACCATCCAAAACAAATATGGCCTCTCTGATGACGTCAACAAGATCGATGCCGCATTTATTTGGATTGGTAATGGACGCGTTTATTTGTTTGTCGATAAAATGTATTATCGATTCGATGATAATCGAGCAAGTGTCGATTATGGATATCCGCGAGTCATTAAAGACAATTGGAAAGGTTTACCGGAAAGTGTGGATGGAGTATCAATTTGGAGAAACAGAGTAACTTATTTCTTTAAAGGTAAGAGATGGGAGCTGGGTTCTTAACTTAGCAAGTCTTAAACGCGCAATAAAATTTATTACAAACGTGTTAAAAAACTTCGTGTAGTTTTAAAGTGTTTTATATAATTAACGTGTATTTCTAAAGTGTCTAACATTTATCCGAAAGATGAAAAATATTTCACTCTGAGACACCATGCTCAGCTTGAGTCCACAACTATTGAATTACCAGACAAAATATGATATTTGGTCATAGAGGACCATAACAGTGTAAGCTGATTTTTTAGGGTCCTCTTACACGAAATTTTATCACTAATTTTTCAAATTACTCTAATTAAACCATGGCTTATATTTTGAATTCATCATATCCGTTTTTTTTCATTAGGCAATTCATACTACCGCTTCAATGATAAACGAATCCGTGTCGAAGATAATTACCCAAGACCCATCAACCCTATCTGGACGCAATGCACTGTAGCTAAATTAAATACCCAGAATGCTTCAGTGACATCAAAAGCTTCTATTTTGGTCACCTTTGGAATGTTGGCAATCATGAAATTCCTATTTTTGTAAAGTGCTAGATATTTTTAAATTGTCCATTTGTTAATGTGTAAATTTTGATAATTTTTAGACTTTCTATTTTAACATTATTTATTTTACAGTGATTTCTATAAGTGGTAAATTATTCTTTCACATCCATATTTGTAAACGCTATTTTTATCCAAAATCTTTATTTTTATCCCATTAATCAATTTTTTATATAGTATAAGAATTGATAATCTTTATATACCGATTTTATTGAACATAATATCATAAAAATCATGACTCCAAAACTTATTTATACCTCATTTTAGCTAAAAAAATTTATCCGTTAACGGTGTAAATCTACTACTATTTCTTTATAAACTGTTTTGATTACCCTGAGTATCAGAGGTTAAGTTTTCAAAGAATATATTAACCTCTGAAGACCAATAATAGAAATTTCATCGCGCATGTGTCAATCTAATCACTGAAAGAATCAAAGATGAAGAGCAAATTACCTTATTAACGTTTAGGAGACTGTATCAGTATGCAGTTTACTATTTACGAATTCCCTAGAAACCTCCAAGTGTAATCGAAGTGAGTTTCTTTCAAAAGAAATCTTTTACATGATACCCAAATGTACAGGGTGTCCCTAATTAAAGTATCGAGTATGAACATGCGATTGAGTGAAAGTTTTAAGTGTGTATTCACAAAATTGTATTTTAAGCTCTCCCTCTTTTTTCTTTGTCATTACAATTAATTTATACGTTGTAACTACCTGTTGTAAGGGGGGGGTTTCACTTTTACGGTACGACGGTATTGGGCCTACAAATATCTTGGTTCTTACATCTCTTCTTCTGAAAAAGACTTTAAAATTCGCAAAGGTTTAGCTTGGAGTGCATGCAATCAGCTGCATAGTATTTGGTCATCTTCCTTCATCGACCCTAGTCTCAAAGTTAAAATTTTCAAGTCAACTATTGAGCCAATTCTTATGTATGGTTCAGAAACCTGGTCCCTTACCAAAAAGTTTGAAAAGCAACTAGACGGTACCTATACCAGACTTCTGAGAAGGGTTAAAAATCTCTCTTGGCGTGACCATCCAACAAACGTACCATATACGGTTCCTTGAAACCAATCTCTATCCTCCTTAAGGGCTCTGACCATAGTCAGAAAATTGATTTTAGTATCTGAACATAAAAGTTATGTTTTAGATTCTTTAACACTTTTAACAAAGAATTGTCTTTATAAATTACTTTTTAAACAAACCCCTTAAGACTAATTAAGAACTTAATTGCAAAAATGACGTTATGAACTTTAAAAAGACGTTAATAATATGTTGCATCACCTTCTTTTATAAAAAGTGCTAAGTTTTAATGGGTAATTAACCTTTTTGTTTCGAACTGTTTTCAAACTGTCCGCAAAGAATTGAACTATTTTAAATTTTGCGGAAAATTTTTCTAAAAAGATGTATCAAAAGTTATGAATGTTTTTTTAGGCAAAATCCAGATGAAAAATTGATGAAAAACCACTATTTTGAAGATTTCGAGACAAAGAAGCATTTACAAAAATTTTCCGCAAAAATTTTTATTCTTCGGTAAAAGATACACCATCTACTGCGAAAAATTTTTCAAAATGTTTTTTCTTCGCCTAAACTAAGCTCTTCAAAGTTGAAATACTCTTCCTCGCAAAAGTCTTCATTTTCTTCTTCATCAAATTTTTTCAATGCAATTTTTGAATTTTCAGATTCAGGAATAGTTTGTCTAACAGAAAATGTATAACATGCCTTAGTTTTGCTGGTTACATCAGTCAGAAAACACATTTTAAACACGGCAATTATGAAAAATTCACTATGGTCAGAGCCCTTAAAGCCAAGCGCGTTCAATTTGCTGGTCATTGTTTCCGTGCCTCATCTGAGGTTATTTCCTCCCTATTGCTTTGGAAACCTAAACGTGTGGCTCAGAGATCGAGAAAACTTACCTTTCCGGATGTGGTGAGCAGGGATACAGGCCTTGATCTTAGCGACCTGGGCACTGCTATGCGCAACCGCGACTCCTGGCGCCAGCGAGTGGAATCCATTGTCTCGACTGCGGTCGAGTAATGATGATGATGATTGGGCCTTTTTACCCCCGGTAAATCGGTATTACGAGAAAAAAACGACGGGATTACGGTATTTCATTTTCTACCGGTATCGGTAAATTGCCTGTTTTTTTGTCGGTATTTCGATATTTTTATCAATAAAAAATGGTATTTCGGTATAAAACTTTTCATCTTTTAGTTTTTTCATGAGTTTCATGCAAAAAAAATTTCAAAAAAGATAAGTCTATTCCGCTATTTTAACCGGTAAAATTTTCTTGCTCGCTTCGCTCGCACTATCTTGGCTGTCCTATTCAATTATTGTCATGGTGAGGTTATTCAGAATAAGCAAAACTTTACGATATCTAAACAAATATTTTCGTTTTATTTTTATGACAACTTTTGTGATGCAAATACTGCATCCAACCAGAGATTTGGGAAAAGAGGATAAGAAATGCGCTATTCATCTATTTGAAGCTAGGCTGTAGAATCTTTTGTTTCTATTGAAATGTCTGCGGCCGATCGATTGTTTTTATTCTGGACCAATCAGAGCGCTTGATTCGTTATGCGCACAAGACTAGAAGTACAAACAAAAAATGGCAGCCGTGATTGATATCGAAAGTGAAATATTTTTTTTTTTTAATCGCGGATTTTGATATTTTTTATAAGCACTTTTCGCTTTAAACGCAGTTTTTCTCAAGCCTTCGTCGTTGTGCTTGAAGGGGAGAATTTCCCAGCTTTGACCAAAATATTTTCCTTATAGAATGATCGCATCAATTTATACATACTGTAGCTAAAAGAATTAAAATTCACATTATAAAACCAAAAAAGATAAGCTTGTAAAACTAGGATAATTTTTGGTTATTTCTTGGACTAGAGTTTCTAAGAAACAATATCATGGAGGCCTCAGAACAAATTGGAAACAGGACAAAAATAGAGCTCAAAAGAAAGAAAGAAAAAAGAAGCGATGATAATTCATGATATCAATGCTAGAAGATCACAAATATCATGAAATCTTTCTTTTATAAGAGCTTTATATGAACTCGAAACAATAAAGCATAAAATAATCCAAAAACATTATTGAAAAAAATACAATAGTTATACAAAACAGCTCTATCTAGGGATTTCCCCTGGTATAATGATATATCTATCTAGCAAATAAAACAGTATAATAAAAGTGTATATAATTTGAAATTTTTCTAAAAAAGATTAAGCCCAAAAAGGTTTTTTTATGATTCACCTTCATTTATAACACCTGGGAAAATAAAGACGTATTGCATGAAAAAAAATCAGTATCATTCATGACTTAACTTGAAATAAAATTGAGAAGACTATAAAGAAAGACCAAAACCTTACAACTGATTTTTAATTAGTACTGATTCAGATTGTATAACTTGAAAGCTGGACTAGAAAATTATATTAATATGCCCCATAGAGGACTAAATCCAATATATGTGTAACTCATTGCTAAAAAATTAAATACATTTACATGTGGAAAAAATATTGGCAAAATAATCATTGTTCTCAGAAAAACTTGTTACATAAATAACAAGTGAAAATATGTGTTCAAGTAGAATTGCAGAATTTAAAAAGAAGCACTTTTGGGGTCTTCTAGTCTGCTAGTTTGTTTACATTTGGTAAATTTGGACCACGTGTTTCCTGGCTCTGATGACTTGTTTGGACCATATTTCCAGGGACAACATGGATACAAAACAAACATCCAAATAAATGCAGATTCGAAAAATATTCTCCAGACTGATCAAATTTACATAATATGTGTATGGTAATCCACTTTTTCCAGAGAACATTTTCCAAGTATATATCTAATTTCAAAGGATATGTAGGCGGTGCTCAACCAGGTTTAACTGTTCATATCCACGGTTGTCCAGAAAACATTTACAAAATATCAACATCCATTGCATATATTTATATATTACTCCATTCTATTCTGTTTTGTTCAAGCTAAATAATGCACGTAATATAGTTTCTGCATGTTTAATTTCCTCTTTTAGCATACTTTTCCCTTATGCCTTAACGTGAAGGTCAAAATGCAAAAATGTTGAGTCAATCTTTGCTTCATTGTACCAGTGCTTGGATGGCCAATACTTAACTTTCTGTGGGCTGGTTTTTCTGGGAAGTGTTGTTATAAACAGTATTTCATAGAGAAAATGACGATAACTAGCCTGGAAATATATAAAATGAAAATCTACTGTAAAACTAGGGCTTTTTTGTAAGCAATCTGTATGAATTACCCTAACACAGACTGTAAAGTCCACCGATGAAATTATGTTTTGGCTGAAAAATTGCCAAAGCCTTGTGAGTCAATCCACTGACCGGCCAAAATCATGGCCCATCAATAGTCAGACTTTATATATCACATGTTGAAGTTATTTGAACTTTGCAATGTTTTTGTTGTCGAAAATTTCCAACCGAAAAGTCAATGCTTTCCCTAGATAAAGCTAAAAGTACCACAGAGGAAATCAAGTATACTTACTGAATCTCAATTCCATTACCATGGAGGAAGTTTTTCTAAGATTACACTATTTTTTTCATCTAAAAGTTGAAAAAAAACAACAACATTATCAACCGATATTGCCCATCTTTAATCAAAACGCCGAGAAGTTCCAGAGAGTGCCATGGAAAACTAAGGCATAGGTGGTCACAATCAACCTTCCTACTACCCATAAAAATTATGTCTGCAACACAAAAAATTCATTCAGAGCAATACAAGCCAGAAAGAAATTGGTCCCAATTTTTCAAAATTTCAAGCATGCCTCATGTCCGCCATCTTTACTCCCAGAATATAGAATGATTTTCCTCGATTTTCTCAGGGGAAACCCCCAGAAGATCAAAGTTTCACTCCCCAGTCTCTTTTTCACAAAGAACTCACTGGAAAGCTTTATTCAAGGTCTTCTTTCTTGAACATTGGTTAACCTGTACGTAACGCCATTTTGTTTCGACCTTCCTTCTTGCTCAACTATTCTACAGCCTTGCTTCTTCAAAGGGTGCCGAATTCAAAGGGAAAGAATAGGAAAACAGCGAGCGGCAGCGGCGTTTCTTATCCTCTTTTCCCAAATCTCTGATCCAACGAATGAGTCTAGATAAAATTTTCTCTGTCAGCACTAAATGATATGGTCGTCTCTCCGTATTCACTTATATTGCTACTACAATACAATACACTGATACTGCAGTAACTTAGAGACAGTAAAGGCGGTATTTACTCCTTCAATAATTAGTAAAAGTAGATGTTCCAAAAACATCTTGTGCAGCATCGAACGATTAAAAAATAATTCACATCATGATGCATTTTCAGGCAATCTAGGCATTCTAAATTTTAAATTTTTTCTTGGGCGAAACTCTTGGAACGCCGCACCGGGTACAGCAGGTACGTCGCTCGCCGTACCATATTTTTGCCAACAAATTGTCAGTGTTAAATAAAATCAAAAAGTGTGTGAACAAACAAGGCATACTTGGCTAACAATAGCATAGTAAGGCCATTTTTCAATAACAAAGGAGAGCGAACATTGTCGAAAAATCTTCGCGCTCGCTTCCCTCGCGTTCTGATTTTACATTTATTTTTTTTCTTCCGATTGGGGGGATTAAACTTTGGAATTCGCATCCTCTAGTTGCACCACAGCAACACCTCTATGAAACCTGTGTTGAGGTCTACGGCTTTTCAGACCATGATTGGCCCAAACCTCGATTTTAAATTAATTCTCAATATAAAAGAAATCTTGCGGGTCTGCGAGGAAGAAATTATTGGGGGAAAGGTTAATTTTGCATTTGCCTTCCGTAACAAGTAAGTAAATTTGGCACGGCAGATCAAAATCATTGCTTTATGAAAGCTCAAAAAGCTGTAAAAGAGTCGACGATACCGAGAATAAGGTCACAAAACTAGCAAAAAACTTTATATATTGGCGAAAATGTTTGGTATAAGAATAGGTCAATCCGTTTAAAAGAGACCATAAAAAGGTTAAATTTAGCCCAATAAGATCACAATCGTTTAACCAACGTGAAAATGTTTTTTTCGCGCGTGAATACGTGAATTAGAATTGGCAAAAATTTGTGCGTGAATACCTGAATTGAGGGTTGACTGGGGGGCCTCATAAAGTAAAAGACTTGTTTGTACAGTTTCTATATCCTGAGTATCAGACGTTAAGTTTTCAAAGAATATATTAACCTCTGAAGACCAATAATAGAAATTTTATCGCGCATGTGTCAATCTAATCATTGTAAAAAGAATCAAAGATAAAGAGCAAATATTACCTTATTAATGTTAGCAGACTGTATCAGTATGCAGTTTACTATTTACGAATTCCCCAGAATACTGGAAGTGAGTTTCTTTCGAAATCTTTTACACGTTTTTTTTTATAAACTATATAAGAACATAAGGCTTCGAGGTCCAAAGTTTAAGAACATTCTAAGAACATACTAAGGCGTTTGAGACTTAAAAACATGCAATTTCTTAAGAAATTACATCAAAATGCTCAAAAAATAAGAACATTTTAAGAACATTTTTAGGCTTCAAATCCAAAAAACTAAGAACATCCGAAGACTTCGAAAATTTTTGACGTTCTTATAATAAAAAAAACGTGTACATGATCCCCAAATGTATAACAGTAATTACTAAACTAATTATGGAAATGCCACTTTCGAAATAATAGACAGACTTTATGTTATGATTCTCTATCACTGACTCTTTTTAAAAGCATTGATGATATTTTTTTATTGTGTTTTCAACGACGGGAATAAAAATATCAACTTTGAACTTCATCCAAGATCTTGGATGGTCGTCATGGTTACTTTTGTCTTCGTTGATTGCGCGATGAATAGAATCTCTATTCGTCGGCACAGCGTCAATATATGATTTTGACCTGTGCTTTTCACGGTACAGTTTCTAATTTGTTACTACACAATATATTTGATAACTGAAAACCGTACATACTGTGCCCAAGTTCAGGATTTGCCATAAAGCCATTATGGTAATAACCGAGAGGGCACATTGCTATACATTGTATAACTTAAAATTCATTATTTTCGAAAAAAACATAAATATAATATCGGTATCGGTATTAGGCTTCCTTTACCGACGGTATTACGGTATTTGACCCAAAATTTTGTCGGTATGACGGTATTTAAGACCCCTGAAACCCCCCCCCTTGTAATAAGCCTGTGTGATGGAGAACGTTCTTATATTTTAGCGATAACACACACAAACTTTTTTACACAATTGCATGTTCAAACTCGATACTTTAATTAGGGACACCCTGTATAACAGTAATTACTAAACTATTAATTATGGAAATGTCACTTTTAATTGAATCGAAATAATAGACAGACTTTATGTTATGATTCTCTATCACTGACTTTTTTTAAAAAGCATTGATCATATTTTTTAGTTGTGTTTTCAACGACGGGAATAAAAATATCAACTTTGAACTTCATCCAAGATCTTGGATGGTCGTCATGGTTACTTTTGTCTTCGTTGATTGCGCAATGAATAGAATCTCGATTCTTCAGCACAGCGTCAATATACGATTTTGACCTGTGTTTTTCACGGTATGTTTTGATGGGTGGACCTTTTGACTCACAAAACTTATTTAGATGCTCCGAATCATTGACTTCTTCAAATGAGACAGTCCTATAAAATCAGCTAAATATCAAGTTCTAATCAAGATAAATTTTGCTTTAAACAGATAACGTGATCCCTAAATAGTACTTTAAGCATAATTCGGTTGTGTGTCTAGAAAAAAGGGTCGAGCTTAAATTTCAAGGGGTTGTTCCAGATGATGAGAAAAACTCCAAAATTCAAAATACAAATAAAATTGATTTTGGTAGTACATTTTCATTTTCATTGCTTTGGAGACTGCCAGAATTTTGGTAATTTTTCCAATTTTTAGCATCTTATGTTCAATGTTTCATTTTATGGCCATCGCTCCTTATTATGATTCACGTAACGTCACAGAGCGAAGCTAAGTGGGCAAGATCGGGCAGTTTTTGACCGCCGTGTACAATCGTAGCAATATTCACTGGTAAATTTAGATTGTTATAATTTTACTTTTATCTGGGAGGGAAATAATAAATATTTCAAGCAAATTACAGTCACAATTCGATTTTCAATAAGGGGTCGAATTTGTATCGAATACTGTATGGTATAAAGGAGTATAAATAGAGTATAAATACGGGCGAAGAGTTTGGATTGGAAAATAACAAAAATCCAAACAACTATCGAAGATCTTAATAAAAACATTTTTAAGAAGACTTTTTTGATGTGATGTCTAACTGTTTTTTCTGATTGGTTTTGGAGAATTTATCAGCACTCTTATTTGGAAGTTTCCAATTTGAAGCCAAAAAAAAGGCCGAAGTTGCATTAAGTCCCAACCACATGGCAATATACGAATGTTTATTCGTTGATTAAAAATTACTTTGAATTGACAAAACGGAAAACGCTGCTTTTTTTAAAAACGGGACATACAGCACCACAGACGGTTAAAAAAGGAAATTCTCAAATTTAATTGTCATCTGCATTTTAGTAGATAGCAGATGCCCTATTGGGACCATAAAACTAACATATTTCAAACCAGAGCAATTTTTATCGCCGTCGAATAAGAACAATCTTTTGGATAATGGGCTCTTCCAGAAAGTTTTCGTACATGTAGGGTGGAGGATGTATTGTCCGGGGTGTAGCGAAAAATCATCAAAATTTGCCTTGTCCGGGGGTAATTTGGGTTGTCCGGGGGTCAAATAATGCTTGTCCGGGGGACAAAACCCGTTGTCCGGGGGGGGGGGGCAAAAGTCACTTTGTCCGGGGGGTAAATCACTGAAAATTGTTATATCCTCCACCCCCCATATTTAATTCTTTTTCTGGAAAAGTCCAATCCATAGCAAACTCAATCCGTATCAATGTGGAAGGGAAACAAAATATTCAATTTTTGTTATATGTAACTGGAAGATTTTTTTTCATTTTTAATTGTTTCTTGAGATATAAAAACATATCATGACATGATATACATAATATAATATTGAGTATTTACAATTTCCATAGCGGCCCTGTCAAACATAAAGTTTCCCTTTAAAACGTAAAGTGTACGGTAACAGCCATAAAGAATTTAAATTCTTAAAGTCAATGCGATTATGATTCCGACATAAGCATGTAGGTAGTAGCATGGTGGTCAGATAGGACTAAAACCGACTAATAAGCTGTCAAGCTCACTTCCATAATTGATCAATACCAAGATAATCAATATTCGAAGAAGCCTAGATCCTGTACAGACAAAAGATCCCGGTTGGCACACATAGCTGTTTCAACGTTCTTTTAAGGTTGTTTTGACGTTTTGATGTAAACTGGTGGCAAAGGTTTTTATGCAGGTTGTGATTTTTCGGTTTGGTTGACATACCCTTCAAGTGAATCATCAAAGGACTTGATCCATGGAAGAACGTGTTTGCAGGCTAAATGACCATCATTGGGTGAGGTGAAAGAGTGATCTCGGTACGTCAAGATATCTTCACTCTTGTGCACTTTCCATACTTTCAAATGTTCAGCAATGATATTGATGTCATGTTTCTTTGGGTAGTTTGGCATGTCCTGGAGAGACGAAAAAGACGATAATTAAGAAAAATAGAAGGAATCGTTCCAAATGTTAAGACCATGTTCTCACGTGACGGTTTCGTTTCGCTCCGAAACGGAGTGAAGCCATTCTATTGGTTAGAATTGACGTAACACTTGAATGTAACCAATAGAATGGCTTCATTTCGTTTCGGAGCGAAACGGAACCGTCACGTGCGAACATGGTTTAAGAGCCAGGTTTAAAAGTTCTTTATGATGAGAAATTGTATTTTAAGGGTTTCTAAGTGTATGGCTAGGAAAATACTAACCAACTACCTACTCACATGATTTTTCTTTCCTCTTACTTCAACTCGTTTACATACATACATGGAGGAACAAGTAACTAAGATTTCACTGAAGATTGCCATCCTGGATGGCATGAAACTTTGACAGTATGAAATTAACTTAAATCGTTTTCTTTACTCAAACTAGTAACAAGTAACTAGTTATTTTTCAATGAGAAAGTTATGGAAGACTTACTGCGACAAGATCATGTACATAATCACGTTGGAATTCGATT
The DNA here is from genome assembly GCF_902728285.1 of Clytia hemisphaerica. Lineage (NCBI taxonomy): Eukaryota > Metazoa > Cnidaria > Hydrozoa > Leptothecata > Clytiidae > Clytia > Clytia hemisphaerica. The sequence goes on along the minus strand of NW_027103595.1, from coordinate 2,796,327 downwards.
TCTTCGACAGCATTCTTGAGTGCTTGGCCACGATCGTACCATTGTTTCATGTGTTCTGAACGTTTGCCAACGTCTCCGATATTGATCTTACCCATGACGTAATCGCGGATCCATAATCCTTTAGGAAAAAAAGTAAGATAAATATGAATTATGTGGGATTATTAGATTTGCTAATTAATCAAATCGCAAACTGATAGCGGCTTACAGGTGGATATAATTTGGATGCATTGGGATTGATTTTGTAGATTTTTTATCAAGCAAATATTTGAAGAAGTCGGGATGTCAGTCTCAATTCTCCTTAAAACAATAGTATAGTTAATTTCAAGCTGTCAGTCAAGACGAGCTGACGCTACGTGATAGCTTTCGTTATCTACATAAGACACCACTGTCCAAAGCAAGGTTTTCACGTCAGAGGCGGAAAATGGATTTTACAAAGGAAATGAGCACATATTTTTGAAATTTTGGTGAATTATGTAGAGATTTGGAGAAGGAAAATCCTCTTTATATACTTTCACTGAGACGAAAATCCGTCTGAGACGGAAGAACTCTTAATGGTATTGGTAACCGTCCCAGCTGACACACAACATTGTTTCAACGTTCATCTAACGTTAAATGGACGTTATGAACATTAGATAAACGTTGAAACAACGTTGTGTGGCAGCTGGGGTCGAAACTTCCGCTAACCTTGTGTGTCGAACATGGTGTAGGTGTAATATTGATCAGACATTCCCATGTACAAACAATTAGGATTACGATGCCACATGATTCCCTTGTATAGATGGTCAGGATACATGATGTTGGTGGCGAATAAACGCAAATTCTGTGACATGAATGGGAAATAATGCTGGTAGCCGGTACAAAAGATGACGTCATCAACTTCTTCAATTGTACCATCAGTGAAATGGAATTTGTTGCTTCCTTCAACCTACAATATTTGAAGAAAGAGGAAGATGTTAATGATTATGAATTTCTATAGCTACTTTTTAATCTATAGCTAAAGCATCATTATTTTTGAACAGCTTTATCGTATTTGTCCAAAGGATTCAAAACATTTTGTTGTTATAGAGCTTTGTCTGCTTAGAAGTAAAACTAACCTACAATGCATAGCCATAAAATCTAAGCGTAATTTAAGGCATTTCTTTTAGGTCGGAGCTGATACAAGACAATAAAGTCGTGTCAGATACATAGGCAACATGATATAACAAATTCTTTTGGTCTAAGTAAGATTATATGGAAGAGAAGGTCAACTTAGAAAATTCCTTTACCTTGATAAGGGCTGGTTTCTCAACAATAGCAGCAGGCCATTTGTATCCCATAGGATTCTTACGGTATGAAATGATGCATTTCTTAGCACCATATTTGTACAATTGCAAGGAGATGTCTTCAGCAGAGTAACTGGATCCAATCAAGACAATGGTTTTGTTTTTAAATTCTTCTGCGCTTCGGAAATCATGAGCGTGCATGACACGGCCGTCAAATTTGTCTAATCCGGGATATTGTGGGAAGTGTGGCACAGTGTAATGACCGGTGGCGCATACAACATAATCAAAAACTTCGTTATAGGTTTGGTGGTTGACTAAATCTTCATAAGTGACCAAGAATTGTGTACCTTTTTCTTCGACGTGACGTACGGCGTGACTTGTTTTGACGAATTGTCCGACGTTGTATTTGTTGGCTTTTCCGAGAATGTAGTCTTGAAGGACAGCTCTTGGAGGGAAGGAAGGGATTGGTTTCTTGAAATGATCCATGAAAGTGTAGTCTGGAAATTCTAAGCATTCTTTAGGTCCGTTTGACCAGAGATGGCGGTACATACTGTTTGGTAAAGCATCACCATGGGCTGTGAGGCCAGTACGCCATGTGTAGTTCCATAAACCACTGATTTGTTCTTGTTTTTCGAAACATACTACTTGTGGAATAGCTTCACCACGTGATTTGGCGTCACTGAAGGCGGAGAGAAGGGTGATACCGCATGGGCCCGCCCCGATGAGACATACTTTCTTATCGGTAATACCGCGAGACATCTTGATATGAGTTCTAGAGATAAAATGATATCATCAATATTCTGATACAAGATCTCATATAAGTTCCCCTCAGAGGGCAAATATTTTGCAAAATTTCCCAAAAACATTATTTTTTTCAAAGATGCTCAAGAAGAAACTAGGATCAAACTATTCAACAAGAAAACTTGTAGAACCTGTTGAGAGAAGAGGTTCATTTTATTGTTTTGACCCTCAAGACCTGGACCCCCTTGGACTTGCATTTCTCAATTTAAAACCCCTTTGAATTAGCAACTTGGATATACAAAACAGACACTTTGGATCTCATAATGCAGTATCTGACCTGATCTGACTCCGGGGACATTCAATTTAGGAACAATCTTAGTGACTCAATGAAAATATTGTAACGTGTCCGAGCTATTTCTGGGATCACCAAGGTTTCACATCACTGAGGCGTAAACATTGCATTAAAAAAAATAACATTAAATCATGATAAACAGATACACATTTGAAGGACACAGAATGTGGTTATTAACTGTGTGTCACCCACAACACAACAAAAGAAATAAGCGTCAGAAAGAATTTTTGACGCGTGTAAAATGCAGAGAATTAATATAGTAATATAGTAATATAATATAGTAACACATTTAACTTACTAATTGTGTAGTTGACAAAGTCCAAGTGTGTTTTGTAGTTTGAGATTATGTTGCGATGCACAAGCCACTCTTTTGGTGTCGAGAAAACCTGTGTAGAGAAGCAAAGGAATATAAGCTCGTATTTATCTGTGTAGTACAAGGGAATCCCCCAAACCTATATTACAAATTTCGATATGTATTACGAAATCTAAACAATGTAATGTTGTTTGTGAACCCATGAACCCATCCGCTTATAAAAATAGATTGGTAGTGATTCTCATTTGCAAAACAAAAGAGTTCGGAAGTTTTCAATAGAACCCAGATCTGATGATGATACTTCAAACTGTCGCCGTGTTATGATGTGAGATTTTACTACTAGTGAACCGAAGGCACCCTTACATTGCAAATAATTCTGAACAGGTTTTACCGGTTTTACTTGCAATACTAGTAAATTGCCATTTCGCAATCCCCAACTGAAACAGAAGTCCACGTTTCTAATTTTACGGAATTGAATTCGACCTTTCCATACAGGGTGTCCCTAATAAAAGTATCGAGTTTGAACATGCGATTGAGTAGAAAGTTTTAAGTGTGTATTCACAAAATTGTATTTTAAGCTCTCCCTCTTTTTTCTTTGTCATCACGTAACAATAAAAACATACTCTGCCTGTTTACAAATGCAACGAAATTACGATCATGAGAAAAACGCAACAATTAAAACATGTTTGTAAAGAATCGTATGTAAAACTATGCAACAGGGGAATAGTAAAAAGGGCTTTTGATTAATTTATACGTTGTAAATACCTTTTGTAATGAGCCTATGTGATGGATAACGTTCTTATATTTTAGCGATAACACACACAAATTTTTTACTCAATCGCATGTTCAAACTCGATACTTTTATTAGGGACACCCTGTATTATTGTATCTTTTATAACAACGTAACCGGGGTCAAAAAAGTTGTATAGTTTTATGAAATATTTTATAATTTCTATCCTAGAGTAATGGGCAATATAAATCAAAAGGGCATCGATTTACATCAATGATATTGACATATCAAAATCGTACGAGCAGAAAGAGGACTAAGTTTAATTTAGAAAAGCCTAGGGGGCTAGAAATGAACCTTTAACCTTTCCTGACCGAGATATAGTGATTCATTTTTTACAGTAAATTGCAAACGTGGACGAGAGAAACTGCGTGTTTTTTTTTATTCTGTAGTAGCGCTTTTTTGAACGAAGTAACATTTCTTCCAAGAATGATTGTGAATAATCGCTAGGTAGGAAATTAAAATGCTAGGGTGAAAAGTTTCCTTTTGGTTTGTTCTTCAAAATGCACATTATTTTGGGACCCCTGTCCAGGCCCTGCGATGCCGATTTTGGTCCAAAGGCCAGAGCTGCGAAATTATGCAGCACTAAAGCTGCGGAATTTCGCAACGTTGCGGAATATCGCAACGCTAAAGATGCAGAATTTCGCAGCGTTGCGGATCTGTGCAATTTGCCGAACTGATGTGTTAACAGTCTTTTATAATTACTATTATCATCATTAATTATCATAATAATTATAATTACTGTTAGTCCGATTCCTTCCCGGTGATTCAAATTCTCATAGGCATCACAAATTAATTCTGCTCCGATCAGTAACACCTTTGGACTTTCAAATTTTCTCGATTTCAGCGCCTTCTGGGCGAAACTTTCTAGCAAGTAAGAAATAAAATCTAAAGCCTTTTTCACTGCAACTTTATTGTTCCCTTTCTCTCCTTCTTCTACTTTTTATCAAATTCATATCAAAAAATTAATATATTTTTAGTGCAATTTCTTTTATAAGAGGAATTCGCCAACTTTCATGACCTTTTTACCCCGCGAATCTTTCTATACCCATGAAGTAGTTAGTCAGAAACAATGCTATGCGATTGAACCGACGTTCTCAAATTAATCAAACTCAACAGAGCTACATCGGTCATTATCAAACTGGATCAATGTCTGCCGATTGTACTCTGTAACTAAGATGAAATAGATTGAAAACCTAAAAGAAATAATACAAAAATCCCACTGATCTCACCAAAAAATCCAATAACCAAAATTTAGTCTGGCTTAGAATGTGAAATTTTTTGAATTAACGCGCGCCTTTTATACTGCTCCAGGCCTTCATATCACTAGTGGTAAGCAAAATCTACACATTTTGAAGTGGGGAATTCCGTAAGATTTCAACATTCAAAAAACGTTTTGTAAACGACCAAACATAGACGTTGATTTTATATCAAGAATTGCATCACTTTCACAAAACCTTAAATTTAAAATTTTTTGGTCAATTTTTACAACTTTTCGCAGGTTTTCCCTTTCGGATGAGCTGCTTTTTAACATTTTTAACAAACAAATTAAATATAATTTTCACGATCAATCAATCAATCAGGCATTGCGAAATCTCAATCAAAGTCTTTCAGAACTTTAGCAAAGCATTCAGAAAAATCCGATGAATTTTCCCGTGAGCTTATGAATTAAAATTTTCAGTTATTTTCCAAGAGTCTTTTTTCCGTTTTAATAAAAACACGTGAACAACTCGTGGTCAGATTTAATGTCACTCTATTGTTATCGATTACAACATCACCGAAACAATAGAAGACTGAAAACAATGACCATTGTTATGACAGCCAATCAGATCTCATGATCGAAAGGGAGATTCCGAGACGCTTCATACCATAAATAGAAGCATTCAGGCCTCGGTGAAAACACATCGAATCTGGCAGGTTCACAGATCTCAAAGCACAAATAAAATAAAAACTTTCAAATCGTCAACATCAAAATGGCTGGAATTTTCAAAATCGCTGGAGTTTTACGACAAGTTGCAGGCAGTCAAATTCATAACATCAGCAAACGATCCCTCTCGACTAGTAAGTCTAATTTTCTTCTAAAGCTATCATTCTGATTACCAATTCTAATACATTTCAACTTATAAAATTTGACTAACATCGAATTTCGGTTTTTCTAAATATTTGATCGCAAGGGTGTTAATTCAATGATAACCCCCACATAAACAAGGATCCATTTTCTCCCGTTTTTGGTCCTCAACTGTCAAGGTAGTTTCTATAGCTTTATATTAAAGTGAACTAAACCATTTTATTTTTTTCTGTACCTTAGCTTACAATTTGTGGGCCTACCAACGTAAAATCCTATCCGAGGAGCAAGCTGATCAATACAAGCGTGATGGATACATTGTGCTCAGAAACCTGTTAACGCCAGATGAGAAAAAAGATGTCACCAAAATTATGGATGAGATCCAAAACTGGCCACACTCTGATGACAAATGGTTCACCTATTACGAGCAAGTGGATGGAAAACAAGTCATCTCTCGCATGGAGAAATATTACGAGTACCATCCCCGTATGAAAGCTCTTGTCGAAGGGAAATTAGGTCAAGCCATCTCTGATTGTTTGGAAGAAGACAAATGTGTTGTCTTCAAGGATAAGATCAACTTTAAGATGCCAGGAGCTATTGGCTACGACGCTCACCAAGATGAACCTTCATACGATATGTTCAAGCAAGGGCTCCATTTAGCCGCTTTGGTACCTGCCGATCCTATGACACCGGAAAATGGATGTCTTAAATTGGTGCCTGGTGATTGGAAAGAGGGTGAATGGCTACCACTCGACTCCAATGGTGACATTGCTGAGGACGTTGCCAGAACCTTCCAATGGGACCCTGTTGAATGCGACGCCGGAACCGTGGTCTTGTTCAACTCTTTGGTTCCCCACAAATCAGATGACAATAAAACTGATAAAGCCAGACGTGCATTTTATCTCACATTCAATGGCATTTCAAGAGGAGATGTGCGTGAAAAATTCTACAAATTGAGACGTGAAATGCTTCCATCAGACCATTTGCGTGATCCAAACAAAGATTACACCGAGGGAATCAAACTCTTCAGTGAAGAAACCATCGAGATGGGCAAAGGAAACATCTCCAAAGTTGAGCGTGGTAGCTACTAAATCAACTTGATGATCATAAAAAAGGACATTTTTCTTTGAAATTACTATACTATAACTTTTAGTTATGGAGTAATTTTCTTGAAAATAACTTGCTTAGTAGTGGAGTGTAGGATGTGATAACCTGGAGGCACATCAACTGTGAAAGGTGTATCCCTCGCGTCACGCTAGTCGTACGCAATTAGGGTAAAGCGTACACTAATACATTGTGGCTGTCAAACTTAAATTATTTCAAAAAAAACAACTTTGTACAATATTTATTAACTATTTTAAGCGCAAATGGCGGCGAGTTTAATAAAAAATGCAACTTAAGCCTTTATTTCTGGAATTCTTGCGCAGACAGTGGCTAACACTTGACATCTAATTTTTTTTCTTAAAATTTGGATAAAATTTTTTGTATTATTTTCTAAGAAAATAAAAAAAACGTAAAAATGAAAATATAAAATTAGCGAAACTAAAAAAAACTCGTTGAATTTTCTTTTTCGATTTTAATTTTGAACTTTGAATCTATTTCAAGGTGGTGTTTTGCTTCAAGAAAAATATTGTTTAAACTGCTAACTGTTAATCTTTACGAGAGGTTTGTAGTACACACTTTTTTAATAAGAATACACTTTATAAAAATGTCCATGATGAAAATGGCCAAAATTTAGAGTATGCTAAGAATATCACCATCGTGGAATTTTGCTACTCAAGCTAAGAATGCTTTTTTTAGAGCATTTTCTATTATAAATTGTCAATTACCCCCAAGTAAGGCTCACTCCTTCCGCAAAAATGCCTTTTTTTGCTTGAGACGTGTATATGTACTAAATGTAAATCTAGTCTGAATTAGGATCCTAACCTAGGAATGCTGTAAGATTATTTTAGGACGTTTTCCCAAAAAAGTTAAGAATATCCATGATGAAATGGATTTACACCATTCTTATAAAGAAAAACGTGTATAATGACTCCATCTCTACGGGCTTTGTCCTTTTTTGATTTAGCTGAGAATATATAGTGTGGAATTTTCTCATAATCAATCGCTTCAAGGGTTTCCCTTTACTACAAACTTTTATATTTAAGCTTTGAAGGTCAGTTTAAAAAAGAACAACAACTTCGATAAATGCACCCTATCAAAAACCGATTTTCAGCAAGAATAGGAGCCTGTTAGACAAAAAAAACAACGAAATTTGGACAAAAAATTTTTTCCCAAACCAACCTTGAAAAGTGATAGGAAATGACGAAAAGTTGACCCTATCAGATTCAATTTTGTGAAATTAAGTGAATTAGCGACCCTAGATATTATTAAAGCATTGATTAGGTCCTAAAACAGCCGCCATCCCCATACCCCATGAGAAATCACTCGCAAAATTCGGATAGGTTTTGTGTTTATTTATGAAACTAATACCTATTCTATTTTAGGAGGAAACTTGAATCTAAAATAAGTTTGAGTTTATCGACCTAGTGATATTCATATTGGAAGTTAATACACGGGTTTCGAATTAAATCTGGCGCGAGAGAAAAAATCAAGTAAATAAAAGGAGCGATAAGGGGAAATGCCTTATAAAAGGTTGATAGATTTCCTTTCTTCTCTTTTGAAAGCCAGGTGTTCATTCAAAAGATGTTTTTCTATTTTAATTCAATAAAAGAAATATGATTAAACGATTGACTTTTTATTTTAATGTTTTTTGTTTTTATAATGACCCATAAAGTCTGTCAAAATGGAAAAATGAGCTAAAATTGCTTGATACACGGCCAATTTTCGTTCTGTTTACTTGATATTTTTCGTGCAAATTTACATGGGATCAAAGCTAAAGCTAAGCAAAAATTTAATTCGAAGCCCGTGTATTTTCGTCATTGCTGGGAGAATGACCACGAAATGAATTGGGACGAAAGGAAAGTGATAAATACTGAGGCGCTTATATCATGGACAGAAAGATTAAAGAGACGATTCATTCCTTAAAGCACACATTAACATTTCATACATTCTAGACCCAATATTTGGGTTCCTAACATACAGACAGTAATCTTCTGATTACCCATAATTATTAAGTGTGATTTCCTTACAAGGTTTAAATCCCCCCATGTTAGCATAGGTGTAAGGTAAATTATCTCTTGAATTTAGGAAGTCCTGGTCGAATAGAAATTTGTTGGTTGAAGTCGTGAAACTAGAGGGAAAAATAAATTTAAACAAAACAAGCTTTTAATACTTGTTGCAGCAAGGGGGGGGGGTCGGTACTAAAATCCTGGACATGTGTACTAAAAGGATTTTCGAGATTTTTGCATACCACCACCCCATTATAAAAAAGTGGTATTTTATTCCATGTACAAAAATCTTTAGGGACATTTCGACACAGACCACCCAAGTTTAGTATTTCCAGGACCATTTTTCTCAAGAGGGCTGATATTTGCAACAAAATATTAATTTCTCTCAAAAATTGATACTTTTTAACAATTATGCTTTATGAATTGAGCAAACGTTAAAGACATTTGACTGGATGCTAAAATAGTATTACTTCGTATAAACGCCCCCCCTCGAATAAACGCCCCCTTGAGACTTAAATATTTTGATACAAGTTTTGATTAGGATTGAAAGATTTTAGTATTTTTTGTAACCAGATCAGTTTTGATGTAATTTTAGTCGCTGACCCAAAGAAATTTGCACTGAAATCCTGGTATAGAACTAAAACAAAAAGTAGATTTGCTCTAAATATTCGACGTTAAACTCAAATAATCTAATAAGCACCCCCTTCTTTTGAACGCCCCCTCCCGAATAAACGCCCCTTCTAAAATCGAAAATATTAAATAAACGCCCCGGGCGTTTATTCGAAGTAATACGGTAATTGAGCTTCGGAAATTTTATTTTGATGAGAAAATTTTAAAACTGTTTTGAAAAATTGCAAAAATTCTGAATAAATCACGAATAATTCTGAAAGAAATTCATAAAATTATGAAAATTGCTAATTTTAGTACCAATTTACTAAAAGAATTCTCAGATTTTAGTCTGGATACCACTTTTTCGGTAGTATTAGTACCCCATGGTATTAAAAGGAATTTTAATTTTTTGGGTATACCACCACATCACTAAACAGCATGATGTCCTAGATTTTAGTATCGACCCCCCCCCCTCCTGGTTGCAGTCAATCAAATGGATTCCTAAACCTCTGCCATAAGAGTATTTTTGATCATGTTATTTCCAGTCATCTATCTACTTACTGTAGCAAATGAGATTAATTTTTTTACGATTCAGATCAAACCAGATAAGCAAGATTTATTTCTTTCGCAGAAACTAATCATCGAAAAGGTGCAAAAAAAATCAACAAGAAAATTTCAAACGTTTTTATGAATTGAATTATTGCAAAGCAATCGAAAAAACTTTTTTCGTGGAATTTTTGTAGTCTGGAAATTGCTGAATAGTAAAGTACAGGTACATGTTTTTTATAAGAACATGTTTGTAGGTGTAGCCTTCAGATGTTCTTAGCTTTTCAAGGTTTAAGTCAAAAATGTTCTTAACATGTTCTTATTTTCACCACTTTTTGATTACTTTTGTCCATTTTCCTAATAAATCAGTTGTTTTAGAGTCTACAAAACCTAAAAATGTTCTTAACTTGTTCTTAAGATTTTGGTTACCGAAACCTTATGTTCTTATATAGTTTGTTTTTATAAGAAAAACGTGTAAGAGAAATTCATTAAATCAAACGTTATATTTGATTTCTTGTCCTTCAGAAACACATTTTAAAATTTCCAGCACGGCCATTTGCACCAACCTCGATTTTCTGGATAAACTTTATATGCTCTGGTTTAATCATTTAATAATTTTCATGCAAATTCTTTTATCGAAGTTTATCTTCGAGCTCTTGTTTTTAAGAGTACCTTTTTTCCTGTTTTTAGATTTTTTAATTAAAGATAGTATACTGTTACTTTTTTTGTTAGATGTACCGAAAAATGGCAAATCAACTCCTTGTAGTATGTCAAATAGTCTTTTTGTAATATTAGGGTCTGTATAATTATTATAGTTGATCCATTAACCATTATTCGAAGGAAGTTTTTCATTTTGTTTTTGAGTAAAATATCCAGGAAAAAGTATTTCCAGAAAACATACATCGTATCATTTCTTCAGAGACCACCCACCCGATAGACGAAATGAGAATAAATTCTCAATACTCAAAATAGAAAGGAAATTTACATAGACTGCACTTATTCTTTGATCCATTACCTCATAAATTACATTACCATCATATTACAAAAAGTAAAGAGTTGGTCTATCTAACGAAATGTTTTATGGGTTAATTGTGAATTTGGATTCACAATGTGATATTTGGAATCTTGAATCTTGAATATCGAAGTAAAAAAGACAAGAAAAGCACAGAATAAAGTCTAGAGGGTACCTAAACAACGTAACAATAAGGAAATTTGACCTAATTCAGATGTCGTGAGTATAAAAGTGGTACGGGGTAAAATTAAATCGTTATGCAACTTATGTGCCCTTTAAGATGACTTTTAAATTTCAAATATCCACTTGATGTAAAGTAAACATTATGAAGATGACAGCTTCATGTGAAATTATCAAAGCTAGGATGAAAATTTCGCAATAACGAGTTTGCACAGATTTCGATCCCCTACAGTGAAATGGATATTACTATGAACAGGTAAAACAAGAAAAGTTTGAAAATAATATTAAAGTGACGTGTTTTGGGGCATACGTACTCTCAGGTGTCAGCGGGTCGGAATAAACGAGGTGAGGGATGGAAATTGTACCTCTAAATACCCTCAAAAATAAGGTAATTGTAGACGAAAACAAAGATCAAAGAAATTGTCTTATTTCTGAAATTCATCTACATCATTTGAAGAATATGCAAACTTTAAAAGAATATTCATTAATTACACACCGCCCGTATCACAGAACCTGTTACATCCTCCAAATTATTGTCTCTAGCGAGCCTCATCCCTATCGACAAAGGCAATATTAATTTTGAGAATCCGAGCTGTAAACAATAGAATTCGAATTCTCGAATTTTCCACTCTTCCCTTTACATTTGACTCAATTAATTCATGTAGCTGAGAGACATCCTTTTTCACCAGGTCATCGAGAGAGGGGTGTTAATTTTGTCAGATAAATTGTAAATTGATTTCCTGTGTTTCGTAAAGAAAAAATCTTCTGTTACTTAAAGCTGGCGGTATAGAATGTTTTATGTAATCGAATTTCATTTTATGTATGTCATGTGGAAATCTGTCACATCAGTTTTGTAATCTCAAAATGTGGACTTTCTCATGGAAGTTGACTGAACAAAAATATTCAACATGGCTGTATAGGAGGGTGTGGTAGTGAGCAGAACCAAAATCTCTCAACTACACGCTTTTTTTATAAGAATGGCGTTTTTCATATCATCATGGATACTCTTAACTTTCTTGGGAAAATCATCCTGAAATATTCTTAGAGTATTTTCTTAGCTTAGGGTCGAAATTCAACCAAAATTTAACAAAAAATACACACCTGAAGCAAAAAATGGCATTTTTGTGAAGATTTTCAACCTTATCGGGGAAAACTGGCTATTTACAGTTAAAATTGCTCTGTAAATGGCATTCTTAGATTTTGTTGCCTAGTTCCATGATGGTGATATTCTTACGATATTCTTAATCTTTTGGCATTTTTCATCATGGACATTCTTATAAAGTGTATTCTTATAAAAAAGCGTGTAACGGATTGGTTTGAAGTTTTACCAATGCCCACAACGTCACCCTGAGATTTAATAATCTTAATAATTATTCATCCACCCGTATAGCGACCTGGCTTAATTTTCTTGGTGGTGCAAACTATGAAATTGCTTGGCACCCCTGATATTTTTGTCCTTACTTGCGCCCTCCATCATTAAGTGGAAATATTACTGAGGTTAAGCATACAGGATAATCACGACGACGGACGAAAAATGTAATAGGCTAGTGAAAATGCGAAATTTGATTGGTTGAAACTCACTAGCCTATTAAACTGTAAGAGCAGGTGACTGGTTGAAAGTAACGCCCGAAATCTCTGAGTTAAAAAACTTTTATTTATACGAAGGTGGTGGCAATGATAACTTGATATCTATTTCCTTGTCATTATTTGAAATGTCATAGTTTTCTTAATAAGGAAAATTTTTCAATTTTCAACTTTTAAAATGTCTAAAAATGCCCCGGCCCCCAATTTATCCCGATTTAGCACCAAAAATAAAGCTCCTCCAATAAAAAACATGAGCTGTTGATACTTGAAATGGAAATTTTATACCTAGCAAGTCGATTTGGTCTATATTTTTATTTCTAAAACTTTATCAGAAAATTGACCTGATAATCTCTAAACTTTTACGCCGCTGGTCTTACCTTTACTCCCCATTAAAGATCAATGGCTGAAAGAGGACCCAGTTGGTAGGAATAAGCAGGAATAAGGGTTCTTTTTAATTTAGGCGCCACAGGCAAAAAAATTCTGGTGTAAGAAACGTCAAACAGCTTAAAAGATCTTCTAAAAAGGAGAAAGTTAGTCAGCATAAGACCACAAAAACCACAGCGAGCATCAACAAGTTTCGATCTTTTTGGCAATCTCACATTTTGGGGGTGAGCATCCTCTTTAACCCCTGGTGGATACACAACACTTCTTTTGCTTTGACTTTTCGCGATTCAATGTTGATAGTAGTTTTGAAAAAATTCGAGAGAAAGGATGCAAGAGAAAAATAAAACAAATCGTCGCAGGCGAAAAAAGTTAACATTGCACTTATAGAAGGCGCTATAAACTTGCCGAAGGGCGCAAATCGCCCAATTAAACAGCAACAAAATTTTGGCGCCCCCTTGAAAAGCACTTTTGGCACCCCTTTCAGATCTTTCTGGGTGGTGCACTGCACACCCTGCACCCCTGCCAGGTCGCCAATGACCCACCCCCCTTTTCTCAGTCACCATCCACATCCCGCCCTCCCTATAACAGGCACCCAAAAGAAAGTGGGAACCTTAAGCTATCCGAAAAAGAGAGAGCTATGGACAAGCTCTGGAGATTAAAATCTTTTTAATCTAACACGTCATAATTAATCGGCACCGACTCTTTTATTGGTGCTATCTATTTTCCGTTTTACATATCCCAACATAACCTGGCTAATTGGCGGTGTGTCCAATAAATTCAAGAGCAAGATTGAAAACATACATCATATCATTTTTCAGAGACCACCCACCCGATAGATGAAATGAGAAGTGAGTGCACTCATTCTTTGATCCATTACCTCATAAATTACATTACCATCATATTACAAAAACTAAAGAGTTGGTCTATCTAACGAAGTGTTTTATGGGTTAATTGTGAAATTGGATTCACAATGTGATTTTGGAATCTTGAATCTCCATGTATAAAAGGCAAGGAGCATAGAACAAAGTCTAGAAGGTAAATTCTAAAAGTTGTATTTCAATTGACCATATAAACTACAACTTTCCCGAAAGAATAGGACATATAAGCAGAAAGTAATTGGAAATATTTTAGCAATGATTTTTATACAGTCTACAACTGGGGCATTAATCCCAAACATTATCATTATTTTTGTCTTTTTCAAACTATACCTAAAAAAGAATTTCAGCAGGAAGTATTATGCTGACAATGTGGTTACTGCAAAGTTATTCCGGATATCAAAAGTTTAAGCGAGAGTTGACAGGGAAAGAATATCCTACACTGCTTGTCAAAAAACTAAAGAAAATATTGTAAATACATTTTAAAACACCTTGTCATGCATGTTGTGCAGGTTGCAAAATCAAAACATTTAACGGTTGAGTGTCACTTTCTGTAAAAAGACAATAAAAAATTGGAGATTCCCTTGCATTTTATCACGTACCTAAACACAAAGTCAAAATTCGAGTATTATTACTAGTGGTGTTTTGCAAGAAAACTTTTTGCATGACTGAAGATTTGATTATTAAGTATCAGAAAGATCGTTTGACAAGAAAACTTAACCTGTCTCTGAATGTGTTTACTTTTCGTAAGTTTTGTATGTAACGATTTCAAAATGTTCATTGCGCAAGGTCTTAGTTAAGTATTAAGTTAAGTTAAGAGTATGCAATTTTCCTTGAGAATTTTCCACATTAAAAGTTAGTGCCACTTATAAAAGAATTCTTAAGTTTCAGCAAATAAAGGCCATTGGTCAAAAAGTCTACAAAAGGCTTGAAAAGTAATTTTGATAAAGCTATGATAATCCAGATTTTCTGCCATGAATGACCCGTTTACAAAAATAGAACTTTCCATACTGATTTCAAAAAGGCTTAAATGAAAGTATTGTAAGAATTGATTTCAGGAAAATAACTGGGGATATTTAAATCTAGCCTTTATGTGAAATACAAAATTGAAAAATTACGCGAGGATTTTGTCCAGGGGGAGAGCATTTTATGGTAAATTTACTACCTATTTACCGTAGATGCAACTTATAAGGGCAAGTGAATGCTTGTAAGAATATTCTGTATCTGAAAAGTCTCTAAAGGTTTGGGGACACGAATTTTTTCGCGTTGGTGCTATGCAACATGCTCTATCCCACAAACACAAGAAATAAAATGTGTGTTCCATGATTTCTTTTTTTGTTTCATGGGACAAAAAGTGAGGGAAATACCCAAAAGACAAGCAGGAATAAAAGTGAGATTTCAATTTTATTGGTAGAAAGAAAAATGGGGTGGAGACACGAGAAAACATTTCAGGTTAGTGGGATGGAGCATGTTGCATTGCCCCAACGCGAACAAAACTTCTCGTGTCCCGAAGTCTCTAAGAAAGAGGCGATATCGTAAATAATAAAAAACAACAACCTCATTGCATTCTGCGAACAAAAATAGAATAAGGGACGTGATGAAAACACATAGGAATTTCCTGAAGTGATCATAGTAAGTGGCAAGAGACAAAGTTCACTTTCTTTGGCTACTGTTGTAGTGACTCAGATAAACAAAAAATACTTGAGTGCACTTTTCAACCAAAAGAGGTTTGAATAAGACTGTCACGAGAAAAGAATTGTATAGAGTGAAGTGACATGGAACTGCAAGAACAAGCAATGTAGTTTGTTAAATAAACCAAATCAATAGAATATGTCATAGAATATCTGCAAAAACACAAAGCAGGGAACATTCAACGGGGCCATTTTGATTCTCAATGCCATCAAAAATAACGGAAAATCAGAAATAGTATTTCGAATCAATCACCAAATAGTCCCTAAAAAAAGCAAGATCAAAGAGCCTATTTACAATAAAAAGGAAGGCTAACGCGGTTGTAATAATCGTTGCAAAACTGCTAGAATGAATCACAATAATTTGTCTATCAAATCAACTTTTGTAACGTTTGGCTTTCCTCTAGAAGAAATATACCCGCATAGCTTTTTCAAGGCAATGAATAGTATTTTTATATACAATGAAGACTATTAAACTATTTCTTCCATTTTATCTGGAGGTTGTAGTCAGGTGAATTGACCGACGGGTACGTGCGGCGGTAAATGTTTTCAAGATAGCAGATATGCACTGTAAGGGTGGAGAGACAATTTCACTATGCTGATAGATTCTAAAAGCCAATTTTTCCACCGCATCTACAGTCATAGCCAACTACCTCCCCCCCGGAACTTCCTATTTTAATGATACCTAAACAATTTCAAATATTTAAGAATAACATTTTTTTTTTAAAGCGCATATTATGTTTGCCATGCTATTTGCAAATAATCAGTAAAGGTTGGTCGATTAACCTCTGTGCTAAAAACTGCTGTTGAAAACGAATAGGGTTTAAGTATAGACCAAGGTTGACTTAAGTCAAATGAATGACACAGTAACAGGCTTTAGTAAACCGCGCTGTGATGTTGGTTGATACATATGTGAAAGGTTGTTTAGATCAACCTGTTGAAAAATCAAAACACATAAACTTACTTTTTGGTTCAACGAAGGATACATACAGGTCAGTAGATTTTATCGGAGTTTTTTATTTTTCTAAAAAAAGTGATGCATTATGGGATCGTTTCTGTAGTATGACAATAGAATTCCCTCAAGGAAACAATCCCACAATGCATCGCTTTTTTAGAACAATTAAAAACTCCGATAAGGTCAATTGTACAACATCATCAATTGAGAATATATCTCCAATGATCCTTTCATTGATATCTTCTTACAACTTCAACTTGACCAAGTTTTGAGAATCTGAATCCATAATATCTTGAAAGCAACAACAATGCAATGAAGCAATTCATGACATGAACCACATTGCAATGTCTTCCATGGACTCAGTAGCTGATTGGTTGTAAGTGACGTAAAGTCAATAAACTATCGAGTCCGTGATGTAATGTCAGAAGAATAGAATATACCGGATTCTTACCAAACGTCCAGCATCGAGTGCAAAGCTCATGTTTACCAAGAAATCCATGTTTCTTTTTATAATTTTAATTAACAATTTTCATCACTAAAAAAATAAAGATAATTAACAAAAATTGAGCAAATACCTATTAAATAGAAAATGGTTGCTCCTCGGTAAGGGAGTACCTAAGCTAGTGGATACTAGTGATAATGCCACCCTAAATAAGGCCTTTTGGATACTCGAGGTTCACTGAAAATCATATAAATCAAGATCCATGCGTTGTGCGGTGTAGTCCCGTCATCTCGTCCCACAAATCCCAGCCATAATACTCCTGAGACTCTTGGATAGACTCTTTCAGGTACTGATATACTTCAGTCCAGCTAGATAGACGGACCTTCAATCTTACATGAAGTAGCTGTCAAACACGTACTATCAAAACAAACATAGACTCGCGGCTGTCAGAAAAGTTAGAGAATGGGAAATCCCCTTTCTTAGGTTAGACTTCAGATAGCTACTTGAGACCTTATTGTCATATTTTCATTCAAAACAGATCTGTCTTTCTAGACCTTTTCTTTTTGTTCTAGGTCAGACCGTGGGAATTTTAGGTGTCATATGTCACAACTAAGTTTTCGTGACGTCTATTGACAGTATGTAAACAAAAAGAGACTCACAAGATCAAAATGCTGGTTGACGTTTGACAGACTTTCAAGAGGGTGCTAACTGCCTAGAAAGTTAGAGATGTAGAAGGTCTACGTCTGTTTACATTGTACACCAAAGGTATGTTTTCTTTTCACATGGTCTCTAAAGAAAAAGGTAGGTCTGGACAGCCTCTTTAAGTGTCATTTTTCAATGACATTCTATAGTAATACGTATCTACAATGTAATCTTTTGTTGTAGTTAGAATGAGATTCCCTTGGTCGTCTGACGTTTTATCGAGTCAATATTGTTTGAAGTGAATTTAATCTACGTGGCAGCTTGTTGACGAAACAAATAAAAAAAGGTCTAGAGGTCTATCCATTATGTAAGTGTAGAAAAAAGCCTGTAAGAGTGACGGATTTGTTTGTGTTAGCTTTCAAGACTACTCTTTTTAAAGTAGGAGAAACTTTGTTGGTTCGAGCCTCAACTAAAATTGCTCTGAGAAAACTTTATGACTTTATTACTTTGTTTTGCATACATAACATTCAGTCATTCCAGCCTACACTTTACAGAAAAATAGATTGTATCTTAGGTATCATTTAAACTCACTATTAAAGAGTGGCCTTCCATGAGATGTGGAAAAATAGTCATAATTCTTCACCTTATAAAGAATTCTACAAAATATTCTTTCTTTGTGATTATAAATTCATTTCGAGGTATAAAAAGATATATTTTTCATATTACAAAACTTTTCATACGGGTGGCCATTTCGCTTCTATTTCTTTATGGTGGGATTCGGGAAGCCATTCAAGGTATTCTGTAAGCAAATCTGAAAACGTGAAAAATACGATAAAAATATTTCGATAAAATTCTGAAAATAATCCAGAAAATTAATCTAGATCTCTCGCACTAGCCTTGGATCCCCGGTTTTCAAACTTGCCAAAGAATTTGTCTTTTTAAGATGTTTTATGAAAAATGAAAGCCATGATTCTTTTACGTTCTTTACTTACATTTGGAGTCTTTTTTCCAGGCTTTTCGAAGCTTTTCTTCGCTATCCATGTCCTTGTCGATCAAAGCTTTCAACAATCTCTCGGACTTTGGTTGTAAACTTAAGTAAGCAAATAATTATAAAAAATAAAAAAAGCCGTTTCACTGTAACCTGCAACTGAAAGCAGATCTTGTAAACTATCGATTTGGTCTGCAATTTGGTCTTTAACTAACATAATGGTTGGATTATTTGAGAGCTTTCGAGTGGTGAAGTTATTATACTATATAATGAGAGACTTTCTTTAGATGACAAATGGAACATCAGGAATGGGAACAGTGCGGCATTAGTTGTACATGTAAGTTGCATCAAAATTTTGAGTCTGAAAAATTTTTATGTATCATAGAAGTCAAGCGATGAAAAATTGAAAGTTAATGTGGCTGCAACTTACTGGGACCAACTTTTGACCATAACAGCAGGCGGTGTCAGAAAGAGAGACGTGTTTTTCTCAAGTTCAGTAATAACCAGTCCCTCTAAAAAGAAGCGACCAAACCATCTGAATCGTTGTGGCCAATCAGAGCTGTCCACGTAGCACGCTGGTAAAGTCCATACGTGGGGACCTGAAAAAAGTAACAATGAGCAATTTCATGAGATTCTTTGACGGGTATTTTGCCGCCAGTATATATTTCAAGCATTACTATTTGAATATAAAAAAAAACAAAAAAAACAGCACTGTTGAATAAGTGGATCCCTAGAAGAAAAAAAAATTACTTGATAAAATCATCGATGACATATCACTTACCAAAGTTACAAGACCTGTGACAAAACACCCTTCCTTCTTTGATGCACGGAGCAGGTTCTTCAGCAGGTTTACCAAGCGTACACATATAAGGCGCATAGCTTGGAAGCCATTCTTCTTCGATTTCAAAACAACCTATGAGTGGGAGTGAAAATATAAACCGAGCTTTTTGAGAATAAAGTAATATTGTAAAGCGGTATTTAAGAGGGCAGGTATTACGATTCTCTAGAGCTAGACAACGATTGGCCGTAAATTGACGTTTTTCAAAAGCGTAATATACATGCCTTTTTATAAGAACCAGTATTTTACCGGTTGGGCTCGGTTGTTCTGATTTTTTCGTGATTTGTGGGTTTCAATTAACTTTCTTGATATGCTTATTTTATTCAGCTTTTGACTTAACCTTTAGAGGCCACGCCCATTTTTTTTTGCAATCTTTTCTTTAAAAAAATCCAACTTCGAATGGCAATTGTGGCTCTAAAAATGGGTTTAAGAAAAAAGTTTTGGCACCGATGCAAAGCTCTCGGTCTCAGATTTCTAAAACAACGAAGACATTTTCGGCGAAAATGCAGTGGTTCTGAGCTATAGCCAGCTGGTGAGGTGGAGGACCGGTAACCAGTCCTTTTACGAAAGAACCTCTACGTATTCTGACCACTAAAGGTTAGGAGAGGTTTAAAATCAGTATTTTCTTCGAATCCTGAGACTAGGATTGTTCTTAATTCGTTATTTGAACTTTTCCCAAAGCCTCATTTTTAATAAAAATAGTTGAAAAATAAATGGAAACGTCTACTATGGTGTTTGAAATTCAAATTTTAAAGCAACAAAGTGAAGACAAGCAATGGAACAAAGAATTTGCTTGTCGTATAATTGATCAACTTTATCTCGCGTATTCAAAAACAAGGAACAAAAAATCAAATTTTTTTCTTTGAAATTTTGCCACTCCAAAAGTTAATTGAAAGATAGGAAGTTTCTAAACGTCGACCAGAAATGACGACCACGACCGGCGACCAGATAAATTTTGGTCATCGAGTTTTTCCCTTTCTCCAACGTATAGTGTCTCTCCTAATCATTTGAATATATATCATATTGAAGAGTAAGCTCACCCCTGTCTCATCTATTTAAAGCCACGTGCCAAATACGTAAAACAACCATTTCGACGCTCTTGGAGCTTGATTATGGTGTCAATTTCTATCCTTTTGTATTATCAGCATCAAAATAATTAGTGGCACAAATTTTTTTTTTAAATGGTTTGAGAAGCTTTGTATTTCATCATCAGATTGTTATTTCTGTCGAAATTAGTCATTTTGTCAGCATAAAGACAATAGAATAATTGATTAGATTCATCTTTCTAAAACTGGCCTTCCCAATTTTTTCCTCCTGACAAGTTCTATTTATTCATACTTAAGTCATCCCATTCAGCATAATTAAAACATTTGGTGCAACAAAGCTTACAAACATCATACTTAATGACTCTATCAATATTTTTGGTGTACTGAGGACTTGATTTAAACATTCCCTACGGTGGAGAGAGCAGATAAACTCGATAATCCAAATTTATCTGGTCGCCGGTCGTGGTCGCTGGTCGTGGTCGTCATTTCTGGTCGATGTTTAGAAACTCCCTTGAAAGATCATCATGATTTCTTTAATCGAAAAGCTTTTGCTCAATTTTAATAAAATAAAACTTTGTTGTTTTTTCTTTAAATTTAAAAATCAAACCAATTCGGGTAAATCAATTCATTTTCACCATTTGCGAAAGCTGTGAAGTCGACAAACTGAAAGTTGAAACTTACATCTCATATAACATTTGCTTGTCTCGATGATTTCATGAAAGACAATGTATTCAGGAAGTTTGGTGAACAGAGAGGAGGTTGGATGAATGTAGACGGGATCTTCCGATAGACAACACTAGAATGTTGAAATGAAATGAGAATAAAAAGAAAAAGGATAGCAAGCTTTGTTATGAGGACAAGTCATGGCGTTATTTAATAATTTAATTTAGAACGCCATGGGACAAGTAAATTTTAGTTGATTGAGGGCGTAAAGTCAGCAGTCTAGAGTTTTTTCTGAAATTTCAGGCATTTTGATTGCTCATAATTTCCTTTAAATCTGTTCAAAAATGAGCCACGTGTTCTTATAAAAAACGTATAGTTTAGAGCAGGACATGGTTTTCGATATGTGGTTTGTATTCTTTTCTCTTTTCTTCCAACTAAGTCAGTTTTAAAGTTTTCGTCACCATATAGAATAATCAGCCATGCGAGAGCTGACCTACAAACTACACGTTTTTTTATAAAAACAAACTATATAAGAACATAAGGCTTCCAAGACCGGAATATCAAGAACAAGTTAAGAACATTTTAAGGCTTTGCGGACTCTAGGACATCAAATTTCATAGGAAAATGGGCAAAAATACTAAAAAATGGCGAAAATAAGAATATGTTAAGAACATTTTAAGGCTTAAAACGGCTTCAAAAATTTTGGATGTTCTTATTAAAAAAACGTGTAAGCTAACCACAAGCATCATACCATATAAGCGTTCCTCAGTTTCTTTTCTTTGGCTTCTTCGCGTGGTATTTTCCTAAAAAGAGGTGAGAAAAGTTGTTTTAAAGGCACTTGTTACGCAGCAAAACATCCTTCTCAGGTAAGTTATGGCATGTCTCAAAAACCTGAAGATTACCATTATTACCAAAAATTACCAAAATTACCAAAATTACAAACTACGAAGGATACCATGATGAAGTTTTCATGGTAGTAAATCATTGGTTTACTAATTTTTGCCGGCTAATGGTCTTCAAAAATTATTTCAATGTTCATTTTTGAGACATACCATAACGTACCTGAGTTATTTTCTTGCAAAATTAATTCGTTAGCTGTCTTTGTTTTTCACGGGTAGCGAACCTTTATGTTTCAAGAAATTTCCCCTTCATTTCACTTGATCAACTCAGGTGGACTCAGGTTCCTCGTTAATTTAAGTCCATCCGAGTGTTTAAAACTATCACAGCTATCGAGAAAGATACCGGTGTATCCTTAGATTACCCAGCTGGAACACAGCGTTGTTTTAACGTTTATTTAACGTTCATAACGTCCATATGACGTTAGATGAACGTTGAAACAACGTTGTGTGCAAGCTAAAGCTGGGTAAGTTTATGGGAAGGATTCTTCCATCTTTGCCTGCTTTAAGGAATCGAATTTCAAATTTACTTGAACGCAAAAAAAAAAATTGTGTGAATCAGTGAGACAGTGAATCATCGAGTTTAAAGCAAGGAAACTTCAACCTTCCTCAAGCAAGAAAAAGTGAAGCAGGGGTAAAGTCTACCACGCTGGTGAAACAATTCGGAAATTTCTGACTTCTTAATCTTATCAAGGGTGCTTATTCCAATTTTTAAGGTCATAGGACGTCCAGATCAAGTCTTTATTTTGAAATATGACATAAAACCCAGCTAAAATCGCTAAACTCAACATTTTAAAAAGATGATATAATTTCAGATAATTTCATAAAGATGAGTGGGCCACTTATTAGGTACCCGAGAGTGAACGGAAATGTGTCCCTTGTCAAGGAAGGGACTTTTACTATTTCTCCGGAATAGGAGTTTATCGAATAATAAAATGTCGAATGGTAAAGTTACGTTGATAAGAGATTGTTAAAGAAATTTCAAAATGAATGTCATTTAGATTGAGAGCACGGCAGTTTTGAATACTAGATTGTGGAATTTGTGATTGCTTTCATATCATGCATTCGAGTGGTATCGATTCAAAATTACATATCAACAATAAATCAAAATGGTGGAGAAAATTCGATCAAATCTAAAAAACAAATTAATGTTCATAAATTAATGAAACCACGAAAGAATTAAGTCTTTGCGAGTCTTTCAAGACAACACAGTTTGCGCATTGAGAGCTTTTTTAGTAATATTAAGCTGCAGGTCGAAGGTTCCATCAGCGTATGGGTTAAACTACCTCCACTAACGCCTGGGCAAGGTCCACACTTGTTCACATTTCCACAATTAGATGTGGGATCTTGGTCCAACTGTATCTTGACGACACAGCAACAGCATTCTACAAGGAGGACACGTCATCTTTAAGCGAAGGACGGCCAAAGACGGAAGATTGGCAGCATGTCGTTCTTAAAAATTTGAAAATCTGAAAAATGTTTTAATTCAACTTCAGGATTATTTTTAAGCGGTATAAGTAGTTCAAATTTTATATTATTTGACATAAATTGTTTATGTTTTAATATTTCTAGTTCTGTTGATTAAATCAAAATACTGTACCAGTGCAAATAAAACAGATCTAAAATATAAATTCCAGAAGAACTCCACTTCAACTTGCCCCATAACTAGAGGAGCGAACATTTTACTACAGGTACATTAAAATTTTGAAAGGCAAAATATATTTTATCAAATACTTTTGCGAGAACAGAGCCGAGAACATGAACCGATGACTGTTGAAACAAATCTTCGACAGCCTCCCCGAATTTCAAGGATTTAAATATGCATCATTTAAATGTTTTTTTTTTTGCGCTGAGACGTAACTTTTGTTTTCAAACTCTCGTCATCGAGATTTCCTGATTTGTAATGCTGACGATCAACTGAAAATTTTTGATTTACTGACCCACTTTTGGAAGTATATCCTGATAAAAAGCAGATTAAGATTAAAAGGTTTTGTTCTTAAATAAGAGTGATATCGTTTGCTTACTCATCAATTTAATTTACAAGCTTATTGATATATTGAATTGGCACAGATGTGGAGCAAGATTGGTCAGAAAGAGGAAAAGAAAAACATTGTTTTGTTTATATCAGCACAATAAAACAATAAGCAAACACTGTCCTAAGAAGACATGCACTTCAATCAACTTTCAACAGGAGATGCAGATTTTTTTTTTTCCAATTTATTTAACGTTGGTCTGACATAGTTATAATTAAATACTAATTAATACCGACTATTGACCTAAGAATTGTTGTTGCTCAAAACAAGTACAATTAAATGAGTAAAAAACTACACAATCGAAAGATATTCCTGAAAACAAGGGTATTCATGATATGCACCAAGTTTTAAAATTTTCCACCCAATACGTCACTTAAAAAAGTGATGGTGCGCAGCCGGTAGACATATTCCTGTCAAACGTGGAATATCACTCAACAACAACAACAGCGAATCCGATCCATCTACATTAATATGCTTCGTAAGATGGTAAGAGGCGGTCTTGAAAGAAGAATCGATGAAAACAATGAACAAATGTCAAGTGAAGATGTTTTACGCGTCTGTAAGACTGACGACATCCTTCAATACTTAAAATGACATCAGCGAAACTATCTTGGCCATATTGCAAGACAAAAGAACACCAGCATCGTCAAAAGACTGCTTTTCAACGACAACATTAACAAGAAGAGAGGCCGACCAATCAAAACACTCGAAGACGTGCTTGATGGTCGGTCAGCAGACGAGTTCTACAAAAAGGTCTTGAAGAAAAAGAAAAAGAAGGATATGGTTAGCCTTCGCCCTAACCACTCAATGTTGGCACCTGCGAACACGAGCTAAAGAAGAAGTAAGTGAGAGACGGGAACACTTATGTAAAAATAAAACCTTTAATTTTCGCTTAAATTAACAATGACTTACCTTGCAACATGGTCACCGACGCATGATAACACAATTTTCCGTATCACCTCAGACTGAAAGATAAAATAAGATAAAATCCTCATTCCAATCACACGATCAAAAAGCAAAGGTGACGTCGGTGATAAAAAAAACGGATTCTAGAAAACTGTAGTAAATATTTGTGAGACATTTTTGCTATCTCAAAGCTATAACACGTTTTAATTTTGAAGACCCAAAAACAATCATGAATTCTGTTATACCTAGCAATACAAAAAACTGCGGATTTTCATACAGTTAAATTTCAAATCAGTACCCTCGAGGAATTGATAACGATCAATTACAAAAGCTTGATAAGAGAAAACCTGAAAAAAGTGAAACTGCCCAAGGCCTATAATGTCTCTTGACATATATCGACTCGCATTCAGTCGAAATTTTGGTCGATATTTAACTGGATATTTAAAGTCAATACGTCGCTAAAGACCAGCATTTATTTAAAATAGGTAAGTAAACTATGATTGGGCTGTTCCATTAAATTTCCATACAGGGGGGTGGTGGACGAACCTTTTTAAGGCAAAAAAAGATTTTTAGAAATGTGGTGATACGCCCTTGAAAATGGCAAAATTTGCAAAAGCAGTCTTGGAAAAATTATTTTCATACGTTAAAAGTATGGTTGGACCAACAAAAATGAGTATTACTATTAAATTTTCGTCCACCCCCTGTATGAATATAGAATGGAATGGCCCATTGACATTGGCAAACCTGTTTGTGATCGGGGGGTTGCATTTTTGGATCCATGTATAAGTTTCCTTCACCACAAACTGATGTTACTGTAAATCAGAAATTTATCTTTATATAGCAAAATCCATCCATCAGCACTCACATTTTAATAAAGATTCTGAGAAATTCTCTCTTTTATGATTTCTCTTTCCCTGAAAAAATGCAATTCTAGAAACGACAGAGTCTGTAAGTAGTAAGTCTGTTCCTTCGATAACTATCCCAAATGTAGGATAGAGCGCCAATCTTTCTCACTGTATTGCTCCACTTAATTTTTGTCCTTCTCTTAATTGCTGAGCATTAAGTTTCAATTTTGTATCCGGCCGGGGATTTAACGCACAACCTTGCACACCTCTACTCCATAGTAAAATTGAAAGTAGTACCTTATCGTGTAGGTCTGAGCATTGGGTCGACAGGTATATTAAATGACATAATTTAACGTATCTACAATTTCCTTACACAGCATTTTTAAACAAAAGAAAGAGCTGCTTTCTCCCCTCCAGTGCCACACGAGCACAAATTTTGGTAAGTTATTTTGCTTAGCACTCTGGTGACAACAGCTGTATATGCTCGCTTACGCTTGGCGCACTGCTGAGTTCTGGGAAGGACAAAACACATGTATGCGGATAGAAGTAAATTATTTTGTTTATTCTGCTTTGCCAGCGTAGATACGCCGTCGCGCCTCTTTTCTACATCTTAAAAATTATATCTTTAATGTACACGCTTTTTTATAAGAATAATGTACTTTGGTTGAGGATCAAGTATTCTTAAGAAAGTGCCAAAATTGAGGGTGAAATATTCTTAACGTATTCTTACTTTTTTAGACTTGACTTTTTTACAAAAATAAGAAATGATCAATTTGAGAGTTTTGGACTTTTGAGTGAACATTGGTTAAAACTACATTTCTTCCCAAAAGCTTCAATTTATCTCTAACATAGAAAGCAGTTTTTTTCTGTTAACCAAATACAAAATGACCGTATTCTTATCAAATTCTGTGAAATTCACCCTAGAGGGTATTCTTAGGGTATTCTTACAATTTGTTCAATTTTCACCCTGATATTCTTATAAAAAATATTCTTATAAAAAAAGCGTGTAGCCTTCATTAAAGCAAACCACTCACCAGCATTGGTGATTTGTGCCCTCAGTTTCCGTATCTCAACCATGGATTTGTATCGTAGACCATTCTGTTGGCAAAAGCTCTGTGAACAGCCACTGTATTCACAAGCACCAACGGCTCTTAAGATCACCATCAGATCCCCAAGGTGTGATATGGATCCCTGGAGTATGATAAATAATTGAAAGCTTAGAAACCTATAAACATATAGCCATTATCAACCAATTTTTAATACGGCGTTCGTAAACCTACCTTATTAACATTCATGAAATTATTAACCGCTATCATTGCTTCTATAAAAACTAATTCTAAAATCTTGGCTTTTTTCTACTATGGCTGGATGCGGTTTCAATTAAAGGTTTCAATTTGTGATGTGTCGATAAGCTTTCAATTCGTGTTGATAACATATCTAGCGCCTTTAAAAGGAGCAATATTAATCGTTAATTGCATTCTGTAGAGACCCATAAATCGTTAATCACACTCCTCCGAAGCACCAATGTTTACAAAATAGAGTTTAACATTTTTCTTTCGTTTTTTTTTATCGAGCGTTTTGATTTCATTTGAAATAGACCTTTTCATAAATTACGTCACGAACATTCGGTTTGTTACGGTTAGGCAACATTCTGTGTCTCATACTTTTTTCCACGAATCTCTGAATAGCGAGTTTATGTATTTGCACTTTTGAGGACGGTAAAGTGACTGAAGCGATTTGGAAAAACCCGCAATTCCGCCCCGCAAAATCGAGGACGGTAAAAGTGCTGATTTACCGTCGTCCTCAGCTGGTCAGGATCTACTCAAATTAGAACCTTCGCTGAAAAACACACATACATAAACTCGCTAATGTCTCTGCAGTGGAGCGTAGCTATTTTTAGCATTCAGACCATATTCAGACGTTACAATTCCGTTCCGTCCCGAAACGAAACGAAACGAAATGGTTCCGAAACAAGGTGAAGGTCAAAATTCGAAACCTCAAAAAGAAGACGTTGCAAAGACAAATCGAAACAGTTTCGCTCCATATTTTTCATTGGAACAGAACTACTCCGTTTTCTTGCTCCGAAACGTTCCGAAACCAATATCAACACATTCGATCCGTAACGAAAATCATACCAGAGCGAAACGGAACAGTAACGTGTGAACATGGTCTCAATCTACCGGGTGCGCCACAAAAAAGTTTCTCTCTTTAAAAGTAATTTTCTCAAAATTTAAAAATTTTAAAGGAACCATTCCTATTTTATTGGAAAGAAGAAAAATAAACTTAAATTTTGATGGGTCATTTATTGAATTCGATTCATTAGATCAAAAGTTATGCTCAATTGAATAAAAAAGTTACTTTTGGAAAGTGCTCAAAAACGTTAAAAATCGACCTATCAAATTATTCAGAAGCATAATTACATGATATATCAGTATTTTTGTTTCAGTCATTAAAAATGATAATTAGCTGTCTAAATGACCTTTTGTTATTTAAAGGAAGGTTGAATTTCAATGAAAGGAAGAAAATTCGTCGAAAAAGGCCAAGGAATCTGGTAGAATTCATAAAAATACATCAAATATGGGTTTCGAGGTAGATTCAGCCTTACATAGACTTAATCCAGTCTAGAAGCAAAAATCTGAGGAAAATTTCGGTAAAACTAAATCAAATTAATTTTGATGAAGATTTTGAACCCTTTCGACCCTTCAGTTTCAAAATTTATGTGTTTAGTTAATGAAAAATGCTCTTAATCATGTAAAGGCTATTGCGATTGCCAAATTTAAAGTAAAAATTTGATAGGTCGATTTTTAACGTTTTCGAGCACTTTCTGAAAGTAACATTTTTATTCAATTGGATATAACTTTTGATCTAATGAATCGAATTTAATAAATGACCCATCAAAATTTAAGTCTATTTTTCTTCTTTCCAATAAAATAGGAATGGTTCTTTTGAAATTTTTAGATTTCGAGAAAATTAGTTTCAAAGACAGAAACTTTTTTGTGGCGCACCCGGTAGCTCAACTAAAGAAGCGTTACTTTTAACGCGTCAATGCAATATTTAATTTTTAAAAGAACATTCCTACGCTTGTGCTTTCTTTAAAAAACGCCCGTGGGCGGGGTGGTACAGGCTCATGATTACCTCTCCACACCATTTTCGTCGGGCTTGCGTGATTAACATTCTTTTCCTCTTGATGTCGATCTCGTTCTGAAAAGAATAGGAACATAGAACAAACTATAAAAGAACATAAGGATTCGATGGCCTAAATGTTAAGAACAAGTTAAGGCCTTTTTGAGGCTTTATTAGGGAATTACACAAAAAATACTCGCAAAATGGTGATTATAAGAATTGGTTCAGAACATTTTTAGCTTAAAACTCAAAAAGTTCAGAGCATGTAAAGGCTTCGAATATTTTTAGGACACCCTTAGATGAAACAGAGAGTTACAAAATATGAATTCCACCACTAATCTTTACCGACAAGTCTTCTTCAAATACAAATCTAGCGGACACTTTAATCACTCTTAGGATCTTTGATTAGGGAAATCTCGACAATGAAAATAGTTTTTTATATCAGAAAATAACATTTCAATAGAACAATTTTTGAAACGTGAGATTGGAATCCACTTACATCAGTGTCAGCCAAATTTTTAACATCAATATCGTCTGTGAAAATTTCCTGAAAATACAGAAAAAATTAGAAAATCACCTGGAATTTCTACATCTGTTAAATTGATATACAGTTCACGCTCTTCAATTTAATTTTCAAGGGAGATTGGATTTTCATTGAAAAAAGGGACCATTTTGAATAGTAGAACGTCGAATTAGAAAGCGCCAAATGCAAAGGAAAAGTAGAGCAAAACAATTTTGTACGAAAATGGTGAAAGCCTTGACAACAAAACATCATACTTTTACTGTAAGAGCAGCAACTATTGCAATAACGTACTGCAAACAATGTGTATTTTGTTGACTCACTAAGATCAACATTTTGGAGAAACGAGGCAACAATGGAATTCGGCTCATTTTACGACCCATTTTGCTAATGACTGCAAGTTCTTGTCCTACGGTGAAAAACAAAAAGAATTCCATTTCAACAACATTTCAAAGAACTGATCGTCTCAGCTGGAAAGACACAAAATATTCTGCCTGGTAAATAATTGAATTGACGACAGGTAGGTATTTTTCCCTTATAACATTGCACCATTAACATTATTTATCAAAATATCAAAATATCAATTTCAATCCCTTTTATGGAACGAATAGTAATTCCAACTGAATTGAAAAGGAAAATAGAAAATCATTGCCCTTTGAAGAATGAATTAAATGCAAAAGCGTATTAAATGGCTTAACGCTTATAATTTCTCCCCGACATTGGACAAGATATAGGTCCTGATACCTAAGCCTGCTGTTAGAATTGTATAATATAGAGGAAAAAAGAACTAACCATTTTTCATTTTTCTCATTTGCAGCGCTCCCAATCGAAGAAGAATCTTTTCAGCTGCCTGTCAGATAGAGAAATTGAAAATGAAGGAACCCCCTCTTTAAACTTTCATATTACATCATTTTTCTACTTCGTTTTGCTCAAGCATTAGAAAGAAAACAAAAGTTTTAAAAGAATGATATGCAATACCAAATTCTATTGTAACAAGCTACATGCTGAATGTACCTACCTGAAGATTGATGTATAATAAAAGACAATTGAAAAATGACAACAATAGTGTGAAAATGCAGAATAATACAAGAAAAACTCGAGAAATTCAAGAAATTCGGCGATTCTCGGCTGCTCTGTCGATTTTTAGAAACTTCCTGTACCAAAATCAGTTCCATTGAAAATTGAACCATGCTTAATCGTGGACATTCTTATAAATAATGTTTTTGTTTGGAAAAAACAAAGACATAAAACGAAAAAATCCAATAAAAATCTGCAAAAACAGAAATTTCCGGCATTTTCGGCCGGAAAAAATTTTTTCTCAAAAATCAGAGTTAATACACACTTTTGAGCAAAAAATCAGAAAAAACTAATGATAAAATCTCGAAAAATTGCAAAAAAAAACAGTTTTTCCGGCATATTTCCGGCATTTTCGGCCGGAAATAAATGTTTTTCGAAAATCGGGCTGTCACATTTTAGGTATTGTCATTTTGCATCAATGTGACAAAAATTAGAAAAAACTAATGAGCCAATCTCGAGAAAAGCTGGTAACAGACGGATGGACGAACGGACGGACATCGGTTAATTTATAGGACCTGCGAGGTAGGTAAAAAAAAAACACATCAATTACGCAGAGAACGCATTTTTTCAGGAGAAGAAGCGTTAATAGTAGTGACGAATTTTAAAGGATGGTGTTGTGTCTTAAAATTCTATAATAAAAAATTACGTAAAGTTCAGGTGGGACTAGGGAAGAAAATTCGAATAAACTAACCTGTAAACTTTTCAGTTCCGGCGGACTTGGGAACGGAAAATTAAGAACTTTGTCGATGCACAAACTCTAAAAAGAAAGACATTATAGCAGGAGAAGAATCTGCAAAATTCTCTCATTTATTGACCCGTACAACAGACACCCGTACAACAGACACCCGTACAACGGACACCCGTACAACGGACACCCGTACAACGGACACCCGTACAACAGACACCCGTACAACAGACACCCGTACAACAGACACCCGTACAACGGACACCCGTACAACGGACACCCGTACAACGGACACCCGTACAACGGACACCCGTACAACGGACACCCGTACAACGGACACCCGTACAACGGACACCCGTACAACGGACACCCGTACAACGGAACACCCTACAACGGACACCCGTACAACGGACACCCGTACACGGACACCGTACAAGGACACCCGTACAACGGACACCCGTACAACGACAACCGTACAACGGACACCCGTACAACGGACACCCGTACACGGACACCCGTACAACGGACACCCGTACAACGGACACCCGTACAACGGACACCCGTACAACGGACACCCGTACAACGGACATACTCTAATTGAAGATACATTTTCTCTAATTCAAACCGAGTCTCTTTAACTGGAATCTCTCTGTAATTACTTTAAAAATGTAACAGAAATCCTCAATGCTTAATAAGTCGTATAAGGTACTAGTCAGTTAGAGTTAATGTTTCTCAAACTGGAAGAAAAATTCTTGGTCGCTTGAAATAAGCTAAGGCTACACTTATAAGATCTTACAGGCAGCTGCAATGCATTGAAATTGCACAATGTAGCATGTCAAATCTTTCAGCATCGCAATACAAATATTGCAGAACATTCGTCATCTAGCCTTAGCTTAAGGCTACACTAAATAAATTCCGGGCGAAAGCATCGCAGCAAAAAAAACACCAGTGGTAGTCTTAGCTTTAAAGTGAGATTCTATTGCAGCTCTATACCTTCATTTGCAGCACTAGGTCTTCAACGGGTCTACCGCAAATCTCTGGCTCCGCAAATTCTTCGAAGTCATTTTGAAAGACAGCAGACGAGTACAACCTACATACAAAAGTAATGCAGAGAATATCAATTTACAGTTGACACTCTCCAATTCGAGGTTCTACTATTTGATACGGTCCATTATTCCATAATACTGAAAGCCACTGGGACTATCGTAAATGACACTCTAATATTCGATACGCTCCCTTATTCGGTAAAAACCTAATTCTCCTTAAAAATCGAATTAAAGAGCGTTAACTATACAGAAATGTGTTGAATAGTATATGGGGGGGGGTTACACCCAAAATATTGCAAACGAAAACTGGAAGCTAAAATACAGCCAAATATTTGAGGGACTTGATATGTTTGGGGGGGGCTAGAATTTCAATGGCAAAGCTGGGGGCTGACTCTTTCTTCTATTATTTTTCTTTATATCACCACATTTTTATCCAAAAACCTTTCATTTTACAGTCTATTGATTCTGTTTGTTTTCACTTGTGTTTACCATCTTGAATCAACCATTATAGTCAATAGAATAGAAATGTGATTTTCCTAAAAACCTCTTACCGATAACAATGTCCAGGACCAACGCGACCAGCTCGTCCAGCACGTTGATTGGCTGAGGCTTTAGATGTCCATGTTATTCTGTTAAGAGAGAAAGATTATAATTTCTAATAGTAGCAATGTGCTAGGTAGAAAGGAGATCCGTCCTGTATTTTTATAAATCTGATGTATACAGGACGGGTATGACCTGTGAGGCAGATTTCCGCATCAAAGAATTTAGTTGGTAATTCGAATTAAGCTCTGTCCTTACTTGCTAAAATAAAAACCAAGTTTTGGAAGTTGCGCTTTCTCTAAGAATGTGTTAAAAGAATAACAAAATTTGATTGGCTATGTTTTCAACCGTCAGGATCTGGGAAATTCAAACTATCAGCCCATACCATGCTATATATTTCGCCATCAGTATATAAAATAAGAAATCAAAGCATGGATCTCCAGGCTATGTGCTAATATAATCTCATTTCAAGATATATTTCTATAAAATGCTAATGTTTTCGTGTCATTAGTGCGTGAAATCAACCAAAAAGCAACAAAGAATTGTCATTAATCATTGATTATTACCGGAAAGTTGAAACACCAGTTACTTTGTCGTATATTTTCCTTTTGACCTGTGAAAAATACGAAAATAAATTCATTTTCCCGCTTACAAGTAAAATTATAATAGTAAAAAAAATCCATTGTATTCGTTTTATTTAAACTTTGAGAAGAGTTCGACTTATAGTCAGTTCGATATTTATGTATTGTAAAAATGGGTTTTAATCCCTAGTTATCGAAGATCACTTGCAATCCACTTATAGACTTGTTTTCGAAAAGACCTTGTTTTCTTTAGTAACAAAATCTTCATTTTTGTTAAATTTACAGAGAAAATCGTAAACACGGAAATCATTAGTGGAGTAGCCAATTGTATTTTACCTTTCCAGAATCAACAATGTATTTGATGCCAGGGATGGTGAGAGATGTTTCGGCAACGTTGGTAGCGATCACACAAAGACGACAACCTTCTGGTACATCTTCAAACACCTGGTGCAGAAAATAAATGTTTCAAAGAAAGCATGCAGTGGGTTGAAGAAATAGTCTTAAAGAAATTGGATGTAAGTTTAGGCTAGACTGCCGGTATTCACTAACGGATTGGGATTCTTGCTCCTTATACTACTTGCGGTTTTGTAGGTCTGCGATTTAGACGTAGTACAGATTTAAGATTTATTCTGAGGAAGACATTCCCGTGTATATGGTATCCCGATACTTCAAAACATCTGAGTGCGTCAGGAAGAAGCTTTCTGAAATTGTAATCTTTGGAAGAGCTTGGGAAAGGTAGAAATTAGCTTGACAGAAATTATCTTAGAAAACATTCTATAGAACTAAGAATTGGTATACCTTAGCTTGCCTTTGAGTTGAGAGTAAGGAATATAAAGGTAACACGTGTAGTGGACCTGTCTCATCGGCAGGCGATGCGTACGATTCGATATCCTCCTATGACGAAAGAAAGAGTTAATAGATTCGCGTTAATAAAGGTTTTCACTTAACGTAACTTCCACCATTATGCTTTTTTCGCATGCAAGTAAAACTTTACTTGCGACCTTCAGTAATGATACTAATGAAAAGCTGAATTGATTGTACCTCATCGTCGGAGTCATCATCAGAATGACCACCACCGCCATCACCACCGCCATCACCACCCTGTTCATGGTCACTCAATGGTAGTTCGTCTGCCATTTCCCGCTCATCTACTGAAACGTTCGTTGAATAGCTGAAAAAAAGAAGAACAATTGGCTTTTTACAAGGCCAATTTTGTCGTCAGATTTTAGAAAATATTTTCGCGTCATTGCAACTACACACTTTTTTTAAGAGAAGAATTTTATAAGAGCACGAGGCTGAATATTGACGAAAACCTAAGATCAAATTAAGAACAATGTGAACCTCAGTTTTCAGTTATTACAAAGACAGTACTGATTTTAACTGATTTTAAACCCTTTTTAAGTTCATGATTAAAGTATGAGCGTATTCTTGTATTCTTGCTGTTTACTTAAATTATGTGAAGATTTTCATGTCGGAATGAAATTGACGCGTGTAAAGAGCCTACAAACTACAAGTTGAAGATTATAAGGGCACAACGTCTGAGAAATATCAGTGTTAAAGGATGTGTGTGCCGGACCTGATCATTAGAGAAACAAATTTTTGCTGAAAAGATGACCCTTAAGGAGACTAACTCGGCAAAATGTGTGACCTTTAGAGCATTTCGAAAAATTTCTCTAACTTCTGGAAAAAATAACTTTTTCTTAATTTTGCCATTTTCGAGTTGCGAATTTTAAAAATCCGACTTTTTATTGGGTGGCGTTTATAAAAATAAATATCCGACCCTTTAAAAGGCACACATTCAGCACCCATTTTTGCTTATAAGAGCCCCCCCCCCGCTGGCCGTGCAGAGCCGCAAAATAAAAAAGCCTGGTAAGAAGTTCTGATTAAAAAATGACTTCCATTTCTCCATAAGCTTCCGTCAAAAAGACCATGGATAGATTTGTAAGCGATTTAAGGGCATTCTGACCTATCTAGATCGATTTTCTTTTTTTCGTCCTTTGTTTTCTTCATTTTAGTTGCTGGTTTTCCGTCTTCAGGGTTGCCTTTCTTCTTTGGGAACGCTCTTGTCAACTTTCTACACAAAGCCATCACTTCGTTTTGACCAGTCAAAAAGACAAGGATTCCTCCGTCCAATTTCAACGTTCGGTGGATTTTGCAGACCTGTAAAAAATGTAATTTTGAGAATTTCAGAAAAATTTGAAACAGAGATTTTATAGTAAAAGGAATAAAGTAACCAGGTCTTAAAAGTTGGCTTAAATCATGATTTTTCTTTTTCCTTGTATTGATTTAAAGACGGATTCACAAAGCAGTTTCTGGACACCGTTAATTAAGTTCTTCTCCGCTCGAGTTACGCGGGAGAGCGATATTTATCGTTCGCGCGACCGTGCCAGGAATCTGCAGGTGCTACTTAAGTGTGAAAGAAAAAAACAATCCGGCTTTTTACTATAATGATGTATAATTTGAAAAAATAGAAGGCTTACAATAGAAAAAAAGTCTAATTAATTTTTCTTGTAAAGTATTTCAAATCTTATCCCCTCTAAAACTCTAATATTCTCTCATCATAAAAATGCCGAAACAATTATGTTCACCAAAAAAATAGACTAAAGGATGTTGCTTTTTTATTGAATGTCACTCCTAAAATTAATAAGGCTTACAATAGAAAAAAAATCAAATTAATTTTTCTTGTAAAGTATTTCAAATCTCATCCCCTCTTAATTAGACTCTAATATTCTCTCATCATAAAAATGCCGAAACAATTATGTTCACCAAAAAAATAGAGAGAAAAAAAAAATTTAAGATGCTGCTTTTTAGCTCAGAATTGATTTATTGAATGGCACTCCTAAAATTAATAGGGATTTTTTTTATATAATTTTTTTTGCGATGAACTTTGTAGAATTAAACTGTCAAAGAAATATATCGTCATTCAGAAAAGATACTACGACGGAAAGCTGACCTTTTATAACCAGAGCTAATGATAGTCACATTAAACAGGTACATGTACTGAGCTTTGAGTTAGAAACCATGAAGGGGGCTTCGATGCTTGCTATTGGTTACTTTGTAATGTCCGTCATTGGAAGTTCGACAAACTCAACCGCCATATATTGCCTTTATAAGGAAACAGTGAACTTCGCTTCGATAGAGGCTTCGAATATCTTCCTCTTATCATTAGCCGTTTCAGACTTGTTGTTGTCTCTAGTGGGATTGTCGAGTATGGGCTTCTATCTTGCATCAGTGATTCAGCCAGACCGCATACCAATCATTCGCTATATAGGCAGCATTTTCTATTCTTTGTCATTGTATAACCTAAGTTTACTAACTCTTGAGCGCGTCATCAAAATTACGAGGCCAAAGCACCATATCAACTGGATGGAGAACAAGAAGATTACCATTTTGATTTTAATAAGTTGTGTATTTGAAGGAACGATTCTCCAGTCAACTTCTTTTTACAGTATCGTTGCGTTCCTTATTATACAAATTGTTCATGTGATCGGGACACTAATAATCCTAATGGTATCTTATGCGCTGGTGTATCGAAAACACCGGCAATCGGCAATCATGGTAGCCTCGTTCCGATCAGCGACAAATGGTACTGGAGCAGATACTTCGGTAAACGATCCAGGAAACATGACACATATCAATGGACATGGCGATTCAAAGCGTGGTGCAGATTGTAGCATTTCTTCTACTGTCGCCTCCACCTCGGCTTCAAAACGACTGATCAAAAAAGTGTTGATGTTAATATCAACTCATTTCTTTTTCCTAATAACGATCATAATAATCATTATAATAGGAACAGCAATTCCTCATGATGAAGATATAATCAAACGAGATTTGAAATTCTTCCTTGCAATATTAATTACCTCGATGAATTCAACATGTATCAACCCGATGATTTACATTTTCCAAGCACAGAAATTTCGGAAGAGATTGTGCTCTTGTTGTTATCGAAGCAAAAGAGTTGGCTCCGTTCAACAGAGATGATCGAATAACCTGATACGTCGTGTGGGGAGTGGATTAGTAGGAATAATTATTGCTGTCCAGAGATGGAGCCTATGATTATCCTGGTTTCAGAGGAAGCATCTGCTGGTCAGGAGGTCAGACATAAACGTGTTGATAGAAAACCTTGAAAATAATGATATATATGTTCTACTGATTACACAATAAGTTGAAGTCGAGATTAGAATTGTTTGATACTCAAAAGTTTCACGCAGCTTTGCGTTACAATCTTCAGTCAAAAAATTCTATGCTATGTATATATGTTCTACTGATTAAAAATTTTTCCCTGAAAGATCCTTTCATTATAAACATATCAACCTTTGCTGCGAAGTGAATGATTTGCAATAATTGGGTTCAAAAGGATGAAAACGTTTAAAAACATCACAGTTAATGCACTTGCACTCAATTGATCTTGGTGAAGAGACAGCTATCTCCGAGATTAGTTGGTCTATAACCATTACTTTTATTATACCTTAACATGTAAAGTTACTTGTGAGAATTTTACTTGAGAGTTACAAAATGACTGCTATTCTCTAGCATCCCAGGCTAATTGAAAGAAACTGAACGAGTTTGGTAGCTCCAGTAAGACATAATGATGAATAATAATAATAAAGCACTTATTTGAAGACACTAGAACATAGAAGAACGAGAGAAAGGTTATTAAAACGCGCAACAATTTAGATTTTACGATTTGGTGGCTATGGAATTGAAGTGTCAGTGGTTTATGATTTCCTTGGTCCTGCTAATTTCGTTGAATGGGTCAAGGACAAACTACAAATTTGTAAAACTAATTTGGATGATAAAAGTAATGAAATGCTTAAAAAATAAAAAATAAAAAATAAAAATTACGAATTTGACGTCTCTGAACAGTTTGATAATCAAT
This sequence comes from Clytia hemisphaerica, assembly GCF_902728285.1. Taxonomy (NCBI): domain Eukaryota; kingdom Metazoa; phylum Cnidaria; class Hydrozoa; order Leptothecata; family Clytiidae; genus Clytia; species Clytia hemisphaerica. Next base: position 2,758,114 of record NW_027103595.1, on the reverse strand, counting down.
GTTCGCTAATTGGTTTCGGCCATTACACGTGCAAAAAAAATGTCCGCTAATCAGAGGGTCGGTCTGCTAATTGAGTGCCCGCCTTTTAGAAACTTTTTTATGAGGATTTGACTAGGAAACCGCCGGGGAAAATAAAACTAATAAGAGGTGTCCGTTAATTAAAGAATCAACTTTAGTTTATATAATAAACATAAAAAAAGATTACCAATACTTTCGCTTAACCTTTTTAGAGAATAAAGCAACGAACCTTTTTAAATGCATCAGTGACGTAATCGTCGGAAGTCTTCTTATTGAAATGTATGGTGACCGGGAACTGACGTCCGTCAACACTGATGACCGGCGGAGAAAGCGGAAAGAGCCGTTTATTCTCACTGAAATCTTCAATGCGCAGTGTTGCAGACATGATAATCAACTTTAATGGGTTGTTTTGCTAGGAAAAGAAAAAAGCTCTTAATTATCTTGCGTTCAACAAAGAAGTACCATAACTCTTTAAGAGAGCCGCTCTTCGGGATACAGTGCTCTCTTCAGAGGACAGCGCTCATTGGAGGGCGGCCCTAAATAGAGGAAATACGATACTTTGAATATGGTTGTTTATTGTAAAATGACTTATTTAGAATGGGGTACCCAGTTGGCGTGAGTTTATAAAGATTCCCGTTTATTTACATCGGCAGTATATTTTGCTGGGATTTCTTTTCGTATTCAGATAGTCACTACCGAAGGGAGTACAAAATATTTATTTTATTTATTCCATTTAATTTAGTTCTTTATTAATAACGGTTTGAAAATCGCTTTAAATTTACTCAAACAAATTTCAAATGGAAATAACGAACTCAACCGTGAAGTAAAATGCGTCAATTTTTGGATGTATAAAAGCTGAAACCCTTTATCTTTCGATAAAGTAGCCAAATTCGAAATTTCCACCAACTGGGTTATCACGCCAACTGGGTACCGCACTCTAGGTGTAAAATATTTTTATCATCATTTACTACCAATGGCTTGGTAGGCAAAGGCTTGGTAAGGTAAGTGCTATAGAAGAACATTCCCAGTTCTAATAGAATGTGAGTAATAACACCAAAATTGACCGTGCTTTTTTGAAGTAATGGTTTGTCTGCGGAAGGCAATCAAATCTTAAGCAAGTGGCCATATCGTATCCCCTCGTGAATTTTAACTGTTTGGACTACATTTTTTTGATGGGTTTGAGCAAAAGCATCTAAGTTAAAAGTGCGAAAACTACTGGACTGCAACGGAAAACAGTTTTATTGCATATATTTATGTAAATATTGTACATTTTTAGAACTGAAAAGTAACTATGTTGAATAAATATTCGTTAATAATATACCTTTCGTCGTACCGGGACAAGCCTTGATAAGAGACCAATCAAGATATCAGTGTAAACGCTTCTTTCGTGCGCTTCGTCGATGATAATGCATGAGAATTTGCTCAATAAGAAATCCTAAAAAGACAGAAAATACCCATAGTAATCAAGTACGACAGCTTTTTCAGATCTGGAGACCGGAAGATTTGTGTTTAGGAAAACTGGATTCGTCACATTTTGGGAATTTGGGCATGATTGTGCAAAAAAACCTCATAACGGACGGACGGACGGACGAACATACAATGGTGAATTTATAAGACCCCTCTGAGGTAGGTCCAAAAGCTACTTATCACTATAAGAGTAGATATTGCCCTGTATTTTAAGTCTAATTTTGAAAGCTTTATTTTATTCGACTAAACAAGGATTTTTGGAAGCCGAGCATAAATTATTCTAGCCAGTTTAATACACCCGGGTACTCCAGGATAACGAAAGATGGACAGAAATCTATTAAGCGATTATCATAGTATCATCACATTGGTTGTAGAAACTACAGAGAGCTCGGTCAGAGACTGTATCTATAGAATTGAATTTCTGTTTCAAAGAAATATCAAACCTCTTATAAATAAAGGAATTCTAAAGTCTTGAGACAGAAACAGCATGCACGCTAATTTGTAGAAACAGCATGCATGATATCAATTAATATAATTCGTAAATCTCCTTGATTGGGAAACGAGTATCGAAAAACAACGAAAACAAAATATCCTGTAAGGAAGTATTTTTAGTTGGTTTGAATTCGTGCCTGCAGTATAACTCAAAATAAGTTTTTTTGGTCAGTTTGAGTATGTGGTGTAACAACACTTTATACTGAGGGTTTTTTTACCATTGAAATAAACTGAAAAAAGATTTAAATAGTAGCAAATTGAATTTTACAAGTCCGTGTTGGTTGGTTTTGTATATGTACTAAACTTCTCCAGCCTTTTTCGGAGACAAATTCATCTTAAATATAATAACATTCGATTCATTTTTAGCATGAAATGCGATCATGAATCCTTTTAAATCTTTGGCAAATGTTTTCAAACCAGGAAGGAGAAAGAATCGCAAGTTACAAACAATCCAACCAGATCGAAAGATTCATAGTCAAGGAATGACTGTCAACGAGAAAATGTTACTTAGAACGATCGGTCGTAATAACGCATATGGACATAGCGCACATAATAATTTTTGATTTTAACACAACTGTACATGAAAAAAAAGTTTGTTGAATTTCAAAGAGTTATGCTCGTATATTATCTCGATGAAAATTGCTAAACTACTTACTCTGGCTTTTTACAAGACTACAAAACATGTTCTATTTGTAAATCGGTACATTTTAATATAAATTATTTGTACTAGTAATAACATGGTTTGGAGGGTGATTTGGGAATAATAGTCCCGAGGTTCATTGAAAACATTTCAAAATAGCCTGAACGTAGTGAGGGCTAATTGAAATGTTTTCATTCAAACAAGGGGCTATTATTCCCAAAATCAGCCGAACGACCATGTTATTCCTAGATAATTAATATGGATAAATTAAAATTCAGGCGCTCCTCCTTTTTACTTATTTTTCTTCTTCTTAATTTTGTCACTTAATAGAAGTGATAAAGGTTTGAATGATGCAACAAACCAATCAAAATATTCGAATTGCACAACTATGAAATCGATTCGTTTTTGAAAAAAGTCGTAAGGCTTTTCTTCGAAGATTTTCTTTTTCTCTTTTCGCGGGGTGATTACAGCAGGGCTATTACGGATTAATCACCCCGCTCCTCCCTTACATTTCTAAGCTAAATGTAATCAGAAATATAATTATAAATTTTATCAGTTTTGCAAAGTTTCCTCAGGTTTGTTACAGTATTGTGAAAATCTTAAAATGACATAGTTTGTTGGTTTGAGACAAAAGACTGCTTGACCTGATAATACTATGCCTAAAAGTTGGTAATTCAAACATATGAGAGAGAGTGCCAGAGTTCTAGGGTCACAATCGGCAGCTTGTTGGTCCTGTGGGTGAGCCCCCCAAATGAACACAAAAGCCCCTTTAAACGCCCCCTAGTTATTGTCTCTGGTGATAACATGTGCGTAAATAATAACCTTTTCCATTTCTTTCAGCAACACACCATCTGTCATGAACTTCACCACCGTCTCATCTGAAAATCATTTGAAGTAAAAAATACACACTTTTTTATAAGTCTAAAAACTGGTCTAAAGTTGGTCTAATATCGACGTCTCTCTTCTAATTTCGTCAATCTTCTTGAAAGATAGGAATAATAGGAAGGTATGAATCGCTGATTGACACTAATTTTCTTTGCTTATCAATCAGTTGAGTAGTCCATCAGTGATTCTGAGCTTCCTATTACTCCCATCTCTAAAGAAGGATGTCGAAATTAGAAGAGGGATGTCGGCGTTAGACCAACTTACGGTACCGTACTTACATTTAAAAACTATCCAAAAGTTTGCTCAACAATCAAAACTTTCGAAAAAAAATATTTGAGTTGGCTTAATTACATCATAGTTTTGAGTTTTAACCGAATCAGATCGATTGGATTGTTGAATTGACTTTAGTATAGTGAGCCGTGGGTGATTGCGAAAAAGATAAAAATAATAACATCACCTTTGGGTATGCCAGTTCGGAACAACTAAGTCTCAATCTCAATAAAAAAAATGTCCATAAAATAGACTCCGCACAAGCTAAAGTTTAGATATTCGAAAATCCCCTGTAATAGTTACCTGTTGAATTTCCTTCATAACGGATTTGATATGACACTTTCCTGTAGAAAATTGATAAAATAAATCATCATTTAATGATGTATGTACTAAAGAAAAGTGCTCAAAAAATGAATCAAGAAAAAGAAGAGGTTATACAGTTATGTATAAGAATCTCATAATAAATATATTATACCCCCGGATTCTTGAAATGGGGAGGAATTTTACTGTTAAGTTCCAGCGAGATGTCAGTTGAGAGGAAAGGGGAGGTTTGACCTAAAAATAATTTGAAGAAATTAAGATGTTTCGGAGACAATTTTACACCACCTTGTGGTCATATTCATTTCTTCGGCAACTCGCTTAGACATGCTGACTGCTGCAACTCTCCTTGGTTCAGTCACACCTATCATTCCAGGTTTTGAACTGAGGAAATAGAAAAATAAAAATAAACTGTAAACAATTACATACACTGAAAAGCTAATTTAGAGACAATAATAGTAGTCGTTCTACTAATGGACATTAAAATTTTATAGCTTCAAAAAACCTTATGTAAGTGTATTACTTTTGGTGAGGATTAAATTTGGGCGACTATTAATTCAAAGTCCCTTTTATTTTATTTGCCCCCAATAATTTTTAAATACCTATGGAATCGTAGAAAATTGAATGAATTCTTTTTTGTACAGTAGAAGCTACAAACTCATAACTTATTACTGGTTATAACTGATTCTTGACTGAGCCAGAACAAAAAACTACGCTGAAAGAAAAGATAGCCAGTTTATATTTGTATATTCTTCTTATGTATCTTCTTTATGTATACATCTTTGAAGACGTCAGAACGACTGAGAAGATTTGGAACAACCCGCAGTTTTTATCTGCAAAGACGGGGCTGTTAAAAATGCTAATTTACCAGTCCTCAGCCAGTCAAGATCTATACAAAACAGAAACTTACAATCACTGTCGCAGGAAGAATGCCATACATAAACTCACTGATTACTCTTAAAAGGCCTTGTCTCATGAGGTGTAAACAACACACTTATTATTGCGAATATGTAATTTTATAGCAATTAAATCTGTTTGAAAACGAGGACAACAATAAATTTATGCATCTCGAGAAGAGTGTATTGATTAAGAAGAAACTGTTTAATCATTTTTAAAAGTAGTTACCTGTGTGACCCATAACCAGCTTCATACAAAAACTGAGGGACTTGTGTTGTCTTTCCACTACCAGTGGAACCACAGATAAGTGTGACGTCATTTTCTTGTATTGTCTCCATAATAATCTGTTCTTCTCCACAGATTGGTAACATGAGACGAGCAGTCTATAATTGAGAAACCAATCGAGCAGTCAAATATTTGAAATGTTGATAACATTAAAATTTACTGAAACTTTTCCAAACTTTGACTAAATTATGCATTGTAATCACATACAAAAGATTTAGTAAACCAACTCAAAGTGTGCAATAAATGAAAACTTGAGTGTATGTATTGGTAACAATGACCAGTTTTAGAATTGAAGTTGATTTTTAGTTGAAACCAAACATTGAAGAAATCTAGCATGGACCCCCTCCCTGTACTCCCAATATAAACTCAAGAATAGCATAAAAATATTGGGTATTTTTGGTGATAGAAAATCATTCAAAAACCTGTATTTCTGGTGTTCTGTCAATTTGAATGTAGACTGACGGCTTTGGGGCCTTCTTCTTTGGTTGCTCAGCTTCTTTATTGGCTTCTATAATATATAAGATTGAGCAAATGAGATATTTGTTACCTGCAATGTCCATTTCAATTCTAATTCTGTTAAAATCTAAAGAAACCAATTTAAGAACCGTTCTCTAACCGTTCTCTTTTATAGTTTTAAATAGGAATGCATTAACTGTGTCATAAAGGAAACGGCTAATAATAGAAATACTGTGCAATGAAAGGAAAAAAGAAAAACAACTCGTGTTGCCATTTTGGAATATTCCATTTCCAAAATCCAACTTTAGTCAAATTTAACTTATTAAAGACCTGCGGAGACAATAATCACACAACTTATATGGTATTTCTGTTTATAGATAAAAAAACTTGAAATACTGTTAAAAGGGAAAAGAAAACCTTTAACTGCTGTTTCTGTTATTGGTTTTGATGATTCCTCTTTATCGACAATGGTTGTTTTCTGAGCTTCTTTTACATTGTTTTCTGCTTTGCCTGTTTCTTTCAATTGTTCCCTTTGGTCATTTTCATCAGTTGATGTTGACACTTCTGTGAATTGTTGGTCTTCTATTTCTTGATTTTCCTCTTCACTTTCACTTTCATTTTCGCTTTCACTACTGCTCATATCACTCTCCTCTGATGGATCTTCATCTTGCAGATTGACAACTCCTTCGGTAATGGGTTGGTTATTAGAATCTTTCTTTTTGTTTTTACGGTTCCTTTTTCGCTTGGCTACCGTTGATACAGTTTCTTCGGTCTTTAATTCACTTGCTTTCCTATTTTATTGCAACAACATAGTTTTGAAAAGATTGAAATAAGTCTTTCAAACAGATGTATTTGCCCTTCGTTTTATATGAATAACAATAGAGATAATAAATTTCTCTTTGGAGTAAAATTCCATAAAACAATAGAAATTTGAGAATTAACAAGAAACAAGAGAATTAGGAATATATATTATGATAAAAACCTTTTATTTGGCACTTGTTTATTGCCAAGATTGGTACTTGATTTATATTGCGACAATTCTTCTTTGCTGACTTGATTTTCCGCTAATGACTTCAAAACTTCTGCCCTCTGAAGAACAAAAAAAACATCTCACAGTCAGTCTTATTATAGATCAAGGTACTTATGTTAGTGTGAATTAAAGATAATAATATCTCTTTCATGTTAGCCAAATTTTTTGTAAAATACCTTTTCTTTCTTTTTCTTTTGGTCGACAATCTGTTGAAGCCTTTTCTTTTGTTTCTTTGAAAGAACCTTCTTTTCTCTCTGCTTACCAACAAAATTGTCTTTCTTTGTTTTCAACTTCTTTGATTCAGTGACCAAAAGATTACTATTTGTATCTCCATAACTTTCGTCATCCTCAATTTGAACAATGCTTTGGAGCTCTTTGATTTTTTTCTTTTCTGCCAAAGGTGTATCTTGCTGAGATGTCTGTCTTGCCTTGGCATTAAATTTATGTTTTAGTTTACCCATCTATGATGTAAAATAATCAAAGATTATCAACAATAGCTGATTACTGTTTGTCTAGCATATTGAGGAATGGCATTCATTTTAAAGTAATGAAAATTCTTTTAGTCACCCACATTATGAAACAAATTCTACAAACACCAATACAGAATGCAGTGCTAATGGCTGCTCTTAAGAAATGAAGTCATTTTTGAATGTGATTTCCTTATTGAACCACTTGAACTATTGGGAAAAATTGAGTCAACCCAATTAGGGTTGGCGGCCATAGAAAAATTGTTCTGTTTCGTCACCGTCCACATCATATTTTCTGCTGATCTTCCGATGGGGAGAAGCAGGAAAAAATCCAAAAAAAGTGTGCTTTTAACGTATAGCTTATTCTCTAGCTCTTCTCAACAAAACAAACAAACACATAAACGAAACAAATGACATTTGTAAATTAGATTGAAACCACAAGGGATTAACAGAGTTATTTTTTTCTATACTTTCATAGTGTCCTCCCCCCCTGGATTCAGGGGGGAATGGGTTTTGAGGTCAAAAGGACGTATAGGGGGGAAAGAATTTTTTTTGAAGTCAGGGTGGTGAAAAACGAGGGGGGGAATGGAAAATTTTCATTCTAGGCATGGGGGGAACTCACCAAAATCAATTCAAAATTGAAAAACATCTGGTTTTATGAGATAATATAGCATAATGCTTAGTTTTATTAATATTATGGTTTAAAGACAACCATCCTTTCCATTTCTTCTTGAATTAGAACTACCTTAGGGAAAACAATAAGCGTTAAGTTCATCAAATTACAGCTTTTTAATTTTTTGCTTGAGGGGGGGGGACAGAGAAATTTTTGGAGGCAGGGTGGGGAAAAATGCGGGGGGGAATGGAAAATTTTCATTCTAGGCATGGGGGGGGAAGAGACCCTGAAGGACACTATGACTTTGCAAGAACACAACAGTTACAACACCATTCGTTTGGTCACAAGTGTTTCAACCGGTATTCCAACAAAGCCATATTTTGGTTTGTACAGAAATTTTGCCCGCTCAAATCTAAACAACAAAATGGTCAATCTCACTAAAGCAAAACATTGCGGCCACGGCATTTCCCTGGATAAAGATTCTGGTCAAGTGACCATCCGTGAGTTTAGACCAATGAAAATGCTTCATTTCCCCGGATTAAAGTTGTGTCTACACTAACGCGTGCGAGAAATGGCTAGAAAAAGAGAGAAAAAACCGGGGAGTCAAATTAAATTTTGCTCCCTTCTTGCGGCAAACATAAAAGACTTTAAGAGGCCATTTATTTAAGAAAGGGGTGTTATATCATGAATAAATTATGTAAGTAAGTGATATTTTAAGTAATAAGTTCATTAACAATTTTGTTTTGAAGTTTGTTTTTAAAAACAAAACCTCCGTGCTAAATGATAATTCAATTTTCTTAACTTATGGACCCATTTGGAAGTATTTGTAATACAGATCATTTGGCAGTTCAGTTGCAGCCTATACAAGAATTGGAATCTAAAGTCTGAATGTGTAACTCATTGCCAGTGACCCCGCAGAGAAATTTTTAGTCGGCAGACACTGGCTTTTAGTTTGTTTGGAAATAGTTTAATTTTGAAATGTAATCTTCACTTTAGATGAATACTTTTATTTATTTGGATTCATGAAAGGTTCAAGGTTTGTTTACTTTTTATTTCAAATTATTTCATTGATTTATTGAGCTGCAATAGCTGATTGAAAAACGAAGATTTTTGATAGTTATCAGCGTGGGCTTGGCCGCCATTTTGAATTTCAATTTTTTTTCTCATGTACTCTGCAATTTAGAGATTGTTCGTAATATGCGATTTGGCTTACGCGTAATTAATACTTGTGACAGATGCCCCTAAGAAAGCCTTCGGCCTTATATTATGACTCTCGAGCTCCAACCCTAACCCTAACTGATAGTAACCAAACCCCGTCTAGGTCCGCAGATTGAAAAATTTCACTTGCATCCTGGTGGATGATATCGTCTGCCAACCGAAGTTAACATGGTCATGCATCTGAACTGGATTGGGCTCTGACAGTTGAATTCAGCTTTAAGAATTGAGTGAGACAAAATTTTGGAGCTTTACAAAATAAGGAACTTCTTTTCTGAGACTTCAGAACTTCTCCCTGCCCTGGGCACCACCATACATTGTGAAAGTGATGTTGGTTGAGGTCAGTTGTAAATGACTGATGGGGTTTTTAGGAAGCGCATCATAGTTTCCCACTGTACATATATACGGTGAAGTCGGGTAACTTGCATCAGTGGAGGGAAACTTGCATAGACATCAAATGATTGACCAATGAAAGAAGCAAAATTTCAAAACAAATGAACTATGTAGCTCCGCTCGCAGATCTACTCTACCATTTTTGTTTTGATTTAACTTTGTATTTTAATGACCGGACAGGTCATTCATTCTCCATGTGAGTAGAATTGGGTAGTCAGTCCAAGGTGCTGACGCGGCGCTCATTGTAAGCGTCTATAGTTGCAAAAATAGGCCTCAAAGCCTCCTAAAACTCAACCAAATAGAAATAGAAATGTCACAGATCTGCTAAGATTGTTGATATATGAGAAATGTGAAGTGTTATGTTTGAAAAGAAAAGGATGTAGTCATCACTAAAATTTCCAAATCAAAACAATATTTTGCTCTTGAGGAATCTTTTAGTTGACCTTTTTACTGTGAACTGGAAATAATAAAAAGAACCTTTTGAATTTAATGTGACTGCCCTACTACCAACAAACTCGGCCCTGCCATCACGGCAATTAAAATGAAAAATAGTTTGTGCGTGTAGCCTATTTGGGTCTGGAGGGTGTGTTTGTGATAAAAGGACGGGGAAACCCGGCCGATTAAGCACACTAAGCACTTGAAGCGTACTAAAGTTGTAAAATTTTAATTATGGACTCAAGAACATTTTCATGCATTTCATGTGTTGTGTAAAATTGCTTCTCTCATTTTGCTGCTTTTTTAATTGAAAGAATTGCAATGTTAACTGAACTTCTTGTTTGATAGATGAACTTGTTCAATTTGAGAATAATACCAAGAATTTCATTAGAGGTTTGTTTTAACTGTTTTGCGGATCCAGTGTCCAGATAACAAGACGTATGTCAAGGTTAGACGAATCTGCAGTATACTTTTAACTTCCAAGGATGTAAAGTTACAGCACGTTACTATTTACACCAATAGCCTGCCTGACAGTGGTCAGATTACTAGGACAAATGTGTAGGGTTCAAGTTTCTTAAATTTGGGCGTATGCAGGGGGGGGTCATGCAGTTATTATATAAACACTATGACAATTACTACCGTGGTGGTATACAAACCAAAATTTGGGAAAACAGTTACTCCACCAGTGGACTAACTGCAACATGGGTGGTGCCTAAGCCCAAAATTGTCGATTTTGGTAGGATATGGTGTACTAAGTGAGCACATTTTTCAATTTTTCACTTAAAATTTTAGGTTTTTAAAAATTCCGGAAGCAAAAAAATTCAAAACATTTTTTTCAAAAGTCAAAAAAAAATCACAAAATTTTTTCTTCAATCAAGGCATGAAAGATATTTTAACAAACTTGGAAAATGATTGAGATATTTAACTCTTGAACGGTCGTTAATAAGACATACCCAGTAAAATGGTATCAAAAATGAGGAATTCAGTGAAAAAATTGCCAAATTTGGCATTTTTGGGTCGGTATACACCAATTTTGAGGGTAAAATCAGTTAGTACACTATGGAATAACTGCAAGGATGGTGGTGTCTGTAGAAAATATCCAAAATTGCAGTTACTCCACATAGTGTCAAGGAGAACTGCAAGACCCCCCCCCTTGCATATGTGATGTCAAAGCATGTTGTATTTAAAGGTTTAAAAATGGTAGAATTTAGCTGTGACAGATGATCAGTTAGTGAAGTACCTCAATTTTAAGCATGTTCAAAGTTCACAATAACAACTTTCTTTTTATTATGAAAACCAATCGAGTGAGAGCAAGTCATAAAACTAAAAGTCAGCGCTCCGTGGTTGTGACTTAAGTTTACAAAATTGTTAAGATGAAATAACATACTTTTTTCTACGTCATTTTTTAAGTCTCTTCTTATAGTCTATAGGGGAATTTTGTTAGATTTTTTGGAATCGCTTGACTGTTTTGTTAGAAGCACTTGTTATACATTTTTGGAAAGCTAAGGGGTAGGGGAATCGAAATTACTATGTTTCCAATTTTTTTTCGGACACTTTGGTGTGATTTTCGGACAAATATGACGGTCTTAAGGCAAAAATCATAGGGTTAAAAATTAATGAAAATTTTAGCTCGAGAAAACGGAGACCTGTTGTATATTTTTGGAAAGCTCTCAAAAAATTAAGATTAGAGATATATTGCAAGTATAGGTGATTTCTGTGCCTAACTCGAGATATTAACCCTTGAAAACCGTGTTTTTCAGCCAGAAACAGCTATTTTGTCCAGTTTTTGCGCTTTTTGAAGCTCAATATCTCGAGTTAAGTGCTTCTAACAAAACAGTCGAGCGATTTTACAAAATGCCCTCTACTATTAGGAGAATGTGTCTTTCTATAAGGAATTTTATAACACTTCATGGCAGATTAAAAATTTTAAAGGGAAGAATGAAATTTTCAGAAGATGCTTTATTTGTATGAGGATTTCTGTTTCCGTAAAATTGCGATTTCCCATGCGAAATGGTGGCTATGGGTATTTCCTTTGTTCTTTTGCTATTTTCTTTTGTTCTATGTGATTTAAAGAGGCTTCACAAATCGGAGTACTTCCACTAACTGATTATTTCAATGAAAATTGTTGAAATGTTTACAAGGTTTTACAACTGTTTGCACACAGTTTTCAGGCTGCATCGTTTGAGGCGTGTGATAGCACGCGCACACCTCCACACACACCTAAAATCTTTGAGGAGAGTGATTAATCACACGCCATAAATTTGGATTTTACTACTTAAAGTTATGCCTAGCACTCCTTATCACACGCCTAAAGTACTTTTTAGGAGTGCGATTGACCACACGCCTGGAATTTTCAAATGGCAAAGCCTGAGTTTTGATTCCCATTGAAGATGAATCATATTTGGTGTATAATACTTTGAATTTGTTTTTCTGTAATGTATATGGTCAGGGTGTAACAAAACACTAAATGTGAGGCGCCCTGCAGATGCGCCTTGTTTGTTTGCAATGGACATGTGTATGGTATTCATATATGAAAGAAATATAAATTTTTAAAATTTTCTACATCTAAAAAAAGAAAAACTGGAAACTATGACATTCTTGCTGGTAATTTCATTATTATGATACCTGCCAACTAGAATCTTGTAGCCCATCTCCTAGGCAATTTCCTATGTAGTAAAAAAAGGGAATTCCTGTATGAAAAGTGACATTTCACTAACTAGAAATGTGAATTTTATTTCCTGTTTTACTGTGTCCTGTTGCCACCAAACTGTCCTACCTCAACTATTGACCAATATAGACCCTGAACTAAACTTATAACTTATGTATATTAATTTTGGCATGTACTTGAAATTTGGCGGTTAGTTTAAAAATGCAATTCTAGCGGATATTTAAAATTAGCCAAACTGTTAGGTTGGATATCTTTTAAGGTCTGACTCCTTGGATTTTTATTATTTTAATGATGATTAAGAGTGACAGATTGAAATCGACTCCATCAAATATGAAGAAAATAAAGTAATCCTCCAACCCCCACCTGAAAAAAGTCACCCCACCTGCATAGAGTTACCCCACCTAAAATTTGGTAGCATCCCGACCCCCATCAGCTTAAAAATTTCTGAAAGCCTCCAACTCCCAAAAAAAGAATTAGTTTTACCACTATGGTATGATTTAGGGCGGTTTTGATTTGGCTGATAAGGAAATTTTAGGCACTTTTTAATGAAAAATAACTTGGTATTTTGATAGTTTTCAATAAAAAATGCTGATTTCATATAGAATTTCTATCCTTAAAAGAATTTTGTTAAATTTGGGGGATATAAAATTTAACAGTTGTTAAATGTAAATGTTTGAAATTTTAGCGGGTATTTCATTTTGCAGTTTTTACTAAAAATACCTTGTGCTTTTTGAGTGAAATTTAGATTTGAAGAAAAAAAATTGTAGGAAAAAGATCTACGGATGAGAAGACATCATTTAGATCAATGCACCACTGGATTTTCCGAAAATTTGCCAGACCATTGATTAACTGACTGCTGCACGTTGCAATGTTGCAATTTCCAAAGTGGCAAATATTTCCTAAAACATCTGTTTTCTTTATATCTTTTCTGTTGATTCAGCCTTTCCTATTCTGTTTTGGCAAATGTTTGCTAAAAAGAGCAAAAATTCTTGTTTTTATTCAAAACACCTCATATACATTATTTATGCACAAAAGTCAATTTCCTGGCAAGGTGAATCAAACAGAATAAGCCAGAGGCATTTTGTTTCATGCTGTGAGCTCATTGGATTTGTAAAGAACTGTATTTGGTTGTTTTGAGTATGGTTTGGGCTATGAGAATGAATTTTTCACCTCCAAAATGATAGTTTGATAAACACAGCTAATTAAATTTTGTTTTTCTTTCACACTTTCACGCTTTCTCAAAAGCTGCAAACCTTTTGATTTTAAGTATTTTACAACCTGAAGGCAGTGCTAGATCCCAAATTTTTAACTGCAGATTTTATTTGAGACCAGAATCAGACTCACAGGACGGTCCTCCTGTTTTAGTTTTATATTGTGAACTGATTGTTTACATTGAAATTAAATTTTGACTCTCTTGCATTTGTCAAACCCATTTCTTCATTCATTTGTTTTGAGTGATTTTATTCGCTTGGGTAGGAAAAGTATCCTTTAAAAGGATCTTGAGGTTTATGTTCTTCAACTAGAAAATTTAATCTGCAATCTAACTTTTCAGTCTTTGAGTAAGCTAGGTAAACCTGCTGAAAATCTTCTTTAATTCATGTTTTTGCTCTCTTTCGTTCCTAGTTTATCTGTGATCACAGTCAGAGGCAACTGAAAGTAACTCTTTCGTTAACAACCAACTGAAGATTTGGGAGGGCACCATACTTTCTCATCAGATTGTGTTGCTTACCCTCGATCCTTCTCTCTAATTGTTGAGCATTAAGGAGTAAGGCATCAAGTATATACCATTTTAGAATCTGTGGTATGGTCTACCAAATATTTGCTACTAAAATTTTTTTAGCAAGATTTTCAGTCCTAACTTTCTATCTCAAATCTTAAGTTTGTATATAATGATGATTTGTATGGGTTTCCAATCAAAAAAAATTTTTCAGAAAAAGTGGCTTTTTATTCAAACAAAGTGGGTATTTAAAACTGTATATCTTCTGAAAATGTACCTGGTCATTCTTTAGATCACACCTGTTAAAACACGGTTATTATTCTGATTAGAACTATTAAAACTGTCATTCTTTTGATTTAACCTGTTGAAATAGTACTGAACCAATTGCTGTCATAAAGTAACCTATTCAATCTGCACCAAGCTGGATATTTTCTTTCATTTTACTAGTCTTTTCTTATTGACAAGGGAAAACTTGTGTAATAGTTTGTGCTAAATCTAAAAATCTTTTCAAAGGTGCTAGAAATTTGCAATGTCTTTGTTGAAAGTGCATTAAAAAAAAAGGATAGTCAGAAGGGCACAGGAAAAAGTCTTAAGTTCCCACGGGTGGGAAAGTCAAATTAAAAGGGTGGGAAAGTACATGTTTCCCACGCGTGGGACCCTGCAATGTTTTACTCTGGTGGGAAGTGCCAAATACCACTCTATAAAATCCCACGTTGAAAAAACAAATTCCAGCGGTTTAAAACTAAATTAACATGCAAGAGGTGGTTGCTCTCGACATTGTGCTGAGAATAGTGAAAATGAAAATCACACGCCTAAATTTGAACTTCACACCCAGCTTATCAAAAAGTCAAATCAAAAATCACACGCCGAAATTTCAATTCCCCACCTAGCTATTACCAATTATTTGATAAATTGTTAAATGTATTCGATCATTCGTGAGCATTGGCTCGATAGCTCCCATTCGTTCTGTCATGTACTTGCGCTACTTTGAGAATCCCGGCACTTTGTCACAACAGCGGAACAACGACGTGATACCGATTGAACGGCCGCACGGCGGATGACGATTCCACTGAGCTCTTGCAACGCAAGTCCATTGCAAACGAACGAGGCCGCCCTTGCGGGACGCCTCACCTTTAGCGTTGTGTTACACACTGATCGAATACCATTGAGTTTCAAGCCCGAAGGGCTAGAGGTCAATCTCTAACCTTTCTCAGGCAAGAAAAATTGAAGCCTTAAAATATGCGCCGTATTTTTGATGACGGATCGAATCTAGCAATTCCTTTGTTTTCGAGTGATATATTTTTCAAAATGAAGCGGTAAATTTTAGTTTTAATCTTTCATTTGTGTAAAAACCAGGCGGGTCGCTCAAGGCCGCGCAACTTTGGTAGGATTTGTTGGCTTCAAATCCTACCAAGGAGATTGACCTCTAGCCCTTCGGGCTTGAAACTCAATGTCGAATACACTCTTATAATGTTAATGATTTGCATACGATCTGAACAGTTTTGACCCAATTTTCACTTGTGGTTTTTTTTTACGCATGCGTAGTACAAGTATGGGTATTTAATTGTACTTTCCCACCCTATATATTGTACTTTCCCACCCTATTAGTTTGACTTTCACACCCTATTAATTTGACTTTCACACCCTATTAATTCGACTTTCCCACCCGTGGGAACTAATGCTTTTTTCCTTTGTCTGTCTTGACCTTCTACGTTTTTAGAGTTTTGCAGTGTAAGTTTTCGTCGACTATATAGTTGCTAAGTGTTTATTTGAAATTCACACCTAAGATATATCAAAAAGACTCTAAAGGGGTTTCCGCAGTGTGATATTAGTAATACCGATGTATCGATGTATCAAAATATTTTGGATAAAGTCCAGGGTGTGAAATCGAAAATCCTAAAGATTCAAATTTGTACCCGAATTTTATTGCAGGGAAATTCCAATGGGGGAAATTACGTTTCACACTAGCGTGATGTGCTTTTTCTCGTAAGAAGGGTTTATTTCAATATTACATGTCTAAAACTTCAGATTAAAATATTTTTTGAAAAAAGTCCGCAGTGGGATTTTGCGAATCCTCCGGCTTAAAAAAATCCACTTTGCAGCTTGAGAAAAATTACGCAGAGCAAATAATTTTTAAAATTTCCAGCGCTGGAAATGGGGTTTTCCTACCCATAGGATCTGATGACTTTTTCCTGTGAGGGTGATTTAAATTTTTTCTCCTCAATTGTTCTTTTCTTTGAAGTTATTTCTCACTGGTTTATTAGGAGCTGAAAGCAGTACCTCCTACTTGGAGGATCAAAAATGTTTTTGTCTGTCAAGGCTGGAAAATTCTTTTTTATTATCTAAAGGGTTATTATGTTATTAGAATGGTTTTCTAGTGTTTAATGTCTGGTGTCTGACTTTTGATTTACCTTCAATGAGACCAGCCCAATATTTACAAATATTACTAGGCAAGTATTCAACGGCCTTGAAATTCTCACTCCAAAAATTAACAAGAATTCTATTGCTTTTTCAAGGACACCATGGCTGGTTTTGATTATGGGGTTTTTTATTAACACAAAATTTTTCAATTCGTGTTAGTAAAATGACAAGTAATATTTGTGTAATAAGGTATTTAAAAAAAGTTTCGGATTTAAAAAAGGCATATAAACTTGAGGATCCTTCATCAAATGACAAGATTTTTCGAGAAGATTTTTCGATAAATTTTTTCTTCAAAGTGAAATCTATTTCTTGATACTTTCCTCCAAAATTCTGCAGCGACTTTTGTCTAAAAATTGAGTCCGAATTCGCGTGTGCTTCTAAAAAACTTTCCATTTTCTAGCTTAAGAAAATATCTTTCCAAATCAAAAACTAACGAATAACGAAATGGAAGATAAACCTGTTTCGTGGGGCTAAGTTTAATTTAATTCTCGTTTATTAGAAGGCTATAAAATTTCAATACTGATAGTTAGAATGTTCAGAGCAAACTTGAGTTCTACGTGAAAGTTATCGGGCGAGACTTAGAATTTATTTTGATTCAATTTATCAAAGAAATGAAAAGACTTTAAGGACCAATTACCGACAGATTCAATTCCTTTTTTCTTAATACCTCCTTGGTTTTATGCTCTCTCAGAAGAGGTTGTTATGTGATAGATTTCCATTCTGTTGTATCCATCTCAAATAAACATTTTAGTTGCTTGGATCCTATTTAATTTACTTTTCTGATGTAATATTGATTTAATTTGCTTGTTTATAAGGACAGAATTAGGAACAAACAATCTCCCCTATCTTTGGGAAAAATGATTTGTTTTCAACAAGTAGTTTGCAGCAACCATTATAATTGTCAATCGAACATGATGTTAATCAGTTCTGAGAGAAGGAAAACCAGATTTAGTTGTTTTAGGCCACTATAAACAATTTAACCTCTCAGTTCAACTTATGATTAAAGTCCATTAGCATTAGGTGTGTACGTTTTTTATCTACCATGTGGAAACCATTCTCAAGGGAGTTATCATTAATAACGCGGAGATGGTTTCCACATGGTTGCAAAGAAGAGTGCACGCTTATAGCTAATAGGCTTTAAATCTGTAGTGAAACTGTGGGACTAAATCCAACCTAAAATGGAGGGTGCTCATCATCTATTTTACATGCGAGAATTTATTTCGCAAGAATCATCAGATTTCTTACAATCCTCATAAACGGTTTTCGACCCTTTCGAACTTATCAGATGTAGAGATTTGTAATTGTAATTTCATTGTTTTTAACGAACGTTGAACTCCTTCGCATGTTTCCGACGTACTTGCCCTATTTTCTTAAATCCGCCAGTGATCCTTTTGCTAATACACTGGTAGCATGTTTGCCTTTTAGTATTAGTGTTTCATTTGATTCTTATTTTCCAATCCTTTGGTATGTGATTTCTTTAACTAATCATTTCTAGACGACTTATAAATGGTCGAGTGTTACCACATAATGAAATCCAGCAACACTCCATATTATTGGATGAAATTCGGCACATATTATTTGCTTGTGTTCGTTTAGAATTTGGCTTCTAACACCTAACCTGGTCAGATGGTAGAAACTTTCGCGATTTTCTCAAATTTTAGCCCTTTTCGCGAAAGTAAATGTCTTGCAAGGGTCATTAGCGAAACTTAATGCTCTCAAAAACTTCTTAACAATGAAGAAAATCTGTTTCTATCTTACTCATTGAGTAATTGTCCGTGTGAAGCCATTTTTTCGTGAGAACATTTTTATGTCTTTTATGTCTTGATTCACTAAAGTTAATGTTCGCGAAAAATGTTCTTCAACAAAGTCCCGAAAGTATACGTCGTAAATTTGGCGATTTTTCGACCTCGCGAAAGTAAAGTCACCTATGGGTGTTTAGAATTTAATTAAATTAATTAAGTTAAATTAAACACCTAATCTGGTAAGATGGAGGTGCTTGGACTAAAGCAGACTATTAATTGTGACAGTAATGACACTAATTTGATTCAATTTTTTTAATTTCTTCTTTTCGTTTTCAGTACGTGGTTCACGACCAGGCAAAACCGTCCAACTTACAGAATCAGAAATTAGAGGACTATGTTTAAAATCACGTGAAATCTTTTTAAGTCAACCTATACTATTGGAATTAGAAGCACCTTTGAAAATATGTGGTAAGTAATTTGTTTTCATTTATCGAAATTCACGATTTTCACGTCTTTTTGTGTGATTATAGATATGGATTTCTTATGTAAGATTTTTTTCTCAACTTCAGTTGAGGTAAAATTTGAGAATGTCTGCCCGTCTGTCTGTCACCTCAAAACTTTGGGGCAGGTTGGAGACTTCAAAAATTGTCCGATTCGGCTGAAATTTAGCACACTTGTTCCTTGGTGAATATCTAGGGTTTTCTTTTCCATTTTTCATAAAATTTTCATTTAAAGGGCGTGGTCATGAGTTTTTCGCCAAAACGAGGCTAGAACTTTCCTTTTATCAAAATTTTTTGGGCCTACAAGTAATTTAAAATATACTGAAGTTGAGCAAGTGCGGTTTGTACGTTCGACAGTTACAAGAAACTCATAAGTGCGATCTTTTTAAGCTATTTTGATTTTTAGCTTTTCAAACCTCTTTTTCAATCTTTAGATGAATATTCTAGGTGATTGTAAAAATACATTTTCTTTTTTGCTATCATTACACTTTTATTTTTTCGTAAAGTTTCATTTTTGTGTAACCTGTATGCAATATTTTCCCTGTTATATAATATCATTTTTCGCACCATGTATGATATATAAACAGCATTTTCTAAGCTTTAAAGAATTTCTTTAACTTTCTTTTGTTTGACCTGGTTTACATTCTACATGAAACTTTCATGTCAACAGAACAGAATAATCCGCTTTGATTTCCTTTTTACGTTAATACTAGGAAAATGAACATGAATGATGAATTGAAAAATGTGTGAGAAACAGTAATATTGATTAAAATTTCAACAATGTACTCCTTTTTTACTATTAATTTATTCATAAGTTCTTTTTTGTGTGATTTTAAATGATTACTTTTCTTTTTGATCAACCGCAATAGGCTGCTTGACATTTCGAATTTTTAAATTCTTCTTTCCTCTGTTATTACAAAGTGGTTTACTCTATTCAAAAAAATTGAATATTCAAACTTATTTATGAACAAGGTTTTTCATCGAAATCTCGACAACAACCAATTTTATTTTAATTTCATAAGAATTCAAAACTATTGAGTTTTTAACAAGTTTCAAAAGCCAAGAACTTGTCATTTTTATCATATATCATATATGTATTCGAGAAAATAATTTCTATAAGTAACTTCACATTTTGAAATTTCTGAAAACGAGTTCTCACACGTTAAATTTTATTATTTTCTAACTAAAAGTCATAAACTTGATTCGACGCGACAAGATAGTTCCACAAAAATACTTGCGGGTTTTACTCAGGACCACAAAAGGTTTCTGCAGGTCAAATATCTCAAACCATCTAATTATCCCTTCAAAGTTGCAAGAAAGTAAATTGATTGAAGAGGTGATTTACAGCTTGGTAAATGAAACTTTTTTGATATCTTGAACCTTAATCTTGAAATAACAATGACGTGTGCGACGCAGAGCAAGCAAATCATAGTGATTTCCCCTGGCAGCCCTTGGCTATAATACCTTAAATCAGTATATTTGTAATAAAACTTTCTTTTTTCTTTCCCTTAGGTGATATACATGGTCAATATTATGATTTATTACGTCTCTTCGAATACGGTGGATTTCCTCCTGAATCGAACTATCTATTTCTTGGTGATTACGTGGACCGTGGAAAGCAATCTTTAGAAACGATATGTTTATTGTTAGCTTATAAGATCAAATACCC
This sequence comes from Clytia hemisphaerica, assembly GCF_902728285.1. Taxonomy (NCBI): domain Eukaryota; kingdom Metazoa; phylum Cnidaria; class Hydrozoa; order Leptothecata; family Clytiidae; genus Clytia; species Clytia hemisphaerica. The sequence continues at coordinate 2,737,516 of NW_027103595.1, read as the reverse complement.
GGAGAACTTCTTCTTGTTACGTGGTAACCATGAATGTGCCAGCATCAACCGTATCTATGGATTCTACGACGAATGTAAGTTTCCTTCCTCTTTTCAATTTTATACAGGTCGACTCTAGGCTGCGCACATCCCTAAAGAAAGTTTTTGTTATAAGGTACACGTCTTTTTATAACAACAAAATTTTTGAAGCCTTAACTTTTCGGGGTTCAAGCCTAAAAATGTTCTTAACATGTTCTTATTGTCATAATCCTTAGTTGCGCAGGCCAAAGATTAATACAACAATTTATAATTTTTCCCCGAGGTCGATGCCAAACCACTGCTGGAAAGTGGGAGATCTAATTCCTGGTGAAAGCTCAGAAGAAGCAACATCGAAAGTTTTTTTAGTTCAAATTTCAAGTTCGATAAATAATGATAAAACAACAACAATAAAAATAATAAGGTGTCCGCGTCCGGAACGTCGACGTAGTGTTTCCATGGTAAACACTACTGGAGTTTTTTGTTCCCTCTGCGGGGTTGGAGTATATTCCAACCCCGCAGTTTTCCATTCTACGGGTTTACATTCAGCTTGCCAATTTATATGTTAATTAAAGTTTCTTTCGATCCGCGACATTGTCGGCCGACTCCTTCGGAGTCCAGCGGGCGAGTGTTTATTTTTTTGCAAAGCTGCGTTGAAACAGCTTCGGTTCAGTAATTTTCAATTGTTCATTTTCATTTGTATTCAGCTATAGTTTTTCATTGGGCACCATGACATTATTTTTAGCATTTTTTGAGTATTAATGTCCATTTTTGTAAGAAAACAGGTGTTTTAGAGCCCACAAAGTTAAAATGTTCTTAACTTGTTCTTAAGATTTTGGCTACCGAAGCCTTCTGTTTTTATATAATTTGCTCTCATAAAAAAGTGGACTTGACGTGCAGACGTGGAGATTGAATTTGACCTGGCTTACGAAAAATTCTGCACTGTTTACAAAAAGGAATACATCATCTCCTCCCACCTCCACACGAATGCTTTGCCGTATAAAGAATTTACATCATGCTATTAAATATGTTTTAAAATGCCACGCTATGTGTTTGAATGCATTCAAGCTATTTAAAAATGTTCAACTAAATAGCATCAGGAGGTCTTTTTGACATATACTTCCCGTTCTATTTTACTAACTTCCGTTACAGACGGTAAAGCTTAATTTAATGACATTTTTTGACACTAAAAAAGTCTGATAAGTTTTATTTAGAGAAAATGTGAGTCCTTCCCATTTGATGGCATAAAGTATGCGTGCTGTCAACTTTGTGAATCGGATTTTCTAATTTGGACGACCGCTTGTGAGCAATCAATACAGTCAATTATTCGAATCTTTCTCTAATTCTGGTCGTTTGAAGATCGAATTAGAGAGAGTCAACTGTATTTTGTTGCGTGATCGAATCTTAGGATTATTCAATATAATTTACATGAAAAATTATTAAAGTGCATCGGACGCTAGCTTTGTCATTCTCCAAAGGATTTACGTGTTGCTAAGCAACAAACTTCTAGATCCCTCGGACAGTTTCTATTTCCCCAGACGAAACCACATAAATAAATCAATAAGTTTTGCGTCCTTTTACAGGCAAACGACGATATAACATCAAATTATGGAAAACGTTTACAGACTGCTTCAACACTCTACCTGTGGCAGCCATCTTGGATGAAAAGATTTTCTGCTGCCACGGTGGTAAGTTTCTTAAAAACCTTGGGTGCATCTATTGGTTGTCTTTAAATCCTGAAAACTTCTTTTGATTTTCAATGAGAACTGAAGTTTGCGAATAACCTCTTGCCTTTTGTAACCTTATCTTGAGCATCTATATATACGAGGTAATTAGGAATTATTTTATCACATTGTACTATAACATGCTAGAATTTGCCAAATGATCAAATCTGGTTCCCCTATAGGGTAATGTTCTTAACCAAATCATCAAAACCTTTTATCCTTTGCCAGGTCTTTCACCGGATTTGCAATCTATGGAACAAATCAGAAGAATTATGCGACCAACCGATGTTCCTGACCAAGGTTTGTACCATCATCTATCGTTCTTTCAGAGACCTTTTGGAGATTTTCCGAATTCTTTTCTTAAAACCACATTCTCGAGATTTAGATAAACTACATTGAAAATAGACTTAATAATTGTTTGCGAACGATTGTAAATTTGTATTAGAATTAACAACGGTTTCAGTAAGAATACATATCAAATGCTTGTTTTGTCAGCACATGTCTTTCAGAGGCTTCTATGGCCTGAGTTTTGCTTTAAATGCCCTCAAATTGTATACCAATCGACGCAGTATTTTACGCAGAATTTCAAAAATGCAATAAAGAGTTTCTGTATCAAGTTTCTGTTATGGCCATACAATGAAATATTTTTTCAATTCGTAGGATTACTGTGTGATCTTCTGTGGTCCGACCCAGACAAAGAAGTGTCGGGTTACGGCGAAAACGATCGTGGAGTCTCGTTCACCTTCGGTCCCGACATTGTTGCGAAGTTCTTACACAAACACGACTTCGATTTAATATGTCGGGCACATCAAGTTGTCGAGGACGGGTATGAGTTTTACGCCAAGAGGCAATTGGTAACGTTGTTCTCAGCGCCCAATTATTGCGGTGAATTTGATAACGCTGGTGCAATGATGAGTGTCGACGAAACGTTAATGTGTTCTTTCCAGGTATGACTTTTATATACTTGTTTTCATGTAGTCGGCACACAGTGTCCTCTCCCATTTTTACTGGGTAGTTGTTACCTAAACTTAGTTTAGGTAAACTTTCATGATCTGAAAACTGCGCGATTGATAGATTATCCGATTAGAGTTTTTAGAACTACTAATTTTTCCGTTTTAAATGAATCTTTGCATTGAAACGGTATCAATTTTAACATAATAATTTGCAAACAGTGAATTTTCAGCTCCAAATTATTTCTGACCTGGTCCACCATGTTTGCCATCGCATTTTCTGCTACCATCTTCTTTATCTTGTTTTATTTTTCCAATTTTTAGATTTTGAAACCTGCAGACAAAAAGAAATTCCCTTATGGTGGATTCGGAGCAGGCCGCCCTGTTACCCCGCCTCGAAATGCGCCCGGAGCTGGAAACACGCCAAAGGGTAAAGGGAAAAGATGAAGTGATGGATGACTTTTAGTCAACATAATCACTACCGAATGAATAAAAATCAAATAAAAAATAAATGAAACATAAAAACGTATGTATCATATGTATATGTAAAGAAAAAATTGGACCTCGATGCGTCGAGAATGTGTTTTTTGGTTTTTCAGTTGTATATAGTCAAGCGGCTTTGTTTTTTAAAAAAAAGAGGTAGTAACACTATTATAGCATGAATGTAGTAGCAAGCAATGTAAGAAAACTGTGTTATGTTTTCGTAGTACTATTATAACATAGTATATTATGTTTTTGTGGATAAATAACAACGTAATGATATTATAGCGAGAAGGATATGATTTTAATTTTTTTGGTTAAGTATTGTACTAATGCACTGTGCACAAGTTTTTAAGGAATATCTATCTATTTTCTGCGGAAACGTGTTATTTTGAGTTTATCAAGCTGTTGAGAAAGGTGGCTTTAATAACATTTAAGGCTTAGTATTTCGCTATAGCTACAGGCGCTCGAGTAATCAATAGAAGAGAAACTTTTCGTGCATTTTATTGGTAATTCCATTTCTGGAAACCTCCTCCTAAGGAAATTTAATCATATAGAATTGTAATGTGTAATGCAGAAGTACATACAGAAAATTTCAATACCAGGGCACCGTCCGGGCTATGGAACAGTATGTCCGCTATTTCGAACTGTCCGTAAAAATTATTTTAAAGATCAATAATTCTGATAAGTGGAAACAACTCAAAATCTAAATATAATTTCTAATCTATTATGTATAACCATCTAATAAGGAATTTTATTAAACTGATGATGTATATTATATTATTGAAAGGGACAATTTTATTTGCTTTATTTTGTTTTGTTTTTTCTGTCCTTTGTTATTCAAACTTTATCAGTTTACATAATGTTTTTATATAGAAATTTTCACTTTTTCAAAGTATTTCATGTGATGTTTATTGAAGGAGTTTGAAAGATTGTATTGGTTACCAGACCTTCTCATTAACACTCTTTTTCTTTTATAAGAACAATTTTATAAATAACAATAAGGCTCAAAATCACTAAAAGAATAAGAACAAAGCCCAGCCTCATCAAAATCTACTGGTTCTTGTAAAAAAAAATAGTGTACTTGTCCAAACCAAAAAATTTAAACTCCTTTCATAACTACCGCATCGTGTATTTTTGTCAGTTCTTTTATTTTATGAATTTTTTCTTGTCTCTATCAAAAAAAAGTGCTGATGATATGTAAACCCCTTCTCAATAAAATTGTTTTTAATCAAAGAAATTAATTTGTGTTGTTATATTGAGCTTTAAACCCAATCTCGCACCCAGAGGGACCCATAGCCACTTGCTTCATTATTTAATTGATGGACTTGATGCAACTTTGAGCCCTAAAATGGACCTTGTACGATTGTTCGTGCTGATGGTTTTCGAAAAATCTGAAACTCAATTTCTTGTTAATTAATGGCTTAAGAAAATCTCGAAGTTTCTCTTTTACCTAAATTGGATTTTCTTTAATTTTTATGCAGTTCTTTTGTCATGAAATCACAAAATTACAATACTCAAATCTGATTATTTTTTACCCAATCAAAACGTTCGATTACCGTCAGTATTGAGTGGTAAAAACGTTTTTGTTTTTTTTGGCATACCAGAACCACCATTCAGTAGTTTAGGGTGGTAAATCCCGGGGGGGGGGCAGCTGGGCAAAAGGACTGACGGGTATGTGCGGGCACTAAGGGTGTCTTTTTCAAGGCACCTCAAATGCACTGTAAGGGTTGGAAAAACTAGAGATGCACTGTAAGGGTAGAAATTTCAGAAAATTCTTGAAAAATCTAGATATTTTGACCAAAAATGCTAGAATTTTGACCATTTTTTGCACGAAAGGGATCGATAATTTGGGGGAAAATGCACTCTAAGGGTATGATTTTCACTGATTTTTGCTGCACTGTAAGGGTGCAATTTTAAAAGCCAATTTTTGGCCCGCACATACCGTCAGTCCGCAAACCCAGTGCCCCCCCCGGGTGGTAAATTAAATAACAAAAAGTGGCATGACCTGACCGCGCGACTACGGTCGAAACAAAAGGTGTATTACTTAGAGATTTTCTAAAGGATAAGTAACTTTGGTGTAAATGTGTTTTTTGAGGGTTTTTTGGGATAATCGAGGATCCCTGTCAAATTTGAAACGCCATGTTGAGGATGTTTCCTGTTTCTTCGGTTTCTTCGTCTTTCTTTTCCTATTGTGGTCCAAACTTTTCAATTTCCCGTAGATTTTCGGATTGTTCCGTAATTTTTGTTTCGGAATGATGCACGTGAAATGGATGATTTTTAGCTTCAAATCAGGCGCGAAATTTGCCATGTTGAAGATGATCCACAATCAATATCAGAATATCATGTCTGACCTCTCACTTCCAGCACGTGCATGGATGTTTTTCCACATGCCTTACAGCTTACAGCCATCCAGGGATCTAGCTCTTCCCTCTTCTACCAAATTGACATTACTACCTCCATTTCTGATCTCATAAGGATCTCAAACAATCGACAAAAGGGAAATCCAGGTTTATAACTTATTATTCTTTTGACTTCTTTTTTTTGAGCTTTTGACTTCCTTTTTTGCTGCAAGAGTGGCGCTGTGGTACCGTGAGAGTGGGTAACTTGCATCAGTGGAGGCTAACATGCATAGCCCTCAAATGAATGACTCGTCTAGGCTAGTCTTATCTTACCTCTTTTATCTTTTCCTTTACAACAACACAATGCTGACAAGTTGACACAACACATGCGTACATGCAGGCCAGCTCTAAAGCTCTAAAACAGCATCTAATAACATGAAAACTATAGAATATGATTATTCATTCAATGAGAATCAAAACTATTAACACAATGGGCTATTCCAAAAAAAAATTGTACAGGGGTATTGACGAAATTTTTTCACTAACCCCCCTGGAAATTTTTGATAGCAAACTATCCCCTGGAAATTAGGAGTTGATACCCCTGGAAAATAAAATTTTGTGAAAGAGGGCCTGGAAAGTGACTATTGATGCCAGTTTAGGAGGGGAGAACCCCCTGGAAACCTTTAATAACCCCCTTGGAAAATCTGAAAATGACCAAAAACACCTTGGAAAATCAAGGCTCAGACCCCCCTGGAAAAGTTCGTCAATACCCCTGTATGGTTTAAAAATGGAATAGCCCAATATATCAGATCTAGTAAAATTAATAACGGCGCTGTCATTATTGATAATAAAACAAAAGATTTTCTGTCAAGACAGTTACATCAATATGCCTTCTTACCTGTCTTTAAAAATATAAATAAAAGTAATCACGGAAAAGGACGCGAAAAAAAAAGGACATAAACGTGTGAGAACAGAGTAGAGCGGCTATCTAAAATATGTTCCGTTCGCGTCGCCCGACCGACTCACCTTCAAAACATAAATCCAGAGTCGAACAAGTCGGAAAAATGTTGGAAAAAGTTTTTGATAGCTAAGCATTTCTTTGAATCGTCATTCGCTACGAGTTTTTATTTACTTAACCCACATTGAGTCCCGTTTGAGTTTTTTCATGTACCCTTATTGAAATTTTCAAGTTGAAATTCGGTGACGCGGTAGGGCCAATACCCCCGAGAACCGAAAATAAGGTCTGCTTTTAAGGTTCACACATGCGCGCGCGCATTTAATTTGGCAAATCAAAGATGGCGGCAAGAGATTTTGTTGATTACCGACTTGATTCTTCGGGATTTGCTAGAATTAAAAAACCCGACAAAATTTACTACCGACCGACCGACTGGATTTGAAAATGTTTTATGACGTGAACAGAACATATTTTAGATTGTCGCCTAATCAAACTCGTTAGAAAAAGTACCATTAGAAGTCATAAAAAATCAACCTGAATAAATGCAATCGAAATTCCAGAGAACTTCATAATTCCCCAAACAACATTACATTACTATGTCAAACTCCCATCACATAAATTTTACAATTACGTCAGAGTAGACTACGCTCGCCACCGAAGATGTTTATTTGGAAAGGGTAATTAGGGTAAAAGGGTAATTATATATATTTTATTGTTTGCTTCTTTTTTAAAGATTTGCCGGGTTGGAAAAGTATGAATTTCTTTGTACATATTTTACCTACCCCAAATATTTAGGAGGCTGAGTTTTAAACGAATCGTCAAGTTGAAACGAACGATAAATTTATCAAGGTCTGTTTTATTTAATTTACCCCCTAGTGACTTAACAAAAGAGACTTAACTCGATGTTACAATCCAATTATGGAAAGTTTGTCTCAGCGTTTTTATAATGAGCGAGACATACGTTTTCTGATTACGCAATTTTCATATTGACATTTTCGAGGCATTTTGATGTAACTGCAAGAGTCTGGTAAACATTACAACAACTTCCAACGAAATGATCTGTCACTGCTGAGTCTACCATTTTTAACACGGTCTGAGAATTGAGCAGAGAACGCTCGCAGAACGCCCGCGAGCTCCCGCGTGGGTGAAAAATTTAATCTGTTAATCATTTTTTCAAGCGAAGAGTACGCGATGCGATTCTAGCTTTACGATAGCCTGGAAATCCAAGCGTTAAACTTTTTACACAGTCTAGTTTATGATATTTTTGCTGCTTGTTTAACGCTTGGCGCAGGTAACTCGCCTGCAGGGAGATTTTTCCCTGCAATGCAGGTTCGGCCTGATTGGCCAGCTTTCGGCGTATTACTTGGCAGTACTTTCGCGCGCATTTTGATAATTTCGATGCGCGCGCATGATTTATTGAAAAAGCTGACTCTGCAGAAAAAAGCAAAACAAATGAAAATGAAAACATAGATTCATTTCGAAACAAAATGGCTGTTGGCTGGAAGTCTAAATACATGTGGCTGCAGGTGGCTGATGTTTTGATGTGGTTTTTAGTAGCTTTGAAAGTCTTTAGAGCTTGTGGAGGAGTTTTTATGGTAAGTTGGGCGAACCCGAAAAAAATTTTTGTTTCCGGTCCACCGGCCGGGTGAAAATTTATTTCGTCGTCACCCGGCCGCATTTTTTTTCGCACATCATCGTTATGGTTAGGGTTAGTTTGTTTGTTTGGAAAACTTTCGTGAATCAGTTTTTGAGGCGTGTGATTTATCGCATGTGATTTTTATATTCTACTGTAAAATGCACGCCGATCATTGTTATAGAAATGAAATTTTATTCATCTCAAACTAAACCCTGCATTGTTTTTGTTAATTCTTGCTTGCAACTCAACCTTTAAGAATGTTTTTTTTTTATATACAACTTGGTTTTTATAAAAGAATCATGCTGATTTGTGAGTAAAATAAATAGAAACATTCACAAAGTGGGGACTTTTCAGTAAGTAAACAGCTTTGTTTTTATAAAAGGAATCATGCTGACTTGTGAGTAAAATAAAAAGAAACATTCATAAAGTGAGGATTTAAAAAATTGGGGAAATGTTTCTCTCACTCTACTTTTTTCTCAAAAAAGTTCACTTCGTAATCACAGTTTGGAGCCTTTAGCAATTGAAGATAAATATTCAAAATGAAAGAGAGTGTCCAGTTCTTAGAGATATTGTAACACAGTTGAAAATATAAACGATGAAAATTAAGTATTTGAATAATCGCACGCTTAGACCACTATAAATCAAAATCTAGGCATGCGATGATCACACGTGAATTTTTCTTTTACCGAAGCCTGTAGCGGTGTCAAGTTACTACAGATTTAAGGTAAAGAAGACCATCATTTTAACTTCTACGAGTGCTTTAAAAAATAAAGTTTAGGATCGAAATTTAGCAAAAAAAAATTTTTTGCGGCCGGCCGGGTGAGTGTTTTTTTCGTCACCCGGTGGACCGGAAACAAAAATATTTTTAGGGTTCGCCTTGATTATGTGTGTTTGCCTGGGTTTCCAAAGTTTAGAAAGTCTGTCAACAAGGGTTCACACACAGACTGTTTATAACATTCTGTGTCAGACTTATCTACCTGCACCAAGCTCTATAATCTTAGAACTTTGTGAGGTGAGGTATTTTTTGTTTTTTCTAAGATTAAGAGCTTGGATTCCCAGGCTAGCTTTACGATAGTGCCGCTGATCATCATGGACATAGTTAGTGCATTTAGGGGGGGGGGGAGTCTTGGGTTTGGATGAACCAAAAGCAAGGCAGTGTAGACCTAAAGCTCTAAACCAGCATCTAATAACATGAAAACCAGAATATGATTCTTCAATGGGAATCAAAACTATAAAGTGCACTTACAAACATCAAATCAATTTGTCAGATCTAACAAAATTAATAACCGCACTGTTATCATTGACAATAAAACAAACGATTTTCTGTCAAGAGCCTTGTAAACATTCCAACAACTTCCATCGAAATGATGTATCACAGCTCAGTCTACCATTTTTAGCGCGGTCCGAGGATTGAGCCGAGAACGCTCCGCGAACTCGTGCGAGGGTGAAAAACTTCAATCTGTCAATCATTTTCTCAAGCGAAGAGTACACGAAGCGATTCTAGGTTTACGATAGTGCTGCGGGTCATCAATGGATAGTATTCAATTACCATTCATTATCCCTTTATTTTCATTCCTAGAACTTTTGCAAAAAAAAGGAAAAATAGAAAAATTGTATTTTTTACTGCTCCTATTCACATACTGAATTTGAAAGATCTTCTATGTGGCGTTTTTTTGCAAACTTCAAAAAACTGACTTTTGTCCCGCCTTTGCGGGACTTTGGCTTAGTGCTTGAGTGCAGCATAGGGTACAAAGCCTAAACATGCGTTTCCCGTAATTTTTGTGTGAAGAGTTAGGGCTACACTGCAAGGGGGGTGTTAAAAGTATGACTTTCCTGAGGGGGGGTTGCCAGTTAAGGGGGGGGGGGTCATCTTACCTAGGGGGGGGGGTTCTTCTTAGATAAGGAGGATCTTCCTTGAATTATGCTAAATTTCAATCGTCTCATTTATACTGATTTTCTAGGGGGGGGTTATGAAATTTTAAATGAATTTCCTAAGGGGGGGTTAGCACTTAAGGGGGGGGGGGCTCCTCTTACCTAAGGGGGGGTGTCTTGACCCCTCTAGAAACTATGGTGGATAGTATTCAATTATCATTATCCCTTTATCTTTATTCCTACATAATTAAGTAGAAACAATTTATAAAAGAAGTAACGTGTTTAACTCAGTGAAAACTTCGATTAGAATGAAAACATGAGACAGGCTAGACATAGACATATATCATTTGACGTCAATTTTTTTCTGTGCTGCCACGATCCTGAAAATGCAACAATATGGCGGAAATCAACGAAAATTCTAACAAGGAAATTCAACAAAAATATGGATATTGCACACCCAATAACTGTTTAACAAACACCATCATAGCAAATAACGACACCTTACAATGTAGGAGATGTGATAGACTTGTCCATTATGCTTGCTCTGAGCTCCCGGCCTATCAGATTCAGCTTTGTCTGCAATATAAAAGCCGGCGCTTCGAATGTGGAAATTGTGTTACAATAACGCCACTCTTACTTGAGAGGATTAAAACAAGCAGACAAAAAGCTTGCAGTAACATTACAACGAAGGAAGCAGATAAAGATGAACATCACGAATTGAAATTAGGTTTCAATGAGAGAATAACCTCTCTAGAAAGGAAAGTCGAGAAGCTAATGAGTAAAAAAGACGTCAACAAAGAACGGAACAACAAACGATCTGAAACACAACTCAACAACACAGAAACAAAAAAACAATCATATGCAGAAGTCACCAAAGAAGATCTACAAAAACAAGAGGTGACCATAAAAAGTTTCATCAAATCAGTGAATGAAGAGGAGCGTTGGCTCAAATCAACCAAGATCAAGCATGATTTAGGTGAAAACAAGCACGAAAACGAAGAAGAGCAACGAGTTGGCGACAAAGATTTTATAGAAAGAACACTGAAACAACAAATGGGTTTTGATGTGACGATAATCAAGGTAGAACGCATAGGTGCTCGTAAAGATGAAATGTATACAAATGAACGATGGAGACCATTAAAAGTTACTCTCAAGAGTGAAGAAGAAAGGATTAGGATACTTGCATCAGCCCACAAACTAAATAAAGACGATGATTTTAGAGTATCAGACGATTTTTCAAGGAAAGAACGCGAGATAATAAAACAATGGCATCATAAAGCAAAAGAAAAAACATCGAAAGAAGAAGACAAGAGTCATATATGGAAAGTGAGAGGTAGTCCTAGGACTAAACTCTATTTAAAGAAATTTACGACGGAAACAACATGATTGTAAGAAGAGTGGGTTAGAGGCCAAGGTGCCTAACTGTAAAACTCTATGACAGAATTGACAAACGAATGGAATGATAAGATCTATAAATTGTAAAGATGTAAAATTGTTTCATAGAGGTCAATAGACCTGAGAAATACACTTCTATAAATAAATAAATAAAAAATAAATAAATAAAAAGAAAGGAAAAATAGAAAATTTGTATTTTTTACTGCTCTCTATTCACATACTGAATTTGAAAGATCTTCTATGTGGCGTTTTTTGCAAACTTCAAAAAACTGATTTTTTTTCCGCTTTTGCAGGACTTTGGCTTAAGTGCTTGCGTGCAGCATAGGGTACAAAGTCCAAATATGTTTTTCCTGTAATTTTTGTATGAAGAGTTAGGTCTATACTGACATGTACATTGACAAGTAATCCCTGAGAGAAGTTTTTATAGAAATCTGCAACAAAAACGAAAGTGGTCTCTTCTACTGATTGCTTCCCAGCGCTCCTTCGCAGCTGTTTATCAAATTTCCACCAATAAGGTTGCCGCATTTCAAACGGCCCTTCTTTTTGGCACCCGTGGCCTTGCACTACGGGCGGCTGTAAAATCCCACCTGGCTTCATATATTTGTTTCAGTCCGTGATCTGTGGCTTAGGTTTTTTTCTCATCTTCAATTTACTGAAGAAAGCGGGAATTTGATGCGAGAGTTAGATTGTTAACAAAGAGCTGTAAAAAATCATTGAATAAAAGAAGAAATTGAAATCTTAAATATTTTCATTTTGAAGAATAGGTGCAAAAAAGTGAAACATAGAAAAATTTCATTTTTCATTGTATTAATCGAAATGGGGGTTGCATTTGAAAATTTTTCTATGTTTAGTTTTTTGCACAAACCCCTGTAACTATGGGTGAGCACCCCGTTGCTAAGATGTTGGCTTGAAATCGAAAGTGAAACCACTCAAAACTAAAGCAAGATCAGCTCTTACTCGTAATCCCGTAATCTTGATATACAAGTTTAAGTCTTTACTGACTGTGAGGCAAAAATCTGCCTCAAAAACTTTACAGTGGGAAATTTGAATTTAGCGCTGTCCTCACTTACTAAAACAAAAACCAAATTTCGGAAGTTGCGCTTTCTCTAAGAAACTGTGACCAGTAAAAGAATAACAAAATTTGATTGGCTATGTTTTAGATCGTTATTAGGATCTGGGTAATTCAAACTCTCAGCCCATACCATGCTATATATTTCGCCATCAGTAGAATAAGAAATCATAGCATGGATATCCAGGCTAGGTCAACCCATGCCATGTGAGGGGAATTGGGTAGTCAGTCCAAGGTGCGACTTTGAATATTGACGTCACCCCAATGACAGCCAATCAAAATCTTTTCTTTCACTGGTCACACTTTCTTAGAGAAAGCAGAAGTTCTGAAATTTGGTTTTTATTTTAGTAAGAGAGGCATAGTGTGCAGAGGGGTCTGAACCCCCCTCCATTAATATTTCATCCCCCCTATAAAGGTATCCCCCCTATTTTTAAAATTTTTTGATCCCGCACCATTTACAGGGGTCCGAGCCAATAGTTAAAAAACAAGGAAAAACAAAATCTGATTCAAAACAGAGTGCAGTGAGAATAAATCAGATAAGTCGAAATTATGTGATATTAAATTTTATTGACTTAAATCAACATATAACATAAAAAAAAAAAAATTTTTTTAACCAAAAAGTTACTATCCCCCCCATTTTTATTTGATCCCCCCCTATAAGCTCAAACCCCCCATTTTAACTGGAAAATTGCCCATCCCCCCCTATAAAGCCTTCCTTGAAAACTCGGATCCCCCCCCTTAAAAAAGGGGGGGGGGGTTCATACTATGGAGAGGACAGCACTAAATTCGAATTTCCCACTGTAATTTTTTTTCGAGGCAGAAATCTGCTAAGTCCTAAAATAGATTACTTTCCCTTGGCCAATAAAAACATGATAAATTATCTTGTCTCTAGGTTTAACTGCTTCAAAAGACCTTCGTGTTTGTCAAAACAACTATTACAAAGCTTGGTACAGAAATATTAGTCTGATACAGAATGTTTGAAACAGTCTGAAACAAAGAATGACCCTTGCCTTGGATTCCCATTCTTGGTGCTTTCTTTGCGCACCATTTCTATTTTTTTTCTATTTGGTTGAGCTGCTGGTTGAACAGCGTCTTCTGTGGGCGTGATATCAGGTGGAGACAAAACACCCTCATCTTAAGATTCTCGGGTCGTCTTTTGTTTGTTTCTTTTGTCAAGTCTGTCGGTCCTATTCTTCGTGCTAAATCCATACACAATGACGTCAATGTTTGGCGGCATACCTGAAAATAAAAACAGAAAGATTATTATAATTTTTGCATGAATTACGCTACCTTATACGTTATTATAAAATTATACAAAACGAAAGCCAGTCTACGCCGCCCACCTAATATTTTTTCTCTTGTGGACTTCAGAGGAAAACAAAAGTGATCGATATTCTTCAAAGGGAGAACTTGCCGAAAAAAACCCTTCACAAAATGATGTTTTTCGAGCTTGGGAATGGATCCTGCGAATATGAAAAAATTTTGACTAGGCATTTTTTTGGCAAACCCAAAAACTCTAATTTTTTTTTCCGTGTTTCCGTTTCATTATAAGACACATATTTCATATCAGGACTGTGTCTGCCTATTGTTATGATATTATGCTGATATACGCAAAAATGTTTCTTCTTTTCCTCTCTATGAATGACCAATCTTGCTCTACATCCGTGTCAATCCCATGTGAAAAAGGTTATAAATTAAAATTGATGAGTAAGCAAACGATATCACTCTAATTTAAAAACAAAACACTTAAAAGCCCCATGAAATTAGTCACATTAAAAGTATCCCTTTAAAATCTAAAAATAGAAAAATTGGGTGGAAAAGAGGCTGATTTGCAAACTTAGGTCTACTCAAAAATTTGGGATACACGTTTTTTTATAAGAACAAACTATAAGAACATAAGGCATTGCTGGCAAAAATCTTAAGAACAAGTTAAGAACATTTTAAGGCTTTGTGGGCTCTAAAACACCTGTTTTCTTAGGAAAATGGGCCAAAATTCTCAAAAAATGCTGAAAAAAAGAACATGTTAAGAACATTTTTAGGCCTGTAATCTGAAAAGTTAAGAACATCTGAAGGCTTCAAAAATTTTAAATGTTCTTATCAAAAAACAAACGTGTAATACTCAATTTGCAAAATCAAAACCTTTCAAAGAAAGTCTATGTCTATAGACTATGCCTTAATATATTAGAATAGAAGTCCTGATTAGTGTAATTTAAGGTGCAAATTTGGCTAAACACAAAGGGCTCGGTAAGTGTAAACCGCAGGTTACAGGTTACAGGTTGCAGGTTACAGGTCACAGGTTACAGGTCACAGGTTACAGGTTAACAAAACACAGACCGGAAAACTGTAACGCACTCGTAACATACAATTCATAACCTACAACTCATAACATAAGTTCCTGAAAATATTATATGTAATGGAAATGTAATATCAAAATATGTTAATAATGTTATTTAGAAGACATTAACGACAAATCATCAACCCCAAATATTGACAACAAATGACACTTAGATTATGTAAATAATGATGTTATCTCAAAGTATGAGGTTTTGTACGCCAATTAACAATAAAATATTCTTCATGCATAATAGGATGCTGACGCTGCAAGTGGATATAGATTGACAGGTTTTGAAAACAATAAATACTCCAAGAGAGCTGTTTTAGAGAGATGAAAAAGGTGAAGTCATTTTATCAAAAATACAAAGCAGGGGATAAAAATATTGAAACATTTATAAAATATAATCCCATTGACGCTATTTTCATCAATTCTTGTTATCATACCCAAGGTGATGCAGGAGATAAAATGAGATATGACATAGTGATTGTGAAATAGCTATTTTCCTGTTAGGGGGCTGTTTAAAGCAAAGGTGAGATCGATATCCGAATATTTCTTTATTCTTTGTATATAACATACGTAACATGCGTATAACATTGAAAAGATAATTTTTTTACATGTGTGATATAGATGTAATATATAATACAAGTATTACAGGTCCGTGTTATACACAGCATAAAAACGCGAAATCACATGGTCAGCACGTGGGTAGATTTTTAGCTTTAAAATAGTTCTAGATCAATAAAATACCTTTGGAATTATATTTTTGACATTAACAACTGTTTTTCAAACATTTTCTTTGTGTTTTACAGTAATTGAAGCTGACCAACACTGACCTGTGACCTGCAACCTGTAACCTGTGACCTGCAACCTGCAACCTGTAACCTGCGGTTTACACTTACCGCAAAGGGCTCAATTGTTATTGAAACTTTGAACTCATTTAAGACTAAAACTATAATTATAGAATGTAACTGCTTTAAAAAATCTATACAGATTTAAATTTTAGGTGAGTATGGTCGATTTCTGTACTAAGTGAGGGTCATTTGTAGAAGTGGTGATTTTCCCTTTTTTGGCCATAAGTTGCTTTTATAAAGGTCAAACTTCTACATCAAATAACTTGTGTAGTTTTTTGAGGGCTTATAAATGACCATGAGGTTTTTCTTTATAATTTTGCAAATAAATGACTGAAGTAGATATTTATGTTATAAATGTACATGTTAAATGATATGTCTCTATCTCTTACTAAGGTATTCATAAATAAAATGTAAATATTTATCATGAGTGATATGGAAAAAGAAATAGAATCTTGTCATAAAATGAATGCTTCAACTTTTAATTGGAGTTACAAAGATATCATTGTCTTACCTCCCTCTATTGAAAAGCTAAGAAACTTGAAAATACTTCTATTATGTCAGTGTAATTTGAGAATGCCTCCCACAGAGTTATGTCGATTTTCTGAACTCGAAGAATTGAACCTGGAGAATAATCAATTAACAATGCTACCAACGGAATTTGGGAGCTTGAAAAAGTTGAAGGTCTTATCATTATCTAGGAATCCAATCTCATACCTTGGCAATGATTTCACTTTATTGTTATCCCTGACTAAATTATTTATGGATGAAGTCACAATGACCTACTTCCCAATGGAAATATGTGAGTTATTAAATCTGGAGTTACTAAGCTTCAGTCAAAATCATATAAATGAAATACCAGATAACATAAAATTGTTAATAAATTTGAAATGGTTGAGACTAAAAGATAATAACTTGGAAAATTTACCTGACGGTTTTATATGTTTGGTTAACCTACAATCACTAGATTTGAGCAGAAATCAATTGAGACATGTACCCAATTGTTTACATAAAATGGATCATTTGTCAACTTTATTACTTCCTGAAAATAAAATAACCATTATACCTGATGAAATGGCTGATCTATGTTTACAAAAGAGCAAATTGGACTTGCGGTTTAATGAAATAGTGAAGATGCCAATTGAGTTAATGTCCATGGACCATATTTATTTTCAAAATAAGAAATAATTGTAAATATTTTTAAATAGCTGTAAATATGAAAGTTTGTTTATAATTTTACGCTTTTGTTTAATTTTTGATTTATTATTCCTTATAGAAGATTCTACTGATAAAGTGAAAAAGATATTAATACAAATGTACCTCTCATCTTAAGATTACAATATTAATAAAATCTTCTTCTCATTCTAATCTGACTCATACATCCATGTGAATACGAGCATAGTCAATATAAAAACACTGGTCTGGAAGGCTTTTGTCTCTTTTTACTGTTAAAAGACTGAGCTTACGTACCATAATCGATTTATTTTGCGAACTTTTTTATCATGTGATTAGGAAACAGACCTTCTCAAGAGTAGATTTTGGTAACGTGATCAATAAGGATGCAAATCGCAACTTGTTTTTTGTTTGTAACAAAGGAAAATGGAACAAAAAGCCAAAACATTACATTGCCAAACCAGGGTTTTTTATAATTACTATGATATGAGTGATGCAAATTGCTTCATAAAATTCAGTCAAATTCTTATGTCCAACTGTAATGCTTTTGTGTTTCTTTTTAGTTGTCACATAAATTATGAAAATAGAAATCAGCTGAAAAAAAATGAGGGATTGCCAGTAATACATTCAGGAAACAAAAAAAGATGGAGTGGTAAGGTTTTTCTCATTCTTTCTTCTTTCATTGTGTTTCATTGCTCTATCCAGCTTCATCTCGATTATTTAAACCACATAGATGTTTTCCGATTCCTATCTATTTGATTCTATTTTTGAATTATCTGTTAACTTAAGGCAAAACACCCAAGATTGCGAGAGAAATGCCAATGACACAGCAAAAATTATGTGTGAATGCGTCCAAAATTGGCTTTCCAATGCTGAAAATGGTAATATCTTTTAATATTATTTTTAAAGACAAAAGTACCAGATTTTTCATTATTTGATTTAATATCAAATATCATTTTTGCATCATTTTGAATCATTGCTTAAAAAAAAGGCTTTAAAAAATCTAACTAAAGGTTAAATCCCTTAACTACTTGATGTATTGTTACTTTGTCTCCCTTAAAAATCAGTTCAAAAGCAGTTGGAGAATGCAACAGAAAGCCAGCCAGCACAATGCCATTCAGTGCTTCACTTGCTTCATCACTGCATTGAAGTTTTTCCTGAATGCTATGTTCGTAAGCATTCTGATAGTCTTAATGAGACTGAAGAGAAACAAGAATCCAGTAAAGGTTTGTTAATTATTTCTTTTTGAAAAATAAATTTGGAAAATAAGTAATGTCACGGGGAGGACGGGGATTGTCTCTTGAATAACAATGAATTTGTATTCGGGATCGAATCTGGAACCCAACGCTGGAAGAGGGGGAGAGCCTTTTGGGCATTGTAGAATTCAGGGCACAAAGCATAAACTGACACTAGATGTAGTTAGCGACAAATCCGTTGTTGACTTCTTCAGTAATTAAAACATAACAATTAGCGATTGAAAATGTATTCAAATACAATGTTTCTGCCTTCGAGATCATTGAACGACCGATCGACTTAGAATGTCGAGAGATGCCTGTAGCTTCCTCGCAGCTCATAGGCCATCTCTCAATCGACTCATGGGCAACGTTCCTCGTTCCTGTACAAAACCAATACGTCTACATTCTTCCTCGATACGATCGTTAAGCTTTTCAAGCTCTTCACTCTGCCAGCCCAAACATAGAAGTGTTTTTAAATTCTTTCAATAAGCATCATATAATTAAATGCCGAATAAGATGGCTATAATGTTGGTTACTATAGCAATAGTTATAAAATGGTAGATCATAAATCCACCATGACAGTAGACACTAAAGAGCAGCCTTGAAATTAACACAAAATTCGTGTAAGTTAATTACATGTCTACTTATTTTTGTGTAATAGGGTATAATAAACATGTATAATGACCCAATTGTATTCCTTTCTTAAGATTTATAGTCTGTCTTATATAAAGTATGTGGACACTTTACTGTTTTGACAATTTCTCAACATGTGTAGGAAAAAATCTTTGACCCAAATTGTGGAATTTGATGTTCTTCAAAAAGTGATTGAAATTAATTCAAGATTCTTGCTTTTCTTTTTATTCAAGGTTTTACATGCTGGATAGTCTCCCAGATGATGCAGATTATTTCACACGGTGCATGTTCTGCTATTCACTCCAAATGTCATCAAGTGATTGTGTCTATTCTTAAATTGGCTCAAGAAAAAGATATTGTCTTCTTTTACAAACTTAATGAAGAGATACTTGGTATGCTAAATTTTTTAATAAATCTCAATATAGAAAAAATAGTTGAATCAGCAGGAATCAGAACAGCGGGGTACAAAAGCTTCCATCACTCCTGTTTTGAAAAATTACCACGTTATAAAAGAAATATAATAAAATACATCATTTTTGTTTATATTTATATTCGATCAATATTACGAGAATTTAAACAATATTTCATAAATTTGATATTATCTTTTAGGCATGTACAAAGATGTGATCACTCTATTAGAACATGTTCTTCAGTTTGATGACGTCACTTTTGATGAACCTGTTTATTGTAATTATTTCATGAGCCACACTGTAAGTCAATGTGTTTTGTTTCTTCTTCCATGAGCCACACTGTAAGTCAATGTGTTTTGTTTCTTCTTCCATGATTTGAAGGGGAAGTTTTTTATTTGCTGTTTATTTTAGGTGGCGTTTGAAAGAAGAAGCTGTTTGGTATACAGGAATCTTCACTAAGTCTAACAGAAGTGTCTGTTTGGCTGCTCATGATGCTCAATACAAAAAAATTTATCATTATTATTTTCATAATTAGAGAAGCTTTGAGTATGTTCGTTCTATTTACAGAAAGATCTTCAAGAACAGTATGGTGTGGCACATAAAATGGTGACATTGGAAGCCTATAGCCAGTGTCAATACTTGATTAACAATTTGAGGTAATGAAAATGTATATTGAAGGTCGATTGATCTATTGATTGATGTGAAAGAAAATAATGCATTTTCATTTTCTGTTATTTCACTAAATCATCCTTTACCATATGATATATTATTTGGATATTTTCAAGAAGAATAGAAATAATTGCTTCGCTAGATTCCTTTGGATGTTTTATGTTTCAAACAAGAAGCTCGTGAAGTCACAATGTCCACATGTTGAATACAGTGTTCAAAAAAGCACATACTGCTTCAGTCATAATTCCAAAATTATTTAAGTAAATGAGCTCAGTGGAGGGAGATAAATATGTCAATTCAATTTTTAAAGAGAGATTTTGATGTCACGAGTTTGTCACAAAAAGTTGCAAAAGTTTAGGAAAATTTTTAGATAGAATCTATTCCCCTTCTTGACACAAAATGTATGCATTATGAAACATTTATAATATAATCTTGATTTAGTTTAATTTTGAAAGAAGTGATGCCATCATTTAATCTCTACCTATCTGATAAATCTACTCTGCTTTGCGGATTGGTGTCAAGAGCATTGTTTCTTGGAGATCCTTTCATCACCAAGGTAAAAAATTTTTTTTTCAATTATTCACCCTTTTTTCAAATCACCCAGTAAATTACTTTGTGTTGTTGAGAGGAGATTGGAATACGATACAGAATGACCATATTAAAGATAAAGAATGTATTTGACAGGATAAATCTTTTCAAATTTTAATTTTGCTCCCCTTTTCTTGTTTTTTTTTTCATATGACTAGATTTCTTTTCCTTAAACCGTGGTGATAATGAGAGGGAAAACGCGAATGACTTGTTATCAGATATTTTAATTTCTAACAAAACTGACCTATCATAGATTATTATCCAGATTTCGCTAAGGCTGAACTAGTTATTGTTGCCTTGAATTATTTCAGAACACAATAGAGCTGATCGGTGAAGTAGTCCATCACCTTCAATCGGTTACAAGTTATTGGTTATGTCAATACACAAACATCATAATTGGATTGTTTGAGTGGGCTATTGACGAAGAGAAGTATTTAAGAATTACAATTTGTGATTCACTTGATCCATTAAATTCTATATTAGAAATCCTCAATTAAATTGAACATCATGGTTAGAACATTGATTTAAGATGGATTGAATCTGGCTCTAGTAATAAAAGATGGGTAGGGGTTTAATTAGAAAATGTCCTGGATTAGGCTTATCAAGAGTAGGAGTATTTCAATATCGTTTTACCCACTTACTGAGTGTTAAATATGGAAACTCCTGAATACGTTTAAGAAAAAAGTGCAGTCTTTCGTCTCATACGTATTTCCATCTCAGTGAAGTATACAGCTTTTCTGTCCCAAAGTTCTATGTAATTCACCAGATTTCAAGAACAAGTGCTAATATGCTGTTTAAAATCCTTTATTACCACTGATTAATGGTTCATCTTTTACTTTACAGTACAGATGAAGAACTGATCAAAACATTAAGAAGAACGTTGATTATTTTGATCAAAAGTCAAGAGAAGAACGAGAATGAAAAGGATAAGGATGAGACCTATTCAATGCAATTGTTGAATAAGATCGTTCGTATGATTGAAATTACCACAGATGACGTTGTTATGGTGAGATCTAAATACTCTCCCAGTTTTATCTTTCATTTTCAAAATCACAGGGGGGGGTCAGTGTACCAGAAGGTGGCATGTATCCTGGGGTGGGTGGGTGTTTGAGAAAAAAAATTGTCATGTACTACCTGTGTACTATAATTGGGGTGTTGGGTCCAAAATCGATTTTGATTTTTACTACCTGTGTACCAAAATAGAGGTGTTGGGTCCAAAATCGATGTTAACAGTGTGGAAACAAAAAGGTTCAGAAATTATCTGCTAAAATAGAAATGTAAAGTTGTTCTATTATAAATTGATCAAGCCAAGTTTGTCCAAGATCATTCTTCCAAACTTCTTGGAATGAATTGAAATCCTACCAGATCCTACTGAAATAAAGGTTTATCGAGTCAATGTAAACATTCGAACATTTGAATTCAAACATTCAACATTCGTACATTAGAGGTGCCAACTCTCACGCATTGGTTGTGAGACTCATGCATTTCCACATGGTCTCACGTAATATTTGAAAAGTTTGATTACTCACGCATTTTGGATTTTTGAGAACATTTTTCCTATTTTTCTGATTTTTGGAAAAAAGTTTTCCCAATTTCCCGACTTTCCGAAAAAAAGTTTTCCCGATCTCCCGATTTTTGGAAAAATGTTTACCCGATTTTCCGATTTTCGGAAAAAAGTTTCTCTATTTTCCGGATTTTTCCAGGTAGTAACCGGTAGTAAATGGGGGGTATAGGGTGGTTTTGGTTTTTTTCCAGGTACTACCCGGTAGTAAATAGGGGGTATGGGGTGGTTTTGGGATTTTTCCATGTAGTATGGTGTACTTCAGGGGTGGGTGGGTGTCAAGTTTTGAAAAATACCTTGTAGTACACATACATGCCGCCTTCTAGTACACTGACCCCCCCCTGAAAATCATACCAGTAATATAATATTTTTTTCTTGATCCTAATGTGGGTTGATTCATTTGCTGTTTGGATGATTCAGCTAGGTGATGCGAGTTAAGTTTTTAGACGATTTTTTAAACAATCCATTTTAAGAAATATGTTTGGTAATAAACTATTCACCTAGATGGAATCAGGGGAGAATACCAACTCATTGTTAAGCCATGGGTACTTACTTAAATTTTGGATTCATTACCAAAAAGTTAGACCACCACTCATTTTAGTACACTGTGCTTACTTTTTTCAACAGCCAGAGTTTGGGCATCACCTGTTTGCACTTTTTTGTACACTACTGAATTTTTCGAAGTTTTGAATACCATGCTTTCTAGTACAATGTGCCAATTTCCCTCACCCTGGAGAGCTTTTACACCAACCTTTTAGTACACAGTACTAACTGTTTCTTGACCAAATAAGTTTGGACATGACCTTTTGTTATAGTTCACTGCTCTAGCAGCCTGCTTGTCACAGGACGTCCTATTTTCCTTGCCTATCAATATATTCTGGAAGAAATGGGCTTTTACTTTTGAAATAATATATGTGGCTGAAACTTGGCACAGAGGCTCCTCCCGGGTCAATCAACTCAGAATACCACCCTTTTTACTTTAGTACATTGTACAAACTGTTTTCTACAATCAAACCTTTGGTATCACTTTATTTAGTACACTGTACTAACTCAAATTTAGCTTGAAAATCACACCACCCCACCAGCTATTGGTCAATACACTGAGCCATTGCCCATCCTGAGATACCGGAGGGCATAATTACTGTATATCTATCCATCAATAAACAATAACTAACCCTGGCAAAGATGACCTATCACAAGTCTACCTTATTGTTCTTTTTTAATTCTTTCTTTCTTCAGAAGCATCTGTTGAATGTCTTGAATGAAGTTTTGTCCTTATGGCCATCAACATTACATAATGGACTGTTGCAGAATTCATTTAAAACCTTGCTGAAAAAGTCTTGTAGCATACTTAGGGTAGATCAGGTAACAATTTTAAAAGAATTTAGCTTTTTTCGGGGGCTCTAAACTGGTTTGTTTAAAAACCAAAAACTTTATTTAACCAAAGCAAGTTAATCTGTCAAATTTGAAAACTGACACCGACTCCTCAAACTTGCAAAGATCTTTTTTCAAATGCCTTATTACACGAAAATAAGTAGACATGTAATTAACACGAATTAAGAAATTAATTGTGTTAATTAAAACCCCTTTAATTAAAACCTGCTGTGGTGTCCTTGAAAAAGCAAATAAAATTTGTAAATTTTTTTGCGTGTTAATTTCAAGGCCGTTGAATACTTTCCTAGTAATATTCGTGTAATAAGGTAGGAATTTAGAATCGTGTAACCATCAAAGAAGGTATCTTCATCAATGATATTTTCCATCCTCGATTTTTATTTTATTTTAGGAAACTTGTGATATTATGAAATCGACAATTGGTCATTATTTTGTCAGTGACACAGATACAACGTGAGTCATGGCTCACATAATAGTGTTTTCTTAAAAGGCTTTGGTAGGATCTATCCAAAAAATATAAAAGAAAATGTTGGTTGAAAAGAAAAAGATGTCTTACAAGGAGCTGTAATTAAAAAGGAGGATGGAATGATTTTAAAAGGAAAATATGCAACCAAAAAACTTTTATTGGCCAATCAATTAACTAGAAAATGAAATTGATTGAATTGTCAGTAGAGATCTCTGTGAACACTATGGGTTATTTGTGTGATGATTGTATTTTTTTTCAACTTTACCTCCGATCGGTTAAGAACTAGTTTTAATGGTCTGAATTTTATTAAATTTGGCACTATTGACCTCTATTCGCACTACCTTAATTTTCTTACCCATTCTAGTCATTATTTTGAATGTTCGATGATCACATCCTCGATATAATTTTTTTCAGGAATGATTTAATCAGAGAAGGCTTGCGTGAGGAAATGATGACCATTGTCAAAGGGCTTCTTGCAAATTCTGGTAGCAACAGGTTGAACCAATTGAAATCGCTTTGCTTTATCATGGAGTTGATTCTCCAAAATGTGAAAGATGACAGCTTAGCAGGTGAGATGATTTACCAGGGGGGTACCGAGTCACTGTACTGGCCCATAGCTGGTGGGGTGGTGTATTTTTTAGGTTAAATTGAGTTAGTACTGTGTACTAAAAGGGTGGTCCTCTGAGAAAAATATATTGAAAAAGTTAGTACACTGTACTAAAAAGGGTGGTGTTCTGAATTCATACACACTGAGAAGTTAGTACATTGTACTAATTTCAGTGGTAGAAACACACAAACCCAGAGAATTCCCATTTATATTTGCCCTAATTTGCCAGCTCCAAGCTGGTCAAACCACCTTCAACTCAAGGCTGGTTAAGCTATACAAATTAGTACACTGATTTTCTCCCAATGTTTCCTGTTTTCTTGATTAGATTTGTTTCAGAGTCGCAGCGTGCACAAGTGGAGACCTTAAGTCCAATCTTGTTTACATTTTCTTTAAAGCCAAATCTACATTATGGCAACAAAAGAATTTGAATGTGTAAACGTTCAAATCGAAGCTTTCAAGTCTCTAATATTTTTCTTTTTCAAAAAAGAAAAACTGCAATACAGCTTGCCAGACAACCAGAAATCAAGTCATAGGAAGGGAAATAACTCAAAGTTGGTTTTGAGTGTTTTACGTGCTAATTTCAGCTAATTTCACAGTATTCGAATGACTTTGTCTGTTTCATTGTTTCAGTGTTTGCACTACAAGGATTCAAATATTTAAATATTCAAATCTTTCCTTTTATATAATTTGGTGCTTTTCTTAGCAAAATGCTTCAAAACCTTTGTATATGATTGGTGGCAATTAAACTTATCTGGCCAAGAAAAAATTAGAACAGTACACTATAAGGGGTGGTTTCTAAACTTATCTGATCTAAAAAACAGCTAGTACAGTGTACCAAAAGGGTGGTATCAAAACTCCGGTCATAGAGAAAAGTCAGTACAGTGTGCTAAAAGGGTGGTGTCAAAGCCCCGGCCGTGGAAGAAAGTTAGTACAGTGTACTAAAAGGGTGGTGTTAAAGCCTGGTACAGTGTACTAAAAGGGTGATATCAAAAATCCGGTCATGGAGAAAAGTCAGTACAGTGTACTGAAAGGGTGGTATTAAAAATTTGGTCGTGGAGAAACGCCAGTACAGTGTACTAAAAGGGTGGTGTCAAAGCCCCGATCGTGGAAGAAAGTTAGTACAGTGTACTAAAAAGGGTGGTGGTCTGTCTAATTTTTTTTTTTAAAAATCCAAAAATCAAGTTAGTACCCTATGGTCCAGTACACTGGCTTGGTACCCCCCTGGATTTACTTTAATTTACTTAGCCTTTAAAAGGTTTTTTTTCAGATACTATTGATCCGTTGACCTTCATTTGGATAATTGTTTACTAGAATTAATATCACTTTCCTGCAACAGTTTTGGCTAATTCACTCCTCAAAAGGATAGATAAAGGTCGTAAAAAGGATTAATTAACTACTAACACTTTTTAGCGATTTTTAAGTCGTTAATCGAAGCTAGAACATTGAGAACATTTTGCTATTGTGCTGATGTATGGTTCATTCAATTTGATACCCAATTTTTTATGATATTTTACATTTTTCAAATTACTTTATTAATTTTACCCTTATACTTTTTTCTGGGTCACCCGTTTACGAAAATGTTTTTTAGATTTGTTTGCTGAAATACAACTTGGAGAAGTGTATCAGATGATAATACAGCTTTGCAAGCATCCACGAAAAATCAGGAGTTTCAAGGACTACTATCCACACATCATCACCTTATTGAAGAGTCTTTACATATCGGCCACCGTCCTTGATACAGCAGCTGCGGAGGAGATTTTACAATCTTGTTTAGAGCTTGCTTCTATTCCGTGGATCTCCACCATAGATCCGCCATGGTTTGACTTAAAAATCGTTACATTCACTCAAGATGAATTATACCAAATGTACCAGTTGGTTCAAAGTGATACTGTATCGATTCAACAATGCTGTTTAGACTTACTGTTAGTTCTCAGTATAAACGCCCAATGTCACACCTGGATATCGCATATTATAAGAAATACAATGGCCAACTCCAACAGTCCACCTACCATTCATCAACAGTTGCTTAAGATGTTGCCAGAGTTTGTGTTGACTTTGAAGGAGAACGGACTTCATGTTGTGGAAGATGATTTGTTAATGTTTGTAAGGTCAGCGTCACCTTCTTTGGTGGAAAGAGTTGGAGAGGTCATCTCCAAAGTCATTTGTGTTTTGAGCAAGAATTCAAAAATTGGTTTGAGGAATGGACGAGCTGTTATTACTTGTACCTCATGTGAAAAAGGTACGAAAATAATTTTAAATTTTTTTAAGATCTTTGATCAAATGATGGACGAAATACTATACATCAAATTGGCCATATTTTAATTGAATCGCTGCACCTAAATGATTTTGAATGAACATTAATGGCTTCGATAACCTGAAATAAAACAAAACTCTTTTTTCGTTCAATGAAGCCAGCAACCTAGTAACAGCAATCTAGCAACCTTGAACATTCTAATTTATTAAAGGTGACAAAGAATCCGGACAGCTTGATTCACCGGACGTTTTCCGTGTCCTCAAGCCGTTCTTTCTGATGGTCAAACAATCATTGAACAAGAAATACAAACTCTACCTGACGCAGGCTTTATCACGTCTTGTACGCCATGTTGATTCTATGGATGAGATACGGTCGTTATGGCAACCTGTGCTGGATTTATTGTTAGATCCAGACTATGAGACGAGATATTGTTTGAGTGAATCACTAAAAGATTTAGTCAAAGGTTTGTTGAAAGTTTCCTATCGTTTTCAAATTATTTAAACGGAATTTCTCGGCTGATATATAAAAGCCTACAGTACATTTATTAATTGTTGTAATTAATAAGAATTTTTTAATTAGACTTAAAATCCAACGATGTTAGCTTTGAGTTTCAAGAGATAATTTAAACGTTTCTTAAAAAATTACGGCAAATATTATACTTTTTCTACGTTCAGTTGGGGTAGGTTGGCACATATAAAAGGGACGATGCTTCAAATTGTAATAGAGCTCTGAAAGTTGCAGATTTACGCATCATTTACACTAAAGTTTTCGTTCTAATGCTTTTGGTAAAATTTCTAGGAGGTGGTGAAACATTGTACAGGCAAGCGATGGATCAAATCTCAGGAGCATTCGTCAAAGCTAGTGCAGCCAATGATAGCAGTGTCATGGAAACTCTTATACTTTCCATGGGAAATGTAGGAATAATGGCTTCAAACCAATTCACATCCATCGTTGTTATTTCACTGTTCAATTGCTTCGTCACTCAAGACAAGTTCCTGGCATCTTTAGCCGCGGACCAGATACAAAGTATAGCACGGGCTAAGAAGATGTCTTATCACAGTCTATTCATGGCAAGCAAAAGTCAGCTTTGTAACATGACTGTGAAGAAAGTTTTAAAGTCATTGGAAGAAGGGAAGGACTACCAAACGGTAACGGATGAGTTTGTTTCAATCGCTAAGTTATTCGAATTTCCAGATGTCAAAGCCTACCTAACGGTAAGAAAATCTCCCTGTTTCAAAGCAGTCGAATTTACTTAAGGGCTACTTACACTACACAAAGTATTGTCTGTCCGCAATATATCACCAGCCCGATTCCCCATACTCCAACAATATATGGGCTATTTTAACAAGATAAAATTTCTTTTCATGAGGCTGGACTTAAAAAAAGTTTGCCGTTACCCGGCAAAACCCCTAGATTTTGGAGGTGGGTCGGTCGGTCGGAAATTTATTTCATTTTGACGATTCAAGAAATTTTGGTACATGGAAGGGTTAAAACAGTTTGTTTACATTTAGGTAATTTTGAATGGAAAACAGAAGAGTGCTAGCAGGAAATTCACGATTCTTATGCTTGAGACAAACAAGATGCGAGTTTTGATTTGATTGTTTGAAGTTTTTGAAGAAAAAAAAAATTCTTTTTTAGAATGGCAATAAATTTATTGGGTTGGCAGGTTTTAAGGTAGGGTCGGTCGGGTGACGGCAAACCAAAAATTTGTCCAGCCTGAAAGAATAAAGTAAACTGTTGTTTAATTTCGCCACTAAAGTAGCCCTTTAGGAGGATGTTTCGAAAACTTTCGATTTTTTTTTTAATAAATCGATACAAGAAAATGAGGTACGAAGTTTAAAGTTTCTTCGAAGCCAAGAGGTTGCTTTTGGGTTCAATCCAGGAGAAAAGACCTTTTTTCGTATTCAACGCTACTTGACTATAGTTTCGATCTAATGGTCTTTCTGTTTCCTTTATGTCATTTTCAAAATGTCTGATCATGTTATGTAGCCTTTCTTCATTTGTAGGAAACAGCTACGGAAATGTTACCAAAGATTGTCGAGAATGTTTCCACTCACTCATCCATCATTCTTCGCCTGTTCGCCAAATATTCCTCACAGAATCGCCGTGAAATGCTCTTTAACAATTTCAAGTATATCTTCTCGTATCTTCTTCGAACCATCTCGGATGAAAAACACTTGGAAAAATGCTTAGGATATTTACAGGTATGGGTTTTTAACGCATTTTTCTCAGACGTTTATAGCGTCGAGAATTTCGGCAAGAGTAGGAAAACGTTGGTGAAATTTTTCAGGAAAAAGTGACCAGGAAATTTTTTTTAGATTAGATTGGTTCTAAGACTTTAGTGTATTTTTTCATAAATGAAGCGGCAGGTTTCAGTACCAATTCCGACTCGAAAAGGAAAAGTTGTTTTAAAGAACGCTAAAAGCAAAATCCTTCAGTCATATCCATTTTTGGCTGACCACTTTTTCTCTCTGACAATGCCACCTACGCGAATTTCGCCTTAATTCTAGTTTTTTTTTCAAGCAACAAACATTTATAATGTGCACTAGAACATTTAACCCCTTTACTGCTTCTTCATGATAAAACTTTTTGATAAAAATTACTGTTAGGGGCGGTCAATGGTATAAATATAGATTTATTTTCCATCCTCAGTCGAATTGTTCTTATCCGTTATTTGTAGGAAGAAGCGCAAGTAGAACTGCAGACAATGTTAGTATCAGAATATCAGAACGTGTTAAACCAATTGATATTGTACATGAGTGTCAACCGTGATCAAGTCTATCACGGATTCAAAATCTTGGTTGGTAGTGACGATTCTTACGAAGGGCCAAAAGACTTTCAAAATGATGAGCACGTGGTAAGTTTCCCCATATTGAGCTCTTCAAGTCCCAAAATTAACCCTTTTTATTGTGTAGGCATTCTTTAGAGTGTTAAGCCTTTTTTCTAAATTTCAGAGACCTTAATGGATGATTTCGTAGATTTTGCAAGAAATTTCACTAGATTACTACAAGTTTTTTTGGATACACCCTGGACTGAAAATGTGACATCCTCAACAGAAATTTTTATTACCATCCCGATAACATTAAAATTCTCCAATTTTTTTTATCTCAAACGCTTTAAGTAAGAGTAGGGTAGAAACTAAAAAAATAGTTAGTGTTGTGATGCCAGAGTAGGTCATTTCTTAGTGGAAATGCATCATTGGTATCAGGGCCAATTACGCCCCTATATCGGCTTTCTGTTGGTTACACGTAATAATATCCAAAATTTTATACCGACAGAACGTTGTTATCAGACGGTGGTTCTGATTAGCTATGAGTCAATTCGACTGTGAAATGTCCTATGATTAAGAAATCACAATTGAACTACCACTCTATCATTTTACATCTGAGTATTAAAGAATTTTGATGCCTTCTAATCTGTTACTTTTTCACAAAGCTTTGTCCCGATTGTGGTATATAGCTCCAATCTAGACTTCCAGCTTCTATCCAGTCAACTCTCTCCAATTCGATCTGCAAGGGAGGAGAATTTTCTTCGAATTAGAGAAAGATTCGAATTAGAGAAAGACTCGAATTACAGAAAGGTTCGTTTAACAGAGCTGTTCCAATTAGAGAGAGAGAGAGATGATTTTTTTTTCGCTTTTCTTTTCAGGCCATGTTTTTACAGCCGAAACTTTTGGGTGTTTTGGCTTTCTTCAATTTTGTGCTGATTAACAGTCCTTTGAACGAGAAGAAGACGGCCCTGAAGAGCATCATTTGTTTGTTGAATGTCCTTGGTAAGAAGTATTTGACACCCGTTCGTTTAAAGGTATGTTTGTTAATTTATAGCCAGTTCTTACATAGACTAGAGTCTACTCCTGGCTGAAGTTTGTTTTCTAATCGTTTTTGATGACGCTGAGTCCAGTGAAGTAGACTAGGAGCATTTGGCGAGGCCGCCATTTTGAGAGAAAATGTTAAAAATCCAAATAACAATAAGACTACTTTGAGTTGAAAGATATAATCAAAACACTTTTCCCTTCTTAGTTGCTCTTTTTGAAAAGAAGTTTTTGCTGATCATTAGTAAGACTAGAGCCTGCTCCTGGCTGAATTTTGCTTTCTAATCGTTTTTGATGACGCTGAGTTTAGTGAAGTAGGCTAGGAGCGCTTGACGAGATCACCAAGGTCACCTAATTTAAGTCAGTGGGCTTCAAATAGACAGTACCGATTTTATGTATGTGTGTTTTTCAGCGACGGAGACGGTAAGGTTCTAATTTTACTAAAAACTGACCAGCTGAGGACGACGGTAAATCAGCACTTTTACCGTCCTCGATATTGCAGGTCAAAACTGCGGGTTATTCCAAATCGCTTCAGTCACTCTACCGTCCTTAAAAGTGCAAATACATAAACTCGCTATTAGTCTGGAAAAGCCAGGGGCAAGTGAAAATTTTCATTTAAAATTAGTAGTGGGTGGGTTAGGGTTAGAATAATTATGTTCTGTGTGATCAACAGGTGACACTTCTTGAGTACCTTTTTTCGGTACATTTTAAATAATTATGCATTCCAAAGTTTTCAATAAAAAGAGCAACACAAGTGATACAACATTTCTTTGTCGTGCGTATTTTTAGGTGATGGCGATTCTGAAATTGAGTTTGAAACACATGAAAGATTTCTCAGAAATTTGTTGTGAAGCCTGGTTGACGTTTACTCACAATGTTGAAAAGGAATATCTCGGTGTTCTGATCAGTCAAATCATCCCCACCGTCTTACCCTTGCTCCAATATTGCGAAGAACCCGTTCTGGAGATCATTAATTTTCTCATCGTCCGAAACAGGTAAATTTATATATGCTGTGTTCCGAAAAGTAGATTGTGAATTTTGTAAGATGATCTAGAATTTTACTACAATACAACAGAACAACATACAACAGAATTAGGGCAAAAGAGGGAGAGGGTTTTGCAATAAGAATGTCCTGGTTGCAAAATTTTCGAAAAACTAATTAGCGGGGGGATGCTTATTAGGTACCCGAGAGTATTGCGACCAAGTATGAATATGGTGGAGAATGTCTCATTGAAAACCAATTTTCGAGTTTTTTTCTGACATTACAAGTATAGAACTTGTTCCAAAATGACGTCATCAAAAACTTTCAACCTTCATGAAAGGAATATTTTCAACAAAATTTCATGTTCATTCCACTGGTACGATCAGATTTGGAAAATTCAATGAAAAATATTTTTGCGCAGCCGCCAACGTCAGTTGACCAGATACATAATCTTAGGCAGTAACGTTGTGACAGGGGAAGGGAGGGCTACCATTGTTGGAGCCCAGGAGAAAAACTCTGCCAGAAAATGCTACTGTTTAGACATAGTACTGTTATCTAGAACATGAAAATTATCTCGTTTTTAGGCAGAGAAAAAAAAAGTTTGATAAACGTTCATTTTAAATGAGGGAGAACTACCTTATCATTTGAACCAAAAATATTTTTTCTCGAAACTGTTTTTTCTGGAAACCTTGGCAGCCTTACAGGATTGTCGAAAAGGCGGTTACATTATATTTACGTCTCGTGACAATACAATATATCATTTTACTTTTTAGAGTGAATTTTCGTGACCATTTCAAGGAGGTTTATTTCCTTCCTGAACACCCATCCTTGCGCAAAGCCAAACAACTCATCGAAGAGCAACGTTGTCGGATCACGTCTCTGAAAGAATTCAAGCTGGAATTGCAATCAGCAATCAAATCCATGAAAAGTGAAAACGAGGATGTCCAGAAATTCGCTCTGCAACGTATCTGTGACCTCCTTGAAACGAACACGACTTACCTGCAGGAAACGCTTATCCAGAATGAAAACATTGACGTTAGTATTAAAGAACTTCTACAAGCGCTTATGCAAGTGCCGAAAGAACGCGGCGAGCAGATTTACGCACTGGTTGGAAAATGTTTCGGATTAATTGGCGCAGTAGATGTTGGCAACATGGATAATTTATTCGATACGTCCAGTGATTTGAGTAACCCAACATCAGTCTACGATGATGCTAAGTTTCCAGTTGAAATATTGAATGAACTTTGTCGCTCATTTGTGTCTGCTTCCAGCACGCGCGCTCAAGATTGTGCTGCTTTTGCCATGCAGGAAACGATGCAATTTTACAAATGCAGTTCAGAGAGAAATCAGTAAGTACTAATACTTTTTGAAACCGATGATGTACAGGCATCGTGGTTGCTCGACCGGACCGAAAAGTTTAAATGTTTTAATTCGTGTTGTGCGCCATTGCAACTTCTTATGACGTTACGTCACTTTTACAACATCTCATTGGATGATGCAAGTGATGTATTGTTTAAAAAAAATCAGGATAGCTTCTTAATCATCTTTGAAGTAATTGCAGCGGTGCTTATCATGAATCTATAGGTGTAAACGGTTGGTTGGACCTGAAATGTGCACACGCCACATATAAGACCAACTTGGATTATTAGACCAACTTTTATTATCGAACCACGTTTTATAATGGAAACAACGTGAATAATTTAAGCTTATATTAGAGATTTACCTATCTATCAGTTCTTGCAACAAAAGCTACATAGAACTGGTTTCGAGACTATTAGGGTTGTGTGATGAAAAAGCTGAAATCATTTCACTGACGTGTTCCAAGATACTGATATTAGGGTGTTTTAGCAAGAAGACTTTGGCGCGGGAGCGGGCGTCAAAAGCTCTAGGGAAAACCGAAAAGGTCTCGATTTGAATTTTTTCTCGCGTGGAATGTTTTGAAGTCGCGTTCGAAACCTAGAAACTGTCAACCGACATTGCTGTAAGTAATCGAATTCATTCTTGAGTCTGAACATCCCTTTCTTTTAGGCCTGGCTACACTTTATGGTCACAATTCTCCGATTCGATGAAAGAAATCTTGGCACCCCACTTAAGATCGAAATACCGTAGCACATCCAATTACAACTGGTCAAAACTTCAACTACCGATCTATGGAAGTCCAAAAGGAAGCTCTTACAAAGATTGGACAAGCAATTATACAAGTTATTTGATTCATCACATCAAAAATGAACGATTCTCGAAATTGATGAAACCGTTCTTGTCTGGATTGAAATATGATTTGCGGTTGTCACTTTTCCTCATGCCGCACGTTATACACCACACTTTGATGTCAGGTATAATTTATTGAGAGTTGGGAAACTATTCTTCTTGGGAAGGGAAAAATTATGTCTAAAAGTGGTCAAAATCACCTCTAAGAAGGCATGTCGAATAAATCCTACGGAAATGCCAAAACCAACACCCTGACTTATTCTATCCTTCCGTTTCCTTAGAGTTTAGTAAGTTTTTCAGCCCTTTGTCTTATTATTTTTTATACTAAGCCAATTTTACTGTACTATCGTCTCCTGAATAAGGGGGTTGGAAATTTGCTAAAAATTGAAAGATGGATGCCTATCTCTACTTAGGACGCCCTACCATATCTTCAGATATATAGCTTCAGGAAAATGGAGCCTTCGGGTTACCCTTGACATGCGGTAGCAAACTAACTTACTTCAATCTACTTTTAGGGAACATCGCTTTGGTGAACACCGAATTCAAATGTATCTTGGAACAAATGAATGATGCAACCACCGCGAAGAAGGACATTACACACCTTTGTTTACAAACACTCTTCTCCGTTCTGGATTTCTTGTCATCGTGGTACAAAAATACTGAAGATACAAACGAAGCCGAAATCATCACTGGGCGAGCTAACATCAAAACATTTTTGGATAACATTCCGAG
Organism: Clytia hemisphaerica; assembly: GCF_902728285.1. NCBI lineage: Eukaryota > Metazoa > Cnidaria > Hydrozoa > Leptothecata > Clytiidae > Clytia > Clytia hemisphaerica. Next base: position 2,703,174 of record NW_027103595.1, on the reverse strand, counting down.
AAACAAAATGGCGATCGCTTCACTGAATTGTAAATCTTTGGCCAGGTATGTAGTTTATATCATACATTAACCGTACATCCTGTGCCCAAGTTCAGGAGTTGCCATAAAGCCATTATGGTAATAACCGGGAGGGCACATTGCTATACATTATCATACATTATAGCATGATATGCTTTTAAAAGATTTTATAATAACTTATTTACAAGTAAAAAATCGAAAGATGCGAAGAATGTAGTAAAGTAAGTAACACCATCTTTGAGCGGAGTTTTTGTATTTTTTCTTCTAGAATTACATATTGACCCAACCCAATTTTTAATTCAATATATTAAATTTTCTGTTTTAAAGAGTTTTGACCCACGTCGAGTAGATGTGCCTCGAGGGTAAAAATCCGATCAAAGATTTTGATTGGCCAGGATGACTAATTCAGACATCAAAAAGTAAACAAAAAACTAGTAAAAGTGATAAATTAAAGTCTATACAAATACAAACTCTAATTCTATACGAATTATCTCGTAACAGTTACCGCCTTATCATATGACATCCATATGACTGTATTACACGGATTTTGAACGACTCCAGTCTAGCCGGGATTTAACACACTGCCTCAAGGGTTTACATAAAGCTCAACCCCGCTATTATCCATTATGTATTCTAGGTCATTGTTGTATTACGAGGAGTACATGAATACCAATTCTGAACACATTGACAACCATTTAGAATTCCTTCAAAAGATTTACTATGCTTTGGATGAACCGGATGGCATCAGCGGTATAGCTGCAACACGGAACAGAACACCAACACTGAACGAGAAAATTTTCCAACACAGAAGTGCAGGTACTCTGCCGCCAGTCCTTTCATTTAAAATACCTTATCGTCCTTTTTTAATTGCTCAAAACTTCCGTAACTCGACCAAATTTACCATCCTTGAGCGTGTTTGAGCTAGGGTCTACGTTTGTGATCTGAATTGAAAAGACGTTATGAATCATAACATGGAAAGTTAGTTGAAATTAGCTTTATTTTGATATGAATATTGTTATGCTGTCTACTCTAGTGATCCTAATAGACATTGGAGTTTACAATAACCAGGTTTGGTATACAAAAACATAAACTTATAAGCATCTCTAGGCTCAGATAGGGCAAAAGTTAAGCATGTGCAAAGCATTACCTTGCACCTACGAAAAATGTATTTTCTTGATTTTGACTCTTTTTGGCTGCGATTTCCCTAAAATTTTGCTTGGTATATAAGCATCCTTATAAGCATTTTCAGCGTTTCCAAGCCCTCGACCTAAGCATCTCCGAGCCTGTTTGTATGCTTACAAAAGAAAACATTAACTGTTGCTTTTATAGGAAATTTGCGAGGTGCGGTCGCTTGTTACGAACGAGCAATCTTCATCGATCCCGAAGAAGTACAACATCATAAAGGTCTTTTAAATTGTCTCGTTAGCCTCGGTCAACTCAACAATGCTTCTATGAATGTTGCAGGGATTATTGAGTCAAGGTAAATAAAGGTTTTTGTTTGTTTGCCCCTATTGATGTTAGACTTTTCAATTCCTCAGCTCCGGGGGGGGGGGCACTCGATTCAAAAACGACTGTACGTGCGGCCCTAAACTATGTCTTTAAAATCGGACCCTTACAGTGCAGAGTCGAGAAATTCCGTAAGTTTTTGGAACACTCTTGATCTCTTACCATTCAGCTGTGGTTCTGGTTGAAGTATTAAGTATTTGTTCGTCTAGACCTGATTGGAGCGACGATTTACAAACATATCAAGCGGAAGTCTCCTGGCGTTTGGGACAGTGGGATAAATTGAAGAAAACTGTCCAACCTTCGAATACGGTAACTCACCTATCTATGGTTAAATTACGATTGACGATCTCTGATTCAATCTTCAAGAAGAATGGGATTTTCATCGATTCTATTCGAATGGTAGAGCGTCGTTTATGAAGGTTTCTCGTTTCAATATTACCAAATAATGGCCTGTAATAACATTTGTGCTGTAATTTCTTTCTATCCTTGAAAAACATTCTCTTTTTGCATTGAAAACGTTGTTAACGTCATCCTATAGAATTATTACTTTGTTGTCTATACAGGTCTACAAAATTATTTCTTCTCAGATTAATTCGTTAACACAATATGTTCTTTTAATGTCAATGTACAACTTTCAATGATATGTATTTGCTTTTCAGGAGCTCAAACAAGATTGGAGTATTTCACTTGGAAAGTTGTTATGTTCACTTAAATCTAAAGAAACCGATAAATTTACAGACCTGCTTTCGTCAGTGCGTTGTGAACAGACACGAGTGTTGTTAAACGCGAATTTCGGGTCTGGAGGATACACACAAGCTTATCAATCTATGCTTCGGTAAGTTCTTAAATTTGTTTTTCATTTTAGATGATGACTAATAACCATGATATGGTAATATTACAAACTGTCGAATTTATATCTCTAAAAAGTCCACTTAACCTTGCCTTCAACTTAACAGCTCTCAAATAGAGCTTCTCTTCAGGTTAGCCAGAGTTTGGCCGAAACATCGGACTTTCTCATACGATGTCAGTGGAAAATTTTAACTAAGAAAATAATTTTTCCAATAAAATCTAAAGCTTGAGGTTTTGTTTTTGAAACATTGAAATTACTTTTTTGCAGCCAAAAGCGAACAAATAACCAAATTTTTGGATGACAGTTACAAAATTTTGGCCCTTTTTACATTGGCCCAAATATACCTTTAACACACATCAAATAGTAGATCTACACATACATGGCAGATTGAAATTAAATTCTTTCTTTCTACAGATTACACATGCTACGAGACATGGAGCAATGTTCCACAATCCTTTTCAACAAAGATCACATCACGTCCACTCACAACGAGGCTACCACAAGATTGCTTAAAGAATTTGATACCCGTCTAAACATCACAGAAGCTTCATACAAAACACGTGAATCTGTCCTCTATCTTCATCAAGTTTTCTTACAGCTGTTACCGGATAGTGTCCGAGAAAACCAATTTCAAGCTCTGTCTGATAATGTATGGTTGAAGATTGCTAAAACGGCAAGGAAGTGAGTGACTCATTTTTGTTAATTTTATTCAGACATTTGACATCTTTTGCACATCGCCAATAGATCAGGAACATCCTTGTGAATACTTCTTACTCTTTGGCCTAAACTTAAGTTTAAAAATGTTACAAAAGCTTTAGACATTTTCATTACAAAACTTTTGTGCGTACAAACAACACGAGAGAATTTATATGTCTTATTCTTTATTTTCTGTCCAGAGACGGGTTGATGCAGACGGCGTACAGTGCATTGTTGAACATTCAAAATGAAGAGAAAGAAGAAATTATAGTTGAGAGAGCAAATTGGTATTCCTGTCAAAAGAAAGTTCATGAAGCTTTCTTATGTGCCAAAGGAGAAACCGAGTTTACTGCCAAAAACCTCTCCGCAAAGGTTTGTTTTGTGCTGGGCCATCTGCGTTTTTCTGTTGTAGATCATGCTATTTTCCTAGTAGTTTCTCTGGAAATTCTGATTTCGAATTTCTGGCTTAAGCATTAATAGCAGTTAAATACTTTCGAAATTCTAAAAGCGTGTGTCAATAGTTGTTGTTTATCCTGGTGACAAACATTTCCAATCCTCTAACTGTAGATTTCACCAATAAAGTAAATTTTAGGAAGAAGAATGCCCTCTAGATCAAATTCTTCTAGGGCCAAAGTTCTTTGTTTGATACAGGAAACATTCGAGACAAAGAAATTGAAAGATTTTTAGCGGAGGTTGAGATAGGAGAGGTATGCCTAAGTGGAGCGATTCTACTGCTGTTTACCATCTGCTTAAAAACCGGCTCACAGCTCGCACTTTCATCCCTGGCAGACATAATCTTAATCGAATATTTTTATTTGTAGAGAATCTTACAAAAAGCTACATTAATGGAAGAAACAGAGAGCTCAGAACCAGGCACCATTCTCGCCGTTTACAAAGAGTTACCAGAGAAACATCCTACCTGGGAAAAAGGACACTTCTTTTTGGCGCAGTATTATGAGAAACTGATGAGCAAAGTTGAAGATGGCTCCAAGGAGAAATACAACATCAAACAATCTCAGTAGGTTATTCTTACCAACCAGATGCCATATTCATATGATTCAAATCAATTTTGCTCCATTGTCCCAGGGTCAAAATCAGCGTGTCTTTTGGGTATTTCCCTCACTTTTTGTCCAATAAAACAATACAAGAAACCATGAGACACACACTTTTTTCTTGTGTTGGTGGGATGGAGCATGTTGCATTGCATTGCTTTAATCTCATAACAGATCATGCATTCCGCGCATACCACGCTCTGCTTTAAAACGAAAGCGGAAACTAATGGGTTCTAATGTTTATGATTTTATGAAAAATGTTAAACTGGTGCGTCAAACAGGTCACGTTCCCGAATCGTAATAATGGACTATTACTTTTAATTTCAGCGACTTCTTGAAACACATTATCAAGTCTTATGGTTTCGCTTTGCAATATGGTAACAAATACATCTACCAATCGATGCCAAGGCTTTTAACGCATTGGTTAGACTTTGGACAAGTTGCACACCTAAATATCACAGGAGGTTCGTGGAAATCATTATGTAGATTATGAGAAAGGGTGCTCTTTATCGTCTAAAACTTTCCCATTAACGAAACATTGGATTTCTTTAATACGAACATAATGGATATTTAAAGGAGAGAAACATGGCTAAACTGATGCAATTCTACGACAATTGCAAGAAAATCTAAGGCTTCTAGAAAATTGTCGGGGAAAATCCTCCAGGGGGCAATTGTCCCAGAATCGTCAGTTTAACCTTCGTTTCTCTCCTTTAAATATCTTGTGAGTGTTGTTTCTTTTTTAGGAGTTTTAGGCTTTCTCTTTTCTTTTTAGAATCAAGTAGTGCTAAACAGAGCGAAGTGAATTATTTCAAAGACTGGTTAAAAAAAGTCAATGACAATATTCATCAATTAGTGCAGATCTTACCACCGTACAAGTTTCTCACCGCCCTATCACAGCTCGTATCGCGCATATGTCATCCTTCAAAACAAGTGTGGGAATTGTTGAAAGGTAATTTTTATCTTTCATTATTTTCGTTCATTTAGTACTAGCCCATCGCGATTTGTTTATCACTTTGTTGGTCTTTAACGTTTTGAAGGCTTTGAGCTATACTGAAATCGCTTCTTCAAAACTACACTTCGATGAAAAAAAATTAAAAATGGCATCTACCATTTCTATTAGGTCTGAAAATTATCGAGATCCCAACTTGGAAAAATATAACCATGATATACAGCCAGTCATTTACTTTTAGTCCCTTTTTAAAAGCAACATTGTTTTGTCTTAAGCTATTTTATGCAAGATTTTCAAATCGTACCACCAACAAGCAATATGGTATACAGTCGCCGTTTACAAATCTACGGTACCGATGAGAAGCTCTCGTTGCAAAGAGGTCTTCCAAGATGTTATCTCGTCGAATTCCAACTTGAAATCGTTCATCCAACAATCGTTGGAATTGACTGAAATGCTTTTAACAATTTCCAACCAGAAATGCAGTGGTAGTAAACTGAGCATGCGCAAAGATTTCCCAACTCTTGTTCGAATGTTGAAAAATCCGTAAGTTGTTGATTTGGGCTCTTATGACGTTTATTTTAAAAAGTGTAAAGGTTTCAAATCCCTAAAAAGTTACTACGTCTTCAGAAGTGAGGAAGCCTTGAGATATATTATCCGTTTACATTTGAAATCAGCAAGATTATCAATACCGTTTTTCATTTAAGATGAAGTTTTTAACAGTAAAACATGTCATCGAGTTCATTTTGTGAATTATGACTTTTTGCTGTAGTCCTGAGAATTATTTTTCCATTTTCCATTTAGAAATATGTTGTTATAAAGTCTAGAAGGATGATTTTTAGAAATAATCTCAATGGTGATGAATTTGTCAAAGCAACTTACTTAGTCTACTCTACTTTAATTTCATTTAGAAATTTGAGCCCGATCATGGTGCCTCTTCAAAGAACACTTACCGTCAAAGTCAGTAACAAAGCTGAAAGTAAATTCGATCCGTTCCCAGACGCACTACCTTACATATCTGGTGTTGATGACATGGTGGATGTGTTAAGTTCTTTACAGAAACCAAAAAAGATCAAAGTGCGAGCTTCAGACGGATTACTATACCCGTTGATGTGTAAACCGAAAGATGATTTGAGAAAAGATTGCAGACTGATGGAATTTAACTCCCTCGTTAACAAGGTTTGTTATTAAGGTTTCTAACACGATAAATTTTTAATATCCTTATGTTTTATGTAAAAAAAATAAATTTTTCAATGTGTTCATGTCAAAATATTTGTTTCTTGCCTCCTTGTCTGCCACATTGATTCTATGTTATGCTTAGCACAATTTCTTTTGTAAAATTTAACCTCAGTATGCTTATTATAACCATAAAAAAAGTGTGAAAATGCATTTTTATACGAGTATATCTATCAATACTTACGATAAATGACCCAATGAGCAAACAAGCCTGTTCTCAGGTTCTTCTTACTTTGCCCTGGAATTCAAGCTGAAATGGCGCTGAAATCTATAAAGAAATGGCACATTTTCAAATAGCACTGTCGCGAGTATGTTGGAAGAATTTGATAATTCGGCCAACGGTGTCAGAGTGAGTGCAAGACAACGCTCAATTTTCATTTTATTGCTTTCCGCATAAGATTTCTTTGAAGATCTGCTAAATATATTTTTAGTTTCTGCTTCAAGATTCCGAATGCAGACGACGCCAACTTCACATCCGGACGTATGCGGTCATCCCTTTGAATGAAGAATGCGGACTGTTAGAGTGGGTGCCGAACACCAAGGGACTTCGTATCATCCTGCAAGATATTTACAGAGAAAAAGGTAAAGTCGATTTAGTACGAATGTAACTAGACTGTTATCTTTTACTCTCTTTACAATCTTTCTGGTGTTGTATAGAAAACCTAGTCATTTTTAATTTAATTTCACTGTCGTTATAATTACTAAGTTGGTCAGTTATCCAACAGTACCAGACAATTTCAAAAAATACAAGAAAAAACATAACCCGAAGATCAGCATCCTTCTTAGTTTTTAAATAAAAAACAACAAGAAAGTATTCATAATGCGGAATATTTCGATGACTCTATCTCATCATTTTCAACCATAAACTAAATACATTTCAAAAATCTACTTTTATTCTAAAAATCTGTACAGCAGTAAAATGATAATTAAAAACGTTAATGAGTTATAAAATGTACAAGGGAAATAAAATTGATATAAGCTAAAAAATGACTGAATGAAAAGAACAAAAGAGTGTCAATTGTCAGGGGCCTATCCAAACAATTGAAGCTCTTTTGAATTATCATTTTACTGCTGTACAGATTTTTAGAATAAAAGTAGATTTTTGAAATGTATTTAGTTTATGGTTGAAAATGATGAGAGTCATCGAAATATTCCGCATTATGAATACTTTCTTGTTGTTTTTTATTTAAAAACTAAGAAGGATGCTGATCTTCGGGTTATGTTTTTTCTTGGTCAGTTATGTTCGCGTCTTTTGGAAATCATCGGGCGGACATTGTGTATTTAGAGAGCATGACCTTATCTTTGTACGAATAACAAACCCTTCTTCCATTCTTTTTTAATTGTCCTGGAAACCAACCCATACTCAACCTTGCTCCCGTCTATCCCAGGATTTATTTACGTTACTGATTGATGCCAGAGAATACCCTAAATTATCTGGCGCGATCAATAAGCATCAAAAAGCCAATAATACGCAAGGAGCGATGTTGACCCAACCTTTGAAACCCCGACGTGGGAAATTTGGAGATCTTTCAGAGAGAAGAAGAAAAAAATCTTAAACTCTGAATATTTTATTTTAAGATCATTGAAAATTTTTGGTTGTGCTACTTTTGATAATCATTTTTATTTAGGGATCAGTTATCGTGTACACGACTTGAAGCAAATATATGATCACATGACCCGAGAACCACAGAAAGCTAGGAAGTGTGAAATCTTTGTCAAAAGGGTGCTGCCAAAATACCCGCCAATCTTTCACGAATGGTTTCTCAGTACGTTCTTCAGTCCCACAAAATGGTAAGCAAACAAAAGAGCCTCCTCAATTTCAGTGGAGTATTATTTTTTGCAGGTTTTAGAATTATTAGAACGTCACTTTGTCATCGATAAAAAAATCCAAAAAACTACCGAGCGGACCAGAAATATAAGTTGCCCTTTTTAAAGTGAAATTTCTCGAGATCTACGAATTTCAAAGAAACAATTTATTTCTGCTGTAAAGATAAAACGGAGGTCAGACTTTTGGCTACATAACAATGAAAAAGGTTTGATTCCTTAAGAAAACATATGACCTCAAATAGGGTAACTTATTTCTGACACACCCGTTATATATCTTTTTTATAGTAGTTGTCTTGAGAATCGTAGACAGGATTGAAAATTCTTTCATAAAATTAATTGGACGTTCTAGATAGCGATATCTGGACGTAAAATCCGAAATAATGAAGAATTAGGGCAAAAAATATCTTTTAATATTTGTCGAAAAATATCACCTGTCTCCAAAGAATAGTCAATAGAACAATCATTGTCATGGCCTTCAGTAAATAAGTTTCTAATAGTTTTCTCTCCTCTTCCCAGGTACATGGCGCGGTTAGCTTATTGCCGAACATCAGCCGTGATATCAATGGTGGGATACATCTTAGGTTTAGGTGATCGACATGGCGAAAATATTTTGTTTGATGCAACATGTGGTGATTGTGTTCATGTTGACTTTAATTGTCTCTTTAATAAGGTATACTGTTCATAATTTTTGTGTTGCAAGGTTTTTATTGTTTTAATTTATTTCTAAAGGTTTTAGTCAATCAATCAATGTGAAAAAGCTTTTAAATTAAAATCGATGAGTAAGCAAGCGATATCAACTTATCTAAAAATCAAAATCTGGTCCCTGGTGCACTTTCTACAATGATGTTAATTTTTGGTAAAACCTCTTCTTTTCATAGGGAGAAAAATTTGATTGTCCTGAACGGGTTCCGTTCAGAATGACCCATAATATGGTTAAAGCGATGGTAGGTATAAAGAAATGTGTTGTACAAGTTTTTATTTTCGTACGCTGACTTTGTCCAACTGTGCACAGGCACGACGGAAGCTTTTTATATCTGGTACGGCGAATGAGGAAATTTAAGCGATTTTATAGCGATTTGACCGACGAAGAGGAAAACTTCGGGTATTTTTGTGAAAATCTGGTACGGCGGCCGCCGTACCTGCCGTACCCGTTGCGTCGTGCCTGGTGCAGTATGGTTTTCAACCATCATCAAAGGGCGTTTTGGTTATTTCAAGCTTTCAAGGGCAACAAATTTAGAAACTCGTATGCCTTAAAGGAAGAAATGTTAAAGTGAAATCAATAAAAGTAAGTTGCCGCCTAAATTCGTTTTTCCACCATATGTCCAATTAAGTTCCCGCGCAATTTGAATTACTAACTCTTTCCGTGCCAATGTCTAGTATGTTTGTCATTGCGGAATCTTTTGAGTGACCCATGGCATGTATATTTGACATTTTCTTTCCCAAAACAATTGGATTGCCTCGAAAGATTTTGTCCATTTTTTACCTTTTTTCCTGGTAGCACGGAAAGGTGTCGGATGCTCTTGATATGTGTATATCATTGTTTTTCGAAAAAATTATTCATTTTTTAGATTCAAAAACCTAATAACCAGCCTGTGAGATTGTTTTTGTTTGTGATCATGATGATTAAGTAAGACTAGGCACCCTTCTGATCGTGTGATCTTCTTTAGGGTGCTTTGGGGTATGAAGGTGTTTTCCGTAAATCGTGCGAGCATACCATGAAAGTGATGCGCAGGGAAAAGGAATCACTTCTCAGGTAAGTTGTCTTATTAAGTAATCAAGTAAAAGATGGCAAGCAAAATAAATGTTACTTGACACTTAAAGGGAACAGTGGGCTTTAGGTCGTTGAAGGATGTCCCGAGCGGAAATAATTTAGGCTCCCACCAATAACGGGATTTTTTATTTACTTTACGCCAGGGAAATTTATCCTTGTGCGAGATATCAAAAAAAATCCTTCATCAAAGGGCATCATCTTACGTCCTATACCATTTGCTTAAAAATTAAAAACAATAGGATAAACAACTTTCTTCGTCACCCCGCAGCGCGCCTGAACTAATTTAGGATAATTTCGTTTTGTTCAAAGTCCTAAAGTCAGCAGTCAGAAGTAAGGTCACAATTTCTTGAAATACTATCGCTTCTTTTTCAGTGTCTTGAATACGTTTCTGTACGATCCTTTGGTTGAATGGAAGAAAGATTCTCGAAGGGCTGCAATGAGCGCTCCCAGTGAAAAATCATCCACTGAGGTACGTGTAAAAATTCGCTTTTTTTTCTTCTCAGTGTGTTGAATAGGAATCTAATCCCCTTTCTTAAACGACTCAACCCCTTCTTGGCATCGTTTTTCAGTGGATCATCATCCTCATTAGGAAAGGGACTCGAACTGTGCCTTTCAAAGGTTTTGCAGTAATCCAGGAGGTCACAAATATTTCGTTGCTGTTATAAATACAGTGGAATTTCCATAACTCGCACATACACGGAGAACACAAATTTGTTCGAGTTATGGAAATTTTGTGTTACGGAGTAAGGTTTTTTAGGCATTGTCAACTGAAGGGACGAGAAAATTTGTCCGAGTTAAGAAAGTATTCGAGTTTATAAAGTTTCCACCTTATTATGTTAAATTTGATGCATAAGTACATCTTGACCATTAAAGTCTGATTTTTTTTCGCTTTCAGGCCATGGGTATACTTCGAAACATTGATAAGCGTTTGAGAGGCATTACCAAACACAGTATGATCAGGAATACCGTGTTATCCATTGAAGGACAAGTCGACCACCTCATTCAGGTAGGGACAAATATTTTTGCCTCTCAATTTTGTGTCCTTTCGAATTATAAAGAGAAAAACTTAAGCTTTTCTGTAGATTATTGAAGAGATTCGCTAAAACTGCAAGTTTTGACTATTTTTAAGTCTACTTAAAGGATATGTAATTTAGGCTTTCAAATATTATTTTGCTTGCCATGCTTCGCTTAAGCCTCTCTCTACCAATTTTAAAGACTGGGTATCTTCAATTTGTTGGTCATTCCCCTTATGCGTCATCAGAAGTCATCTCCTTCCTTTTACTCTGGAAGCCCAAGCGTCTGGCTCCAAAATCGAGAAAACTAACTTTCACTGACGTAGTCATTTCATTTTAGCGACCTGGAGACTGCGATGCGTGATATGAGTTTTTTTGTATTGAAAAAGTTTCAGATGATTAAAATTGAGAGAACAGAGTCAAAAAAGGGTTTCCTTTCCAGAAACACTGTTTTGTCATTTCATTTTATGTACCTTCTTTATAGGACGCCACAGATATTAGCAACCTTTGTCAAATGTACATTGGGTGGGCTGCTTATCTGTGAGTTAAATTTATTTGTGTTGGGGGTCGTCCACATAGTACGTACACAAAGATTTTCCACATATTTGACACTCTTCAACCCTTGTACGTAGAGAAAAATAGAAAAGACGTCATTGAAACAATAGACGTACGCTTTGGCCTACCCTTTCTCCCACTCCCCTCTTCACTGCGTACGTAACATATGGGGGCCATCCATATGTTCGTTGTATGACCTCTTTGTTTGTTGTATGACAATCAATTCAGACTTGTAACCTTGATTAGAATGTTCAGTACTGCCATATTAAATACAATCGTTTCAATTGTTCTAATCAATAGCCAATCGATGATCCATTGATGAATCGCATCAAATGTTTTCGACTGATCTATTCTGTTACTACTTCTTTTCCATCGGATTTGAGAAAAATTAAAGCAATCGAATGTGAAAACTTATTCTTAACTTTTAACAATTTGCCATTTTTTAATCTTAGATGAAGACGTTGGTTCAAAACCAAAACAATCTTGATCTCTTCATGATTCAAATAGCTATGGTGCAACATCTCTACCTCTCCTGTACATTTATAGAAAATATAAAACCAAACGATAAACGTCCTGTCTTTTCTTTTTCCCTTCCAACCTTCATTTCCTCCATCTTTGTTCCTCCCTTTTCCCATTTCCTAATTCTTCGGGATCCGTCCGAGTTATTTATTATACCCAAATTTCGAAACACAACATCCCACTCAGTGTTCGGATCCCAAGAACTAAACAACATTTCAACCTTTGTCCATCCCTAAGACTTTTCAGCAAAATTATTCCAATACATATTATGATAAAAACCAATCCCCCATATTATGAAATTTTCCTTAAAAAATGCTAAACGCTTCATTTTCCTAGAACTTTTCAGTGAAATCATTTTAATACACGTGATAATGACACAACAGTCCCCTATATTATGAAATTTCACTGAGAAGAACAACAACAAAACTTTAGGCCTTTTTATGAATTGTCCTGGAAAATGCTAAACCCTTAACTTTCCTACGACTTTTTAGCAAAACATCATTCCAGGTTGATGATAGTCCCCTCCCTATTTTAACGAACTCTACCACAGCACTTTTCTTTTGGCATCTTAGCAAAATCACCCAAATACACTTGATAATGAAACCGTCTCTGATTTTAATGAAATATTCCTTGAAAAAGACCACCTCTTCCCTTTGCTGAAGAAAATCACCTAAACACACTTATTAATAACCCCTTCCCTCTTTTAATGAAATTTCGCATCAGAAGCTTAACCCTTCATTTGCTTTGGGTTTTTCAAACTTGGACGCTTACATGTTAAGTTCATTGATGTACCTTAAGGTATGTGTTCACCTTTCTTGACACATTTTCTTTAATTGGTCATATTTTTAGAACAACAAATTTTTATATATCAAAGGTATATATTTTCTGAAAGCCAATAATATTCTCTTTCTAATGGTAAAAGTTTCAGCTGAATTTAAAAAACTGGGCAGGATATAATTAAAATCTTAAGAATTTTAACCTTACCTACTTTAAAGAAGTTAAAGTCACCCATAGCTTTTGAAATTTGAAAAAATAATTTCGAAACTATGTTCCCAATAAATCGAACTAAAAAAGTCTCTTGGGATTTTTTTTGGAGTTAACTTTAACTCTTTCTTTAAATCCTAAATTATGTAAAAATATCGATAAAAAAGTAAATTCAAATGTGATTTTTTCAGTTATCTGTAAATTGAGGAAAAACAACTCGGTTAGAAATAGAATCCTAAGACACTTTTTAAGTTTGATCTTTTGGGAATCTCATAAAAAAAGAGTCTGCTAAATCGCGTGCCACGCGTGCCAGCGTGCCATCGGTTTTTAGGCGTGCCAGCGTGCCATGCGTGCCTTCGTGCCAACTGTCTTGGCGTGCCAACGTGCCAGCGTGCCAACTGTCTTGGCGTGCCAACATGCTAGAGTGCCAACGTGTCTTGGCGTGCCAGCGTGCCTACGTGCCATCCAAATTCCGGCGTGCCATCCAAATTTTGGCGTGCCATCCAAATTTTGGCGTGCCATCCAAATTTTGGCGTGCCATCCAAATTTTGGCGTGCCATCCAAATTTTGGCGTGCCATCCAAATTTTGGCGTGCCATCCAAATTTTGGCGTGCCATCCAAATTTTGGCGTGCCATCCAAATTTGGCGTGCCATCCAAGTTTTGGCGTGCCATCCAAATTTTGGCGTGCCAACCAAATTTTGGCGTGCCATCCAAATTCCGGCGTGCCATCCAAGTTTTGGCGTGCCAACCAAATTCCGGCGTGCCAACCAAATTCCGGCGTGCCATCCAAGTTTTGGCGTGACAACCAAATTTTGCGTACTTTTTCAAATTTTCAGAGTCTTTATTTTCCATGAAACATTAATTGTTAGGCGATATTTTGAAATATACACTTACTACGGTCTCTTACACGGGTTAAGGTACGGCAAGTGAGCGGAGTAAGAAAAAGAAAAAGTCAAGAAAAATGATGACTTCTGAAAATTACTTTAGCCCTTGGACAACTATTTAACTAAGCTCCTTATTTTTGGCTACAGCTCCTGACCACTTGATTTAAAAAGGCAAAAACGGTAACCGTAAACTCATGAGCTTTTTGGCCATTTTGAAGTTTTAGGTTTTCAAAAAAAAAAAATTCCAGAAAAAACTTTTTCAAAAGGTTTCAGAATGAAAAGCTTTTTCAATTTTTTAGAACAGTAGCGTAGACAGGGGTGAAGAAAGATCTGCGTATGAGAGTAGATTTTAACGTCAAAGCAGTTACCAACCTCGTTCCCTGCGCATTATCAGGATATTCTCTGGCGTCAATCAGTAACGTAAATAAAGCCTGGGATACACGGGGACGAGGTTGAGCAGTTACCTATTCGTGACATAGAAACATCATTACTATGTCATTTAATCTACTCTCGGATACGTAGTTTAACGTTGTTTGGAGCATTTAAGATAAACGCTTTTTTATATAAGAATATCTTCTATAAGAATATCAGGATGAAACTCAAAAGTCCAAAACTCTCAATATGATTATTTCTCATGTTTGTAAAATAGTCAAGTACAAAAAAGTAAGAACATGTTAAGAATAATTCACCCTCAATTTTGGCAATTTCTTAAGTATCCAAAAGTACACTACACGTTTTTTATTTATAAGCATAACGCGTATAAGCATAACAAAGCTGGGATTCTGGCTCGAATACAATGGATTTATTGTTTTAGAACAATAGAAAATTAAGCATATTAAGCATATGTCCAGCCTCAGCTTAAATTACCATATGCTCAAGAAAAAAGCATAACGCTAAGTATCTAAACATATATTATATATAAAGCTGAAAATGATATTTTGCTTTGTAAAGAAAATGACAGGTAGACTACTGCCTTTCGCGTGGAAGAAACACGTGTATCTCCTTCAAAACCTTTAAAGTTATGTAATGCTCTATTCATATAAAAATGAAATTAATAAAATAATAATAAAAGTACTACAATTTTCATATCTCTAAAACAGCTCTCTTGGAGCATTTAATGTTTTCATTGCATGACAATCTATATCCATTTGCACCGCCAGCATCCTATTGAGCATGAGAAAACATCTTGTTGTAAATTGGTGTATACACCTCATATTTTGTGATAATGCCATTATTTACATAATTTAAGTGTCATTACATAAAATAACCTTGAAAATGCTTTCCCACTAATTTTGAGGGAGTCCATATTGGGGTCCACAATGGGGTCCATATTGGGGGGGGGGGTCCAATTTGTGTCATCTTCTCACCCAAGCTTTACCGAAATTTCGGTAAAAATTCGGACGAGCACGCCGAAATTTGAATGGCACGCCAAAATTCGGATGGCACGCCAAAATTCGGATGGCATGCCGAAATTCGGATGGCACGCCGAAATTCAGATGGCACGCCGAAATTCGGATGGCACGCCAAAATTCGGATGGCACGCCAAAATTCGGATGGCACGCCAAAATTCGGATGGCACGCCGAAATTCGGATGGCACGCCGAAGTTTTAATGGCACGCCAAATTTGGATGGCACGTTGGCACGCATGGCACGCATAGCACGCTGGCACGCGTGGCACGCGATTTAGCAGACTCATAAAAAAAGAATGAAGTCGATATCTAAATGCTATGGGTGACTTTAACTTCGTTAAAAGTAGTATGGTGTGGTAAAATTTCGTTTTTTTCTACATAAATTTGAAATTTTTAACGAGATGATTGCTGTTTATTTGAGTAATCAGTGAAATGTGTCAAAAATATTACTATTCAATAGAGGTGAGAATAAACATCAGCTGAATTCTCTCTTTTGTCTTTGTTGTTTCCGAAAGAGACAATTATTTGAGTAAATAATCCATCATAAGACGAACTTTGTTTTGAAATTTAAATGGTTATAACTCTGGATCAAAAAAAGATTTTAAGATCGCGATTTTACCAAAATGAAATCCAGTAACTTTTCTTCCACTTTGACTGAAAAATTTTTTTTTGACAAAAAATCGGAAAAAAGGTGTACACATACCTTAAGGGAACTAATTTTGGCGGATTTGGCGAATTTACTCTCGGGTACTTAATAGCCGTCCCCCCCCCCGCTTATTAATTTTTCGAAAATTTTCCACCCAGGACATTCTTATTCCAACCCCACGCTTATTAATTTTTGGGAAAATGTTTTTGAAAGTTCCCTTTTTTGTCCTAATTCAGCTGTATTAGCCTACTTTTCAAAAATTTTCCACCCAGGAGATTTTTGTTCCAACCCCCCCCCCCCCGCTTATTAAGTTTTGAGATTTATTCCAACCCATTCGCCAAAATAGGTTCCCGCCAAAATAAGTTCCCTTAAGGTATGGCCCTGTATGGCCAGAACTCTATGAGTCTATTTTTGTACAGATTGTTTTATATATACAGACAGCTGTCCAATTCGAACCAAGCCTCTTCTTAGCAAATCCTTCTTTAATTTGAATATAATTTATGTCTGCTAATTGCTTGTCGGAGAGTTATCCTCATCATGACCTCTATACACCCCTGTCTCAGTGACCTGGTGAAAACTTTTGAGACAGGGTAGAAGAAGATAAAAGTCAACGACTCTTCAAGGAATACAGATTCTTAAAATCAACTTCAGTTTACTTTGCACTCTTTCTTGCTACCAGTTGGAAACCACTCTCAATAATCCAAATGACAAATTCAATGACAATGGGTGCTATTGATCGTAAATTTGATTTTTTTTAATCTAGATACGTCCTAACTAACCAGAGTGTGGGGGTTAACAGGCACGACGCAACGGGTACGGCAGGTACGGCGGCCGCCGTACCAGATTTTCACAAAAATACCCGAAGTTTTCCTCTTTGTCGGTCAAATCGCCATAAAATCACTTAAATTTCCTCATTCGCCGTACCAGATATAAAAAGCTTCCGTCGTGCCTGGTTAACAATAGAAAACATGCAGGTCGTTTTCTTCGTAGGGGCCAATATTCTTGTTAATTTATCCAGTGAAAATGGGGGTCACACCGGGACTTTGGTACCTATGTCTGTAGATTTATGATTATTTGTAAATTGGCCAGCTCTTCTGATTCTGTTTATTTTCATGCCTCGTGGGTGATTGATTGACTAATATCAAAATGTATATGATTATCTCTACGTTTCGTTATAGCAAAGAATATTAAAACTAATAAAAAAGAAATATATGATCGAAAGAAGACGCATGTTATACAGAAAATCCAGTTAAAGTTAAATCAGTTGAAGCCGTATTGCTCTAAATCTAAAATACCTAATATGGATTCACTCGTATGAATAAAAAGACGTAACTGCCGTTTAAGACTCGTTCCTGCAACATCAAGTTGCAAAGAAATTTTCTAACCAAAATACAATCATTCTACAATGTTCCAGGACGAAGATGCCGACGTTTACTACGGAGCAACACAAAGAAATCACTCGTGCCAACCCCGTTATCGTGCCGCCTCGCGATCCCATCATCCACGCCCATATCAGAATGGTCCACCGCCCTGGGCAATTCGATACCCATATTACGAAAGCAATCATTATGCATACCACCGTCCCCCTCAATCTCAACCACCGCCCCAAAGATGGGAGAGACCTCGTTATCCCCGCCCTTCATCCTTCACGCGCCCTCCTTGGATTAACCACTCAGCCTATGAATCTTCTGAAAGATGGCGACAACAGAACTACAAGTCTTTTTCAACACACGAAACAAAATCCCAGAACAATTTTGTGGATGATTCAAAACGAAAGGAAAACTCTTCTTATATGGCAGTATCGACCAATAAGAATATCAACAATGATATATGTAACAGTGACCCCAAATGCAAAGAAAATGGAGCAACTTCATGCAGATCTGGTAATTCATCATCTTCAAAAAGCGACGGAAAATCAGAACTCAGGGAAAAAGTTTCGAAAGCAACGACAAACGAATCTGTTAACTCGAAAAGTGATAGAAAACCTGAATGCGAAGAGGTGACCTCAAACGAATCTTTGAATTCATCAACTAAGAGTGCTGGAAAACTCGAATGCAAGGAAAGTGTTTCTACTCCAACGTCAAACAAGTCTGATAATTCATCAACCAAAAACGATGAAAAATCTGCACCCAAGGTTAAGACTTTGAAAGCAACGTCAAGCAAATCTGTTAGTTTATCGACCAAAAGAGACGGAATATCCAAATGCCGGAAAAAGATTCCAATATATACGTCATGCAAGTGTTCGATGCACTTAAACACTAACTGTGTCATGTGTAAAGAAGATGAAAGCTCGAATGATAAGCATGACAAACAGAGAGCGGACATTCTTATAAATAAAGCAGGTAGGGCTGAAAGAGTGATGGACGCCAGTGAAAGAAATACCATTAAAAAGTCAACCGAGATTAAA
The DNA here is from genome assembly GCF_902728285.1 of Clytia hemisphaerica. Lineage (NCBI taxonomy): Eukaryota > Metazoa > Cnidaria > Hydrozoa > Leptothecata > Clytiidae > Clytia > Clytia hemisphaerica. Next base: position 2,684,854 of record NW_027103595.1, on the reverse strand, counting down.
CGTAAGGAGATAAGCGAATCAGCCGACGAAAACTGGACGAAAAATAAGACGAACACTTGTTTAATTGAAACATCAAGCAAGAATGACTGTTTAACGAAACCTAAAGAGATCAACCAATCAAACGAGATAAAAATTGAGAAATCTCCAGAGAACACAAATGAAATGTCAAGCGAGAAAGTCCTATTAACGAAGTCTAAAGAGAACAACGTGTCACTCAACACAAAAATTGAAGAGCATTCCAAGGACTTATCTAATGACGATCATTCAGCAAGAGGACCACTATGGATTAAAAAGACTTATTCCCCTGAAAGAAGAACTGATAAATATGAACAGATCTCGCTAAAGGTGTGCGTGGAGGACGAGAAGTTTCCTCAAAATGCTACACATGAAAATCTTGGTTCGGCCATGGTTGAAACTAATGACGTCGCTGTTTCGTTCAAAAATGAAAACATTATTGGAATTAAACCTGCTTTTTTGACTGAACGGAGTAATGCATGGAAAGAGAAGTCGTGGCTTTGGGCTCGCAAAATTAGGGACAATATTTGCCAGAGGAAAGTAAATCCTAGTGGTAAAAAGTCCCACTTGAAGTCTGAAAATTTCTCTACCTGCAATAATTCTGTGAATGATGTTCATCTCGAAGAGACTGGTGTGGAATTCGTAATTGAAAACAAATTACCAAAAGACGACGATCAGAATACCAACATTGTCAAAAACGAATGCTTGAAAAACGAAAAACTGAAAGCCGATCACCTTAAAAGTGAAAAAAGTAAGGACGAAAATCCAACTAAATATCTGAAAAACGACAACCTTTTAAAAAACATACCGGAAAACGAAAACCTAAGCGAAAATACTCGTGATACTGAAATTACTAAATCTACAAATATTGAAACTGTAATCAAATCTATCAATACCAAAGAAGCTTCATCTATAAAAGATATTTCGACAGACAGATCTAAGTCTATGCTTCGTGCAAACTCAATTAACGACTTTCCACGTGGAATCGATAAAACTAACGACAATCCTACGACGAATAACGAAACGTTGGTCGTCGAGAATTCCTCGGTAGAAAAAGACACACTGAAGAACGTCCATACTACTTTATTAAACCTTTCCTCGAAAGAACTTGCAAAATCAAAAACCAAGAAAGAGAAGCTCAAAGAAGCCATTTCTTTCAAAATTTCTCAAATTGGGAACAAGTTCACTGACACTATGAGGAGAAGTACACAATTAAAAAACGCGTTGAAGAAATCTCAATCTGTTAAAAACATTCAAGAATCAACGAATAAAGTGAGTATACGATTTTTTAGCACGTCCAACATTTATAGACAAATTGGCAATATATCAACACACCCCTTCCTTAGCGAGTGAATACCCCTCCCTCAGTGAGTGGACACCACTATTTCAGTGAGTGTGCACCCTTGTCTCAGTTACAGTAGACCATCATCAGTATGAGTACATCACTCCCTCAGTAGGAGTACACCCCTCCCTCAGTGAGTGTACACCCCTCCCTTAGTGAGAGTACACACCCCTCCCTTAGTAAGAGTACACCCCTCCCTTAGTGTGAGTACACACCCCTCCCATAGTATGAGTACACCCCTCCCTTAGTGAGAGTACACACCCCTCCCTTAGTGTGAGTACACCCCTCCCTTAGTAAGAGTACACACCACTCCCTTAGTGTGAGTACACCCCTCCCTTAGTGTGAGTACACCCCTCCTTTAGTGAGAGTACACACCCCTCCAATAGTGTGAGTACACCACTCCCTTTGTAAGAGTACACGCCCCTCCCTTAGTGTGAGTACACCCCTCCCTTAGTGTGAGTACATCCCTCCCTTAGTGAGAGTACACACCCCTCCCTCAGTGAGAGTACACCCCCCCCCTTAGTGTGAGTACACCCCTCCCTTAGTAAGAGTACACCCCTCCCTTAGTGAGAGTACACCCCTCCCTTAGTGAGAGTACACACCCCTCCCATAGTGAGAGTACACACCCCTCCCTTAGTGTGAGTACACCCCTCCCTTAGTGAGAGTACACCCCTCCCTTAGTGAGAGTACACACCCCTCCCTAGTAAGGGTAAGAGTACACAACCCCTCCCTTAGTAAGAGTACATACCCCCTCCCGGTACACCCCTTAGTGAGAGGTACAACCCTCCCTTAGTGACAGTACACCCCTCCCTTAGTAAGAGTACACCCCTCCCTTAGTGAGAGTACACCCCTCCCTTAGTGAGAGTACACCCCTCTCTTAGTGAGAGTACACACCCCTCCCTTAGTGTGAGTACACCCCTCCCTTAGTGTGAGTACATCCCTCCCTTAGTGAGAGTACACACCCCTCCCTCAGTGAGAGTACACCCCCCCTTAGTGTGAGTACACCCCTCCCTTAGTAGAGACACCCCCCCTTAGTAAAGAACACCCTCCCTTAGTGAGACACACCCCTCCCTTAGTAAGACAGTACACCCCTCCCGCCTTAGTGAGAGTACACCCCTCCCTTAGTGAGAGTACACAGTACAACCCTCTCTTAGTGAGAGTACACACCCCTCCCTTAGTGTGAGTACACCCCTCCCTTAGTGTGAGTACACCCCTCCCTTAGTGAGAGTACACACCCCTCCCTCAGTGAGAGTACAACACCCCCCCCCTTAGTGTGAGTACACCCCTCCCTTAGTGAGAGTAAACCCCTCCCTTAGTGAGAGTACACACCCCCCCTTAGTGAGGAGTACACCCCCTCCCTTAGTGAGAGTACACACCCCTCCCTTAGTGTGAGTACACCCCTCCCTTAGTGAGAGTACACCCCTCCCTTAGTGAGAGTACACCCCTCCCTTAGTGAGAGTACACACCCCTCCCTGTAGTACACCCCTCACTTAGTAAGAGTACACCCCTCCCTTAGTGTGACACCCCTCCTTAGTGAGAGTACACCCTCCCTTAGTGTGAGTACACCCTCCCTTAGTGTGAGTACACCCCTCCCTTAGTGTGAGTACAACCCCTCCCTGTGAGTACACACCCCTCCCTTAGTGTGAGTACACCCCTCCCTTAGTAAGAGTACACCCCTCCCTTAGTAAGAGTACACACCCCTCCCTCTGTCTGAGTACACCCCTCCCTTAGTAAGAGTACACCCCTCCCTTAGTGAGAGTACACACCCCTCACTTAGTAAGAGTACACCCCTCCCTTAGTGTATGTACACCCCTCCCTTAGTGAGAGTACACACCCCTCCCTTAGTGTGAGTACACCCCTCCCTTAGTGTGAGTACACCCCTCCCTTAGTCGAGTACACACCCCTCCCTTAGTGTGAGTACACCTCTCCCTTAGTAAGAGTACACCCCTCCCTTAGTAAGAGTACACCCCTCTCTTAGTGAGAGTACACCCTCCCTCTGTGTGAGTACACCCTCCCTCTGTGTGAGTACACCCCTCCCTTAGTGAGAGTACACCACCTCCCTTAGTGAGAGTACACACCCCTCCCTTAGTGTGAGTACACCACTCCCTTAGTAAGAGTACACCCCTCCCTTAGTAAGAGTACACCCCTCTCTTAGTGAGAGTACACCCCTCCCTCTGTGTGAGTAAACACCCTCCCTCTGTGGAGTACACCCCCCTTAGTGTGAGTACAACCCCTCCCTTTGTGAGTACACACCCCCCTTAGTGAGAGTACACACCCCTCCCTTAGTGTGAGTACACACCACTCCCTAGTAGAGTACACCCCTCCCTTAGTGAGAGTAACACACCCCTCCCTCGTAGTACACCCCTCCCTGAGTGTGTACATCCCTCACCCCCTCCCTTAGTGTGAGTACACACCCCTCCAATAGTGTGAGTACACCCCTCCCTCTGTGTGAGTACACCTCTCTCTCAGTGTGAGTACACCCCTCCCTTAGTGTGAGTACACCCCTCCCTCCCTCTGTGTGAGTTCACCCCTCCCTCAGTGAGTGTGACTGAAAATACATCCCTGTCTCAGTTAGTGGACACTCTTGTTTCAGTAAATCACATTGTCATTATGGTGTTTATTTATTTGACTCTTTTTGGACCTACCCCTGTGGAGGTCCTATAAATTAACCATTGTCCGTTCGTCCGTTTGTTCGTTTGTTCGTTCGTTCGTTACTAACTTTTCTCGATATTGGCTCTTTCGATTTTTCTAATTTTTTGCACAAATATGTGTAACCGTAAACCCTCGAATGTGACGGAGCCCGATTTACAAAAAAAGAATTTTTGGCCCAATTTGGGTCAAAAAACGACTAAAAAACGGGAAAAATTGGATCATCAAAATGATTTTTTGCATGAAAGTAGGGTACCATCATAGGTAAAAGATGGCTCAAGCAGATTTTTGCAAAAAAAAAATTGTTGGCTCAAAAAACTTTAATCACTATTAATAAGCATACATCAATGTTCTTAGTCAAATTATTCAATTTTTTGATGAGATATGTTTTTTGCTCACGAAGTCTTTAATATGAAAGAATATTTCAAGAGCATGAAATTTTGGTTTCCAAACGTTTTTTCATAAGAAACAAACGACTAATTTTAATAAATCGTCACTATTTGTGTTCCGAATGATTGTTTAATAGTCACGCTCACGTAGATATCAATTATATATGTGTTAAATGCATAACCAGGTAGGTCCATAAAAGTATCACTTGTCAATATTGATATCACTCTTGTGTTTGAATCTGCCCTCCTCAAACTGGTGAAGGCTGAAATTTGTTAACAATTTATAATATCTGTTATAGCAATGGAATTTTTCTAAACATTTTAACTTCTTCATATTTTGTACAGTTGGTGACCGAAGGAAGTGGGCTTCAATCACAACCTTCAAATGTTGACCAGGAAAACTCATCTGAAACACACACGGAAGTGGTAAGGGCCCATTTTAAAGGTTTCTTTTTTAAATAAGAGTGATATCGTTTGCTTGCTCATCGATTTTACTTTGCAAGCTTTTCACATTGAATTGACCAGGATGTGGAGCAAGATTGGTCAGTTTATTCAGCGCAATGTAATAATAGGTAGACACCGTCCTAATATGAAATATATGTCTGTTATGAAACGGTAACACTCACGTAAAAATAAAACCTTTAAAGGTCGCTACCCACTCAGCATTTTATGGTCGTCGAACAAGGCGCACGGCTTAATTATTGCATAAATTATATAAATCAAGCCTTCAAAGGCTGTCGCTTTGAACGCAACAAGAGTTGAAACTTTTCAACTTTTTTCGCTGAGTTGCAGTGAGTTGTGCAGCTTCCCTATTGTTCTTTTTTAATCAGCCAATCAGATGAGACATTTAACTTTCTTGTACCGTGTGTAAAAAAAGTCAACAATAGGAAAAAGAAAAAATGTGCAGAATATCTCCCCTTTATTTTGGATCAGTGGAATTAGAAAAGCGTTCAGCGACCAAAACGCCCGAGTCGTGCGCCTTGTTCGACGAGCATAAAATGCTGAGTGGGTAGCGACCTTAACGAGTTTAATGTTTATAAGTATATCTGAACTTGATTGGTAACGTCAATTTCAAAGGATACATTGCACACATGTAACATTGCTCCACTTACCCTTGATCATTCTCTTTAATTGTATCAAGCAGAGAGGCATCAAGTACTATTTTTGTACTAATTACTAAGTTGGTATTACCCGGTTGGGGATCCAACCCACAACCTTGCTCACCGTAGCCGTTAACCTTTGCACTGTGGTCGTTCTTCTTTTATAGGGGACACCAACTAAACCACATCCAGCTAAAAAGACATTCGAACTACCTTCAGACGTCGAGGCTTCAAACCTGTTCTGCCCAGAATGTCGCAGAGTGCAATCTACAAACATAATTGACCACTTACAAACGAAACACAACTATAACCAGCGTGCAGCCCTCTTCGAATATTCAAAACAGAAAGCTATTCAAGTATGTACAACAGAACATGGCAATGGTGCAGACCATATACCATTACCATGTTACGAATGCAACTCTTGGTTTTGTGACATCAAATCCCACATGAAGAGTCAGCATGGTAATGTAGAGTTCGACATTGAAGAATTAAACCGTCTTAAGGTATGTTAAGGGTTAATATCATATATATTTCTGTGGCAAAGCATGGAACTGTGAATTTGTACTTTTTTTCGATTTGTCATTAGAAATATCGGCGCTTTGCGAGCACAAGTTTTGATGAATTCCTTTGTTAATTCTGCCTTGTCTAAGAATATCTTTAAAAGCGATATCCGTTAAGTTATTCGTTAAGTTATTCGTTTCATCTTTGCCGTAGACGAAACATTGGCAAGGAGCCGACACGTTATCCACTTCTCTTCGAAACGTCCACGCCCAACCGACACTGTTCCGATGTTGTGAATGTCTGGATGAAGTTGAAGAAACAGAATTTAAAGATCATTTACGAAAACAACATGATTACGAATACGACGAAGCTTCACTGGAACATTCGAAACAGTTCTGCATTCATACTTGTCTAACCAAGCATAAAGGTTACCACCAACCGCTACCCTGTCGCAAATGCAACAAGTGGACGTGTCGCCTTGATAAACATATGTTGAGAAATCATTCTTGTTTTGTTTACAAACAGAGGATTGCAGCGTTGGATAAAGGTCGCATATTGTACTGGAAAAGTAAGCTCCTTCAAGCTTTAATACGGCTGATGCTCTCTAATTCGATTTTCAAGAGAAATGACATAGCCATAGTTTCTTGTTGACGGTGGCTTTAATATTATCGAAAAATATATGAAGCGTTTCAAATAGAAAGACGTTGAATTAGAGAGCTTCAACTGTACTTCCTGTCACAGCCCTGTTTGGGCAACTGTTACAGGATGTACGCAAAATATAGCTGGGATTTTTCTGAGTACTTTTTTATGTCCAAATACCGTCCAAAATACTCGATCTAAGATGAATTTTTGAAACTCATCCAAAATAGAAAAGACATATTGACCTCGTTTACAAGCAAAAATAACTAATATTATCTACTATACATATTCAAGATTTTTTAAGGAGCTTCGCCCTCTGAACACCATCTTTGAAACTCAATCTACATTTACAAAAACGGCCCCATCTTAGAAAAATCCCTGTACGGCGAACACTCACTCACATAACACATAAAAGGAATAATGAGGAAAGAAATATTATTTTGTCAATGTTCTGTAACCGCTTTATGAGTTTTGGCTTCATTCATTCTATTCGACCAAAATCAGTATATTGCTTTTTATTTACTAAAAATCTTCAACGAAATTAAATACATTTCGTCTAAATAGTTTTTAGGGAGACAGAAAATAAATTCGAGCTTTTTACTAACCTCTCCCACTCGCTTAGGTAAATCACAACCGTCATCGTTAGTGGAACATTATTCATCCGTTTACAGACGTCTTAAAAGATTGATATAATTTTAATCCACTCCATTTCAGATAAGAAACTGATAATCAAAGACATTGTCTTTCCAACACACCCATCCATTACTTCAATTAACCCAGATGGATGGCCTTGTTACGAAAATATGAAATTTTGTTGTCCGCACTGCCACGATAAAGTCCTTGATCTGGTCAAACATTTGATCTCTATGCATGGTTATTTCGACTCGGGAGTAGCGAAGTTTGAACATTCGAAACAACTTTGTATTCATATTTGCAAAACCCTTCATGATGGTAAGATCGTATTTTAAAATAAATCTTTTCTATTAGTAAAGCGGGAAACTCTTTTCAGAAAGCTGAAATATGGTTCTTATAGTAAATTCTTCGTAAAAGTGGCAAATTATTCCCGTCGAAGTTATACACTGATTTGGTAGCCTTTACGACTATAAATTTTTTTTTTATAAGCAAGTGTTACAAAAGTTACTTTGATCACAAATGACCAAAAACAGATCTGGCGACTTTCATGGTAAAAGATGCCATATCTGTAATTTGCTTTTATTTTTATTTTTACTCGTTCAAAACTTATTCCCAATGTCTAGAATGCTTGCAAAATGGTTAAAGTTTAATTTTTGATTGAAAGAAATCAGTTGCAAAAGGAACTTTGATCACAAATGACCAAAAACAGATTTGGCAACTTTTATGGAAGAAGATGCCATATCTGTAATTTGCCTTGATTTTTATTCTTATTTTTTCAAAACTTATTCCAACAGATTCCAAATGTCTAAAATGCTTGCAAGAGGGTTAAAGGTGAATTCTTCATACAGAGAAATCATTTGCAAAAGAAACTTTGACCACCAAAGACCAAAAACAGAATTGGCGACTTTTACGAAAGTATACGTCATATCTGTAATTTGCCCTTTGATTTCGTTGTTACTCGTTCAAAACTTATTCCAAATGTCTAGAATGCTTGATAGATGGTTAAAGATAAATTTTTGATTGAAAGAAATCAGTTCCAAAAGGTACTTTCATCATAAATGACCAAAAATATATTAGGCGACTTTTACGAAAATGGAAATGCTTGCAAGATGATTATAGTTTGATTTTTGATTGAAAGAAATCCCTTTGATTTGGTTGTTACTCGTGCAAAACTTATTCCAAATGTCTAAAATGCTTGCAAGAGAGTTAAAGTTGAATTCTTCATTCAGAGAAATCATTTGCAAAAGAAACTTTGATCACCAAAGATCAAAAACAGAATTGCCGATTTTTACGGAATTATCCGCCATATCAGTAATTTGCTTTGATTTTTGTTGCTTCTTGTTCAAAACTTATTCCAAATATCTAAACTGTTTGCAAGATGGTTAAAGTTTAATTTTTGGTTGAAAGAAATCAGTTGCAAAGGGAACTTTCATCATAAATGACCAAAAATAGAATTGGGAACTTTTACGAAAAAAGACGCCATATCTGTAATTGACCTTTGATTTGGTTGTGACTCGCTCAAAACTCATTCCAAATGTCTAAAATGCTTGCAAGAGGGTTAAGGTTGAATTCTTCATTTAGAGAAATCATTCGCAAAAGAAACTTTGATCACCAAAGATCAAAAACAGAATTGGCGATTTTTACGGAATTATCTGGCATTTCAGTAATTTGCATTGATTTTTGTTGTTACTTGTTCGAAACTTATTCCAAATGTCTAGAATGCTTGCAAGATGGTTAAATGTAAATTTTTGATTGAAAGAAATCATTTGCAAAATAAGCTTTGATCACCAAAGACCAAAAACAGATTTGGCAACTTTTATGGAAAAAAAAGCCATATCTGTTATTGCCCTTTGATTTGTTTGTTACTCGTTCAAAGCTTATTCCAAATGTCTAAACTGCTTGTGAGAGGGTTAAAGTTTATTTCTTCATTCAGAGAAATCATTTGTAAAATAAACTTTGATCACCAAAGACCAAGAACAGAATCGGTGACTTTTACGAAAAAAGACGCCATATCTGTAATTGCCCTTTGATTTTGTTGTTACTCTTTCAAAACTTATTCCAAATGTCTAGAATGCTTGCAAGATGGTTAAAGTTTTATTTTTGATTGAAAGAAATCAGTTGCAAAAGGAACTTTCATCATAAATGACCAAAAACAGAATTGGTGACTTTTACGAAAAAAGACGCCATATCTGTTATTGCCCTTTGATTTGGTTGTTACTCATTAAAACTTATTCCAAATGTCTAAAGTGCTTGCAAAAGGGTTAAAGTTGAATTCTTCATTTAGAGAAATCATTTGCAAAAGAAATCTTGATCACCAAAGACCAAAAACAGAATCGGCGACTTTTACGAAAAAAGACGCCATATCTGTGATTGCCCTTTGATTTTGTTGTTACTCGTTCAAAACTTACTCCAAATGTCTAGAATGCTTACAAGATGGTTAAAGTTTAATAAATTTTTGATTGGAAGAAATCAGTTTCAAAAGAAACCTTGATCACCAAAGACCAAAAACAGAATCGGCCACTTTTACGAAAAAAGACGCGAATCTGTAATTGCCCTTTGATTTGGTTGTTACTCGTTCAGAACTTATTCCAGGTGTCTAAACTGCTTGCAAGAGGGTTAAAGTTGAATTCTTCATTTAGAGAAATCATTTGCAAAAGGAACTTTCATCATAAATTACCAAAAACAGAATTGGCAACTTTTACGAAAAAAGACGCCATATCTGTTATTGCCCTTTGATTTGGTTGTTACTCATTAAAATTTATTCCAAATGTCTAAACTGCTTGTAAGAGGGTTAAAGTTGAAATCTTCATTCAGAGAAATCATTTGCAAAAGCAACTTTGATAAACAAAGACCAAAAACAGAATCGGCGACTTTTACGAAAAAAAAACGCCATATCTGTAATTGCCCTTTGATTTGGTTGTTCCTCGTTCAAGACTTATTCCAAATGTCTAAAATGCTTGCAAGAGGGTTAAAGTTGAATTCTTCATTTAGAGAAACCATTTGCTAAAGAAATCTTGATCACTAAAGACCAAAAACAGAATCGGCGACTTTTACGAAAAAAGACGCCATATCTGTAATTGCCCTTTGATTTCGTTGTTACTCGTTCAAAACTTACTCCAAATGTCTAGAATGCTTACAAGATGGTTAAAGTTTAATAAATTTTTGATTGGAAGAAATCAGTTTCAAAAGAAACCTTGATCACCAAAGACCAAAAACAGAATCGGCCACTTTTACGAAAAAAGAAGCGAATCTGTAATTGCCCTTTGATTTGGTTGTTACTCGTTCAAAACTTATTCCAAATGTCTAGAATGCTTGCAAGATGGTTAAAGTTTAATTTTTGATTGAAAGAAATCAGTTAGAAAAGGAACAGTCATCATAAATGACCAAAAACAGAATTGGCGACTTATGATAAAAGACGCCATATCTGTTATTGCCCTTTGATTAGGTTGTTACTCATTAAAACTTATTCCAAATGTCTAAAGTGCTTGCAAAAGGGTTAAAGTTGAATTCTTCATTTAGAGAAATCATTTGCAAAAGAAATCTTGATCACCAAAGACCAAAAACAGAATCGGCGACTTTTACGAAAAAAGACGCCATATCTGTAATTGCCCTTTGATTTTGTTGTTACTTGTTCAAAACTTATTCCAAATGTCTAAACTGCTTGCAAGAGGGTTAAAGTTGAATTCTTCATTTAGAGAAACCATTTGCAAAAGAAATCTTGATCACCAAAGACCAAAAACAGAATTGCCGATTTTTACGGAATTATCCGTCATATCAGTAATTTGCTTTGATTTTTGTTGCTTCTTGTTCAAAACTTATTCCAAATGTCTAGAATTCTTGCAAGATGGTTAAAGTTTAATTTTTGATTGAAAGAAATCAGTTAGAAAAGGAACTTTCATCATAAATGACCAAAAACAGAATTGGCGACTTTTACGAAAAAAGACGCCATATCTGTTATTGCCCTTTGATTTGGTTGTTACTCATTAAAACTTATTCCAAATGTCTAAAGTGCTTGCAAAAGGGTTAAAGTTGAATTCTTCATTTAGAGAAATCATTTGCAAAAGAAAACTTGATCACCAAAGACCAAAAACAGAATCGGCGACTTTTACGAAAAAAGACGCCATATCTGCAATTGCCCTTTGATTTTGTTGTTACTCGTTCAAAACTTATTCCAAATGTCTAAACTGCTTGCAAGAGGGTTAAAGTTGAATTCTTCATTTAGAGAAACCATTTGCAAAAGAAATCTTGATCACCAAAGCCCAAAAACAAAATTGCCGATTTTTACGGAATTATCCGTCATATCAGTAATTTGCTTTGATTTGGTTGTTACTCATTAAAACTTATTCAAAATGTCTAAAGTGCTTGCAAAAGGGTTAAAGTTGAATTCTTCATTTAGAGAAATCATTTGCAAAAGAAATCTTGATCACCAAAGACCAAAAACAGAATCGGCGACTTTTACGAAAAAGACGCCATATCTGTAATTGCCCTTTGATTTTGTTGTTACTCGTTCAAAACTTATTCCAAATGTCTAAACTGCTTGCAAGAGGGTTAAAGTTGAATTCTTCATTTAGAGAAACCATTTGCAAAAGAAATCTTGATCACCAAAAACAGATGCTTGCAAGAGGGTTAAAGTTGAATTCTTCATTTAGAGAAACCATTTGCAAAAGAAATCTTAATCACCAAAGACCAAAAACAGAATTGCCGATTTTTACGGAATTATCCGTCATATCAGTAATTTGCTTTGATTTTTGTTGCTTCTTGTTCAAAACTTATTCAAAATATCTAGAATACTTGCAAGATGGTTAAAGTTTAATTTTTGATTAAAAGAAATCAGTTAGAAAAGGAACTTTCATCATAATTGACCAAAATCAGAATTGGCGACTTTTACGAAAAAAGACGCCATATCTGTAATTGCCCTTTGATTTGGTTGTTACTCGTTCAAAACTTATTCCAAATGTCTAAACTGCTTTCCAGAGGGTTAAAGTTGATTTCTTTATTCAGAGAAATCATTTGGAAAAGAAATCTTGATCACCAAAGCCCAAAAACAAAATTGCCGATTTTTACGGAATTATCCGTCATATCAGTAATTTGCTTTGATTTGGTTGTTACTCATTAAAACTTATTCAAAATGTCTAAAGTGCTTGCAAAAGGGTTAAAGTTGAATTCTTCATTTAGAGAAATCATTTGCAAAAGAAATCTTGATCACCAAAGACCAAAAACAGAATCGGCGACTTTTACGAAAAAGACGCCATATCTGTAATTGCCCTTTGATTTTGTTGTTACTCGTTCAAAACTTATTCCAAATGTCTAAACTGCTTGCAAGAGGGTTAAAGTTGAATTCTTCATTAGAGAAACCATTGGCAAAGAAAATCTTAATCACCAAAGACCAAAAAAATTGCCGATTTTTACGGAATTATCCGTCATATCAGTAATTTGCTTGTGATTTTTGTTGCTTCTTGTTCAAAACTTATTCAAAATATCTAGAATACTTGCAAGATGGTTAAAGTTTAATTTTTGATTAAAAGAATCATTAGAAAAGGAACTTTCATCATAATTGACCAAAATCAGAATTGGGCGACTTTTTACGAAAAAAGACGCCAGATCTGTAATTGCCCTTTGTTTTTGTACTACTCGTTCAAAACTTATTCCAAATGTCTAAACTGCTTTCCGAGGGTTAAAGTTGATTTCTTTATTCAGAGAAATCATTTGGAAAAGAAACTTTGATCACAAAGATCAAAAACGAATTGCCGATTTTTACAGATTATAGCCGTCATATCAGTAATATGCTTTATTTTGTTGCTTCTTGTTCAAAACTATTCAAAATGTCTAGATGCTTGCAAGATGGTTAAAAGTTTAATTTTTGATTGAAAGAAATCAGTTAGAAAAGTAACTTTCATCATAAATGACCAAAAACAGAATCGGCGACTTTTACGAAAAAAGACGCCATATCTGTTATTGCCCTTTGATTTGGTTGTTACTCGTTCAAGACTCATTCCAAATGTCTAAACTGCTTGCAAGAGGGTTAAAGTTGAATTCTTTATTTAGAGAAATCATTTGCTAAAGAAATCTTGATCACTAAAGACCAAAAACAGAATCGGCGACTTTTACGAAAAAAGACGCCATATCTGTAATTGCCCTTTGATTTCGTTGTTACTCGTTCAAAACTTATTCAAAATGTCTAGAATGCTTGCAAGATGGTTAAAGTTTAATTTTTGATTGAAAGAAATCAGTTAGAAAAGGAACTTTCATCATAAATTACCAAAAACAGAATTGGCGACTTTTACGAAAAAAGACGCCATATCTGTAATTGCCCTTTGATTTCGTTGTTACTCGTTCAAAACTTACTCCAAATGTCTAGAATGCTTGCAAGATGGTTAAAGTTTAATTTTTGATTGAAAGAAATCAGTTAGAAAAGGAACTTTCATCATAAATGACCAAAAACAGAATCGGCGACTTTTACGAAAAAAGACGCCATATCTGTTATTGCCCTTTGATTTGGTTGTTACTCGTTCAAGACTCATTCCAAATGTCTAAACTGCTTTCCAGAGGGTTAAAGTTGAATTCTTCATTTAGAGAAATCATTTGCAAAAGGAAACTTCATCATAAATTACCAAAAACAGAATTGGCAACTTTTACGAAAAAACACGCCATATCTGTAATTGCCCTTTGATTTGGTTGTTACTCGTTCAAAACTTATTCCAAATGTCTAAACTGCTTGCAAGCGGGTTAAAGTTGAAATCTTCATTCAGAGAAATCATTTGCAAAAGAAACTTTGATAAACAAAGACCAAAAACAGAATCGGCGACTTTTACGAAAAACGACGCCATATATGTAATTGCCCTTTGATTTTGTTGTTATTCTTTCAAAACTTATTCCAAATGTCTAGAATGCTTGCAAGATGGTTAAAGTTTAATTTTTGATTGAAAGAAATCAGTTGCAAAAGGAACTTTCATCATAAATGACCAAAAACAGAATTGGCGACTTTTACGAAAAAAGACGCCATATCTGTTATTGCCCTTTGATTTGGTTGTTATTCATTAAAACTTATTCCAAATGTCTAAAGTGCTTGCAAAAGGGTTAAAGTTGAATTCTTCATTTAGAGAAATCATTTGCAAAAGAAATCTTGATCACCAAAGACCAAAAACAGAATCGGCGACTTTTACGAAAAAAAGACGCCATATCTGTAATTGCCCTTTGATTTGGTTGTTACTCGTTCAAAACTTATTCCAAATGTCTAAACTGCTTTCCAGAGGGTTAAAGTTGATTTCTTTATTCATAGAAATCATTTGGAAAAGAAACTTTGATCACCAAAGATCAAAAACAGAATTGCCGATTTTTACGGAATTATCCGTCATATCAGTAATATGCTTTGTGTCTAAACTGCTTGCAAGAGGGTTAAAGTTGAATTCTTCATTTAGAGAAATCATTTGCAAAAGGAACTTTAATCATAAATTACCAAAAACAGAATTGACAACTTTTACGAAAAAACACGCCATATCTGTAATTGCCCTTTGATTTGATTGTTACTGGTTCAAAACTTATTCCAAATGTCTAAACTGCTTGCAAGAGGGTTAAAGTTGAAATCTTCATTCAGAGAAATCATTTGCAAAAGAAACTTTGATAAACAAAGACAAAAAACAGAATCGGCGACTTTTACGAAAAAAGACGCCATATATGTAATTGCCGTTTGATTTTGTTGTTACTCGTTCAAAACTTATTCCAAATGTCTAGAATGCTTGCAAGATGGTTAAAGTTTAATTTTTGATTGAAAGAAATCAGTTAGAAAAGGAACTTTCATCATAAATGACCAAAAACAGAATTGGCGACTTTTACGAAAAAAGACGCCATATCTGTTATTGCCCTTTGATTTGGTTGTTACTCATTAAAACTTATTCCAAATGTCTAAAGTGCTTGCAAAAGGGTTAAAGTTGAATTCTTCATTTAGAGAAATCATTTGCAAAAGAAATCTTGATCACCAAAGACCAAAAACAGAATCGGCGACTTTTACGAAAAAAGACGCCATATCTGTAATTGCCCTTTGATTTTGTTGTTACTCGTTCAAAACTTATTCCAAATGTCTAAACTGCTTGCAAGAGGGTTAAAGTTGAATTCTTCATTTAGAGAAACCATTTGCAAAAGAAATCTTGATCACCAAAGACCAAAAACAGAATTGCCGATTTTTACGGAATTATCCGTCATATCAGTAATTTGCTTTGATTTTTGTTGCTTCTTCTTCAAAACTTATTCAAAATGTCTAGAATACTTGCAAGATGGTTAAAGTTTAATTTTTGATTAAAAGAAATCAGTTAGAAAAGGAACTTTCATCATAATTGACCAAAAACAGAATTGGCGACTTTTACGAAAAAAAGACGCCATATCTGTAATTGCCCTTTGATTTGGTTGTTACTCGTTCAAAACTTATTCCAAATGTCTAAACTGCTTTCCAGAGGGTTAAAGTTGATTTCTTTATTCAGAGAAATCATTTGGAAAAGAAACTTTGATCACCAAAGATCAAAACAGAATTTGCCGATTTTACGGAATTATCCGTCATATCAGTAAATGCTTTGATTTTTGTTGCTTCTTGTTCAAAACTTATTCAAAATGTCTAGAATGCTTGCAAGATGGTTAAAGTTTAATTTTTGATTGACAGAAATCAGTTGCAAAATGAACTTCATCATAAATGACCAAAACGAATTGGCGACTTTTACGAAAAAAACGCCATATCTGTATTGCCCTTTGATTTGGTTGTTACTCGTTCAAAACTTATTCCAAATGTCTAAACTGCTTTCCAGAGGGTTAAAGTTGATTTCTTATTCAGAGAAATCATTTGGAAAAGAAACTTTGATCACAAAGATCAAAAACAGAATTGTCGATTTTACGGAATTATCCGTCATATCAGTAATTTGCTTTGATTTTTTGTTGCTTCTTGTTCAAAACTTATTCAAAATGTCTAGAATACTTGCAAGATGGTTAAAGTTTAATTTTTGATTGAAAGAAATCAGTTAGAAAGGAACTTCATCATAATTACCAAAAAGAATTGGCGACTTTTACGAAAAAAGACGCCATATCTGTTATTGCCTTTTGATTTTGGTTTGTTACGTTACTCATTAAAACTTATTCCAAATGTCTAAAGTGCTTGCAAAAGGGTTAAAGTTGAATTCTTCTTAGAGAAATCATTTGCAAAAGAAATCTTGATCACGAAAAGACCAAAAACAGAATCGGCGACTTTTACGAAAAAAGACGCCATATCTGTAATTGCCCTTTGATTTTGTTGTTACTACTCGTTCAAACTTTCCAAATGTCTAACTGCTTGCAAGAGGGTTAAAGTTGAATTCTTCATTTAGAGAAACCATTTGCAAAGAATCTTGATCACCAAAGACAAAAAAAGAATTGCCGATTTTACGGAATTATCCGTCATATCATAATTTGCTTTGATTTTTGTTGCTTCTTGTTCAAAACTTATTCAAAATGTCTAGAATACTTGCAAGATGGTTAAAGTTTAATTTTTGATTAAAAGAAATCAGTTGCAAAGGGAACTTTCATCATAAATGACCAAAAAACAGAATTGGCGACTTTTACGAAAAAAGACCATATCTTTATTGCCCTTTGATTTGGTTGTTACTCGTTCAAAACTTATTCCAAATGTCTAAACGCTTTCCAGAGGGTTAAGTGTTGATTGTGTTTTATTCAGAGAAACATTTGGAAAGAAACTTTGATCACCAAAGATCAAAAACAGAATTACCGATTTTACGGAATTATCCGTCATATCGTAATTGCTTTGATTTTTTGTTGCTTCTTGTCAAAACTTATTAAAATGTCTAGAATGCTTGCAAGATGGTTAAAGTTTAATTTTGATTGACAGAAATCAGTTTTGCAAAGGGAACTTTCATCTAAATGACCAAAAACGGAATTGCGACTTTTACGAAAAAAGACGCAATATCTGTAATTGCCCTTTGATTTGGTTGTTCCTCGTTCAAAACTTATTCCAAATGTCTAAACTGCTTTCCAGAGGGTTAAAGTTGATTTCTTTTTTCAGAGAAATCATTTGGCAAAAGAACTTGATCACCAAGATCAAAAACAGAATTGTCGATTTTTACACGGAAGTATCCGTCATATCAGTAATATGCGTTGATTTTTGTTGCTTCTTGTTCAAAACTTATTCAAAATGTCTAGAATGCTTGCAAGATGGTTAAAGTTTAATTTTTGATTGACAGAAATCAGTTGCAAATGAACTTTCATCATAAGTGAACCAAAAACGGAATTGGCGACTTTTACGAAAAAAGACGCCATATCTGTAATTGCCCTTTGATTTTGTTGTTTCTCGTTCAAAACTTATTCCAAATGTCTAAACAACTGCTTTCCAGAGGGTTAAAGTTGAATTCTTTATTCAGAGAAATCATTTGGAAAAGAAACTTGATCACCAAGATAAAAACAGAATTGCCGTTTTTACGAAAAATCCGTCATATCAGTAATTTGCTTTGATTTTGGGTTCTTGTTCAAAACTTATTCAAATGTCTAGAATACTTGCAAGATGGTTAAAGTTTAATTTTTGATTAAAAGAAATCAGTTAGAAAGGAACTTTCATCATCATAAGACCCAAAGAGAATCGCGACTTTTACGAAAAAAGACGCCATATCTGTAATTTGCCCTTTGATTTGGTTGTTACTCGTTCAAACTTATTCCAAAATGTCTAAACTGCTTTCCAGAGGGTAAAGTTGATTTCTTTTTTCAGAGAAATCATTTGGCAAAGAAACTTTGATCACCAAAGATCAAAAACAGAATTGCCGATTTTTACGGAATTATCCGTCATATCAGTAATTTGCTTTGATTTTTGTTGCTTCTTGTTCAAAACTTATTCAAAATGTCTAGAATGCTTGCAAGATGGTTAAAGTTTAATTTTTGATTGACAGAAATCAGTTGCAAAGGAAACTTTCATCATAAATGACCAAAAACGGAATTGGCGACTTTTACGAAAAAAGATGCAATATCTGTAATTGCCCTTTGATTTGGTTGTTCCTCGTTCAAAACTTATTCCAAATGTCTAAAATGCTTGCAAGAGGGTTAAGGTTGATTTCTTTATTTAGAGAAATCATTTGCTAAAGAAATCTTGATCACTAAAGACCAAAAACAGAATCGGCGACTTTTACGAAAAAAGACGCCATATCTGTAATTGCCCTTTGATTTTTGATTGGAAGAAATCAGTTTCAAAAGAAACCTTGATCACCAAAGACCAAAAACAGAATCGGCCACTTTTACGAAAAAAGACGGGAATCTGTAATTGCCCTTTGATTTGGTTGTTACTCGTTCAAAACTTATTCCAAATGTCTAAACTGCTTGCAAGAGGGTTAAAGTTGAATTCTTCATTTAGAGAAATCATTTGCAAAAGGTTTCATCATAAATTACCAAAAACAAATTGCAACTTTTACGAAAAAACACGCCATATCTGTAATCGCCCTTGATTTGGTTGTTACTCGTTCAAAACTTATTCCAAATGTCTAAACTGCTTGCAAGAGGGTTAAAGTTGAAATCTTCATTCAGAGAAATCATTTGCAAAAGAAACTTTGATAAACAAAGACCAAAAACAGAATCGGCGACTTTTACGAAAAAAGACGCCATATATGTAATTGCCGTTTGATTTTGTTGTTACTCGTTCAAAACTTATTCCAAATGTCTAGAATGCTTGCAAGATGGTTAAAGTTTAATTTTTGATTGAAAGAAATCAGTTTGCAAAAGAACTTTCATCATAATGACCAAAAACAAATCGGCGGACTTTTACGAAAAAAGACGCCATATCTGTTATTGCCCTTTGATTTGTTTGTGTACTACTCGTTGAAAGCTTATTCTAAATGTCTAAACTGCATGCGAGAGGGTTAAAGTTTATTTCTTCATTCAGAGAAATCATTTGTAAATAAACTTTGATCACCAAAGACCAAGAACAGAATCGGCGACTTTTACGAAAAAAGACGCCATATCTGTAATTGCCCTTTGATTTTGTTGTTATTCTTCAAAACTTATTCCAAATGTCTAGAATGCTTGCAAGAGGGTTAAAGTTGAATTTTTGATTGAGAAATCAGTTTGCAAAAGAACTTTCATCATAAATGACCAAAAACAGAATTGGCGACTTTACGAAAAAAGACGCCATATCTGTTATTACCCTTGATTTTGGTTTACTCATTAAAACTTATTCCAAATGTCTAAAGTGCTTGCAAAAGGGTTAAGTTGAATTCGTTCATTAGAGAAATCATTTGCAAAAGGAACTTTCATCATAAATAACCAAAACAGAATTGGCGAACTTTTACGAAAAAAACACGCCATATCTGTAATTGCCCTTGATTGGTTGTTACTCTCGTTCAAAACTTATTCCAATGTCTAAACTGCTTGCAAGAGGGTAAAGTTGAATCTTCATTCAGAAGAAATCATTTGCAAAGAAACTTTGATCAACAAAGACCAAAAACAGAATCGCGACTTTACGAAAAAAGACGCCATATCTGTAATTGCCGTTGATTTTGTTGTTACTCGTTCAAAACTTATTCCAAATGTCTAGAATGCTTGCAAGATGGTTAAGTTAATTTTTTATTGAAGAAATCAGTTGAAAAGGAACTTTCATCATAAATGACCAAACAGAATTGGCGACTTTTACGAAAAAGACGCCATATCTGTAATTGCCCTTTGATTTGGTTGTTACTCGTTCAAAACTTATTCCAAATGTCTAAACTGCTTCCAGAGGGTTAAAGTTGATTTCTTTTTTCAGAGAATCATTTGCAAAGAAACTTTGATCACCAAAGATCAAAAACAGAATTGCCGATTTTTACGGAATTATCCGTCATATCAGTAATTTGCTTTGATTTTTGTTGCTTCTTGTTCAAAACTTATTCAAAATGTCTAGAATGCTTGGAAGATGGTTAAAGTTTAATTTTTGATTGACAAAAATCAGTTGCAAAGGGCACTTTCATCATAAATGACCAAAAACGGAATTGGCGACTTTTACGAAAAAAGATGCAATATCTGTAATTGCCCTTTGATTTGGTTGTTCCTCGTTCAAAACTTATTCCAAATGTCTAAAATGCTTGCAAGAGGGTTAAGTTTGAATTCTTTATTTAGAGAAATCATTTGCTAAAGAAATCTTGATCACTAAAGACCAAAAACAGAATCGGCGACTTTTACGAAAAAAGACGCCATATCTGTAATTGCCCTTTGATTTCGTTATTACTCGTTCAAAACTTACTCCAAATGTCTAGAATGCTTACAAGATGGTTAAAGTTTAATAAATTTTTGATTGGAAGAAATCAGTTTCAAAAGAAACCTTGATCACCAAAGACCAAAAACAGAATCAGCCACTTTTACGAAAAAAGACGCGAATCTGTAATTGCCCTTTGATTTTGTTGTTACTCGTTCAAAACTTATTCCAAATGTCTAAACTGCTTGCAAGAGGGTTAAAGTTGAATTCTTCATTTAGAGAAATCATTTGCAAAAGGAACTTTCATCATAAATTACCAAAAACAGAATTGGCAACTTTTACGAAAAAACACGCCATATCTGTAATTGCCCTTTGATTTGGTTGTTACTCGTTCAAAACTTTTTCCAAATGTCTAAACTGCTTGCAAGAGGGTCAAAGTTGAATTCTTCATTTAGAGAAATCTTTTGCAAAAGAAATCTTGATCACCAAAAACCAAAAACAAAATTGCCGATTTTTACGGAATTATCCGTCATATCAGTAATTTGCTTTGATTTTTGTTGCTTCTTGTTCAAAACTTATTCCAAATGTCTAAACTGCTTGCAAAAGGGTTAAAGTTGAATTCTTCATTCAGAGAAATCATTTGCAAAAGAAACTTTGATAAACAAAGACCAAAAACAGAATCGGCGACTTTTACGAAAAAAGATGCAATATCTATAATTGCCCTTTGATTTGGTTGTTACTCGTTCAAAACTTATTCCAAATGTCTAAACTGCTTGCAAGAGGGTTAAAGTTGAAATATTCATTCAGAGAAATCATTTGCAAAAGAAACTTTGATAAACAAAGACCAAAAACAGAATCGGCAACTTTTACGAAAAAACACGCCATATCTGTAATTGCCCTTTGATTTGGTTGTTACTCGTTCAAAAGTTATTCCAAATGTCTAAACTGCTTTCCAGAGGGTTAAAGTTGTTTTCTTCATTCAGAGAATTCATTTGTAAAAGAAACTTTGATCACCAAAGATCAAAAACAGAATTGCCGATTTTTACGGAATTATTCGTCATATCAGTAATTTGCTTTGATTTTGTTGTTACTCGTTCAAAACTTATTCCGAATGTCTAGAATGCTTGCAAGATGGTTAAAGTTTAATAAATTTTTGATTGGAAGGTATCAGTTTCAAAAGGAACTTTCATCATAAATGACCAAAAACAGAATTGGTAACTTTTACGAAAAAAGACGCCATATCTATAATTGCCCTTTGATTTGTTTGTTACTCGTTCAAAACTTATTCCAAATGTCTAAACTGCTTACAAGAGGGTCAAAGTTGAATTGTTTATTTAGAGAAATCATTTGCAAAAGGAACTTTCATCATAAATGACCAAAAATAGAATTGGCGACTTTTACGAAAAAAGACGCAATATCTGTAATTGCCCTTTGATTTGGTTGTTCCTCGTTCAAAACTTATTCCAAATGTCTAAACTGCTTTCCAGAGGGTTAAAGTTGATTTCTTTTTTCAGAGAAATCATTTGGCAAAGAAACTTTGATCACCAAAGATCAAAAACAGAATTGTCGATTTTTACGGAATTATCCGTCATATCAGTAATATGCTTTGATTTTTGTTGCTTCTTGTTCAAAACTTATTCAAAATGTCTAGAATGCTTGCAAGATGGTTAAAGTTTAATTTTTGATTGACAGAAATCAGTTGCAAAATGAACTTTCATCATAAGTGACCAAAAACGGAATTGGCGACTTTTACGAAAAAAGACGCCATATCTGTAATTGCCCTTTGATTTGGTTGTTACTCGTTCAAAACTTATTCCAAATGTCTAAACTGCTTTCCAGAGGGTTAAAGTTGATTTCTTTATTCAGAGAAATCATTTTGAAAAGAAACTTTGATCACCAAAGATCAAAAACAGAATTGCCGATTTTTACGGAATTATCCGTCATATCAGTAATTTGCTTTGATTTTTGTTGCTTCTTGTTCAAAACTTATTCAAAATGTCTAGAATGCTTGCAAGATGGTTAAAGTTTAATTTTTGATTGACAGAAATCAGTTGCAAAGGAAACTTTCATCATAAATGACCAAAAACGGAATTGGCGACTTTTACGAAAAAAGATGCAATATCTGTAATTGCCCTTTGATTTGGTTGTTCCTCGTTCAAAACTTATTCCAAATGTCTAAACTGCTTGCAAGAGGGTCAAAGTTGAATTCTTCATTTAGAGAAATCTTTTGCAAAAGAAATCTTGATCACCAAAAACCAAAAACAAAATTGCCGATTTTTACGGAATTATCCGTCATATCAGTAATTTGCTTTGATTTTTGTTGCTTCTTGTTCAAAACTTATTCCAAATGTCTAAACTGCTTGCAAAAGGGTTAAAGTTGAATTCTTCATTCAGAGAAATCATTTGCAAAAGAAACTTTGATAAACAAAGACCAAAAACAGAATCGGCGACTTTTACGAAAAAAGATGCAATATCTATAATTGCCCTTTGATTTGGTTGTTACTCGTTCAAAACTTATTCCAAATGTCTAAACTGCTTGCAAGAGGGTTAAAGTTGAAATATTCATTCAGAGAAATCATTTGCAAAAGAAACCTTGATAAACAAAGACCAAAAACAGAATCGGCAACTTTTACGAAAAAACACGCCATATCTGTAATTGCCCTTTGATTTGGTTGTTACTCGTTCAAAAGTTATTCCAAATGTCTAAACTGCTGCTTTCCAGAGGGTTAAAGTTGTTTTCTTCATTCAGAGAATTCATTTGTAAAAGAAACTTTGATCACCAAAGATCAAAAACAGAATTGCCGATTTTTACGGAATTATTCGTCATATCAGTAATTTGCTTTGATTTTGTTGTTACTCGTTCAAAACTTATTCCGAATGTCTAGAATGCTTGCAAGATGGTTAAAGTTTAATAAATTTTTGATTGGAAGGTATCAGTTTCAAAAGGAACTTTCATCATAAATGACCAAAAACAGAATTGGTAACTTTTACGAAAAAAGACGCCATATCTATAATTGCCCTTTGATTTGTTTGTTACTCGTTCAAAACTTATTCCAAATGTCTAAACTGCTTACAAGAGGGTCAAAGTTGAATTGTTTATTTAGAGAAATCATTTGCAAAAGGAACTTTCATCATAAATGACCAAAACAGAATTGGCGACTTTTACGAAAAAAGACGCCATATCTGTAATTGCCCTTTGATTTGGTTGTTCCTCGTTCAAAACTTATTCCAAATGTCTAAACTGCTTTCCAGAGGGTTAAAGTTGATTTCTTTTTTCAGAGAAATCATTTGGCAAAGAAACTTTGATCACCAAAGATCAAAAACAGAATTGTCGATTTTTACGGAATTATCCGTCATATCAGTAATATGCTTTGATTTTTGTTGCTTCTTGTTCAAAACTTATTCAAAATGTCTAGAATGCTTGCAAGATGGTTAAAGTTTAATTTTTGATTGACAGAAATCAGT
Organism: Clytia hemisphaerica; assembly: GCF_902728285.1. Classification (NCBI taxonomy): domain Eukaryota; kingdom Metazoa; phylum Cnidaria; class Hydrozoa; order Leptothecata; family Clytiidae; genus Clytia; species Clytia hemisphaerica. The sequence continues at coordinate 2,660,944 of NW_027103595.1, read as the reverse complement.
TGCAAAATGAACTTTCATCATAAGTGACCAAAAACGGAATTGGCGACTTTTACGAAAAAAGACGCCATATCTGTAATTGCCCTTTGATTTGGTTGTTACTCGTTCAAAACTTATCCAAATGTCTAAACTGCTTTCCAGAGGGTTAAAGTTGATTTCTTTATTCAGAGAAATCATTTTGAAAAGAAACTTTGATCACCAAAGATCAAAAACAGAATTGCCGATTTTTACGGAATTATCCGTCATATCAGTAATTGCTTTGATTTTTGTTGCTTCTTGTTCAAAACTTATTCAAATGTCTAGAATGCTTGCAAGATGGTTAAAGTTTAATTTTTGATTGACAGAAATCAGTTGCAAAGGAAACTTTCATCATAAATGACCAAAAACGGAATTGGCGACTTTTACGAAAAAAGATGCAATATCTGTAATTGCCCTTTGATTTGGTTGTTCCTCGTTCAAAACTTATTCCAAATGTCTAAAATGCTTGCAAGAGGGTTAAGGTTGATTTCTTTATTTAGAGAAATCATTTGCTAAAGAAATCTTGATCACTAAAGACCAAAAACAGAATCGGCGACTTTTACGAAAAAAGACGCCATATCTGTAATTGCCCTTTGATTTGGTTGTTACTCGTTCAAAACTTATTCCAAATGTCTAAACTGCTTTCCAGAGGGTTAAAGTTGATTTCTTTATTCAGAGAAATCATTTTGAAAAGAAACTTTGATCACCAAAGATCAAAAACAGAATTGCCGATTTTTACGGAATTATCCGTCATATCAGTAATATGCTTTGATTTTTGTTGCTTCTTGTTCAAAACTTATTCAAAATGTCTAGAATGCTTGCAAGATGGTTAAAGTTTAATTTTTGATTGACAGAAATCAGTTGCAAAATGACCTTTCATCATAAATGACCAAAAACGGAATTGGCGACTTTTACGAAAAAAGACGCCATATCTGTAATTGCCCTTTGATTTGGTTGTTACTCGTTCAAAACTTATTCCAAATGTCTAAACTGCTTTCCAGAGGGTTAAAGTTGATTTCTTTATTCAGAGAAATCATTTGGAAAAGAAACTTTGATCACCAAAGATCAAAAACAGAATTGCCGATTTTTACGGAATTATCCGTCATATCAGTAATTTGCTTTGATTTTTGTTGCTTCTTGTTCAAAACTTATTCAAAATGTCTAGAATACTTGCAAGATGGTTAAAGTTTAATTTTTGATTGAAAGAAATCAGTTAGAAAAGGAACTTTCATCATAAATTACCAAAAACAGAATTGGCGATTTTTACGAAAAAAGACGCCATATCTGTTATTGCCCTTTGATTTGGTTGTTACTCATTAAAACTTATTCCATTAAATGTCTAAAGTGCTTGCAAAAGGGTTAAAGTTGAATTCTTCATTTAGAGAAATCATTTGCAAAAGAAATCTTGATCACCAAAGACCAAAAACAGAATCGGCGACTTTTACGAAAAAAGACGCCATATCTGTAATTGCCCTTTGATTTTGTTGTTACTCGTTCAAAACTTTTTCCAAATGTCTAAACTGCTTGCAAGAGGGTTAAAGTTGAATTCTTCATTTAGAGAAACCATTTGCAAAAGAAATCTTGATCACCAAAGACAAAAAACAGAATTGCCGATTTTTACGGAATTATCCGTCATATCAGTAATTTGCTTTGATTTTTGTTGCTTCTTGTTCAAAACTTATTCAAAATGTCTAGAATGCTTGCAAGATGGTTAAAGTTTAATTTTTGATTGACAGAAATCAGTTGCAAAGGGAACTTTCATCATAAATGACCAAAAACGGAATTGGCGACTTTTACGAAAAAAGACGCAATATCTGTAATTGCCCTTTGATTTGGTTGTTCCTCGTTCAAAACTTATTCCAAATGTCTAAAATGCTTGCAAGAGGGTTAAGGTTGAATTCTTTATTTAGAGAAATCATTTGCTAAAGAAATCTTGATCACTAAAGACCAAAAACAGAATCGGCGACTTTTGCGAAAAAAGACGCTATATCTGTAATTGCCCTTTGATTTGGTTGTTACTCGTTCAAAACTTATTCCAAATGTCTAAACTGCTTTCCAGAGGGTTAAAGTTGATTTCTTTATTCAGAGAAATCATTTGGAAAAGAAACTTTGATCACCAAAGATCAAAAACAGAATTGCCGATTTTTACGGAATTATCCGTCATATCAGTAATATGCTTTGATTTTTGTTGCTTCTTGTTCAAAACTTATTCAAAATGTCTAGAATGCTTGCAAGATGGTTAAAGTTTAATTTTTGATTGAAAGAAATCAGTTAGAAAAGGAACTTTCATCATAAATTACCAAAAACAGAATTGGCGACTTTTACGAAAAAAGACGCCATATCTGTAATTGCCCTTTGATTTGGTTGTTACTCGTTCAAAACTTATTCCAAATGTCTAAACTGCTTTCCAGAGGGTTAAAGTTGATTTCTTTATTCAGAGAAATCATTTGGAAAAGAAACTTTGATCACCAAAGATCAAAAACAGAATTGCCGATTTTTACGGAATTATCCGTCATATCAGTAATATGCTTTGATTTTTGTTGCTTCTTGTTCAAAACTTATTCAAAATGTCTAGAATGCTTGCAAGATGGTTAAAGTTTAATTTTTGATTGAAAGAAATCAGTTAGAAAAGGAACTTTCATCATAAATTACCAAAAACAGAATTGGCGACTTTTACGAAAAAAGACGCCATATCTGTAATTGCCCTTTGATTTGGTTGTTACTCGTTCAAAACTTATTCCAAATGTCTAAACTGCTTTCCAGAGGGTTAAAGTTGATTTCTTTATTCAGAGAAATCATTTGGAAAAGAAACTTTGATCACCAAAGATCAAAAACAGAATTGCCGATTTTTACGGAATTATCCGTCATATCAGTAATATGCTTTGATTTTTGTTGCTTCTTGTTCAAAAGTTATTCAAAATGTCTAGAATGCTTGCAAGATGGTTAAAGTTTAATTTTTGATTGAAAGAAATCAGTTAGAAAAGGAACTTTCATCATAAATTACCAAAAACAGAATTGGCGACTTTTACGAAAAAAGACGCCATATCTGTTATTGCCCTTTGATTTGGTTGTTACTCATTAAAACTTATTCCAAATGTCTAAAGTGCTTGCAAAAGGGTTAAAGTTGAATTCTTCATTTAGAGAAATCATTTGCAAAAGAAATCTTGATCACCAAAGACCAAAAACAGAATCGGCGACTTTTACGAAAAAAGACGCCATATCTGTAATTGCCCTTTGATTTTGTTGTTACTCGTTCAAAATTTTTTCCAAATGTTTAAACTGCTTGCAAGAGGGTTAAAGTTGAATTCTTCATTTAGAGAAACCATTTGCAAAAGAAATCTTGATCACCAAAGACAAAAAACAGAATTGCTGATTTTTACGGAATTATCCGTCATATCAGTAATTTGCTTTGATTTTTGTTGCTTCTTGTTCAAAACTTATTCAAAATGTCTAGAATGCTTGCAAGATGGTTAAAGTTTAATTTTTGATTGACAGAAATCAGTTGCAAAGGGAACTTTCATCATAAATGACCAAAAACGGAATTGGCGACTTTTACGAAAAAAGACGCAATATCTGTAATTGCCCTTTGATTTGGTTATTCCAAATGTCTAAAATGCTTGCAAGAGGGTTAAGGTTGAATTCTTTATTTAGAGAAATCATTTGCCAAAGAAATCTTGATCACTAAAGACCAAAAACAGAATCGGCGACTTTTGCGAAAAAAGACGCTATATCTGTAATTGCACTTTGATTTGGTTGTTACTCGTTCAAAACTTATTCCAAATGTCTAAACTGCTTTCCAGAGGGTTAAAGTTGATTTCTTTTTTCAGAGAAATCATTTGACAAAGAAACTTTGATCACCAAAGATCAAAAACAGAATTGCCGATTTTTACGGAATTATCCGTCATATCAGTAATTTGCTTTGATTTTTGTTGCTTCTTGTTCAAAACTTATTCAAAATGTCTAGAATGCTTGCAAGATGGTTAAAGTTTAATTTTTGATTGACAGAAATCAGTTGCAAAGGGAACTTTCATCATAAATGACCAAAAACGGAATTGGCGACTTTTACGAAAAAAGACGCAATATCTGTAATTGCCCTTTGATTTGGTTGTTCCTCGTTCAAAACTTATTCCAAATGTCTAAAATGCTTGCAAGAGGGTTAAGGTTGAATTCTTTATTTAGAGAAATCATTTGCTAAAGAAATCTTGATCACTAAAGACCAAAAACAGAATCGGCGACTTTTGCAAAAAAAAGACGCCATATCTGTAATTGCCCTTTGATTTTGTTAATACTCGTTCAAAACTTACTCCAAATGTCTAGAATGCTTACAAGATGGTTAAAGTTTAATAAATTTTTGATTGGAAGAAATCAGTTTCAAAAGAAACCTTGATCACCAAAGACCAAAAACAGAATCGGCCACTTTTACGAAAAAAGATGCGAATCTGTAATTGCCCTTTGCTTTGGTTGTTACTAATTCAAAACTTATTCCAAAAGTCTAAACTGCTTGCAAGAGGGTTAAAGTTGAATTCTTCATTTAGAGAAATCATTTGCAAAAGGAACTTTCATCATAAATTACCAAAAACAGAATTGGCAACTTTTACGAAAAAATACGCCATATCTGTAATTGCCCTTTGATTTGGTTGTTACTCGTTCAAAACTTATTCCAAATGTCTAAACTGCTTGCAAGAGGGTTAAAGTTGAAATCTTCATTCAGAGAAATCATTTGCAAAAGAAACTTTGATAAACAAAGACCAAAAACAGAATCGGCGACTTTTACGAAAAAAGACGCCATATATGTAATTGCCGTTTGATTTTGTTGTTCCTCGTTCAAAACTTATTCCAAATGTTTAGAATGCTTGCAAGATGGTTAAAGTTTAATTTTTGATTGAAAGAAATCAGTTAGAAAGGAACTTTCATCATAAATGACCAAAGACAGAATTGGCGACTTTTACGAAAAAAGACGCCATATCTGTTATTGTCCTTTGATTTGGTTGTTACTCATTAAAACTTATTCCAAATGACTAAAGTGCTTGTAAAAGGGTTAAAGTTGAATTCTTCATTTAGAGAAATCATTTGCAAAAGAAATCTTGATCACCAAAGACCAAAAACAGAATTGCCGATTTTTACGGAATTATCCGTCATATCAGTAATTTGCTTTGATTTTTGTTGCTTCTTGTTCAAAATTTATTCAAAATGTCTAGAATACTTGCAAGATGGTTAAAGTTTAATTTTTGATTAAAAGAAATCAGTTAGAAAAGGAACTTTCATCATATATGACCAGTAAGAGAATTGGCGACTTTTACGAAAAAAGACGCCATATCTGTAATTGCCCTTTGATTTGGTTGTTACTCGTTCAAAACTTATTCCAAATGTCTAAACTGCTTTCCAGAGGGTTAAAGTTGATTTCTTTTTTCAGAGAAATCATTTGGCAAAGAAACTTTGATCACAAAAGATCAAAAACAGAATTGCCGATTTTTACGGAATTATCCGTCATATCAGTAATTTGCTTTGATTTTTGTTGCTTCTTGACAGAAATCAGTTGCAAAAGGAACTTTCATCATATATGACCAGTAAGAGAATCGGCCACTTTTACGAAAAAAGACGCGAATCTGTAATTGCCCTTTGATTTGGTTGTTACTCGTTCAAAACTTACTCCAAATGTCTAAACTGCTTGCAAGAGGGTTAAAGTTGAATTCTTCATTCAGAGAAATCATTTGCAAAAGGAACTTTCATCATAAATTACCAAAAACAGAATTGGCAACTTTTACGAAAAAACACGCCATATCTGTAATCGCCCTTTGATTTGGTTGTTACTCGTTCAAAACTTATTCCAAATGTCTAAACTGCTTGCAAGAGGGTTAAAGTTGAAATCTTCATTCAGAGAAATCATTTGCAAAAGAAACTTTGATAAACAAAGACCAAAAACAGAATCGGCGACTTTTACGAAAAAAGACGCCATATATGTAATTGCCGTTTGATTTTGTTGTTACTTGTTCAAAACTTATTCCAAATGTCTAGAATGCTTGCAAGATGGTTAAAGTTTAATTTTTGATTGAAAGAAATCAGTTAGAAAAGGAACTTTCATCATAAATTACCAAAAACAGAATTGGCGGCTTTTACGAAAAAAGACGCCATATCTGTTATTGCCCTTTGATTTGTTTGTTACTCGTTCAAAGCTTATTCTAAATGTCTAAACTGGTTGCGAGAGGGTTAAAGTTTATTTCTTCATTCAGAGAAATCATTTGTAAAATAAACTTTGATCACCAAAGACCAAGAACAGAATCGGCGACTTTTACGAAAAAAGACGCCATATCTGTAATTGCCCTTTGATTTTGTTGTTATTCTTTCAAAACTTATTCCAAATGTCTAGAATGCTTGCAAGATGGTTAAAGTTGAATTTTTGATTGAAAGAAATCAGTTGCAAAAGGAACTTTCATCATAAATGACCAAAAACAGAATTGGCGACTTTTACGAAAAAAGACGCCATATCTGTTATTGCCCTTTGATTTGGTTGTTACTCATTAAAACTTATTCCAAATGTCTAAAGTGCTTGCAAAAGGGTTAAAGTTGAATTCTTCATTTAGAGAAACCATTTGCAAAAGAAATCTTGATCACCAAAGACCAAAAACAGAATTGCCGATTTTTACGGAATTATCCGTCATATCAGTAATTTGCTTTGATTTTTGTTGCTTCTTGTTCAAAACTTATTCAAAATGTTTAAAATACTTGCAAGATGGTTAAAGTTTAATTTTTGATTAAAAGAAATCAGTTAAAAAAGGAACTTTCATCATAAATGACCAAAAACGGAATTGGCGACTTTTACGAAAAAAGACGCAATACCTGTAATTGCCCTTTGATTTGGTTGTTCCTCGTTCAAAACTTATTCCAAATGTCTAAAATGCTTGCAAGAGGGTTAAGGTTGAATTCTTTATTTAGAGAAATCATTTGCTAAAGAAATCTTTATCACTAAAGACCAAAAACAGAATCGGCGACTTTTGCGAAAAAAGATGCCATATCTGTAATTGCCCTTTGATTTTGTTAATACTCGTTCAAAACTTACTCCAAATGTTTAGAATGCTTACAAGATGGTTAAAGTTTAACAAATTTTTGATTGGAAGAAATCAGTTTCAAAAGAAACCTTGATCACCAAAGACCAAAAACAGAATCGGCCACTTTTACGAAAAAAGATGCGAATCTGTAATTACCCTTTGCTTTGGTTGTTACTAGTTCAAAACTTATTCCAAATGTCTAAACTGCTTTCCAGAGGGTTAAAGTTGATTTCTTTTTTCAGAGAAATCATTTGGCAAAGAAACTTTGATCACCAAAGATCAAAAACAGAATTGCCGATTTTTACGGAATTATCCGTCATATTAGTAATTTGCTTTGATTTTTGTTGCTTCTTGTTCAAAACTTATTCAAAATGTCTAGAATGCTTGCAAGATGGTTAAAGTTTAATTTTTGATTGACAGAAATCAGTTGCAAAGGGAACTTTCATCATAAATGACCAAAAACAGATTTGGCGACTTTTACGAAAAAAGACGCCATATCTGTAATTGCCCTTTGATTTTGTTAATACTCGTTCAAAACTTATTCCAAATGTCTAAACTGCTTGCAAGAGGGTTAAAGTTGAAATATTCATTCAGAGAAATCATTTGCAAAAGAAACTTTGATAAACAAAGACCAAAAACAGAATCGGCGACTTTTACGAAAAAAGACGCCATATCTGTAATTGCCCTTTGATTTCGTTATTACTCGTTCAAAACTTACTCCAAATGTCTAGAATGCTTACAAGATGGTTAAAGTTTAATGAATTTTTGATTGGAAGAAATCAGTTTCAAAAGAAACCTTGATCACCAAAGACCAAAAACAGAATCGGCCACTTTTACGAAAAAAGACGGGAATCTGTAATTGCCCTTTGATTTGGTTGTTACTCGTTCAAAACTTATTCCAAATGTCTAAACTGCTTGCAAGAGGGTTAAAGTTGAATTCTTCATTTAGAGAAATCATTTGCAAAAGGAACTTTCATCATAAATTACCAAAAACAGAATTGGCAACTTTTACGAAAAAACACGCCATATCTGTAATCGCCCTTTGATTTGGTTGTTACTCGTTCAAAACTTATTCCAAATGTCTAAACTGCTTGCAAGAGGGTTAAAGTTGAAATCTTCATTCAGAGAAATCATTTGCAAAAGAAACTTTGATAAACAAAGACCAAAAACAGAATCGGCGACTTTTACGAAAAAAGACGCCATATATGTAATTGCCGTTTGATTTTGTTGTTACTCGTTCAAAACTTATTCCAAATGTCTAGAATGCTTGCAAGATGGTTAAAGTTTAATTTTTGATTGAAAGAAATCAGTTGCAAAAGGAACTTTCATCATAAATGACCAAAAACAGAATCGGCGACTTTTACGAAAAAAGACGCCATATCTGTTATTGCCCTTTGATTTGTTTGTTACTCGTTGAAAGCTTATTCTAAATGTCTAAACTGCATGCGAGAGGGTTAAAGCTTATTTCTTCATTCAGAGAAATCATTTGTAAAATAAACTTTGATCACCAAAGACCAAGAACAGAATCGGCGACTTTTACGAAAAAAGACGCCATATCTGTAATTGCCCTTTGATTTTGTTGTTATTCTTTCAAAACTTATTCCAAATGTCTAGAATGCTTGCAAGATGGTTAAAGTTGAATTTTTGATTGAAAGAAATCAGTTGCAAAAGGAACTTTCATCATAAATGACCAAAAACAGAATTGGCGACTTTTACGAAAAAAGACGCCATATCTGTTATTACCCTTTGATTTGGTTGTTACTCATTAAAACTTATTCCAAATGTCTAAAGTGCTTGCAAAAGGGTTAAAGTTGAATTCTTCATTTAGAGAAATCATTTGCAAAAGGAACTTTCATCATAAATTACCAAAAACAGAATTGGCAACTTTTACGAAAAAACACGCCATATCTGTAATTGCCCTTTGATTTGGTTGTTACTCGTTCAAAACTTATTCCAAATGTCTAAACTGCTTGCAAGAGGGTTAAAGTTGAAATCTTCATTCAGAGAAATCATTTGCAAAAGAAACTTTGATAAACAAAGACCAAAAACAGAATCGGCGACTTTAACGAAAAAAGACGCCATATATGTAATTGCCGTTTGATTTTGTTGTTACTCGTTCAAAACTTATTCCAAATGTCTAGAATGCTTGCAAGATGGTTAAAGTTTAATTTTTTATTGAAAGAAATCAGTTAGAAAAGGAACTTTCATCATAAATTACCAAAAACAGAATTGGCAACTTTTACGAAAAAAGACGCCATATCTGTAATTGCCCTTCGATTTGGTTGTTACTCGTTCAAAACTTATTCCAAATGTCTAAACTGCTTTCCAGAGGGTTAAAGTTGATTTCTTTTTTCAGAGAAATCATTTGGCAAAGAAACTTTGATCACCAAAGATCAAAAACAGAATTGCCGATTTTTACGGAATTATCCGTCATATCAGTAATTTGCTTTGATTTTTGTTGCTTCTTGTTCAAAACTTATTCAAAATGTCTAGAATGCTTGGAAGATGGTTAAAGTTTAATTTTTGATTGACAGAAATCAGTTGCAAAGGGCACTTTCATCATAAATGACCATAAACGGAATTGGCGACTTTTACGAAAAAAGATGCAATATCTGTAATTGCCCTTTGATTTGGTTGTTCCTCGTTCAAAACTTATTCCAAATGTCTAAAATGCTTGCAAGAGGGTTAAGTTTGAATTCTTTATTTAGAGAAATCATTTGCTAAAGAAATCTTGATCACTAAAGACCAAAAACAGAATCGGCGACTTTTACGAAAAAAGACGCCATATCTGTAATTGCCCTTTGATTTGGTTGTTACTCGTTCAAAACTTATTCCAAATGTCTAAACTGCTTGCAAGAGGGTTAAAGTTGAATTCTTCATTTAGAGAAATCATTTGCAAAAGGAACTTTCATCATAAATTACCAAAAACAGAATTGGCAACTTTTACGAAAAAACACGCCATATCTGTAATTGCCCTTTGATTTGGTTGTTACTCGTTCAAAACTTTTTCCAAATGTCTAAACTGCTTGCAAGAGGGTCAAAGTTGAATTCTTCATTTAGAGAAATCTTTTGCAAAAGAAATCTTGATCACCAAAGACCAAAAACAAAATTGCCGATTTTTACGGAATTATCCGTCATATCAGTAATTTGCTTTGATTTTTGTTGCTTCTTGTTCAAAACTTATTCCAAATGTCTAAACTGCTTGCAAAAGGTTAAAGTTGAATTCTTCATTCAGAGAAATCATTTGCAAAAGAAACTTTGATAAACAAAGACCAAAAACAGAATCGGCGACTTTTACGAAAAAAGATGCAATATCTATAATTGCCCTTTGATTTGGTTGTTACTCGTTCCAAACTTATTCCAAATGTCTAAACTGCTTGCAAGAGGGTTAAAGTTGAAATATTCATTCAGAGAAATCATTTGCAAAAGAAACTTTGATAAACAAAGACCAAAAACAGAATCGGCGACTTTTACGAAAAAACACGCCATATCTGTAATTGCCCTTTGATTTGGTTTTTACTCGTTCAAAAGTTATTCCAAATGTCTAAACTGCTTTCCAGAGGGTTAAAGTTGTTTTCTTCATTCAGAGAATTCATTTGTAAAAGAAACTTTGATCACCAAAGATCAAAAACAGAATTGCCGATTTTTACGGAATTATTCGTCATATCAGTAATTTGCTTTGATTTTGTTGTTACTCGTTCAAAACTTATTCCGAATGTCTAGAATGCTTGCAAGATGGTTAAAGTTTAATAAATTTTTGATTGGAAGGTATCAGTTTCAAAAGGAACTTTCATCATAAATGACCAAAAACAGAATTGGTATCTTTTACGAAAAAAGACGCCATATCTATAATTGCCCTTTGATTTGTTTGTTACTCGTTCAAAACTTATTCCAAATGTCTAAACTGCTTACAAGAGGGTCAAAGTTGAATTGTTTATTTAGAGAAATCATTTGCAAAAGGAACTTTCATCATAAATGACCAAAAATAGAATTGGCGACTTTTACGAAAAAACATGCAATATCTGTAATTGCCCTTTGATTTGGTTGTTACTCGTTCAAAACCTATTCCAAATGTCTAAACTGCTTGCAAGAGGGTTAAAGTTGAATTCTTCATTCAGAGAAATCATTTGCAAAATAAACTTTGATCACCAGAGAACAAAAACAGAATTGGCTACTTTTACGAAAAAACACGCCATATCTGTAATTGCCCTTTGATTTGGTTGTTACTTGTTCAAAACCTATTCCAAATGTCTAAATTGCTTGCAAGAGGGTTAATATTGAATTCTTCATTTAGAGAAATCATTTGCAAAATATACTTTGATCACCAAAGAACAAAAACAGAATCGGCAACTTTTACGAAAAAAGACGCCATATCTGTAATTGCCTTTTGATTTTGTTGTTACTTGTTCAAAACTTATTCCAAATGTATAGAATGCTTGCAAGATGGTTAAAGTTTGATTTTGGATTGAAAGAAATCAGTTGCAGAAGGAACTTTCATCATAAATGACCAAAAACAGAATCGGCGACTTCTACGAAAAAACACGCCATATCTGTAATTGCCCTTTGATTTGGTTGTTACTCTTTCAAAACTTATTTCAATTGTCTAAACTGCTCGCAAAAGGGTTAAAGTTGATTTCTTCATTCAGAGAAATCATTTGCAAAAGAAACTTTGATAAACTAAGACCAAAAACAGAATCGGCGACTTTTACGAAAAAAGACGCCATATATGTAATTGCCCTTTGATTTGGTTGTTACTCGTTCAAAACTTATTCCAAATGTCTAAACTGCTTTCCAGAGGGTTAAAGTTGATTTCTTTATTCAGAGAAATCATTTGGAAAAGAAACTTTGATCACCAAAGATCAAAAACAGAATTGCCGATTTTTACGGAATTATCCCTCATATCAGTAATATGCTTTGATTTTTGTTTCTTCTTGTTCAAAACTTATTCAAAATGTCTAGAATGCTTGCAAGATGGTTAAAGTTTAATTTTTGATTGACAGAAATCAGTTGCAAAGGGAACTTTCATCATAAATGACCAAAAACGGAATTGGCGACTTTTACGAAAAAAGACGCAATATCTGTAATTGCCCTTTGATTTGGTTGTTACTCGTTCAAAGCTTATTGCAAATGTCTAAACTGCTTGCAAGAGGGATAAAGTTGAATTCTTCTTTCAGAGAAATCAATTGCAAAATAAACTTTGATCACCAAAGACCAAAAACAGAATCGGCGACTTTTACGAAAAAAGACGCCATATCTGTAATTGCCCTTTGATTTGGTTGTTACTCGTGCAAAACTTATTCCAAATGTCTAAAATGCTTGCAAGAGAGTTAAAGTTGAATTCTTCATTCAGAGAAATCATTTGCAAAAGAAACTTTGATCACCAAAGATATGAAACAGAATTGCCGATTTTTACGGAATTATCCGCCATATCAGTAATTTGCTTGGATTTTTGTTGTTTCTTGTTCAGAACTTATTCAAAATGTCTAAAATGCTTGCGAGAGGGTTAAAGTTGAATTCTTCATTCAGAGAAATCATTTGCAAAAGAAACCTTGATCACCAAAGACCAAAAACAGAATCGGCCACTTTTACGAAAAAATACGCCATATCTGTAATTGCCCTTTGATTTGGTTGTTACTCGTGCAAAACTTATTCCAAATGTCTAAAATGCTTGCAAGAGAGTTAAAGTTGAATTCGTCATTCAGAGAAATCATTTGCAAAAGAAACTTTGATCACCAAAGATCAAAAACAGAATTGCCGATTTTTACGGAATTATCCGCCATATCAGTAATTTGCTTTGTTTTTGTTGCTACTCGTTTAAAACTTATTCCAAATGTCTAGTATGCTTGCAAGATGGTTAAAGTTTAATTTTTGATTAAAAGAAATCAGTTGCAAAAGGAACTTTCATCAAAGGTTCCCAAAATCTTAATTGGCGACTTTTAAGAAAAACGACGCCATATCTGTAATTGCCCTTTGATTTGGTTGTTACTCGTGCAAAACTTATTCCAAATGTCTAAAATGCTTGCAAGAGAGTTAAAGTTGAATTCGTCATTCAGAGAAATCATTTGCAAAAGAAACTTTGATCACCAAAGATCAAAAACAGAATTGCCGATTTTTACGGAATTATCCGCCATATCAGTAATTTGCTTTAATTTTTGTTGCTTCTTGTTCAAAACTTATTCAAAATGTCTAGAATGCTTGCGAGAGGGTTAAAGTTGAATTCTTCATTCAGAGAAATCATTTGCAAAATATGCTTTGATCACCAAAGACCAAAAACAGAATCGGTGACTTTTACGAAAAAAGACGCCATATCTGTAATTGCCCTTTGATTTTGTTGTTACTTGTTCAAAACTTATTCCAAATGTCTAAACTGCTTGCAAGATGGTTAAAGTTTAATTTTTAATTAAAAGAAATCAGTTGCAAAAGGAACTTTCATCAAAGGTTCCCAAAATCTTAATTGGCGACTTTTAAGAAAAACGACGCCATATCTGTAATTGGCATTGACTTTATTGTTACTCGTTCAAAATTTATTCCAAATGTCTAGAATGCTTGCAAGAAGGTTAAAGTTGAATTCTTCATTCAGAGAAATCATTTGCAAAAGAAACTTCGATCACCAAAGATCAAAAACAGAATTGGCGATCTTTACGGAATTATCCGCCATCTCTGTAATTGCCCTTTGATTTTGTTGTTACTTGTTCAAAACTTATTCCAAATGTCTAGAATGCTTGCAAGATGGTTAAAGTTGAATTCTTCTTTCAGAGAAATCATTTGCAAAAGAAACTTTGATCAACAAAGACCAAAAACAGAATCGGCGACTTTTACGAAAAAAACACGCCATATCTGTAATTGCCCTTTGATTTGTTTGTTACTCTTTCAAAACTTATTTCAATTGTCTAAACTGCTTGCAAGAGGGTTAAAGTTGAATTTTTCTTTCAGAGAAATCAATTGCAAAATAAACTTTGATCACCAAAGACCAAAAACAGAATCAGCGACTTTTACGAAAAAAGACGCCATATCTGTAATTGCCCTTTGATTTGGTTGTTACTCGTGCAAAACTTATTCCAAATGTCTAAAATGCTTGCAAGAGAGTTAAAGTTGAATTCTTCATTCAGAGAAATCATTTGCAAAAGAAATTTTGATCACCAAAGATCAAAAACGGAATTTCTGATTTTTACGGAATTATCCACCATATCAGTAATTTGCTTTGATTTTTGTTGCTTCTTGTTCAAAACTTATTCAAAATGTCTAGAATGCTTGCGAGAGGGTTAGAGTTGAATTCTTCATTCAGAGAAATCATTTGCAATATATACTTTGATCACCAAAGACCAAAAACAGAATCGACGACTTTTACGAAAAAATCGCCATATCTGTAATTGCCCTTTGATTTTGTTGTTACTTGTTCAAAACTTATTCTAAATGTCTAAACTGCTTGCAAGATGGTTAAAGTTTAATTTTTGATTGAAAGAAATCATTTGCAAAATATACTTCGATCACCAAAGACCAAAAACAGAATCGGCGACTTTTACGAAAAAAAATTCCATATCTGTAATTGCCCTTTGATTTGGTTGTTACTTGTTCAAAACTTAATCCAAATGTCTAGAATGCTTGCAAGATGGTTAAAGTTTAATTTTTGATTGAAAGAAATCAGTTAAAAAAGGAACTTTCATCATAAATGACCAAAAACAGAATTCGCGACTTTTACGAAAAAAGACGCCATATCTGTAATTGCCCTTTGATTTGGTTGATACTCGTTCAAAGCTTATTCCAAATGTCTAGAATGCTTGCAAGATGGTTAAAGTTTAATTTTTGATTGAAAGAAATCAGTTAAAAAAGGTATTTTTATCAAATGACCAAAAACAGAATTGGCGACTTTTACGAAAAAAGACGCCATATCTGTAATCGCCCTTTGATTTGGTTGTTACTCGTTCAAAGCTTATTCCAAATGTCTAAAATGCTTTCCAGAGGGTTAAAGTTGAATTCTTCATTCAGAGAAATCATTTGCAAAATAAACTTTGATCACCAGAGACCAAAAACAGAATTGGCGACTTTTACAAAAAAACACGCCATATCTGTAATTTCCCTTAGATTTTGTTGTTACTCGTTCAAAACTTATTCCAAATGTCTAGAATGCTTGCAAGATGGTTAAAGTTTTATTTTTGATTAAAAGAAATCAGTTGCAAAAGAAACTTTCATCAAAGGTTCCCAAAATCTTAATTGGCGACTTTTAAGAAAAACGACGCCATATCTGTAATTGCCCTTTGATTTGGTTGTTACTTGTGCAAAACTTATTCCAAATGTCTAAAATGCTTGCAAGAGAGTTAAAGTTGAATTCGTCATTCAGAGAAATCATTTGCAAAAGAAACTTTGATCACCAAAGACCAAAAACAGAATCGGCGACTTTTACGAAAAAAGACGCCATATCTGTAATTGCCCTTTGATTTTGTTGTTACTTGTTCAAAACTTATTCCGAATGTCTAAACTGCTTGCAAGATGGTTAAAGTTTTATTTTTGATTAAAAGAAATCATTTGCAAAAGGAACTTTCATCAAAGGTTCCCAAAATCTTAATTGGCGACTTTTAAGAAAAACGACGCCATATCTGTAATTGCCCTTTGATTTGGTTGTTACTCGTGCAAAACTTATTCCAAATGTCTAAAATGCTTGCAAGAGAGTTAAAGTTGAATTCGTCATTCAGAGAAATCATTTGCAAAATATACTTTGATCACCAAAGACCAAAAACAGAATCGGCGACTTTTACGAAAAAAGACGCCATATCTGTAATTGCCCCTTGATTTTGTTGTTACTTGTTCAAAACTTATTCCAAATGTCTAAACTGCTTTCCAGAGGGTTAAAGTTGAATTCTTCATTCAGAGAAATCATTTGCAAAATAAAGTTTGATCACCAGAGACAAAAAACAGAATTGGCGACTTTTACAAAAAAACACGCCATATCTGTAATTTCCCTTAGATTTTGTTAATTTCCCTTAGATTTTGTTGTTACTCGTTCAAAACTTATTCCAAATGTCTAGAATGCTTGCAAGATGGTTAAAGTTTAATTTTTGATTAAAAGAAATCAGTTGCAAAAGGAACTTTCATCAAAGTTTCCCAAAATCTTAATTGGCGATGTTTAAGAAAAACGACGCCATATCTGTAATTGCCCTTTGATTTGGTTGTTACTCGTGCAAATCTTATTCCAAATGACTAAAATGCTTGCAAGAGAGTTAAAGTTGAATTCGTCATTCAGAGAAATCATTTGCAAAAGAAACTTTGATCACCAAAGATCAAAAACAGAATTGGCGATCTTTACGGAACTATCCGCCATCTCTGTAATTGCCCTTTGATTTTGTTGTTACTTGTTCAAAACTTATTCCAAATGTCTAGAATGCTTGCAAGATGGTTAAAGTTGAATTCTTCTTTCAGAGAAATCATTTGCCAAAGAAACTTTGATCAACAAAGACCAAAAACAGAATCGGCGACTTTTACGAAAAAACACGCCATATCTGTAATTGCTCTTTGATTTGTTTGTTACTCTTTCAAAACTTATTTCAATTGTCTAAACTGCTTGCAAGAGGGTTAAAGTTGAATTCTTCTTTCAGAGAAATCAATTGCAAAATAAACTTTGATCACCAAAGACCAAAAACAGAATCGGCGACTTTTACGAAAAAAGACGCCATATCTGTAATTGCCCTTTGATTTGGTTGTTACTCGTGCAAAACTTATTCCAAATGTCTAAAATGCTTGCAAGAGAGTTAAAGTTGAATTCTTCATTCAGAGAAATCATTTGCAAAAGAAACTTTGATCACCAAAGATCAAAAACGGAATTGCTGATTTTTACGGAATTATCCGCCATATCAGTAATTTGCTTTGATTTTTGTTGCTTCTTGTTCAAAACTTATTCAAAAGGTCTAGAATGCTTGCGAGAGGGTTAAAGTTGAATTCTTCATTCAGAGAAATCATTTGCAATATATACTTTGATCACCAATGACCAAAAACAGAATCGGCGACTTTTACGAAAAAATCGCCATATCTGTAATTGCCCTTTGATTTTGTTGTTACTTGTTCAAAACTTATTCCAAATGTCTAAACTGCTTGCAAGATGGTTAAAGTTTAATTTTTGATTGAAAGAAATCATTTGCAAAATATACTTTGATCACCAAAAACCAAAAACAGAATCGGCGACTTTTACGAAAAAACATTCCATATCTTTAATTGCCCTTTGATTTGGTTGTTACTCTTTCAAAACTTATTCCAAATGTCTAAACTGCTTTCCAGAGGGTTAAAGTTGAATTCTTCTTTCAGAGAAATCAATTGCAAAATAAACTTTGATCACTAAAGACCAAAAACAGAATCGGCGACTTTTACGAAAAAAGACGCCATATCTGTAATTGCCCTTTGATTTGGTTGTTACTCGTGCAAAACTTATTCCAAATGTCTAAAATGCTTGCAAGAGAGTTAAAGTTGAATTCTTCATTCAGAGAAATCATTTGCAAAAGAAACTTTGATCACCAAAGACCAAAAACAGAATGGACGACTTTTACGAAAAAATCGCCATATCTGTAATTGCCCTTTGATTTTGTTGTTACTTGTTCAAAACTTATTCCAAATGTCTAAACTGCTTGCAAGATGGTTAAAGTTTTATTTTTGATTAAAAGAAATCAGTTGCAAAAGGAACTTTCATCAAAGGTTTCCAAAATCTTAATTGGCGACTTTTAAGAAAAACGACGCCATATCTGTAATTGCCCTTTGATTTGGTTGTTACTCGTGCAAAACTTATTCCAAATGTCTAAAATGCTTGCAAGAGAGTTAAAGTTGAAATCGTCATTCAGAGAAATCATTTGCAAAAGAAACTTTGATCACCAAAGACCAAAAACAGAATCGGCGACTTTTACGAAAAAAGACGCCATATCTGTAATTGCCCTTTGATTTGGTTGTTACTTGTTCAAAGCTTATTCCAAATGTCTAAACTGCTTTCCAGAGGGTTAAAGTTGAATTCTTCATTCAGAGAAATCATTTGCAAAATAAACTTTGATCACCAGAGACAAAAAACAGAATTGGCGACTTTTACAAAAAAACACGCCATATCTGTTATTTCCCTTAGATTTTGTTGTTACTCGTTCAAAACTTATTCCAAATGTCTAGAATGCTTGCAAGATGGTTAAAGTTTAATTTTTGATTAAAAGAAATCAGTTGCAAAAGGAACTTTCATCAAAGTTTCCCAAAATCTTAATTGGCGATGTTTAAGAAAAACGACGCCATATCTGTAATTGCCCTTTGATTTGGTTGTTACTCGTGCAAATCTTATTCCAAATGACTAAAATGCTTGCAAGAGAGTTAAAGTTGAATTCGTCATTCAGAGAAATCATTTGCAAAAGAAACTTTGATCACCAAAGATCAAAAACAGAATTGGCGATCTTTACGGAACTATCCGCCATCTCTGTAATTGCCCTTTGATTTTGTTGTTACTTGTTCAAAACTTATTCCAAATGTCTAGAATGCTTGCAAGATGGTTAAAGTTGAATTCTTCTTTCAGAGAAATCATTTGCCAAAGAAACTTTGATCAACAAAGACCAAAAACAGAATCGGCGACTTTTACGAAAAAACACGCCATATCTGTAATTGCTCTTTGATTTGTTTGTTACTCTTTCAAAACTTATTTCAATTGTCTAAACTGCTTGCAAGAGGGTTAAAGTTGAATTCTTCTTTCAGAGAAATCAATTGCAAAATAAACTTTGATCACCAAAGACCAAAAACAGAATCGGCGACTTTTACGAAAAAAGACGCCATATCTGTAATTGCCCTTTGATTTGGTTGTTACTCGTGCAAAACTTATTCCAAATGTCTAAAATGCTTGCAAGAGAGTTAAAGTTGAATTCTTCATTCAGAGAAATCATTTGCAAAAGAAACTTTGATCACCAAAGATCAAAAACGGAATTGCTGATTTTTACGGAATTATCCGCCATATCAGTAATTTGCTTTGATTTTTGTTGCTTCTTGTTCAAAACTTATTCAAAAGGTCTAGAATGCTTGCGAGAGGGTTAAAGTTGAATTCTTCATTCAGAGAAATCATTTGCAATATATACTTTGATCACCAAAGACCAAAAACAGAATCGGCGACTTTTACGAAAAAATCGCCATATCTGTAATTGCCCTTTGATTTTGTTGTTACTTGTTCAAAACTTATTCCAAATGTCTAAACTGCTTGCAAGATGGTTAAAGTTTAATTTTTGATTGAAAGAAATCATTTGCAAAATATACTTTGATCACCAAAAACCAAAAACAGAATCGGCGACTTTTACGAAAAAACATTCCATATCTTTAATTGCCCTTTGATTTGGTAGTTACTCTTTCAAAACTTATTCCAAATGTCTAAACTGCTTTCCAGAGGGTTAAAGTTGAATTCTTCTTTCAGAGAAATCAATTGCAAAATAAACTTTGATCACTAAAGACCAAAAACAGAATCGGCGACTTTTACGAAAAAAGACGCCATATCTGTAATTGCCCTTTGATTTGGTTGTTACTCGTGCAAAACTTATTCCAAATGTCTAAAATGCTTGCAAGAGAGTTAAAGTTGAATTCTTCATTCAGAGAAATCATTTGCAAAAGAAACTTTGATCACCAAAGACCAAAAACAGAATGGACGACTTTTACGAAAAAATCGCCATATCTGTAATTGCCCTTTGATTTTGTTGTTACTCGTTCAAAACTTATTCCAAATGTCTAGAATGCTTGCAAGATGGTTAAAGTTTAATTTCTGATTAAAAGAAATCAGTTGCAAAACGAACTTTCATCAAAGGTTTCCAAAATCTTAATTGGCGACTTTTAAGAAAAACGACGCCATATCTGTAATTGCCCTTTGATTTGGTTGTTACTCGTGCAAAACTTATTCCAAATGTTTAAACTGCTCGCAAGAGGATTAAAGTTGAATTCTTCATTTAGAGAAATCATTTGCAAAAGAAACCTTGATCACCAAAGATCAAAAACAGAGTCGGCCACTTTTACGAAAAAAGATGCCATATCTGTAGTTACCCTTTGATTTTGTTGTTACTCGTTCAAAACTTAATCCAAATGTCTAGAATGCTTGCAAGATGGTTAAAGTTTAATTTTTGATTGAAAGAAATCAGTTAAAAAAGGAACTTTCATCATAAATGACCAAAAACAGAATTCGCGACTTTTACGAAAAAAGACGCCATATCTGTAATTGCCCTTTGATTTGGTTGATACTCGTTCAAAGCTTATTCCAAATGTCTAGAATGCTTGCAAGATGGTTAAAGTTTAATTTTTGATTGAAAGAAATCAGTTAAAAAAGCTATTTTTATCATAAATGACCCAAAACAGAATTGGCGACTTTTACGAAAAAAGACGCCATATCTGTAATCGCCCTTTGATTTGGTTGTTACTCGTTCAAAGCTTATTCCAAATGTCTAAAATGCTTTCCAGAGGGTTAAAGTTGAATTCTTCATTCAGAGAAATCATTTGCAAAATAAACTTTGATCACCAGAGACCAAAAACAGAATTGGCGACTTTTACAAAAAAACACGCCATATCTGTAATTTCCCATAGATTTTGTTGTTACTCGTTCAAAACTTATTCCAAATGTCTAGAATGCTTGCAAGATGGTTAAAGTTTAATTTTTGATTAAAAGAAATCAGTTGCAAAAGAACTTTCATCAAAGGTTCCCAAAATCTTAATTGGCGACTTTTAAGAAAAACGACGCCATATCTGTAATTGTCCTTTGATTTGGTTGTTACTCGTGCAAAACTTATTCCAAATGTCTAAAATGCTTGCAAGAGAGTTAAAGTTGAATTCGTCATTCAGAGAAATCATTTGCAAAAGAAACTTTGATCACCAAAGATCAAAAACAGAATTGCCGATTTTTACGGAATTATCCGCCATATCAGTAATTTGCTTTGATTTTGTTGCTTCTTGTTCAAAACTTATTCAAAATGTCTAGAATGCTTGCGAGAGGGTTAAAGTTGAATTCTTCATTCAGAGAAATCATTTGCAAAATATACTTTGATCACCAAAGACCAAAAACAGAATCGGTGACTTTTACGAAAAAAGACGCCATATCTGTAATTGCCCTTTGATTTTGTTGTTACTTGTTCAAAACTTATTCCAAATGTCTAAACTGCTTGCAAGATGGTTAAAGTTTTATTTTTGATTAAAAGAAATCAGTTGCAAAAGGAACTTTCATCAAAGGTTCCCAAAATCTTAATTGGCGACTTTTAAGAAAAACGACGCCATATCTGTAATTGCCCTTTGATTTGGTTGTTACTCGTGCAAAACTTATTCCAAATGTCTAAAATGCTTGCAAGAGAGTTAAAGTTGAATTAGTCATTCAGAGAAATCATTTGCAAAAGAAACTTTGATCACCAAAGTCCGAAAACAGAATCGGCGACTTTTGCGAAAAAAGACGCCATATCTGTAATTGCCCTTTGATTTGGTTGTTACTTGTTCAAAGCTTATTCCAAATGTCTAAACTGCTTTCCAGAGGGTTAAAGTTGAATTCTTCATTCAGAGAAATCATTTGCAAAATAAACTTTGATCACCAGAGACCAAAAACAGAATTTGCGACTTTTACAAAAAAACACGCCATTTCTGTAATTTCCCTTAGATTTTGTTGTTACTCGTTCAAAACTTATTCCAAATGTCTAGAATGCTTGCAAGATGGTTAAAGTTTAATTTTTGATTAAAAGAAATCAGTTGCAAAAGGAACTTTCATCAAAGGTTCCCAAAATCTTAATTGGCGATTTTTAAGAAAAACGACGCCATATCTGTAATTGCCCTTTGATTTGGTTGTTACTCGTGCAAATCTTATTCCAAATGTCTAAAATGCTTGCAAGAGAGTTAAAGTTGAATTCGTCATTCAGAGAAATCATTTGCAAAAGAAACTTTGATCTTCAAAGATCAAAAACAGAATTGCCGATTTTTACGGAATTATCAGCCATATCAGTAATTTGCTTTGATTTTTGATTTTAATTGCCCTTTGACTTTATTGTTACTCGTTCAAAACTTAATCCAAATGTCTAGAATGCTTGCAAGATGGTTAAAGTTTAATTTTTGATTGAAAGAAATCAGTTAAAAAAGGAACTTTCATCATAAATGACCAAAAACAGAATTGGCGACTTTTACGAAAAAAGACGCCATATCTGTAATTGCCCTTTGATTTGGTTGATACTCGTTCAAAGCTTATTCCAAATGTCTAGAATGCTTGCAAGATGGTTAAAGTTTAATTTTTGATTGAAAGAAATCAGTTAAAAAAGGTATTTTTATCATAAATGACGCAAAACAGAATTGGCGACTTTTACGAAAAAAGACGCCATATCTGTAATCGCCCTTTGATTTGGTTGTTACTCGTTCAAAGCTTATTCCAAATGTCTAAACTGCTTTCCAGAGGGTTAAAGTTGAATTCTTCATTCAGAGAAATCATTTGCAAAATAAACTTTGATCACCAGAGACCAAAAACAGAATTGGCGACTTTTACAAAAAAACACGCCATATCTGTAATTTCCCTTAGATTTTGTTGTTACTCGTTCAAAACTTATTCCAAATGTCTAGAATGCTTGCAAGATGGTTAAAGTTTAATTTTTGATTAAAAGAAATCAGTTGCAAAAGGAACTTTCATCAAAGGTTCCCAAAATCTTAATTGGCGACTTTTAAGAAAAACGACGCCATATCTGTAATTGCCCTTTGATTTGGTTGTTACTCGTGCAAAACTTATTCCAAATGTCTAAAATGCTTGCAAGAGAGTTAAAGTTGAATTCGTCATTCAGAGAAATCATTTGCAAAAGAAACTTTGATCACCAAAGATCAAAAACAGAATTGCCGATTTTTACGGAATTATCCGCCATATCAGTAATTTGCTTTGATTTTTGTTGCTTCTTGTTCAAAACTTATTCAAAATGTCTAGAATGCTTGCGAGAGGGTTAAAGTTGAATTCTTCATTCAGAGAAATCATTTGCAAAATATACTTTGATCACCAAAGACCAAAAACAGAATCGGCGACTTTTACGAAAAAAGACGCCATATCTGTAATTGCCCTTTGATTTTGTTGTTACTTTTTCAAAACTTATTCCAAATGTCTAAACTGCTTGCAAGATGGTTAAAGTTTTATTTTTGATTAAAAGAAATCAGTTGCGAAAGGAACTTTCATCAAAGGTTCCCAAAATCTTAATTGGCGACTTTTAAGAAAAACGACGCCATATCTGTAATTGCCCTTTGATTTGGTTGTTACTCGTGCAAAACTTATTCCAAATGTCTAGAATGCTTGCAAGAAGGTTTACATTGAATTCTTCATACAGAGAAATCATTTGCAAAAGAAACTTTGATCACCAAAGATCAAAAACAGAATTGGCGATATTTACGGAACTATCCGCCATCTCTGTAATTGCCCTTTGATTTTGTTGTTACTCGTTCAAAACTTATTCCAAATGTCTAGAATGCTTGCAAGATGGTTAAAGTTTAATTTTTGATTAAAAGAAATCAGTTGCAAAAGGAACTTTCATCAAAGGTTCCCAAAATCTTAATTGGCGATTTTTAAGAAAAACGACGCCATATCTGTAATTGCCCTTTGATTTGGTTGTTACTCGTGCAAATCTTATTCCAAATGTCTAAAATGCTTGCAAGAGAGTTAAAGTTGAATTCGTCATTCAGAGAAATCATTTGCAAAAGAAACTTTGATCTTCAAAGATCAAAAACAGAATTGCCGATTTTTACGGAATTATCAGCCATATCAGTAATTTGCTTTGATTTTTGATTTTAATTGCCCTTTGACTTTATTGTTACTCGTTCAAAACTTAATCCAAATGTCTAGAATGCTTGCAAGATGGTTAAAGTTTAATTTTGATTGAAAGAAATCAGTTAAAAAAGGAACTTTCATCATAAATGACCAAAAACAGAATTGGCGACTTTTACGAAAAAAGACGCCATATCTGTAATTGCCCTTTGATTTGGTTGATACTCGTTCAAAGCTTATTCCAAATGTCTAGAATGCTTGCAAGATGGTTAAAGTTTAATTTTTGATTGAAAGAAATCAGTTAAAAAAGGTATTTTTATCATAAATGACGCAAAACAGAATTGGCGACTTTTACGAAAAAAGACGCCATATCTGTAATCGCCCTTTGATTTGGTTGTTACTCGTTCAAAGCTTATTCCAAATGTCTAAACTGCTTTCCAGAGGGTTAAAGTTGAATTCTTCATTCAGAGAAATCATTTGCAAAATAAACTTTGATCACCAGAGACCAAAAACAGAATTCGCGACTTTTACAAAAAAACACGCCATATCTGTAATTTCCCTTAGATTTTGTTGTTACTCGTTCAAAACTTATTCCAAATGTCTAGAATGCTTGCAAGATGGTTAAAGTTTAATTTTTGATTAAAAGAAATCAGTTGCAAAAGGAACTTTCATCAAAGGTTCCCAAAATCTTAATTGGCGACTTTTATGAAAAACGACGCCATATCTGTAATTGGTCAGCCCCGATGACCCTTCAAATCCCTTTTTTCCAGCCGCCGCAACTTAAGAGTTTGGTTTTTTTATTCCGATTTCTAAAGTTTTTATCCGATCGGGTTAAGTTTGGTCTCCCGATCTGTGTATTTACTTTACTCTCAAGCTTTTTGAGGGCAGTGTTCCGGTTGGGATACGCTTTCAATTCATCCAATCGGGCTAAGTTTGGTTTCCCGATATGTGTTAAAAACAATTCAATATGGCTGCCAAAGCGGTGCTTTTTCGTTCGTTCGTTGTTTATCTCTTGCCAGCTTTTATTTTATATACAATCATTATATTTTGTTGAAGTGGCTTTTAAACTTATAACTAAGGAAGATACAACACTGGAGTTAGATTATTAGGATGTTCTTTTCTTTAAAGTATGAAGATTTTAACTTATTTGCTCAAGTTTTTTCCTGAATTGTGAGTTATTGTTTTACCTGCTAGACCTCATTATTTTGTAGCATGAAAACATATTTTTTCATTTTGGACTTGAATATAGAATAACCACCAACAATTGCTGGAATTTGATGGAGTGTATATATATTACAGTTCACGGCTTAACTATCTGATTATTCACAAAAATAATGTTTTCTCGAACTTGAGTGTTTTTTTTTATTTGATACATTTATAGACATTTTATATGCTTGTTCTTCTGTATAGACATTTTATATGCTTGTTCTTCTGGACAATTGGAGATAATATTGATAAAGCATAAATGGAAATTGTTCAAGTATATTAAAGTACAGCTCCTATGTAAATTTGAGAAGGAACGAAGTTCTTTATCAAATTATATTGACGCAAAAATGATTTTTTTCTAGACTTGCGTTTTTCACTGGCAGTTACGTTTTTTTTTTTGGACCGACTTGGAGATAATTATTATAAAGCGTAAATGGAAATTGATCAAGTATATTAAAGTACCGCTCCTATGTGAATCGAGAAAGACCAAAGTTCTTCATCAAATTATATTGACGCAAAAATGATTTTTTTCTAGACTTGCGTTTTTCACTGGTAGTTACGTTTGTTTTTTTGGACCGACTTGGAGATAATTATCAAGAAGCCTAAATGGAAATTGATCAAGTATATTAAAGTACCGCTCCTATGTGAATTTGAGAAAGACCGAAGTTCTTCATCAAATTATTGACGTAAAAATGATTTTTTCTAGACTTAAGTTTTCACTGCGATTTGAAAGCAGACACTTGCATTTGTTCTTTTTGACTTGGAGATAATTAGGATCAAGCGTAAATGGAAATTAATCAAGTATATATTTAAAGTGCAGCTCCTGTGTAAATTTCAGAAAGGCTGAAGTATTCTTAATCAAATTATTGACAAAAATTATGTTTTTCTAGACTTGCGTTTTTTCACTGTGATTTGATGGCGGAAATTTATACATTCTGGACGAATAATGATAAATAATAAATGTATATAAATGGATTAAATATTTTTCAATAGATACATATTGCACGTTTAAGCATATATATTTAGGCTCAGGTTAGGGAAAATACAGTACAATAATTACAGTCTTTCTGGGACGACACCGGGTATGCTAAACATAAAACTTTAAATTTGAATAAATTTTAGATATCAGTGTAAACCTTATTTTGAATTTTTCATTGCTTATTAAAAAAAATATGTAGTTTTAAGCTAAACTATTTCTCTGCAGTTAAGATGAATAAGAATGACACCATTTTAACTTTTACTGATTTACAGCATCTTTGTTTTTGAAACTTTTTTGATTTTTTGTCCAGCTTGAGCTTGAATATAATTATAAGTCTAAGCTTAGTAAAAAATAATAAGTGTATAAATTTTTTATGATTTTTGATAAGTGCAGTATGCCTTGCATTTAACTTCCTTGCAAGGACTTTTATTTTCTTGAATCTGTTGTTGATGTAGCCTTTTGTTGCTGTTCATCTGTATATCTAATTTTTTTTATCTAAATATCTATCCTAATTAAGAGACGAATAATTATTCTGTCATACAGATTGTAACATGGCATATTTTCGTTAATCCATATTGTGTACAAACGTAAATTTGATGATTTTTTTACTCTCGTTCTAGTAAATCATATCAAATTTTAACAACATATCTTTCTAATCATATTAAGCAATTTAGGCTGACCTTCCAGCGCAGCTGGTTTATTGCCCTTTGATTTGGTTGTTACTCGTGCAAAACTTATTCCAAATGTCTAAAATGCTTGCAAGAGAGTTAAAGTTGAATTCGTCATTCAGAGAAATCATTTGCAAAAGAAACTTTGATCACCAAAGATCAAAAACAGAATTGCCGATTTTTACGGAATTATCCGCCATATCAGTAATTTGCTTTGATTTTTGTTGCTTCTTGTTCAAAACTTATTCAAAATGTCTAGAATGCTTGCGAGAGGGTTAAAGTTGAATTCTTCATTCAGAGAAATCATTTGCAAAATATACTTTGATCACCAAAGACCAAAAACAGAATCGGCGACTTTTACGAAAAAAGACGCCATATCTGTAATTGCCCTTTGATTTTGTTGTTACTTGTTCAAAACTTATTCCAAATGTCTAAACTGCTTGCAAGATGGTTAAAGTTTTATTTTTGATTAAAAGAAATCAGTTGCGAAAGGAACTTTCATCAAAGGTTCCCAAAATCTTAATTGGCGACTTTTAAGAAAAACGACGCCATATCTGTAATTGCCCTTTGATTTGGTTGTTACTCGTGCAAAACTTATTCCAAATGTCTAGAATGCTTGCAAGAAGGTTTACATTGAATTCTTCATACAGAGAAATCATTTGCAAAAGAAACTTTGATCACCAAAGATCAAAAACAGAATTGGCGATATTTACGGAACTATCCGCCATCTCTGTAATTGCCCTTTGATTTTGTTGTTACTTGTTCAAAACTTATTCCAAATGTCTAAACTGCTTGCAAGATGGTTAAAGTTTAATTTTTGATTGAAAGAAATCATTTGCAAAATATACTTTGATCACCAAAGACCAAAAACAGAATCGGCGACTTTTACGAAAAAACATTCCATATCTGTAATTGCCCTTTGATTTGGTTGTTACTCTTTCAAAACTTATTCAAAATGTTTAAACTGCTCGCAAGAGGATTAAAGTTGAATTCTTCATTTAGAGAAATCATTTGCAAAAGAAACCTTGATCACCAAAGACCAAAAACAGAGTCGGCCACTTTTACGAAAAAAGATGCCATATCTGTAATTACCCTTTGATTTTGTTGTTACTCGTTCAAAACTTAATCCAAATGTCTAGAATGCTTGCAAGATGGTTAAAGTTTATTATTGAAAGAAATCAGTTAAAAAAGGAACTTTGATCACCAAAGATCAAAAACGGAATTTCTGATTTTTACGGAATTATCCGCCATATCAGTAATTTGCTTTGATTTTTGTTGCTTCTTGTTCAAAACTTATTCAAAATGTCTAGAATGCTTGCGAGAGGGTTAGAGTTGAATTCTTCATTCAGAGAAATCATTTGCAATATATAATTTGATCACCAAAGACCAAAAACAGAATCGACGACTTTTACGAAAAAATCGCCATATCTGTAATTGCCCTTTGATTTTGTTGTTACTTGTTAAAACTTATTCCAAATGTCAAAACTGCTTGCAAGATGGTTAAAGTTTAATTTTTGATTGAAAGAAGTCATTTGCAAAATATACTTTGATCACCAAAGACCAAAAACAGAATCGGCGACTTTTACGAAAAAACATTCCATATCTGTAATTGCCCTTTGATTTGGTTGTTACTCTTTCAAAACTTATTCAAAATGTTTAAACTGCTCGCAAGAGGATTAAAGTTGAATTCTTCATTTAGAGAAATCATTTGCAAAAGAAACCTTGATCACCAAAGATCAAAAACAGAGTCGGCCACTTTTACGAAAAAAGATGCCATATCTGTAGTTACCCTTTGATTTTGTTGTTACTCGTTCAAAACTTAATCCAAATGTCTAGAATGCTTGCAAGATGGTTAAAGTTTAATTTTTGATTGAAAGAAATCAGTTAAAAAAGGAACTTTCATCATAAATGACCAAAAACAGAATTCGCGACTTTTACGAAAAAAGACGCCATATCTGTAATTGCCCTTTGATTTGGTTGATACTCGTTCAAAGCTTATTCCAAATGTCTAGAATGCTTGCAAGATGGTTAAAGTTTAATTTTTGATTGAAAGAAATCAGTTAAAAAAGGTATTTTTATCATAAATGACCCAAAACAGAATTGGCGACTTTTACGAAAAAAGACGCCATATCTGTAATCGCCCTTTGATTTGGTTGTTACTCGTTCAAAGCTTATTCCAAATGTCTAAAATGCTTTCCAGAGGGTTAAAGTTGAATTCTTCATTCAGAGAAATCATTTGCAAAATAAACTTTGATCACCAGAGACCAAAAACAGAATTGGCGACTTTTACAAAAAAACACGCCATATCTGTAATTTCCCATAGATTTTGTTGTTACTCGTTCAAAACTTATTCCAAATGTCTAGAATGCTTGCAAGATGGTTAAAGTTTAATTTTTGATTAAAAGAAATCAGTTGCAAAAGGAACTTTCATCAAAGGTTCCCAAAATCTTAATTGGCGACTTTTAAGAAAAACGACGCCATATCTGTAATTGTCCTTTGATTTGGTTGTTACTCGTGCAAAACTTATTCCAAATGTCTAAAATGCTTGCAAGAGAGTTAAAGTTGAATTCGTCATTCAGAGAAATCATTTGCAAAAGAAACTTTGATCACCAAAGATCAAAAACAGAATTGCCGATTTTTACGGAATTATCCGCCATATCAGTAATTTGCTTTGATTTTTGTTGCTTCTTGTTCAAAACTTATTCAAAATGTCTAGAATGCTTGCGAGAGGGTTAAAGTTGAATTCTTCATTCAGAGAAATCATTTGCAAAATATACTTTGATCACCAAAGACCAAAAACAGAATCGGCGACTTTTACGAAAAAAGACGCCATATCTGTAATTGCCCTTTGATTTTGTTGTTACTTGTTCAAAACTTATTCCAAATGTCTAAACTGCTTGCAAGATGGTTAAAGTTTTATTTTTGATTAAAAGAAATCAGTTGCAAAAGGAACTTTCATCAAAGGTTCCCAAAATCTTAATTGGTGACTTTTAAGAAAAACGACGCCATATCTGTAATTGCCCTTTGATTTGGTTGTTACTCGTGCAAAACTTATTCCAAATGTCTAAAATGCTTGCAAGAGAGTTAAAGTTGAATTCGTCATTCAGAGAAATCATTTGCAAAAGAAACTTTGATCACCAAAGACCAAAAACAGAATCGGCGACTTTTACGAAAAAAGACGCCATATCTGTAATTGCCCTTTGATTTGGTTGTTACTTGTTCAAAGCTTATTCCAAATGTCTAAACTGCTTTCAAGAGGGTTAAAGTTCAATTCTTCATTCAGAGAAATCATTTGCAAAATAAACTTTGATCACCAGAGACCAAAAACAGAATTGGCGACTTTTACAAAAAAACACGCCATATCTGTAATTGCCCTTTGATTTTGTTGTTACTTGTTCAAAACTTATTCCAAATGTCTAAACTGCTTGCAAGATGGTTAACGTTTTATTTTTGATTAAAAGAAATCAGTTGCAAAAGGAACTTTCATCAAAGGTTCCCAAAATCTTAATTGGCGACGTTTAAGAAAAACGACGCCATATCTGTAATTGGCATTGACTTTGGTTGTTACTCGTTCAAAATTTATTCCAAATGTCTAGAATGCTTGCAAGAAGGTTTACATTGAATTCTTCATACAGAGAAATCATTTGTAAAAGAAACTTTGATCACCAAAGATCAAAAACAGAATTGGCG
Source organism: Clytia hemisphaerica (assembly GCF_902728285.1). Taxonomy (NCBI): domain Eukaryota; kingdom Metazoa; phylum Cnidaria; class Hydrozoa; order Leptothecata; family Clytiidae; genus Clytia; species Clytia hemisphaerica. Next base: position 2,630,611 of record NW_027103595.1, on the reverse strand, counting down.
ATCTTTACGGAACTATCCGCCATCTCTGTAATTGCCCTTTGATTTTGTTGTTACTTGTTCAAAACTTATTCCAAATGTCTAGAATGCTTGCAAGATGGTTAAAGTTGAATTCTTCTTTCAGAGAAATCATTTGCCAAAGAAACTTTGATCAACAAAGACCAAAAACAGAATCGGCGACTTTTACGAAAAAACACGCCATATCTGTAATTGCCCTTTGATTTGTTTGTTACTCTTTCAAAACTTATTTCAATTGTCTAAACTGCTTGCAAGAGGGTTAAAGTTGAATTCTTCTTTCAGAGAAATCAATTGCAAAATAAACTTTGATCACCGAAGACCAAAAACAGAATCGGCGACTTTTACGAAAAAAGACGCCATATCTGTAATTGCCCTTTGATTTGGTTGTTACTCGTGCAAAACTTATTCCAAATGTCTAAAATTCTTGCAAGAGAGTTAAAGTTGAATTCTTCATTCAGAGAAATCATTTGCAAAAGAAACTTTGATCACCAAAGATCAAAAACGGAATTGCTGATTTTTACGGAATTAACCGCCATATCAGTAATTTGCTTTGATTTTTGTTGCTTCTTGTTCAAAACTTATTCAAAAAGTCTAGAATGCTTGCGAGAGGGTTAAAGTTGAATTCTTCATTCAGAGAAATCATTTGCAATATATACTTTGATCACCAAAGACCAAAAACAGAATCGGCGACTTTTACGAAAAAATCGCCATATCTGTAATTGCCCTTTGATTTTGTTGTTACTTGTTCAAAACTTATTCCAAATGTCTAAACTGCTTGCAAGATGGTTAAAGTTTAATTTTTGATTGAAAGAAATCATTTGCAAAATATACTTTGATCACCAAAGACCAAAAACAGAATCGGCGACTTTTACGAAAAAACATTCCATATCTGTAATTGCCCTTTGATTTGGTTGTTACTCTTTCAAAACTTATTCAAAATGTTTAAACTGCTCGCAAGAGGATTAAAGTTGAATTCTTCATTTAGAGAAATCATTTGCAAAAGAAACCTTGATCACCAAAGACCAAAAACAGAGTCGGCTACTTTTACGAAAAAAGATGCCATATCTGTAATTACCCTTTGATTTTCTTGTTACTTGTTCAAAACTTATTCCAAATATCTAAACTGCTTGCAAGATGGTTAAAGTTTAATTTTTGATTGAAAGAAATCATTTGCAAAATATACTTTGATCACCAAAGACCAAAAACAGAATCGGCGACTTTTATGAAAAAACATTCCATATCTGTAATTGCCCTTTGATTTGGTTGTTACTCTTTCAAAACTTATTCAAAATGTTTAAACTGCTCGCAAGAGGATTAAAGTTGAATTCTTCATTTAGAGAAATCATTTGCAAAAGAAACCTTGATCACCAAAGACCAAAAACAGAGTCGGCCACTTTTACGAAAAAAGATGCCATATCTGTAATTACCCTTTGATTTTGATGTTACTCGTTCAAAACTTAATCCAAATGTCTAGAATGCTTGCAAGATGGTTAAAGTTTAATTTTTTATTGAAAGAAATCAGTTAAAAAAGGAACCTTCATCATAAATGACCAAAAACAGAATTGGCGACTTTTACGAAAAAAGACGCCATATCTGTAATTGCCCTTTGATTTGGTTGTTACTCGTTCAAAGCTTATTCCAAATGTCTAGAATGCTTGCAAGATGGTTAAAGTTTAATTTTTGATTGAAAGAAATCAGTTAAAAAAGCTATTTTTATCATAAATGACCCAAAACAGAATTGGCAACTTTTACGAAAAAAGACGCCATATCTGTAATCGCCCTTTGATTTGGTTGTTACTCGTTCAAAGCTTATTCCAAATGTCTAAACTGCTTTCCAGAGGGTTAAAGTTAAATTCTTCATTCAGAGAAATCATTTGCAAAATAAACTTTGATCACCAGAGACCAAAAACAGAATTGACAACTTTTACAAAAAAACACGCTATATCTGTAATTGCCCTTAGATTTTGTTGTTACTTCTTCAAAACTTATTCCAATTGTCTAGAAGGCTTGCAAGATGGTTAAAGTTTAATTTTTGATTAAAAGAAATCAGTTGCAAAAGGAACTTTCAACAAAAGTTTTCAAAATCTTAATTGGCGACTTTTAAGAAAAACGACGCCATATCTGTAACTGGCATTGACTTTGGTTGTTACTCGTTCAAAATTTATTCCAAATGTCTAGAATGCTTGCAAGAAGGTTTAAATTGAATTCTTCATACAGAGAAATCATTTGCAAAAGAAACTTTGATCACCAAAGATCAAAAACAGAATTGGCGATCTTTACGGAATTATCCGCCATCTCTGTAATTGCCCTTTGATTTTGTTGCTTCTTGTTCAAAACTTATTACAAATGTCTAGAATGCTTGCAAGATGGTTAAAGATAAATTTTTGATTGAAAGTATAATCGGTTGCAAAAGGAACTTTTATCACAAATGACCAAAAACAGATTTTGCGACTGTTTCGATTTGGTTGTTTCTCGTTCAAATCTTATTCCAAATGTCTTAAAGGGGTTAAAGGTGAGTTCTTCATTCAGAGAAATCATTTGCAAAAGAAACTTTGACCACCAAAGACCGAAAACAGAATTGGCGACTTCTACGAAAGTATACGCCATATCTGTAATTTGCCTTGATTTTTGTTGTTACTTGTTCAAAATTTATTCCAAATGTCTAGAATGCTTGCGAGAGGGTTGAAGTTTATGTTTTCATTGAATTAAATCAGTTGCGAAAGGAACTTTGATAAAAAATTACCAAAAACTTAATTAGCGACTTTTACGAAAATATACGCCATATCTGTAATTTGCCTTGATTTTTGTTGTTACTCGTTCAAAACTTATTCCAAATGTCTAAAATGCTTGCAAGAGGGTTAAAGTTGAATTCTTCATTCAGAGAAATCATTTGCAAATGATACTTTGATCACCAAAAACCATAGACTCGTAAACTATTCGATTATTACTTATAATAAAACTGTCAATCAAATAATGTAAACACTAGTTAAATATTCAGCGTGCGTGAGAGAAAAGGAAAATAACCGACTAAAAGCTTCTTCCAACGCCTTTTTTGGGCCTACTTCCGGGTACCCCGGTGGAGGTCCTTTAAATTAACCCATGTCCGTCCGTCCGTCCGTTTGTTCGTTCGTTCGTCTGTTGCCAGCTTTTCTCGGGATTGGCTCATAAGTTTTTTCTGACTTTTTGCACAATGATGCAAAATGGCAATGCCCAAAATGTGACGGAGCCCGATTTTCGGAAAAAAAAATTTTCCGGCCGAAAATACCGGAAAAACTGTTTTTTTGGCACTTTCTCGAGATTTTATCATTAGTTTTTTCTGATTTTTTGCTCCAAGATGCGTATTAACAATGCCCAAAACATGGCCGAGTCCGATTTTTGAGATGCCGGAAAAACTGTTTTTTTCGCATTTTCTCGAGATTTTATCATTAGTATTTTCTGATTTTTTGCACAAAGATGCGTATTAACAATGCCCAAAACATGGCCGAGTCCGATTTTTGAGAAAAAATTTTTTCCGGCCGACCGGAAATCACCGTTTTTCTGGATTTTCATTGGACTTTTTCCTTATAATTGGTTGTTTTTTCTTTCAAAAAAATTATTAATCGCAATGCCCACCATCAAGTATGTTAATTCATTGGAATTGATTTTTGAAGCGGGCGGGGACTATTCAAAAATCGCCCGGCGGAACAACCTATTTTCGCCGGAAAGACAGTATTTCTTGAATTTCTTGAGCTGTACTTTATATTTTTTTATGAAATTTTGCACACTGATGCAAAATGACAATACCTTAAATGTGACGGAGCCCGATTTTCGAAAAATATTTTATTCCGGCCGAAAATGCCGGAAATATGCTGGAAAAACCGGTTTTTTGACATTTTCTCGAATTTTCATCCTTATTTTTCTCTGATTTTTTGGACAATGATGCGTATTCGCAATGCTCAAAACATGACCGAGTTCGCATTTTCATACTATTGTTCTCATTTTTCAATTGTCTTATTACATCAATCTTCAGGTAGGTCCATTCAGCATGTAGCTTGTTTTCACCTAAAATCGTAAGGAGAGACATACAGATTTCTGTATGTCTGACCTGTGCGGGATTGCATTTATTTTTCTTTCTGTTTATTGCATTTTTGGAAATGCTCATTTATTTATATGTTCCCATGTTTAATGTTACTATGAAATATCATTTAGTCAAAAAAGTTGGATGGATTCTCAAAAACCTAAAAAAGGTTGTAAAATTAAACAACGTTTTTTTTTTGAGGGAAGAAGCTTCTAGTCGTTGAAATCCAGAAAAGACACGCAACCTCACCTCTTCGATTCTTTTTATTTGGAGCTTGAATTTTTTGTATATGGGTCTGTTTTCAACGACTAGTTTACTAGTCTACAAAAACCAAAGACAGAATCGGCAAATTTTACGAAAATATACGCCATATTTATAATTTGCCTTGATTTTTGTTGTTACTCGTTCAAAATTTATTCCAAATGTCTAGAATGCTTGCGAGAAGGTTAAAGTTTATGTTTTGATTGAAAGAAATCAGTTGCGAAAGGAGCTGTCATCATAAATGACCAAAAACAGATTTGGTGACTTTTACGAAAATATACGCCATATCTGTAATTTGCCTTGATTTTTGTTTTTACTCGTCCAAAACTTATTCCAAATGTCTAAAATGCTTGCAAGTGGGTTAAAGGTGAATTCTTCATATAGAGAAATCATTTGCAAAAGAAACTTTGACCACCAAAGACCAAAAACAGAATTGGTGACTTTTACGAAAGTATACGCCATATCTGTAATTTGCCTTGATTTTTGTTTATACTCGTTCAAAACTTTTAAATTTTTTGATTGAAAGAAATTGGTTCCAAATAGGAACTTTGATCACTGTTGAGTTTTTCATTGAAAGAAATTGTTCCCTCCATCATTACTTTTTGCTTTATTGTACTATGTCTGAATTAGTCGTCTAGCTTGCTAGACTAGCTTTGTTGATATTTTCTCAAATCTCTGCAATGAAGTCCCTGGCAAGTGTAATTTGTGCAAACTTTAATTTATGGTATTTATTCCCAAATATCTTTGCTATTTGCCTTAAAACAGTTATTTCTATTTAATAGCGTTCCGTGTCCAATTTAAATTCGGTCAAATTTACGTTTTTTCAAGACATCCAGTCAAAATTTCTTCCCTCAAGTCACGCCAATAGATTTTAAGGCTTCACGGAGCCGTTTGATTTTTCTTTTTCAGGAAAACATTTGATATTACCATGTGAAGAATGTAATGAATGGTCGTGTCGATTGGATATCCATTTGAAAGCAGACCATGGCAACGAAGGATTAGAGGATCGGGCGCGTATTATTGACAAGTAAGATGATTTTCCACATACACGCTTTTGTTTTTATAAGAACCAGTAAAACTTTGCTCAGGCTTTGCTGTTCTTATTTTTTTGGCACTTTGAACCTTAACCCTATTCGGCCTAGGGGGGGGGGCTGTTTCTGTTCTGAGGTCAAATTATTTGTTATAGATCCTGAAATTATAGAGCTTTTGGCATGAAATTTTCTGTAAATTCCTAACTTTTATTTAGCTTCAAAAAAAAAAAAAATTGACACCTAAAAATTTTCACACCTTGAGCATGATGACATTTCTGACAGTAAGGTGTCACAAAAATTGACACTTTTCCAATACAAATTTATTTTTTTATTTTCTTATTTTTGGACCTACCCCGGTGGGGTAAAGGTCCTATAAATTAACCCGTGTTCGTTAGTTAGTTAGTTAGTTCGTTCGTTCGTTAGTTACCAACTTTTCTCGAGATTGGCTCATTCAATTTTTCTGATTTTTTGCACAAAGGTGCATTACTATAAACCCTCAAATGTGACGGAGCCCAATTTTCGAAAAAAAAATTTTTCCGGCCGGTAGAACCGGAAATGTCCCGAAAAAAGCGGTTTTTTGAGATTTTCTCGAGATTTTATCATTAGTTTTTTGCGATTTTTTGCACATAGTTGCATATTAGTACTGCCGAAAAGGTGTCGAAAACTGTTTGCCGAAAAAAAATTTTTTCAGGTCTGTAGAACCGGAAATGTGCCGGAAATCGTCGTTTTTCACATTTCCGTCACATTTTTTCAACTTATTTAATTGTTTCTTTACAGAAAAAAAAGTTCTTTATGATGATACCCAAAAACTTAGCATCGTTTGATTTCCAAAAAAATCATCCTTTGAATCCGGAACTCCTTAAAAATCGCCGGAACAGCCGAAAACCGGCGTAAAACGGTTTTCCTTCATTTTTTCAACTTATACTCGACAGATTTTCATGATTTTTTGCACAATGATGTAAAATGGCAATGCCCAAAATGTGACAGAGCCCAATTTTCGAAAAAGAAATTTTTCCGGCCGCTAGAACCGGAAATGTCCCGAAAAAAGCGGTTTTTTGAGATTTTCTCATTAGTTTTTTGCGATTTTTTGCACATAGATGCACATTAGTACTGCCGAAAAGGTGTCGAAAACCGTTTGTCGAAAAAAATTTTTTTCCGGTCTGTAGAACCGGAAATGTGCCGGAAATCGTCGTTTTTTTCACATTTCCGTCACATTTTTCAACTTATTTAATTGTTTCTTTACAGAAAAATGTTCTTTATGATGATGCCCAAAACTTAGCATTGTTTGATTTCCAAAAAAATCATCCTTTGAATCCGGAACTCCTTAAAAATCGCCGGAACAGGCGAAAACCGGCGTTTTTTTGTAATTTGACCAGTTATGTCTCATGTCTTTCATTGTTTCAATGTTCACTGATTAGTTTGATAACCAGGTAGGTCCATAAAAGTATCGCTTGTTTATGTTAAATTTATCGTTTAAACCGTAATTTATTGAATATTTAGGATAAAATAAGCATTTTGAACTCAGGAGAATACAATAGCTATTTATAAGAACAAAGGAAATTTTCGGTTTTTGCTAACTTTGGGCATAATGAGTGACGTCATCAAAAAAAATTCTTTGTCAAAAAGTTGCCTTATGTGACAAGGATCTTGTGTGTCAAATTTCATCCAAAAAGACCCACTAGATCAAAAGTTAAGGGGTGGTACAGGAAAAGCCACACCCCCTAGTTCTGAACCTCCCCTAAAAGCCTAGGTTGAATAGGGTTAAGTTGTCCTTATCCTGTTCTTATTTATAGGGTGTATTTGAGGTATTTTAGACGTTATACCCAATTTTTACTACTTTTAAATTTGTTGGAATTGAGCAACTTCAGGCTCAGTATTGTTCTTAAACTGTTCTGTCTTTTAAGTGACTTGAGCCTCGTTGTTCTTATCAAATGGTCTTTATGAATAAAAAAGAGTGTGTGTTTTTTTTTTGCATGATTCATTTTTATGTTAAAATGGACTGACTGAAAAACCATACAGGGGGTGGACGAACCTTTTCAAGATAAAATAAAAAAACCCGGGGGGGGGGGGTACTACCCTTGTCGACCGACGGGGGTGCTCCGCTGAGGTTCGAAAAATGGACCCTACGTGGGACTCGAAATTTGCGAAAAAGTGACCCTGAATGGGACTGAAATTGCAAAATTTTCTCAAATTTTCTACTTTTTCCCCAAATTTTTCTAAAAAAGGCACCCTACGAGGGACTGATTTTTCTATTTTGGTGTTTTTGCGACCCTACCTGGGACTCGTGGAGGTTAGAAAAGGTACCCTGACCAGCGGAGCATCCCCGTAACCCATCTTGCCCTAGTACCCCCCCCCCCCCCCCGGGAATTAAAAAGTTATTGACAATGTGTGGAAAAGTGGAAAAATTTGTAAAAATAGCCTTGAAAAGATTCTTTATACACTTTATGTACCTTGAAATGAGGGTGAACGAGCTAATGTCTTTTACCCCCTTAAAGTTTTAGAACAACTTTTTAGTACCCCTTTGGAATAATGAAAAACACCCCCTGGAAATTTTTCTCGGATTACCCTCTGGAAATTTTCGTCCACCCCCTGCATGAATATAAAATGGAATGGCCCAATTAAATGGCTTAGATAGCTGCTAGTGCACGATCCAAACTTTACTTTCGATTGAGGGTCATAGCGAAACTCCCTTCACTCAATTTTGCCGACTTAATAAATTTATTTAGTTTCGTCGTCTGCACTAAGTATTTAATTTTTACATTTATAGGCTTAAAGACTCTTATGGGGATTCAATCAATGATCATGGAACCAACTGTCCGGAGAGAGAGCTTTTACCCGCCGGCCAAGAACATAATTTGAACATGATTTACCCAGCACATCCAGGTGCTACAACAATATATCCAAAGATCTGGACGGAATATTACAACACTGAACTTGTTTGTCCCGAATGTTCTGAGAACGTCAATCATTTGGCAAAACATTTATGTGGAAAACATGATTATATCATGAAAAATGCCCATTTCGAGCACTCCAAATCTCTTTGTATACACATCTGCGAGACAACACATGAAGAAAAACACACTCCGTTACCGTGTAGTAATTGCAATGAATGGACTTGTAAACTTGATGTACATTTGAAAATCGAACATGGTGAAACAGACGAAGATTATATTAAAAATTTGATGACTCATCTTAGATTGGTCTACTGGGAAGGTGAAAATGGATCGTCTTGGATAGAAAGAACCGAGAAACAGTTCCAGACTGATTTCCCAGAAACGAAAAATTTTAATTCAAAATTTGAAGTCAACCAACTAAACAAACTTAACGTGGTAAACAATGATAGCCAGTCAACATGTAAACAGATAGAATCAAAGGAAAATACTGATAATGTCATCAAAATGTGTAAATCGAAATTGAAGGCATTGTCAGAAGAAATCCACAAACAAAAAAGACAAGCTCAAGAATTGGAGTTGGAGGCTTTATTACAAAGGGGCAAACAAAAACACAGATCTTTGTTGGCTGAAATCGTAGAATGCAAGCAGACGTCTATCATTACCCCTGAACAATCCTGTTTAACTAAGGAAGACTTTTCATCATCCATTAGATCCGAACCAGATTGCTGTGTCGTGGAAAAAGCTCCCACGATGATAAGACTAAAATCGTGTTTAAAGAAAGAATTGTCTGTCAAAAGTTGTTTGAATAGAAGCATCTCGTTTAACAATTTGGTTGAAGTTACAACCATTTCAAACAGCAACAAGGAGACAATATTGTTACCTCGAGAAGACAAAGATCTGAAAGAAGATTCTAATGAAATATACTTAAAGGAACCATCCTTCGATCGACCATCACCCTATAAAGGATTAAGGAAACTTTCCCAAATAATCTCACCGGGAAATGTCACAGAACTTTATACATTTTCCGAATTGGACGAGTCTAACAGTTCAGTAGAAATCGTTTCAGAGAAGCACAATCAGTTAGAATCTACTAACAAATCTGAAAACAGCAATCAAGTTACAGGTTGTTTCGAAAACCCTTCAGAAACATTAAAAGGACCTGATTCTAGTTCAGAATTGCTTGATATTGATACCGAAAGATCTGGAGATAAAGTAACTAATGACAAGCCAAACGAAGTATCTCTTGATATTGACGATTTTTTAGTTGGTCTTGGACCTTTGGTTGATTATGATTCAGTTGTCTCTGATAATTCTATCGACCAATCCGATGAAGAGAAAGAACGTCAGTTGAAGCGGGGTATAATGAAGAAAAACACATCTGATGTAAACAAACCAACTGTTAAAAGTGAAGACACTTGTTGTGGCGATCAATCTAAACGAAACGTGGTCAAAAGAAAGTCTGTTCGAATTGATGACAAGGAGAATAAACATCCAGAAGAATCTGATGACGAATCAAACACGCATAAACTTCTTGTTGAAAATAAAGGCGTTGGCGTTCACTTGAAAGCAAATTCTAAACGAAATAAAGCGAAAAGGAAGTCAATGAATGGAGTTATCAATAAGGAGAATGTAACACCGGAGAGTGAACAATCTGAAGTTGATAATGATATTAAAATGTGTTCTAATTTTCAAATCGACTCACCTCCATCAAGTTATGTAATGAAGATTCATAAAACTAATCATGTAAAACTACCAAGGAGACTGGCTACGTCTAAAGAATCTATTTGCGGTCGATTAAGCACTAGCACCGATACAAAAAGATCAATTCGGTCCTTTAACCCAGTAAAAAGAAGTCTCACCGATACCTCATCGCCTGTTAAAAGGTTTACGAAGATCAAGTTAAAGAAGAAGACACATAATGATAATCTTGAGTCAGATACTGGCAAAATAGAAGAGACTGTTCAATATCGTCCACCACCCAGACCACAGAGGAGATCGAAAAGAGCTGTTTGTAAAGATGCAGACTTTTCATCAGACGATGATTTTCATCATCGAAAGACCGCTGTCAGAGTATGCCGTAGAGACGATTTTGATAGTGCTAGCAATAGTGAGCCAAGTCCGATAAATAATTTACGTGCTTCAATCAAAATCGGAGATTCGCATTACCAACGTAGTCTAATAAACCGGTCACGTGAACATAAGAAACCAATAAAAATTCACAAATGTGACAAAAATACGATGGTTGAGAAAACCAACGATCAGAAAAATATCGCACCAGGAACAAGCAGTTTCAGCAGTGATTTATCATCCCTTGACGAAAATGACAAAAGGAACCTTCATGCGAGAAAAATTTACGCTCCTCGTAAGCGAGTAAATGGAGATTCGAAATGTTCCACATCAAAGACAAGTAGAAAAAAGCAGCGTGGTTTGTCCATGATGGAGGTATTCCCTTTATCTCTCCATACACGTTTTTTTATAAATGTTCTTAACTTTTTGAGTTTTAAAGTTAGAATTGTTCTTAATTTCATCATTTTGTGTGTGTTCTTGTGCAATTTCTTAAGAAATCTGGTATTTTATTGTGAATAGTTATTATATTCAAAGCTTTTGGCAACATCATCTTTCTTTTATAAATCTCATGTTATATATTTTTAGGAATTCGAACAAGATATAGCAACAATCTCGACCGTTGCTAAACTTTTTATACGGTAAGTTGCAATCTCTAAAGGAATCACCAAACTCAACCAAATTATACAGCAAATGTCCAATAGTTTCACCAGCCTTTCCGCCCTTCCGTAATTTTCCCAATTTCCGTGGAACCGTCAGAACGAGTGCTGAAATTCCGTCACCGAAATTTTTTTTGATTTTGAGTTTTTACTAAATTCCGATTTGCCGTACAATATAACAGCACTCTAGTTTTTAATCTTCAGTGATTCTGTCCAAATTCTCGGCGAACCAAAAGAAAGCAGTTTTTGCTCCTCTGCCAGCCGTTAAACTTTTATCTTCCAGCGACAACCCAATAATTTTCTGGTTTTCTGTTCTGCGAAATCATCTGCCTGATTCTAATAATTTCACTTAGCTGTTAAGCTCCTTTCCAGCTTAGAAGAAAATGCCGGGTGGGTATTTAGGCAAGCGAAGGTTTCCGGGTATGTGCCGGCCTTAATAGGGTGTCCTTTTTTGGAACCTTGCAGTCCCTGTTAGGGTTGGAAAAATCAGAAAATCAAATTTCAGTCCAAATTAGTCCCAGTAAGGATAGTAAAAATTCACAAATTCACAATTATAATTCTCTTTTCAATCGATATTCCCAGGATGATTGAATACTCTCGGGTACCTAATAGCGGTCCCCCCCCCGCTAATTAATTTTTCGAAAATTTTCCACCCAGGACATTCTTATTCCAACCCCCCCCCCGCTTATTGATTTTTGGGAAAATGTTTTTGAAAGTTCCCTCTTTTCTCCTAATCCTGCTGTATTAGCCTCCTTTTCAAAAGTTTTCCACCCAGGACATTTTAATTCCAACCCCCCCCCGCTTATTAAGTTTTGAGATTTTTTTCCCACCCCCCCCCCCCCCCCCCGCTTATTCCGGCTATTAGGTACCCGAGAGTAGGTTTTTGAGATTCGAAAATTAAGTGTAGAAGTCATAAAATTTAGCATAGCCACAAATTATGAGGATTTCGCTTCATGCAAAATTTGTCCACTGTTTTTTGGGACAAATATAGATTTGAATTTTCATCAAATTACATTTTAGCCAAGCACCACAACACGAAGAAAGATTGAAGAAAATTTGTAAGGATGTTTTGTCTGAGTTTTCCAAGCCCATCAAAGAAAGCCGTTCATTGTAGGAAATTTACTTATTGAACTTTTAGACAATCAGAGTATTGGTTACTGGATTGCTTTACTACTATTCAGCAAAAGTCTCACCAAGTCATACATAATGTATTTTCTTCCATATTGAATCCTCTTGAATAGCGACTGTAACCTGTTCCCAATTTCGGCCCATCCTTCTTCGTGTTCCTGCCCTCTCTTTCTATAAAAATTATTGAAAAATTTGGATTCAAAGTTTTTGGATGGGGGCCGTCCACATAGTACGTACGCACTAAAATGTCGAAAATCGAGTACCCCATGTACGCAAGCGTACGCAAATGGCTATACCCCCTTGGTAAGTACGTACTTTTTCATTCACCCCACCCCTCGGTTGAAGAAAATTTCGAATTCAAATCGTTTGGTTCTGACCTTTATTTCATACATGAAACTCTATGTTTACTAAGAAACTTTTTTTCTTCCTCGATGCGTATAAGAAGCGTAAAAGCCGAAAGAAAAGCAAGCAAAAAATTTTCTCTGGGTACGTACATTTTCCTTTGACCCCTCCCCTCCCCCTGTACGCAAGTATACGCTTTTGAGAAGACCCCCTCTTCCCCCCTTAGTGCGTACGTACTATGTGGACGGCCCCATGGGACTCCCAGGTGTCCAATAAACGGGAGATGGAATATAGTACTTCCAAATACTCAGCTAAAATTTGAATATTTATCGGGGTTCAAAGGCACTTTTCTTGAAAAATAAAATAGCCGTTTATTATTACCTAAGTATTTAAAAGTAAAATATCGTTCATTTCATTCCTAGCTCAAAAACGTCCCGCAACAAGTAAGCTCCTAAGCTTTTCTAGGTTTCTTTTCATTAGTATTTTTGGCATTTTTAGTTAATTTTATATTTTTGTTATGTCTTACATTTTTCTGTTCTTTCATAGCTTTTTTTTTATCAGTCATGTGATATCGTTGTGTTATTTACCCAATTTCAGGATTTTGCAATCATTTGGTCTATCGAGTTTTGAGATATTAATCTTCGGGACTTTTGCTTTAATTATAGACAAAAAGTGCGTGCATTATTCGTAGTTTTTTCCCTTAAGTTTTGTTCAAAACTGAATTTGAATATTTAAAAGGGCAATAAAAAAAAAGATTTTATGTTGGGATTCTATTAACATCAAAACTTCTTGAAATTGATATATGGAGGGATTTTCTAGGCCTCAAAGATTATATCAAATAATGCAGGTTTTACGGACCTACCTTGGAGGTCCTATAAATTAACCCATGTTCGTCTGTTTGTTACCGACTTTGCTCGGATTGGCTCATTAAGTTATCTGTTTCGGCAGTGATACAAAATGGCAATGCCCAAAATTTGACGGAGCCTAAAATAAATAGGGTTTTTTTGGACTTTGAAATTGCTTTATTAGATTTTTCTGATTTTTGGCAGAGAACGCTAGAGGGCAAGGTTCTCTAAAAAGTGGCTGAAGCTGACGTAAGAATCGGAATTTCTTATTTGGGGGAATCACCCATTCGTATTGGTATTTCTTTTCGGAATTTATAGTTTGTATTCTGTTAGTGTTATTGCTATTTTTCAGCCTTCAGGTATGTCCATTCAGCATAAAATTTTTATTTTAGAAATTTTAGAAAAAAAATACAATGAAATAAGAAAAAGATTCAATACGATCAATACTGACTGCTTTGAACCGAATTCACTACTCATCAACTGATCCTAAGCACATCTGGTAAGATCACATACATTATGACGGATTTGAAATTTAGTAATTATTAAGCTTTGTTCACATGTATGTAAAATTTCACTTAAGACCTTGAAAAATGGGGAATTTCCTTAATCTTGCGTAGTGTTTTAAGGCCTTATGTGTAGAGTTTTGAACGGAAGGAAAAGTCACTTATGACCCTCTTAAACAACAAAAACTCTGCATAATGTCGAGGAAATTCCCAAAAGACAGTCTTGCAAACGATTTTACTTAAGATCTAAAGTAAGATTTTACGTGCATGTGAAAAAATCTTTACGTTCAAAAAGGTTTGAACGAAAGGAAAAGTCACGTATGACCCTCTTAATGAACAAAAACTCTGCATAATGTCGAGGAAATTCCCAAAAGACAGTCTTGCAAACGATTTCCCGTAAGGTGTAAAGTAAAATTTTACATGCATGTGAAAAAAGCTTTAAAGACGGCGTTTACCAAAGATGCATGACGAAAGAGGTGATACATTAGATTCGCGAAAAACGCTTATTGAACGGGACTTTTGTCATACAGTAAACTCTCGCTTATTCGAACTTCTATTGTTAAAACCTTTCTATAATTCGAACTTGTTTTCAGTCCCCGTCAAGGAGAGATCCTCTTAAAATATTTTCTATAATTTGAATCTATCTGTAATTCGAACAAATAAGATTCGCCGTTCGAGTTCGAATTAGCGACAGTCAACTGTAGAAGCTATTTCTGAGATGCCGTCACATTGATAAACCTATTCAAATCTAATCGATTTGAATCATTAGTTTATTGAATCAATTTGATTTGATTTTCCTTTTCAGACTTGCATTCTTAGAAGAATCATTGAAGAAAAACAAAATATGTAAGTATATCTTATTTCTCTGCTTTTTACTACACGAGGGAGGACCTTCGTAGCACAATAAAACAAATGTGAAAACTCGGGGAAATAGACATTTTTGGGAGTGGAATACCATTTTGATGCCAGATCCAATTTTAATCACCTGATCGAAATTTTCAAATGAAATTATTTTTTGGGATTCATGGGTGATAATTTTCTATTCGATTCTTTTTTATAATGTACAGAAGAAAGCATATTTTAAATTTTGGTGTATAAAACTTCGATCGAAAGTTATGTTAAGAAACTGAGAGATTTTACTTATCCAAAATATAAAAATTCTTTAAAAACATCTTATATTTTGGGATCCCAAAATTGACAATGTCTAGACTAAAAACTTTTTTGGACGTAACCATTAGATGTTAAGTAAGTAGGTATATATTCATTTAGTGGCTGTCAGCGGAGCCGGAAATGAGGGAGTCTATCTCCTTTTCTATTTTTGCGCTAGACCTTGGGAGATCGAATGCTGAGGTGGAGCGTCACACCTACTCTCAGCTCCCAGTAACTTACCAAAGATCAGATTACCCAATCTAAGCTGCTCATTCGCTGTGTCGGTTGTGACCAGGGATCAAACTCACAACCCTTGGATTGCTACCGAACTGAGCTACCCACAAGTGGATGTTTAAGTTACTTAAAAATCCGGCTCAGAGTGATATTTGAAAATTTTCATTTTCCGACGAGTCCTACTACAGCCAACTCCTATTATCATGAACATATGTATGATATCTTCACCTAAACTTCCTGTTTCAGGAAAAGAGAAAGAGTTATTTCTACTACCGAAATATCCGATCATTATTATTTGATCCGATCCTCGCATGTGGGTGTCTTCTAATCTTTGTTATCCTTTATGTAGTTTGAATCTTCTGATCACATGATTGCTTCATATAAATTTCATATTTCGAAGCATGTTAGCATGATGGACGACTCAAAGTCTATTTTAAATTAACTGGCAGTTTTTTTGTTTTTTTTTTTGCTGATTTTGATGACGCTGAGTCTAGTGAAATAGACTAGAGGTTATGGAAATCTTGAATTATTTCACTTTCGTCAAAAACAACGAAACAATGAAATATAACACCTCGCAATGAAAGAATTGGTTAACTGTTCATGATTTTCTGTTTGCTTTCTCCAAAAAAAGGACTGAGAATCTAGTGGTATGAATTAGTTGGATGCTGACAGGCAAAGCAAAAAAAATGAATTTTTTAACATTTTTCGAAATTCTTTTCAAGACTTTCGTCAAATTTCCTCATGGTCGAGGGAATAAGAGTACTACCTAATATTTTTCTATGGGCTGAGGGTTATAGCATTTGCCATAGATTAGTAGGTTGGGTTTGAAATTTTCGATTTTCTTCGAGGGTTTATCACTTTTGAACGTTCATTGTGCATGAAAACGTATGGTGGCGTTTCATTTTTCCGAGAGTGTTTACGGAGGTCTTCTGTCGAAAGTCTATCACTCAATCAAAGTTTTCGGCCCTTATTTCGATAACTTCTCATGATAGTTGGGCCATGTTACTCGTGTGTGGGTAACATCCTCATGGAGAACACTCTTTCGGAAAGTAATTTTGTTTGGAGTGGTGTGGGGTATTTTTTAATGTATTTCTATGGGTTTTGGAGCTTGAAAATCAAAAAATCAAGTAAATATATGTAAGGAACTTACCAGATTCAAATAGATCTTGTGAGCTCATCTTGTCAGTGTGGTTTATCTTCAAAAAGGATGTTTTTGGTTCGCGTGTTTCTTTTTGTGCAGTCGTTGTGTGCAATGGTCACGTGTTTGGTTTTTTCTGTTTCTGATTGGTTGTTCTTATCTCCGGGTCATGATTGGTTTTTCTTGTTTCAGGTTTATTGTGATTGGTTCGCTTCGATAGCGCGTTTGTTGTTGCCATAGACAGCCCTTTTTGTTTGGGCCCTCTCATGGTGGAAAGCTTTTGTTGTGCTAATGACGTAGTCCATTGTTTGGATTGGTTTCATTTTTTGTTAATATGTGCTGTGGGGTGGTTTGCCGTGAGATAAATGTGTACGGGGGTGGTTCGAGCGTGGGTGGTAAGGGTGGTGGTAGAGTTAAGATAGATGAGTAGTGGATGATGTTTTTCTATATTTTTAAGTAGGGTAGTGTGTCTTGATGGGTGCCAAGTTTGAGTTTCCGTGTAGTATGGTGGCGGTAGTTTGCGGGAGGTGGTGTAGGGTGGGATTAGTTTAACGGTTTTCTGGTATCTCCCCGGGGGGTCACTCAAGGTACTTGAGATGTAGCTTAGATGTATAGTAGAGTCGATGCGGTGTTCAGATATAGTAGAGTCGGGGCGGTGTGCAGATATAGGGCGTGTGGGGTGTGTAGTGGTAGTCTCGGGGGTATTTGGTCCAAATCTTTTGTCAGGCCCAAAAAATTTTTTGTCGGCCCAAAAATTTTTTCTAACGGCCAAAAAATTTTTTTTTTTTTTTTTTTTTTTTTTTTTTTTTTTTTTTTTTTTGTTCGGCCAAAAAATCTTTCTTTGTCGGCCAAAAAATCTTTCTTGTCGGCCAAAGAAATTCCTTGTCAGCCCAAAAAACTTTTTTGTCGGCCCAAAAAAACTTTTTTATGTGGTCAGGGGCCAGGGTGCGGTGTTTGGCCCTTCCTGAACGTATCAGATACGTCTTTCGGGTCCGAAGGTAAGAGGCCCCTGTCACATAATTTTATAAGTGTAAAAGGTATATTTAAGGTCTGGGGTTTCATTGAGGGGGAGAAGTATGTTTTGAATATATATGTGTATATATTTGCGATATAAATTCTCTATATATTTAAAATTGAGCGCTATTTTTATATATATACCTGCTATTTTTCAGTAAAGCGTGTATGAACCAAAATGTCTTTTAAGTTTTTATGTCTTTTATATACAATGTAGGGACCACTTCTCATTGCCAATCAAGTCAATCAAAAGGCCATAAGTGGCCCCCATCAGGCCCATAATGAAGTAATTGCCCCCGCAACGAGCGTCAGCGAGTGAGGAGGCACTCATAGCTTCAGGCGCAAGGATTGTTGGACTGGAATCTCGGATTTTTGTTTTGTTGTTGTTGTCGCGCAAGCCTATCCGTAGTTAGTCTTTTCCGTGAATGTTCGGTATTGTTTGTTTTTTTCCAGGACGGCTTTTATTTTTTACGTCAAGCGCCGCGGGAATTTTACACTGCTTTTAGGGCGGGTTTTCATTTCTTCCTATCCGCTTATATATAAAATTTGTCCGATTGGTTAACATTCAGGAAAGGAAGAAGATGTAGATGCGTGGAAATTTCTGGAAGGATTTAAAAACAAGTAGTCTCTCCTGCAGTCAAGACTCATTATTTGTGACTTTGAGATACTTTATGATTTTGTACAAATTTTATTTTATTGATTTGAATTTACATTTATTACTTCCAAGTTCTAAGTGATTACAATAATGTGAACGAATTAATGTTTAATTTTTACCACAGAACAATAATGAACAATGATTAAAATGATAATAGTAGAACAATGAATGAATATGGACAAAAGTGATTATTGTTGGGAATTGAATTCACTGTAACTAAATAATTCAACAATCGTCATTCAGCAGACTCTACTCCCAACAAGAAAACATAAAGATCCTGTATTATATGTAGTACTTTGACAGTAAGTACATTTTTTTCATTAAGTGTGCGATGCTTGCTTTTATAGATCTATTATGCAGTTTTATGTTAAGCGTTTGTTCTTGTTGACACTTACCAGGCACTATTTGGGAAATTATTATCGGAAATTGAAAGAACTTTTTGTGTACTATTTTGAGGAAATTTCAGTACACTCATTATATATAAAATCTAATTTCATGTTTCTTATTTTCCATTTATTAAAATTAATTAATATTATTAATATTAAGCTTATTATATGAATGTGGATTCGTTTACCTTGATAACGCAATATTACCTCGTTACTGCTACTATTACCACATTACGTCATGATTTTCCATCCTTCTACACGATATTGCTGTGTTACAACTGCAAGATAACTGGCATATCTTTTTAATGTAGACAATTTTGTCCATGAGATCCCTTTTCATGCCGTTGGAAAAAGTCCTGAATGTACGCTATTTCCTGTTAATACCTGCTTCCTGCTCATCAATATTGCCTCGTTACTGATACTATTACCACGTTACGTCCTATCATCTTCCATCCTTTACAAGACGCCGTTACAGCTTCTAGATTACTGGTAAATCCATTTAATGTAAACAATTTTGGATCACGATATCCTTTGTTAAACCGTTGGAAAAACTCCTAAGTACGTTGTTACCTGTCAATTTTTGGTTCCTGCTCGTTATGTTTCTGGCTCATAGCATTTCTTATGCTGTTTAGTTCTACTATGTTTCATTTATATTTCAAATTAGTTGAAATAAATATAGTTGCATGTCTTTTGACTGGTTTACTTTAATGGGATAAATTTTCGCGGGGATTAATTTTCGCGGATTTCGCGGATTTGGGTGTCATCCGCGAAAATAAGTCCCATTGGAAATTTGAAAAAGGCCCATCCGCGAAATATTTCTAAACAAAACTCAAAAAATGTCAAATAAATACTATTTGAGTGGTTACTTGCATCAAAGGGGCGCAAATAATGTGTATTTCAACAACCAATATGCTTGATTTGACAGTAAAAGTCATAAAATCGAGAAAATAATGCCCCCCCCAATAGTGCCATCCGCGAAAATTAATCCCCGCGAAATCTTAAAATTTCGCGGATGAGCTCAACCGCGAAATTTAATCCCCGCGAAAATTTATCCCATTAAAGTAGTATCTGTAATTGATTCTACCTGGACACTTTTCCTAATGAATGTTTTAAGATTTGTATTTTATTCTTTGTAAAAAGTAATTCACATTTTTAGAAAAAACATATGTTTCATGTATGTTAGCTTATTCATTGATATCTCAAAAAAAATGCTGTTGAGAAGAATCATTCTAACTATTCCAAATCATTTCCAAACTTTTGCTATAAAGCATTAAAAAGCCTTAATTAGCATTGATTAGTTTTTACAAGCATTTGTACTAGCGGGTGGCAGT
Organism: Clytia hemisphaerica; assembly: GCF_902728285.1. Taxonomy (NCBI): domain Eukaryota; kingdom Metazoa; phylum Cnidaria; class Hydrozoa; order Leptothecata; family Clytiidae; genus Clytia; species Clytia hemisphaerica. Next base: position 2,610,905 of record NW_027103595.1, on the reverse strand, counting down.
TAGTGAAAGCTATGGCTAGTTTATTATTGAGGGAGTATAAAAGCCGAAGGCAAACTAAAACGCAGTGAGGCTTATTTTTAAGCGTTTAGCCTTGGAATGGACCATTCCATAATTCAATTAGATCAAATTTCAGTTTCAGGGGTAAATGGGGTAGGCTGTACACTTGGTTTGGAATTTTTTTGGATTTTTTTTGGATTTTTTTTCCTTAGTGGGGATAAAAATTCCTATTCAAATATCCCAATGGGGATAGAAATTCTATTGTTCCCAAGGATAAAAAATTCCAGTGGGGATGGTTTTGGAGTACATACAATTTTTAAACATTGAATTTCGAATGGGGATGAAATTAAAGTCATCACTTGCCCAGTGGGGCAGAAATTCTTTTCCCACGCGGGGACGAAATATTTGCCAATTTTTCCAGTGGGGGGTCCTTAAAAAGCTCCATAATTAAACAAGTCGGTGAAGTCTTACTTCATTGCTTTAAATCTTGATTTATTATATGATTTTTTAATTTAATTTCTCCATTGTGTGTTTTACAATATATACAGTGTGATTAAAATAGAATATCAAAAAATCGTCCTAAGTAGTTACAAGAAGATGAGGTATTTATAAGTTAAAAAATATGATAGTGTCTATTGTTATAATATTTCCATTTCTAGTCACACGTAATAGAAATGGAATCCCATGGAATCTGACTTTCGGATTTTTTATATCGATCAAAGGCTTTTTAGTTCCAAGTATCTTGAGTAAGGGGAAAATGGATCAAAATTTATCCCTCAAAATTCCTCAATATCAATTAGACCATTCAATAAGCTATAAAATTGTCTTGGGAGAACTATATTTTCCGGGACAATAGGCCATTTCACAGTTGCAAAGCGTAATGGGTAATTACTCTTAGGTGCCAAATAAATGGGGGGGGGGTTCGAATAAACAGGGGGGTTGGAAAATTTTCGAAATTTTAATAAACGGGGGGACCTAATTGCCGGGGGGGTTGGAAATTGGACTTCTGAAAACCCAAAAATAAGGTAAATATTGGCTAAAGTCAGGCTTTTTGGAGAAAAAATAAGAGGACTATTGTTTAACAACTGAAAATATTCTTAAAAATTAACGCGTTTATTTGGCACCTAAGAGAAGGACCACTGCGTGCTAATGATGACTTACTATTGGTCCAAAAGTTTTGAAATAATTAGAAGATTTTTGCGTCTAGCCAACCGGAAGTCGTTACTAGAGCACAACCAGTCTTTATTGCCCATGATTCATTTCGAGTGTGAAATGGCCTATGGTATAAGTAGTTTGGTTCTAAGTAGGTTTTGTAGCCTCGATGACTTAAAACAGTCACAAATGATTTGTACTAGTTAAAAATAAAATAATTAAGATTATAATAAAGTTTCTATATCTGTCGATACCGTCAAATTAGTACTAGCTCGAACCATGCTTTGTTGTTTATGTTGATTCTGTTGTGAATAAAATTTAGTCCTCGTGCAGAATGATACAGTTTTGTCACTTTCTGACAATGTTACAATTCCATCTGAAGTATGTGTGTTATTCTCACCATCCAAGAATTGTATACTGTTTGTATTATTTGGTTTTTGTGTGTTGTATAAAGTCACTTGTGTATTTCTCTGGATCTCCAATAATTTTCTATTGAATTCCTTTCGACGCTTTTGAAAAACAGCAAAAACGGCTACAAAAACGAAACCGAAGAGGACTGAGCACGAGAGTGCTGCAATCATAATAATTTCAATGTTTGTTAATTGGCTGATTGTTATTGTTGATTGTTTGTGAGTTTTAATGTTTTTTTGGAGTTGCCCTTTAGTTGACGTTGCTGGGAAGGTATGTATAACACGTCTCTCGTTACGAGGTCGATCTAAGAATTTCGATAATTTCAACCCATGCTCTTTCTGTAAGACGTGTATAATTTTAGTCTTTGTTTGATTTGAGTATACAGATACTAAATCCAGGATTAAGTTTTGTTCCGGTGCACGAAGACCCTTGAAATATCGGTCAAGATATCTCGGGAAAGTTTGTCTCATGAACAACTCTTCTTGAAAATGATTAGCGTCAGTTGGGAATTTCCCCTGGTGTGCTCCGTCATCTATCCGTGTTTTAAAATCGATTTGGAATCCCATTTTTTGCGATAGTTGTTCACTCGTAAAGTCATAAAGTGCAGCCAGTGCAACATTAGCATTTATTGGACCTGTGTTTCCTAACGCGAGAAACAGTTTAGTATCAAAGATAAAATGTTCTTCTGTCGAATTACTTTCTTTACTTGTAACGAATATCAATGTTCGAAGAGTTCGAACCCAATGTCTTTTAATGAGGGATAACCCGATTTTGATACCGTTTTTCCGAACATAATTTTCAACAATATTTGGAATGAGTTTTCGTATTTTAATTTCAACATCAATATCTGTAAGATTTGTTTGACGCTTAACATGGAACTGGATAACTTTACTAAATGCATTTTGTTTTCGAATCAATCGTTGGCACTGGTTAGCAACGGGTAGCGTACGGTACACCGATAGTGTCTTTTCAACGTCTTTAATACCTTTGAAAATTTCCTCATCATGGTGCAACCGTGTGTACTTTAATAACTGTTTACGCGAAGACTTCAATTCCACAGTGTTTTCTTGGTTAGCTCGTATTGTTTCACTTATATGTTCTTTTCTTCGTTTAGCAAAATATCGCAGTGTAGTAGTCGTTAGAATTTGGCATTGAAACGGTAACGGTAATTGGTTATATAGACTAGTCATCAACTCTATTGAATCTGTATTCTCATTAGATATATCATTGATTTCGCCATTCACTTTCTTGCAATTGAATTTTCGGTTTTTCAGGCGACCTGAGTACCATATTTTATTTAAAATCGGATCATTCTTGTTCGTAATATATCGACCAAGTTTCAAACAGAATTTTTGTTTCGGTAACGTTTTAGCAACTTTGAATAAAGAGTTTGTGAATTCTTTTTCAATGTCTTCTAAGCTGATGCTACCATCTTTGTATGAGGTTGTATGTGGCGTTGAATAACATCTGCTTGAACGACATAACATTGCTGAAGAGAGATAATAAAGAAAATGTTATAATTTGATGAAAACTCATTGAAAAATGAAATAGACAAACAAACGAATTTTGTGAAAAACTTTCCAATAAACTTTGGTGATTTTTGAGAAGAGTCTCAGTAGAGTCTTTGGACATTACATCACGGACCCAACAGCTGATTGGTTGTAAGTGACGTAAAATAAGTCAATATGACACTTGCAACCAATCAGCTATTGGGTCCGTGGAAGACATTGCAATGGTGCATAGCATGAATAGTAGAGTGTTTATGAGAGCTTCTTCGTTGATGGTGACTTTTAATATTATCAATTAATGGAAACATCAAATAGTAGAACGTGGAATTAGAGAGCGTCAACTTTAGTAAAGAACTGGTATACTTTTGTTAATTGTTAGTAAAAAGGTATGCCTAAATTAAGTTACCAAATAGAATATTGACTAGACCTCGTCGCAAACACTGTATATTATGGTATTATGGTATAATTGATGCTCTCTTAATTAAGGGTAATTTGAATTAGTTTTCATTAACGACGGGAGTACAGAGAGTAGTGGGAAGATTTCTCCTAAATGTCTTTTTATGCTTCAAAATGGAATGAGAGAATGGAACTTGAAATCTTAACCATAAAAATGAGCTTAGTAAATAATAGACCATCGGATAATAAAATAGAATATTGATATTTTAGTTGGTACACATTTTTTTTTATAAGCAACCAAGTTGCTAAGGCTGGAGCCCTGAAACTAGCCAATGTTTTTCACTATCTCGCAAAGTAAAATCTTTAGTCTAAGCATGGAAAACGATAACACTTAGCCTAATAAGCATAAATATGGTATAATATCAGGGGTGGTCAAAGTAAAATTTTCAGAAAATGAACTAGAATGCTAAGTAACCCCACTCCTGACCCGAAAATTGGAGCTGCTTATAAAAAATGAGTAATTATAACGCATTGTTTTCAGGAACCTTACACTCTAAGGAAGTTTAACCTTTCCTAGACCAGGTAACGACGATGCCCAAATAAGGAAAAAATCAATTACATACATGAAGATTCGGTAAGTTTGTTGTAATAATTTCCTATTCGAACGAAAGATATTCTCTTTTTAGGCTGACGACAATCTTAATTATTTCGCATCCACGAGTTTCCGAGTACTTTGGTTTTTTATAAAGGAGGTGAACCAATATTTTTTTTTGTATATTTCTACTCAGAGTAAGCATGGCGATATTACGTTTTTACCATTTGATGGTGAATTATATTTAAATGATATTGGTATATGATCATGTCCGGAGAGTTGTATAAACTTTGTTGAAAGCCTCAATTCAATTGAATTTACAAGTTTTTTAGTACGTTGGGTCAATAACCTAGAGGCAGTCCATAGTAGAGTATAATTGTTTTGGTCTTTTTTTTGACATAGTTCAACTTTTCTTGAGACCATTTACAAATTTTCAGTAACCTTTAAACCCTTCAGAAATTGGTTTTTGAACCACAGTATGGTTTTGTAGATCAAACACAGATAATTTTCAGCCTTCCCACTGCCTCCCACTCTACACTAGAATTGATTGCTTAATCCTGAACTAAAAATAGTGGGCACTAATGATGTATAAGGAGATAGAGAGGACCATCTCTGTAAAGTAAAGTAAGGAAGAAAAAAAAGGAACCCAATTTAAGTATCAAACAATAGAGAGATCAATTAAAACTTATTCCAATTAAATTATGAATCTATAATTAAGGTACTGTAATGCACCATTAATGTTTTTGTTTCCATGGCAATCATAATCAAGGCATCAATAAATGGTAGATAAAGTTAAATGCAAAGAGGAAAAAAATAAATTCTTTAATTTTATATAATTTCTTTGAATACTAGTTTTTCTTTTATTTCGAATGGTTACGTAACCAAGGTGTCCGGAATAAATATCGGATAAAAAGGCGGTCCATTTGTTGTTTAATTACCATACCCTAGGTGCTCTGGTGAATTCTACCTTTGTGGTAAAAAACTTTTTAAAGAAAAACATTTTAGCAAGGGATTCACAATCAACTTTAATGATATTATTATTTTCTTCCCAGAAAGAAAAATCCCTGGAAAGTCAATACTTTGACCAAGGCCTTTCCACATTCAAAGACCAAAGCCCATCATATTTTAGTACGCAATGCGAGATTAAGAGAATACTTTCCGCCAGCTGGCACATAGCGTTACGTTTATCTAACGGGTCCGCAACGTCCATTTAACATCAGATTAACGTTGAAATAACGTTGTGTGCCATATAGAATTCAAAGATTTCTGTATAAAGAACACCATCAAAATTGGTTTGGCTTTTTCATTCTTTTCGCAATAGCAATTTACGGGTGATTATTGATTGCTAAGTGCTCGACTCTACTTAAAACTAACGACGTGACCACATAAAAACTTTTGATATTGTTTACAGGGTCTTTTATGCAAATGATTATTGTTTTGCGACTCAAAAAATGCAATTTCGGTCTTATCATTTTGCCAATAAATGGTGATTTACTTAAGCTTTCTTATTGTTTTTCTTGAGATTATTATGCTTTAAGCGTTCCGTTATGTCTATAAATGTAGATCCAATTACGTCTTGAGTACTTCAAAGTCCTTTAAATGATTTCATATCTTTTGATTCCTTTTTTTCTCATGTTTCAGCTAAATCCACATCAAAAACGTCTTGACCAAGTAGGCTGGGAATTAAAGTTTAGCATGACATTGGCAAATTTAGTAAGTTTATTGTTTGAAATTCTGAGACAGGGATGATCACAGGTGGTATAGGTTTGCGAGATGACATATATGTCCGAGCAAGAAGTTAAAACATCTACCCTTTGAGAGTAACAAATGGACATTTTTGGGACCCTTAGAAAGACTTTTCCCCAAATTATATAAAAATTACCCAACAATCCGAATAGCTGTTGATCTTTTATAGTCAGATGTAATATGACCTTGTAATATTCAAAATTAAGCGTAAATTCAACAAATATTTTAGTCCGCTCAAGGTATTCGAATTACATGATAAAAGAGTTTGTCTAGACATAAGACGGGTTTGACACTTTATCAATTCCATCTTAATTAGCTGCTATAAATGCAGCAAAATAGACAAACGACATGCATGTTTTTATATAAGAAGAAACTATATAAGAACATGAGGCTTCAATGACCAAAATGTTAAGAACAAGTTTAGAACATTTTAAAGCTTTGCAAGCTCTATAACACCGAATCTCACACGAAAATGGACAAAAATACTAAAAAATGGGCTCTTCCAGAAAAAATCCGTTCATAGGGGGTGGAGGATATATTATTTTTTTCATGAATTACCCCTGGACATTTTGATTTTTAACCCCCTGGACACGGGTTATACCCCTGGACAAACATCAAATCAACCCCGTGGACACAAAAAATTACCCCTGGACATTGCAATTTACCCCCTGGACATTGCAATTTTTTAGTATTTTTTCAATACCCCTGGACAATTCATCCTCCACCCCCCCATGAACGGATTTTTTCTGGAAGAGCCCAATGGCAGAAATAAGAACATGTTGAGAACATTTTTAGGCTTAAAACTCAAAAAGTTAAAAACATCCGAAGGCTTCAGAAATTTTACTTGTCTTATAAAAAAAACGACATATATAACGGGATGTTTAATACAAACAAACAAATCTAATGTCTCGTCTCCGACATGGTATCGTCTTACTTTACAAAAGAGATGATGATAATCCTTCATAATCCTTTTCTCGTATACAAATACAGTATAATGTTGGATATTTGCGTAATTCTCCTAAAACCTCTTTATCTGCTAATGAGGGAAAGGCTAAAACGTGACCTGATAGCATATAGTGTTTTGTGATATCCATACTAAAACGACTACTCGGTCAATCTTATAGTTTTTTTTAAGCACCGTTTTGAACCTTTTTGAAGCTGTTGTGTCATCCCCAATGTTCGAAATTTTTAAGTTTTTAACTTTGGGCTTACAAGATGTAACACAAGAGAATTACAATACATTATTTTATTTCTTTCTCATAATTTCAAATGTTCATGTATAATAGAATAACCTTTATCACAATCGCAATTTACTGGAATTGATTCAGGTCGTTCCAATGCTTCCATTTTCTTGTCGTCAGAATGCACTCTTTTTATTAATACAATTAGGCTAAAAAAGATCAAAAATTAAATGGAGCCCTTATCTTGGATTTTAAGCAGATTAAAAAATTGTATATTTAATTTTGTTGTATACAATTGAAATGAATGAGAATAAGAACAATTTAAGGCTCAATAAAGTGCTGAAAAATATTGACAACGAAAGCCTAAATAAGATTCTTAAAATCAAAAAGGATGTTCTTTATTGTATTTTTATCACAATGCAAAATAATATGCCAAAGTACATAAAAAATGCTTTGATTTCGTTTTGGTGTGTTGTAATGACACGCTCCCAATCAAAGAAAAGTTTGCGTTTATTTTTTACGGAAATGTTTAAAATGTTAATTCAGTGTAATGAGTGATCAATAATATTATGAAAGTAGGAGGAGCATGAAAGCAAAATAAAGAAGCTCGTGAAAGTTTGTTAATGATCAATCAAGGAAGGATAGATATCTGTGATTTTCAAGAAATGAATGTGTTTGTTGCCGTGTCACCATAGCTAGTTTCAAATATATATTTACTACATTTTGAATGAAGCTTATCGAGAAAGAAATTGGTTGCTTTTTATAATGGTTTTCTAATCTTAGCTGAGCCCTCTTTTCAAAATCTTATCATAATCACGAGACACGCAAGAACGTTAGATGGCTTGATGATTTCGATCGCGTGATGCATTCATCAGTTTTTCAAGGAATTGATTTACAAGCAATAACAAATAGGATTGTCGCTCAGTGTGTGGCGCACAGTTTACAGCTTAAGCTACTAAGCGGTTGTTGGAATGCATATAATTTTAGTGTTATACAAGTGATTAAAGGGGCCAAAAAGGATTTTCCAATAAAGCCGTCAAAACCGAGATATCACAGCAAACTATTGTACCAACTCTCTGTTATATTAGGTTCTCTATCGAGACAGTTTTTTAACTTTTTGATGAAATCTATTTGTTTTGGAACTGAACTTTTTGAATAAAAGACGTACGCATTGCACCAGGGCCCACCAGGGGTTCTTTAGTACTTAGTCTTTTTGTATAATTAATTCGTTACGGATTTGTTTGAAGAGAATCCAAAATTAATGGCGAGGATTATTTTTTTTATCCGCAAATGGTAATCAACACTCAGAAACTCTGATCCTCAGGCCACTATATTAAACTAAGTATTATTCAAGATATTTATGGCATCGCATACTGTATTCTTTTGCACGGACACACACTAAAGAAACAAATTTTGCTAGACATTGCGTGATAAATTAAAGTAACGTACATAAAATTGAAACCTACCAATTGTCAGCAGAATGTGTAGATCGAATACACTTGTCAATCCATTTGTAATCATTTTCTTTTTCGTTTCTCCAGTTCTTGTTTAATCCGAAGAATTTTTAAATGAATCTTCTAGTCTCCCGAGTTTTTACTTTTTTACTTTCTTCATTTATTTTATTGTCAATCTATAAAATAAAATAAATTGCTAGAATTATAGAATTTATCGAGGACGAGGAATGAAAATAAAGTCCAAGGACAAAAATTCTAAAATGTTAATTAAAACGGATTTTGATAAGCAATTTTGAGATCTTCCAATTACAAAATGGACATTTCATTTTTTCCTGCCGACTCAAAGTAAAAAAGTCGTAAATTTTGTCAAATGTAAACTTGTGACATTTTGTAACACGACAGATTTTTCAGCTATTACCTGCCACTAACCTAACCCATAGCTTTCTTGTTCTGATTAAGAAAGAAACAACAGTACTGTATACAAACAACACAATTTTTAATTAATTTCAACTGAAAAATGATCGATTGGTTTATCTTCAATTTCAATCAACTGTCAATCTTAATCACAATTTGACCTCGAAGTTCATCAAATCATTTTACAAAATTGAAATTAACTTTGACTTAGTACAAACATGAAAATATCTTGTATTCATACTTATTCAAATAAAGAAATAAGATCTTGTCATGTTTTAACAAAGGATAAGTTTATTCAATCTTTTGTGAATGATTTTGTAAAGAATGAGTGAGGATTGGAGAGATGAAAAATAAACATGAGAATAAAAACATAAAAGATTCGGTAACTTTTTGAATTTCATTGTCGGTGGAAAATTAAAATCCGATCCAACGATACTTTGATAATATCAAAAATCGAATCTCCAGGAGGTCAAAGATAACTTGGTGAATGAATAAAGTCTGTATTTGCTAACCAGATTTTGATAGATTTTCTTCCTGCTCTTTTTTCTTTTGTTAGCAAATATAAAAAAGCTTTCAGGAGACCTAACTTTTCTTGAGGTTCTTTTGTTTCAAAGCCAATATGATTCATTGTTTTCAAGTTCAAAATTACCAGGCATATATGTACACTTTAGGCTTTTATACTTAGAATAATAATCCATGTACACGTTTTTTTTATATAAGAACATCCAAAAATTTTGAAGGCTTAACTTTTTGAGTTTTGAGCTTAAAAATCTTTTTAACTTGTTCTTAGCATTTTGGCCATCGAAGCCTTTATCTTCTTATATAGTTCGTTCTTATATAAAAAACGTGTATGTTAAATCGAATTTCCAGTCCCGTGATGTAATACATATATAATACTATAATGTATAATGTATAATGTATAACGATGTGTCATGCCTATATCTATCCATTATGATGAAAAACATTTGAAATCAGAGCACCAGAGAAAATAAACTTCAACATAATCGAACGCGTCCAAAATGAAAAGCAAGCAAACAAGATTGAAAAAATTATAAATAAAGCCCAGTGCGGTAATTAAGGTGTATTAAACGCAATTTTCCTTACAATCTAACTACTATAACATTGTAATTATCTTGCTTGATCTGTCTTTCTCTCTTTTCTATTTACATTTAAATGGAAAAGCCCAGTGTGTGTTGTGATGTTTATAAGTGAACCGTGTGTCCTTTCAAACTACAAATGACCAACAACCACCACTAATGAAGCAAATAATTCATAAAAGCTCGTTAAAACACTTTGTTGTACTTAATGAGAAAAAAACTAAAATGACGCTTACTATTTATGCAAAAAAACATGCCGCTCTATCAATCAACACTCAATAATTCTCTCTTTTGTTATGTAAATCGTATAACAATAGATTTCTTTAATGATTTCAAAGGAAATTTAAGTATGTCACTTAATATTTTTTGAGTGATTCTTCCATGCGCTGATGCTTTATGCTTCTTTGTTTCTACGTAAGAAATACCATCTGATTGGCAGTACTTTTCATGCATTAGCCCTCCTACTACGTTTTCAAATTCTAATGCGTGATCTTCGTTTTGGCATTTTTGACAATTTCCTGACACCCTCTTCTCAAAGATTTTTTCAGCTCCAGTTCAGTTAGGAGTTTTTTTATCTAATTATTTTCAACAGGACAAAAAGTTGGATTATAGTTTTTCATTAGGGGCGCGATTTAGACCAATCTTCCAGTGGGAGGGGCCAGCACCGGGTCCGGCGTTGGTCGAAAAGGAAATATGTAATTTCCCGTGTTTGTCCTTTTTGACCATCGTCTTGAATTTTCCACCGAATCAGTGTGCCGAATCAGGAAAAATTGGAATTAAAAGTTGGTTACACGGTGAATTTTCTAACTATCTTGTATGAATGTTATTTATCCTTCTATAGAAGAGGCATTAGTTACTTATCTTACTCAAAGTCAAATTTGCCGATCATGAAAACATAATTCCTTCTTGATTCGGAACTCTAGCCGTTTTGGAAAGTTATTCATATTTTGCAATACTTGCCATTACGCTATAGTGTTGCTGACTGCTAGGTGTAATAAACTACATCAAATACAAATTAATATTTTAGTATGGATCAATTTTCCAAATAAAATAATCCTTAATAATTTCAATAAAATTATAGAAGTGTCACTGATAAAGCGATCAGTTAATTTCCAGGAAAAACTTTATAGATGTACAACTATTATACATTAACTATTATGTTCTTAATATTTTTCAACTGATGATCGTCTCCCACGGCGTGAAACTGTTAGTTTTGAAATAAAACTCATTAACTTCATTCGACAATAGTATAGATGTACAACACAGGTCCCTAGCTATTAAACTCACGACAATAGTATAGATGTACAACACAGGTCCCTAGCTATTAAACACCATAGTACAACACAGGTCCCTAGCTATTAAACTCAAGAAAGAAATTTCTAGTTTCATTTTTGTTGGCATATGTTATTTCTTATAAAGGTACTTTCTGGTGAATTAGAATTAAAAAACAAAATTATATCCCATGCTATCCGTGCTGTCCTGGGCTGTCCACGTAAAATATAGACTCTATCCATATCTATAACGTTAATAAAACAGCATTGTATACATACCAGATAATTAGCGAGCCCCTGTCAATCTCCCCGGTGTTTGGTGTCGAGAATTTTTCTTCTTCTTCATCCTATGTCTAGAAGCTTGAATGTTCAGGATGTAAAGTTAATTATGGGGTGTTTTGTGTGTCCAATATTCACTTTGTATCCTCCATCATCTTAAGTCTAAATGGTCATTAATCAAAATCAGAAGTAAGCCTTTCAGTGATGAATGATGATGATGATAACCCTCTTTAAAATTTTCATTCAACAATTATTTTGAAATTACAAATTACTAAAGTCTGTTCACGATAAGTGTGCACTCTTTTTTCTTTTACCTATAACTTTTGAAGGAATTCTTCAATCTTTATAAATTTGGTATTGTTGGAGAGATATTTTTGAGTGGAACAATTTGAAATAAAAAAGTCTTTGAAAAAATTCTAAAAACGAAGGTGAAAATGAAGAAGGAAAAAATGAAGATCTTGTAGAGAAGTGCTATAACTTTCATTTTCACTGGAGAGATTCTTTGATCTTAGGAGATCATCACTGTGAAGAAATTTCACTAAAATATTTATTCAATATAAAGTTATGATACAAAGTTAATAAGTGAGTGACCCCAAAAAACAGCAGAAAACAGCAGAAAACAGCGTTTTTAGACGTCAATCAGCTTATAACTTTTCTTGATATCTTTTGACTGAATGATTATTTTTGAGAAATTTTTTCACAGTGATGATGTTCGATAACCAAGGATTCATTTCAGTGAAAATGATAGTTATAGCACCTTTCTACAAGATCTTCATTTTTTTCTTCTTCATTTTCATCTTCATTTTTAGAATCTGTTTAAAGATTTTTTTATTTCAAATTGATCCACTCAATAATATCTTTCCAATGATACCAAATTTATAATGATTGAAGAATTCCTTCAAAAGTTATAGGTAAATGAAAAAAGAGTGCACACTTATCGTGAATAGACTTTAATCGTGCATTGGTATAAATATATTTTTCAGATTTTCATATGTAAATTCAGGAATCAAAATAAATCCGACAGATTCGTCACATATAAGCCTTACAATTTTAGCCAGGTAGCTCAGTCTGTAAAGTATTCATTTCCCGGTCACGCTCCACTTCATCATTCGATATCCCAGGTTAGCGCAAGTAGAAAAGGGAATAACCGCCCTCACTCCCGGCTCCACCGACATCCACCAGATGAGTATATTTATAAGAAATAAAGAAATTAAAATAGGTTTCTTTTGTCGATTTTTTGCAGAAGAAGAAGAAGAAGAAGAACAGGCAATCTTCTCTTCTTTTCTCGTTTGTTCTTCTCGTTTCTTCTTGTTCTTCTCGTATTCTAAAAGAACATCCAAAATTTTTAAAACCTTCCAATGTTCTTAGCTTTTTAAGTTATAAGCCTAAAAATGTTCTTAAAGTGTTCTTATTTTCATTATTTCTTGTTTATTTGTGATCATTTTCAAAGAAATCGGGTGTTTCCACAATAGGGTGAGACCACAAAGCTTTAAAATGTTCTTAACTTTGTTCTTAATATTTTACCCATCGAAGCCTTATGTTCTTATATAGATTACTCTTATATAATGAACCGTACACTCTTCTGGGTGTGGCATCAAAAGAAACTGGCTTCGTAATGAAATGATCTGATTTTGTTTATTTATCTTGTGATATTGTTTTCGGATAATTATGGCAAACACATCACTCAACTGGCAAAACGCTGTTTCTATTCCAAAAATATTTTAAATTTTCCATTTTATTGACATCACGAAAACACCTAATCCAAAAGCATCAAAATATTCGTCTTTCTATCTATAGTACATAATGCCAAAACCGTTCAAATGCGTCATTTAAACAATTATAACTTAATTCTCTCCAGCTTTGAGAGTATCTGATACTGTGTTAAGTCTTTGACTGCTTACTTAATGACGTCATCTCTTAATATTTGTTAGCACGAAAACAAGATATTCAAAGCAAGCTTTAAGACTCATATGAATCGCTTTATACACAACCTACTCTATTGTTGGTAATTTCGCGATATTGAGGCCTTGTTGAAATAATGGGCGTTGGCTGCTTGGACGTTTTAATGAGGACTCATTGAGTTTAACTACTCAGTGTTAAATATTCCAGTTTTTAATTTTGCTTATTTTGTGTGTGTACTGCGGTAGATCATTAACCAATTTGAAAACACTATTTATTTTTGTGCTGGTTAGTCAATTCCTGTGGCTAGTTTAATATGGAAATTGCGATTCATCATCTTTATATTAGCTTTGTGGTGGAAAACATTTCCTATAGTTTTATTTTGGACACTGTTACTAATCTGTGCATGTTGAAGTCGTGTCTCAAAACACATTTTATTTGATCAGCTGGAAACTGGAAGGTTTTTATAAAAAATAAAAAATTAAACTGATTTTGCTAAATGTTACACCCCCTTCTCACAGATCCGATGAAATTTTTCAGCCAGTGGGGGTAAAAATGACGGACCGAAACTCGAAGGGGATTGATATTCTCATGTTTTTCTTTATGGCTGGGGATTTCGAGCCAGAAAATTCATTGTAGATGGAAGAAATAGCACAATATTTTGGAGTAAGAATTTGTTTATCAAATTATTTTCAGCGGGGACAAAAATTAGAGTATAACTTTTTACTCAAGTCGATTTTTTGGCCAATTTTTCCAGTAGGAAGGGGTTCTAATGGGTCTGTTAGAAGGGTGTGATGTTGATATATATTGACTCTTTTTTTTGGAACAATATCTTGTACAATGAAGCTCAAGGATGCAAACATAAGATGACGTCACAAGATGTCTTTGGAAATGTTTTCTCCAAAATCACGTCAAAAGTCACGTACTCAACTTAAACTATTACGAAATTTTCACGAAATACCAAAACGAAAATCACATTTTAAGTGATATTCAAAGCAACCCACCAAACTCCTACATACAATATACACCACTTAGTGAAATCTATCATTTTTATTCAAATACGTAATTTAACAGCATTTTACAAACTAGAGTTTCCTTTCTGGTTTCATATCCCACTTCCCCTTGGCAGAGTTACTGTTGGTTATAACTACTATACATTACGGTGATATGTAATAGTTATCGGACAGTTGCAATATGAGAAATATTTGAAGAGTTCCGAGATTTTCCCGTAAAATATACGGAAAATCCGGAGCCAGTGAAATAGTTCCATATTGCACAAGCAAATGTCTCATAACTGGTTTATCGGTGACCCGAAGAATGCACTTTTCGTGTTAGAAAAAAGCGCAGGACACTTTTGTAGCAAAGTGACGTCGCCGACATGAGCAAAAAATCTTTGACGTTTTTGTAAGGTCATTGGTCGGTTGAAAAATGAAGCAATTCCATTGGTCGAAATTGACGTAACGGATGAAAAAATTGGACCTCCTTCAACTTTTTTTTTTGTTCGCGCGAAATTTTTTTATGACGTAATCTTTTCTTCAGGCTAAACAGGTTAAGGAAAAAACTGTTGCCCATTTCGCGCAAAAGTGAAGACCGGCCTTTAGATTACTTCTACCGCTACAATGCAACCACGTCTTTTCGTCAATTTATATTTTGTACATGTAAAATACAAGATATATTGTACTCTTTTTAACCAATCAGATAGCAGATATTTTTTGGATCGCCGATAATAACTTTTCTTTTTTTTCTATTTTACCCATAGATATCTCATATAAAACACTAGATAGAGCTTCTCGTCTTCGAGCAAAATAATACGCCGTCTTTGTAGACCCGATTTCGGTACCGGTAATTTATTCAATCAGATCAAACAACGACATGGCTTGAAACGGGAATGCAAGAATGGTCTCTATTGATCAAATTACCGGTACCAAACGGTGGTCTACTTATAAAGATTATTCCCTTTATTTGGCTTCATCAAAAGACCACATATATTTTATATAAAACACTAGATAGAGCTACTCTGTATTTCCCAACCAACGGCAGGTGAAGGAAAATAATCAGCCATCTTTGCTGAAAGTAGTAGGTCACAATAGAAACCTCTGCATTCACTGCTGAAACTTTTTTGACACTGCAATGACTTAATTAAAAAATAAAAAATAACATAATTTCAAGGATCGCAAGCTAAATTGTGACGTCACTTCATTCAAGATGGCGAATTATTTTTGCTTCAAATAAGGTTGGAAAAGCTCGATCTTGTGTTTTGTATAAGATATCTGTGCAAAAGACAGAGTAGCTCTATCTAGGGTTGTTTTCACTTACATGTGATGATGATATGATGACTGGCTGCTCTTTGCAGAGGACACCCGGTTCCGTATTGAGTGGTCTAGGAGTCGTCTCATTAGAACCGTCTACGCGATGGTTTATACTGCGACCAGCTTGCGAGACACTGACACCCAGTTTTTGGATCGAGTGCGTCAAGTCCAGCGTGAACCACTAGGGAACAAGGCCAGCGCACTCTCACCTCATCCACGATGGATTGTGGAATCGATACCTAGCACAGTCACCGACAGGCTTCTTGAGTATCTGTCTACCCAACTCCCCTCACATGGCATGGGTTGGCCCGGGTGAAGGTACATTCACTTGCCAAGTGAATCACAGCACCGAGCGGGAATCGATCTGGAATCACTTACATGTACCACTCAAATTACCTACATTTCCAAAGTAACTAAAACAATTCAACATCTTTTAACCGTGACCTACACCTTCCAACACTAAAATTGATCTAAAAAAGTTAATGTGTTATTGCAAAAAATGAAGTTTTAAGAAGGTCGTATATGTTGCAATCTTAAGATAAAGATCATCAGATTTGTTATAATTCGGTTTAACTCACGAAAATATCGAAATCAAAAGATGTTTTCACATACAAGTCATGTTTTTTTATAAGAAAATTAGGCTCAAATTTGGTCACAAACCTAAAAAATAAAAAAAACTGTGGCTCATATTCTTGGGGCACCTTGAAAGCCTTGGTAAGTGAAGGGGTATGGGGTATATGTAGCCCATGTTCTCCTTTTAAGGGCCAACTGCAGTTTCAATTTTCCCCTTTTTTTACCGGCCACCGGCGATATCTTTCAGAGCATGCAACTAATCATGGGCTCATTTCTAAAAAGTGACCAGTAAAATACTGATTTCGCGTACATCTGTCTCAGTGGACAGGTCAATTCTATTTTTTTCGCTAAATTTATATAAAATTTCCATCAAACTTGTAAAAGTATTTCCAATGGGCATATGGGAATCTTTCTATCGATAATGTTTTTGAGCACTTTCTCAAAGGGTCCTACAGGCTCTGCAACACTTTGGGTGTCACTTTAACCCTTTAAGTGCCACGGTCATTTTTTTCTAAGTTAAAAAAAAAATCACTAGTTTAAAGGGGGGGAGTTTGTACTTTTACGGTGTGACGGGATTGACCCTTTTTTAGTACGGTATAACGGGATTTGACGAAAAAAGAGACGGGAAAACGGTATTTTAAAATCAGACGGTGACGGTATTTAGGTACATTTTTGCCCTGTACAAGCCGGTGTGACGGTGTTATTATTTTTCCAATTTTCGGGATTCCGGGATTCAGCAAAGATTTTGACGGGAAAACGGTATTTCGAACCCCTACAAACCCCACCTTTAAACTTTAAAGGCTTATATCTCGAGATCTAGAAGGAGCTAGAAGCTTGTTCATAGCTTGTTGGATAGCTTAGAGTCCTCTTTCTTTTAGGCGCATTCGACGCCTACGAGTTAGACCAAAAATGACGATTTCTAAAACTGGGCATTACCTCCTACATAGCCCATGTCTGATATATACGACATTGGTACTTGAAGGGTTAAGAACAACTTAATATGATATTTTCACCTTGAAAGTCTCGAGAAGGTAGAAGATAAAACGGTAGAACATTATGTTAGGGTTCTTATAAAAACCACACGAGCAAAGGTGTTATTAGGGGACTTACCCGAATAAAGCACTCTAAATGCGTCTAATCCGATCAGATTGAAACAAAAACATGAAATTGATGAATTACATAGACAATCAAATTTCGACATTAGAAAATTGATTAAGTTTAGATATTTAGATATTTTCATATAATTTCATGAAAGCCAATCTTTTTAAGTTCCACTTTGGGTAAATTTACTACTACGCGGTGATATAACCACGTCAGCTTGAAAAGGTAGATGCAACAATCCTAGACTGGGTATCCATGCGTTAAACTTTGTTCATTTTCTAGTTTTTTGCTTGTTTAACAGGCAGTTTGGTACAGGTAGTTCGCCTTCAGGGAGAATTATCCCTGCAGTTCAGTCTAATTGGCTTGCTTTGGGTTTTTCACTAAGTAACCAGAGCTTTCGCACGCATTTTGATAACTTTTTGATATGTACGCATAATTTATTGAGCATAATTTTGTGCTTGGATTCCAAGGCTACAAGACTCTTTGAAATCAATTTCTGAATCAGAAGAAAAAATGAATCGTAGAAGTATGCATTTTTAAGAGGAATTTTTCGAAATAGCGGAAATTTTAAGATAGATATCCTGTTACCAAAACCGAAATCCGAAATCCGAAATCTTTGTGATCGAGTTTTAACTCCTTGAGCCCCTGGCCGCACAACAGGAAAACTGCCACCTAAGGAACCCCGCCCCGAGGTAACGCCAATTCATCACCTTTGACAATTTACCAAAAACAGTTTCCCGTCAAATTTGACCAAATTTAGAATTATGAATTTGGACTTGAACAATCATTTCCACCACTACTCCCTAAGCATCCAAGCATCTCTAAAACTTAACTTCGTCTGCTGGCTTAAATTTGTGGATTTCATATAACTACTATTGCAGATAGATCCATCCCATCTTGCAAAAGAATTATCCTTTTAAGGCAATTAACCGCAGATGGATTTATATTGAGCAGAGTACACGTTGATAATAAATTTAAACTTGATTATAAAGACGTATATAATCTTAATGATATAAACATTTGTCTTAAGTCAATTAATTAAAAATGCCTAAATATAACCTTTATAAAAGAAAAAGAGGCGTCACTTAAGCTGGTTTGAAACAACACCAACCTTATATCACCTATTTTGAGAGAGATCAAAAGTTTCCCATCAAATCTGCGTTGTGTTTGTTTGTTGCTTGTGGCATGGTAATTTTTCTATTTCGAACAACAAATCGAATTACCTTTATACCACACGTAGGTAGCTACAACTTATGTATCCAGGAAAGAATATCTTGTTTGCCGTCCCTATAATTGATTAGTGAACCGTAGCTCTATAAAAAAAAGCACAGCTGGTTTCATTTCTCTGCCACGTGCACAACGTTGATTCCTGCCAGTATGCAGTGGAGTCTTTCATTTTATTTTGTCAATTCGAATGATGATCAAAATAGAGCCGCAATTTACCTAAGACTTTTAGAAAGTCGTTCTATTATTTTCATCGGCTCGGCTTTTCATGATCTAATATGAACTAAACGGAACATTGGAAGAAACAAGGATTCGAACCTGGAACCCCTTTCTGAGTTGTTCTCGAACACCTTGAATCTGACCATTCTGTCATCGCTCGTCCAACCTCCAAAGCTTAGATGTTACCATAACTCGTTCAACTTTGTCGCTAAAGCTCTGTTAACCAGTCTCATTAAAACTCAAAATCTCGCCAACACAAACAAGTCTACGGTCCCATAGATGTACAGGTCCTAGAGATTCGGGCGTAGCCTCAAGCAACGTGTGATTGGATGATCATTATCTTACAGTTGATATCCTACGGTTGATTGATGTGGTGAACGATGCTATTGTTCGTTAGAGAAATAGTACTGCATGCGTAGGGAAATATGATTGGCGGAGTTTGCAGCCATAATTCCGCCACCGAAAATTCCTTTAAAACTCAATGTTTTTTCATAGAATATTGAATAGGTGAAATAGGTGAAATTACATCACTTAAGAATAGCAAGTAATACCGGGTAATTGAGATGTCTGGCAATCACTTTCCTTTTCATAAGGAACGCACCTGTGGTATGCACCCAACAACTATAGCTATTAACAGGTGATCTGACCAAAGAACCAAAATTTTGCAACCAAAAATTCCTTTTGAAATTCAATAATTCTGTCAAAATTCCGGGAATTTCGAATGTTTTTTGCCTATTCCAAAATTCCGCGAGACTTTTTGCTATTCTGTTTTTCTGAACTAAAATTGCCCAACTTTCCGACTCTGACAGAAGACTCATCGAAATTTTTGTCCGATTCAGACACTCTGTTTGATGAAAGGGCCGATTCCGCCCCACCGCCAACCGTGAACTCTATTTTTACTTTGCTAAAATTTCCATGCTATCGAATTTGATACTTTTTAAAGATATTTTCGTTGCTATCCTGTTGTTTTTCCGAAGTACATATATAACCTATGTTTTGCTAAATCACATTTTTAAAGACGTTCTTAGTCGATTTTAATTCGATTTTAATGGGACCATAAATATGAGTAATGATCCTTTTAAGAGACATTTAGCACCGATAATATAATAAGTAATCCAGATAGATTTTCGGGTTTCCTAAAAAAGAATCTATAATATCGTGTTTGTTTGTTTTCGTCTGTGTCACATTCTATTTTCAGAGTTTATGTGCAGATGCCTAAAATTGTTCTTACCATGTTCTTATTTTCACCATTTATGATCATTTTTGTCCCTTTCCCCAAGAAATCCGGTGTTTAGAGCTAACAAAGCCTTAAAATGTTCATAAATTGTTCTCAAAATTTTAGCCGTCGAAGCCTTATAAAGTCTTTTCTTATGAAACGTGTATTAGTGTTTTTCTCCGACGGAGACGGTCAGTTTCTTACTTGTCTAGATCCTGACTGAATGAGGAAGAAGATAAATCAGTACTTTCACCGTGTCCGATTTTGTGGATCAAAACAACTGGTTATTGCAAACTGCTTTGGTCACTCCGCCATCCTTAAAACACCCAACCTTGCTAATGTCTTAAATTGCTTACCAAATTAAATCCCCCTAAATTTTACATAATTGAGCATTCGCCAAATTAAATCTAATTTGTTGCCCAAACAACACCAAAACTTGTATACGTCATTAAATAATGTAGATTTAGATTAGATGATTCTATCCCTGCACAAGGTCAATAAAAAGGGAAAAATTTAAGGAGGTAGGATAATTTTTAGAAACGAATAAGCTTTGGGACGGATATAGGTGTTTACGTTTGTTTAAAACTCTATCACCACTTTTTTCGTAAACCATTGCGGCTGTAAAGTCCATGAATATATTTTCAACCATTGTAGGTATTTAAGAGGATCGATCTAATGGGCTAGATGGGAGTAAGGGTCTTTTACCAACCCCTGAGTAGCAAGGAAATGTAGTGAGATATTTGCTTTTTAAATACAAAAGGACCACGTAGTTTCACTGTTTCACACTACAATCAGTGCCATAACATATTGGCACTTTTGGCTAATTTACCATTTTTCGAAAATTGAAGTTCGAGCGAGAATTTCAATTTCGGGCCTTCAACTTGATTTTATCGATTATTTCGATCTGGGAGGGATTTATTGGTTTCTAGGCTATATTTCAAGCCCTACTGGACCATTTTTGAACTTTTGGATCCTCACATCCTAAGGTCCTAAGACTTAAGTCTAGCGTTAAAACTCAGAGTCAAAACTCTACCCTTCGAACCTACTTTAGAGCACTTACAAATCGATTGTGGTTTCAAAACTTCCCGATGGTTTTCTCTTTTGTGCCAAGTATTTCGTCGCCGATTGTAGAGCCTGATTGAAAATAAAATTTGTCGTTTTTTCCAAAATCTGAACCGCTTGAAAACAGAGAAAACGCTAGATTCAATCCGTTGTGATGACTGCAAGGTTCACTTGCATTGAAGAACATTTTTAAGGCTTTGTGGACAAAAATACTCTCAAAATGGTGAAAATAAGAACACAGGTCTGAAACTCAAAACGTTAAGAACATCTGAAAGCTTCACGTTCTTATAAAAACGTGTAAGTCGCAGGCATGACCACAGATATCTGTAAAGCCCGAAGGGCTGGATAGGCAACTTTAAGCTTTCTCGCTTTCTCCAGCAAAAAAAAGTGAAGTACAAATTTGCCTTTTTAAATTTCGTGCCAATGGATAGGATCTAGCATTTTAATTGTTTTCGGAGCGCGAGATCAAAAAAAGTAGGCGGCAAACGCTAATTCACATCTCTCAAACCGGTGAAATTGCATATTTTAGTCACGTGACTTTGGTAGGAAATCCTTCCAAACCTAGGCTTCACTTTTCGATAAAAGCCGCAAATCTAGCCCTTCGGGCTTTACAGATCTGTGTGGGCATGACCCTGGTTTGAATATAGTATTCTCACCAACTATCTATCCACCTGCTGCGAAGAATTACCTAATTAGCACGCAACAAGGTGCATTATTTTTCAGTTTTATCGTTTCGGGAAAAAATGATATAGATAATTACAGAAGCTTTCCTATTTGCTAAATGTCAAAATGAGCGAAATGACATTTTAATGACTACATTTCCTGTATGATGATAATATTAGCTTATCTGTTTACATCCTTTCCAGAATATCTCCATGTTCAATTTTTTATACGAATTTCTCAAGTCTTTTATTTAGTTTTGTTAATATGCCTGAAAATTGTCTCGATTAGTAATCAAATTTTAAAATCTTTCGTTTTAGCTTTATGACCATGTATTCTTAAATTGTGCAGTTTTGCTTTTTACTAAGGACATTCTCTAGAACAAAATCTATAGTATAACCATCAACATTCTTATGCTGTTCCTATAGATTCCTATAAATTTCAACCTCAAGGTGGTCCCTTTCTTTCCTTTTACAAATTGTCATCTTGTTTACTCTAATCATTTTTTTTGAACGTGATAAATTGCATTGCAACGTCACTCAATTCCCGATGCCGCCAATTCTTTACATTATTGTGGAAAATAAAGAATGCACTTAAGGGTGCTCGTTAAAAGATTTCCTAATATGAGCAAATTTTACGGCACATATCCCCGTGGTTAATAAAGAGTAATTGCCAACTAGTCTATATACGCGCCAATACTAGGCGGGATTCCTGGTTCCACATTTTGGGATAAAATAAAAATTTGTTGAGTTTGAAAATACCATACAAAAATAAGGAACGTCCATTGACTTCAATTTAGAGGAAGCGAGGATGTCTTATTTCCAAATAATGAGTGATGTTAGTTTATAAAATCCCTTGGGTTAGCCATATCAGTTCGGCAGTTTTTTTTGCAAAAAATTGGGATGAAAAATTGGTCAAAAGCCACTATTAAAGATACACCATCTAGTGCTAAAACTTTCTCAAGATCTTTTTTCTTCGCCGAAAATAAGCTCCTCAAAGTTGAAATACTTGTCTTCGCAAATGTCTT
This sequence comes from Clytia hemisphaerica, assembly GCF_902728285.1. Taxonomy (NCBI): domain Eukaryota; kingdom Metazoa; phylum Cnidaria; class Hydrozoa; order Leptothecata; family Clytiidae; genus Clytia; species Clytia hemisphaerica. The sequence continues at coordinate 2,588,117 of NW_027103595.1, read as the reverse complement.
CATTTTCTTCTTCATCAAATTTTTTCAATGTAATTTTTGAATTTTCAGATTCAGGAATAGTTTGTCAAACAGAAAATGTATAACATGCCATAGCTTTTTTGGTTATATCAGTCAGAAAACACATTGTAAACACGACAATTATGAAAAATTCACTATGGTCAGAGCCCTTAAATCACAAGCAAAATCAGGCAAAATCTCGCTCTTTTGAACAAATTAAAGCGAATGAAGTAGCATTACTGCCAAAGATGATTGTGAAAAATCCTAGGATGAAAGTTTACTTTTGATTGGTCTACAAAATGCACATGATTTTGAGACCCCGGTCGTCAGCCTGCGACCCCGTTCTTGGCTCAAAGACAAGCGTCGTCGTTTTATGCAATTTCCAAAACTGATATTAAGCAGTTATTGGACAAAGTCAAATCCAATATTTTTCATATTGGATGAGACTGCGTCCAAATAAATGGTTTATTATCCGTTCATCGCTAAAATATTTCTCGTTTTCAAACATAATTCCAATTTATATGCTCGTAAATCTGGTTTCTTGGTAGTTTTTTATTCAAAAGTCTTATTTTTATTTTGTGACGTAACGTCAAAAAGAAGATGCTCAATTGTCATTGAACTCGTTGAGTGACGTCAATTTTTGAAATATGTAGCCTCCGTGGAAGCTATATATTCGAAAATATTGGACAGCAAAGAAGCCAATCAAATGTCGCTATTTACGCGCGTCGGATAATAAGCTAAAATGGTTGATCCGATAACGTGCTTTTTTTGAATTTTTTTCCCTCCCTAAGTATCATTTTCTACCAAAATTTTCCGCCTGATTTTGGATGGTGCTTTTGCACGCTTTTTTATAAGAACAAGTAAATTTTGATTCAGACTGCGTGCTATTCTTAATTTTATTGAAATTTCCAGGCTTATATGTTCTTACGATGTTCTTAAAAACTTAAATAGGTCTTAAAATCTGTTAAAACAGTACTGTATTAGTATTTTCCGAACTCTGAGGCTCAGATTTATTTAACATTAGTTCTTAGGTTTTTGCCAATTTTCAGCCTCATGTTTTTATAAAACTGCTATCATTAAAATTATTGGTGAATATATCATATCGACCAAGCCTACCCGATTTAGTTCTTCCAAAGATTAATTAAGATTAATTGATCCACCATAAACCTGGTGTTTTTTTATTTTAATAAGAACAAATATGTGAAGAACGGGTTGTTCTTCTCTGTTTGTGATTTCAGGCCTAAATGCTCTTAGAACATTTAAAATATGCTTACTACCTTTCACTCTCATAGAGCTTGGTAGTCACTTTTTTGAATTCAGTCTGTGTTCTTAAAATTTTGTTCTTAATTCTTAATTTATTTTGATAATATTTAGCGTACCTTATTGGAACTAATTTTCGCGGGAACTAATTTTCGCGGTCGAAAAAAAATTTCCGAAAAATTGCATTTCGCGGGTTTTAATTTTCGCGGTTTTTTCCATTCAGGAATTTTCGCGGGTTTTAATTTTCGCGGTTTTGCCTTATTTTGGACAAATTTCTTTCATTTTCCTAGGGATTTTCCAAATTTTTCGATAAAATTGGAAAAAATTGTATTTCGCGGGAATTAATTTTCGCGGTTTTCGACTCTCAAAATTTTTCGCGGGTTCAAATTTTCGCGATTTTGACGAAAAACCGCGAAAAACGCTAAAATTAAAACCCGCGAAAATTAGTTCCAATAAGGTATATCATTTACCCATTTTTAAGGTTTTCAGAAGTCTAGCTTTAACCCCCTCCAGATCAATTAGTTCCCTTCAAAAACTTTCCGTTTATTTATTTAGGCCTTTCCGTAAAGTAATTGAAGATAATAACAAAATATCAAATTAAACGAAATGGTAATGACTATCAAAAGACATTACGGTTAGACTGGAGCCACCTTTAGGCTTTTCATCAAACAAAAGGAAACGAATTTAGAGACGTCCATCATCAATATCTATTAATTTTGATTTTCCCTTTACCATGGTATCCACTTTGTCGTCGTTCATAACACATTCAATGGACGTCTGACAAACGTTGGTTAGGTGAAGCTAAATTAATTTGTTGTTTTGCGTCGGCAAAAAACTTTTGAGTCTCAGCTTCAAAATCTACCATTAGATAAAGGTCAGAACGATTAAATTTCAGTATACAAGATAGGTACAAAACTACCAGACACAAAATAGGAGATAAATTTTTATTTATTTACTCGATTCTTTAAATGCTCGATCAGGCACATTAACAATTAATCAATTAATTTGTCATTACAAGCATCGTTCGGATATTTTAGATAGCTCCTGTAAGAGATGAATTATTTAAGGTAAAAATGGGGGGAGGGGGGTTGAAGATGAAAAAGAAGAAATATAATTTTTAAAACAGAAATTTTTCTTCTTCCTTTTCATCTTCATTTTCACAGATTTTTAAGCAGATTTTTTCTCTTGATTTTATTTTCCACGGTATACAAATTGTATAAAATTGAAGCGACCGTAGTGCAGTAGTAGAGCATCCGGCTACGGAACGCGAGGTTGTGAGGTTCAAACCCCAGCCGTTTCATACCAAAGATTCCCTAAATGGTACTTGATGCATCTCTGCTTGATGCTCAGTAATTAAGAGAAGGATCAAGGGTAAGTGGAGCAATCCAGGGAGAAAGCTTTTTTCGGTAGATAGCTATCGAAAGAGGAGCCTTCTGAGCGCCCCCATCTGCGGTCGCAGATTTACTTAGAATTGAAGCATTGGTTAAGAAAGCAAAATAAGAGTTAGTCTGCAGTTTAAGCGAATCATAGTTATTGGGTGCATGCCACACGTGTGTTTCTCATGTAAGGGGAAGCAACTGCCAGACATCTCAATTACCTGGTATTAATTACTAGTCTTAAGTGATGCAACTTCACCCACTCTTCAAAGGTGAATTGCCTCTTAAGTTACGTAAAATGATTTGAAGGTTAATGTACAAACATTCTATAATCTTTCATAATGATCTTCAAACAATTGTCTATTTATATGGCATATTTAATGTTTTTCCGATTTAATGCTTCGTTTATTTCCGGAAGATAATTAATGCACTGTAAGCTCTATTTTATTACTATTGCAATGTAAAAGAAACAGTACTTTGATTTTGATAATTTCGTTTCCGTCAATGGGCTATTCCAGAAATAGTATGTAAACCCCTATGTTGAGGAGGTGTGACGTCCAGGGTGGTCTGGAAAATAAAAAATCCAGGGTGGCCTGGTTTTTTGAATGATAAAATCCAGGGTGGTTAGTAAAATCGGGTTGAAAATCCAGGGTGGTCAGTATAATAAGGTTGAAAATCTAGGGTGGTTCAAAAAAATGGGAGAAAAAAATCCAAGGGAGTCCTGAAAAATTGGAAAGATATCCAGGGGGGGGCACCTTTTTAAAAAAAGATCTCTATTTTTCCTGGAATAGACCAATGCCTGATGTTTATACAAAGCCTTCCTGATTTTACTTGTTTATCAATAAATGCTTATTTCGATACCGTATCTCTTGAAATAAACGCATCTCCCTACAGGGAAAGATTTTCAATGAACGCCCCCTCAAATAAACAAATAAACGCCTCTTCGAATGAACGCCTCCCCCTAGGAGCGGCGTTTATTTCATTGGAAGGGAAACTTAAATATCTCTTGGTAATTGTATATTTTAAGTGTTCAAACTAAGTTTGACCGATTTTTACACCTCTAAAATTACATATTTTAACTCGAAAGAAAACGAAAAGACAAAGCAAAGATTCCCATTCACTTTATTAAAACATGAAGGTAATGAAGATATAGATGGAGAGAAAACGTCTCGGTAATGATCTAAATGGTCGTTGAAATCTTTTATAAATCTATTCAAAGCGGCTTTTCTTTGATGTACCATCATTGGAAGCAAAACACATCAATTTATAACTTTCTAAGAACAGAAAGAGACTGTTTGGTTGATTTTGAAAAACTTAATTTTGCCAAAAATCCTTGTTAAAATGCGATTTGAAATAGTTTCAACTGATTGTAAGACTAAAAGAGTATATTAATTTCATAGGGACACATTTTTGGGCTGGCATTTTGTTAAAATTGACTTGAGAGTTGCATCACATTATCATTGAAAGTTTCTTATCTTAAAATACTCACTTCTAAGTGGTTTTCATACTCTGACAAAATAATCGATACAAGGTTCCTAATCGTAACACGTAATTCTTTTTTAAATCTATCGATGGCTTTATGGGAAGCTTCCCCTAGAAGTTTGAAGTATTGTGCTTATTAGGGCTTATTATGTGAAGTTTTCTTCAATTTTTCATGACAAGGCTATTATATTTCAATATACTTGTTAAAAATGTAATGTCTTTTCATTCATCTTAAATATTCCCACGAGTATACCCAAAATTAATCATCTTATTCCCAAAGCAACCAAACAGCTTTGCTTCCGATGATAAATCTTTATCTTTATTACCTTCATGATTAAAGTGACCTTGGTTAAAAATTATTTAATATACGCCCCGCTCTTTTAAATCACTCCTCAAATAAACGCCTTCTAAAATCCCAAAAATTTAAGAAACGCCCCGGGGCGTTTATTCGAAGTAATACGGTAACTTGATTTTGGCACCTGCAAATCTTTTTTTATTAATATTTCAATTCGACATTACACACCCTTTTTATAAGAATGATTATGATGAAAAATTAAGAATATGCTAAGATTGTCATCATCATAGAATTCGGCAATGCTTATTTAACAATAGATTAAATTATAGTCTAACTTTTAATCGTCGACATTGCCTCCGCCTCCTGTGGCCCGCTTATAATTGGGCGTCCCACCATTTGTAACGCTACTTCCTTGTTAGTCCGAACGATATTGGCTATACTTTGGAAGCACTCTAAAAATCCAAGATGTCGTAGGCGTACTAGTTGAGGAGAAAATGCCACCCTCCCGCCCTACAGATATTGGTTACGGTCAATACTTTTTTAGTTTATGCTAGTTTAAAAGAATGCTGATTTTTCATGACATGTTTCGAACTCGGTCCGTTCTCAAGGGAACGAGAAACGCCATATAAAAAGGGCGTGTAATAGTCTAATTGTCTTTAATTTTTCATTGAAAATCTTTTCAAGAACAAGTACTCTCGAAAATAGGATAATCGAAAGATGAGGAAAATTCAAGAATAATCCAGGTCTTGGGTAGTCTGAATCGCAGACCTCTACAAAACCACAGGTAGTCTATAAGGAGCACGAATCCGTTAGTGGATGTCAGCAGCCTAGGTCTTGGGTGGCCGAAATGTTATACAAATTAGGGTTTCAAGTGGTAAAGACGAAGCAGAATACAGAAAATGACCAAATTTTGAGTTTGACCTGAAAAGTAACTTAAGCCTTATGATTTTAATCTTTTTTGCTCTTTTATTTAGAGAAAATAAAATGATTTGGTTGGAAATCGGAGGTCCGGCTAAGATAAATTACTATGTTTATTATCCGACGCGCGTAAATAGCGACATTTGATTGGCTTCTTTGCTGTCCAATATTTTCGAATATATATAGCTTCCATGGGGGCTACATATTTCAAAATTTGACGTCACACAACGAGTTCAATGACAATTGAGCATCTTCTTTTCGACGTTACGTCACAAAATAGAAATAAGACTTTTGAATAAAAAACTACCAAGAAATCAGATTTACGGTCTTTAAATTGGAATTATGTTTGAAAACGAGAAATATTTTAGCAATAAACGGATAATAAACCATTTATTTGGACGCAGTCTCATCCAATATGAAAAATATTGGGCTACGAGAAAATATATTATTTTTGCATATTAGATTCGACTTTGTCCAATAACTGCTTATTATTGGCTTTCCCAAATGTTCTGATCATTACGAAATAAATTTCCAACTTTTTAATTCAATCCAATTTGGTTTATGCTTCTCACGATGAGTTGCAAATCTTTTCAGCAATATCATAATATCGTTATTAAAGAATCAGAACGAAGAACTCCCACAATTCCCTTTGCTGTATATGTTCTCTACACGTTTTTTTTATAAGCATACTATATGAAAACATAAGGCTTCGAGTACCAAAATATTAAGAACAAGTTAAGAACGTTTTAAGGCTTTGCGAACTACACCCAGTTTCCTACTAAATGACCCAAAAATACTCAAAAACATTTTCAAAACATTTTTAGACTTAAAACTCCAAAAGTTAAGAATATCTAAATAAAGGCTTCAAGAATTTTGGATGCTCTTATAAAAAACCTGTATACAATTTCGATGATGATATTGCAATGAAATTCTGGTGTTCGTTCTAACTTATTCAGACTTAGACTTTAAAATGAGCAATCTAAGCGCTTTATTTATAAGAATGTACTCTATTAGAATATTCATGAAAATATAGCCAAGAAATTGAGAATATACGAAGAAGATTATCACAATTTGGCAACTGAACCAAAGATACTAATTTCAGGGCATTTTTAGAGCATTTTTACTTGTAAATTACCAGGTATCCCCTACTCAAGACTGTCATAAAAACACCATATTTTTTCTTGACTTTTTCATTACGACACCCCCAGTCTCAAAGCCCCAGTGGAACTTGTTTCCTCAGTGGGGATAAAAATTCCTATTGAAATTCTAATGGGGATAGAAATTCTATTGATCCAAGGTTAAAAAATCCATTGGGATGGTTTTGGAGTGCAACTTTTAAACATTCGATTTCGGGTGGGAATGAAATCAAAGTCAATCTCCCAGTGGAGATGAAATTCTAGAGTATTTTCCAACCGGGAGCGAAATTTTTGCTAAATTTTCCAATGAGGCTGCGGTTCCAGCAGGTTTGTGATGCAGGGGTGTATTACGTGTTTAATTTAGGTTGGATTTGAATCCTAACCAGGAATACTGTAGACTAGTAAACTAGTCGTTGAAAACAGACCCATATACAAAAGGTTCAAGCCCCCCAAAAAAAAAAGAATCGAAGAGGTGAGGTTGCGTGTCTTTTCTGAATTTCAACGACTAGAAGCTTCTTCCCTCAAAAAACGTTGTTTAATTTTACAACATTTTTTAGGTTTTTGAGAATCCGTCCAACTTTTTTGACTAAATGATATTTCATAGTAACATTAAACATGGGAACATATAAATAAATGAGTATTTCCAAAAACACAATTACCATAAAGAAAAATAAATGCAATCCCGCACGGTTCAGACATACAGAAATATGTATGTCTCTCCTTACGATTTTAGGTGAAGAAAAAAAGGCATTGGAAGTAGCTTCTAGTCGGTTATTTTCCTTTTCTCTCACGCGCGCTGAATATTTAATTAGTGTTTACATTATTTGATTGACAGTTTTATTATAAGGTTATAAGTAATAACCGACTAGTTTACTAGTCTAGGAATACTGTTAAGATTGTCTAAGGATGATTTTTATCAAAGCACCATTTTTAAAATAATTTCTAATTTGAACGCCTGTTATCTGTTCTTTGATTGGTTTGACAGTCTCATCAAACATTGATGTAATTTGAACCTCAAAGATACAAAAATCAGCCAAATTTAAAATCGACAACTACTACATTCTTCTTTTGGTGACGTAAAAGGTTTGACCTCGCTATTTTGGTTTGTTAGAAGATTAATAAAATGAGCTTTCTTGAAAAAGATCACCTAATTTTTGTGGTCCAGTTTAGTTCTTAAATTTACGCCAAAAAAATACAGTTTTCCTACGCGGAACTAACTGTTGTTGAAGATCAGTGATTTGGTCGAGATTTGGTAATTTATTGAATGACGTCATTTTTGTTTTGGCCCTCGGTGACTTTGTTTACATTCTATAAGGCCAAATAACGTCATTCACTGTGATTGACTACTTAATTATTGAAGATCAGGTTTTTTCTGCGCCCTAAGATGTGGCTTGAATTAATTTGTACCTACGGACCATTATGTCTCCTTATGAGTATCTAGAGGAACGAATTTTTACGAAGGGTCACTTTATCTACATAGCAACTATTTGAAGTCCTCAGTCATTGAGTTTGAAGCTCTGAAGGGGCCTGAGAGGAATTTTCTACCTTTTTCAAGCAAGAAAGAGTAAAGCCTTAAGAAATTTCTAAGTGAGGGAGAAACAATTTTAGCCCCGCGCTGAGAGATTAAGTTTGATTTAATCCCTATTTGAAATTCAGCAATGGAAAAATTTGCACTCCAAAACTAATTGAAATAATAGATTTTCTTATCCCCATTAGGTTTGATAGCATTTTTCATTCCCACCGCGGGAAAAAATTCATCCGAGGCACCGAGACAAGAGTGTCATGATATTAGCCTCTGTAACTCATATTAGTTTTTGTACAGATTGGTCCGACCTCGCATGACAGCAGTCAAATACCCAATTACCTAAATTTATGTCTGATATAAAACTTTACAACCCTAATGAAGATTCCCGGCCTGGCTCAGGAATGTAGTGAGGGGGCTGGACTCGAAAGTAAATTAATGCTTATTTTCTAATCGTTGGAACCGAAAATAACCTTATTTATTTACTAATCCTTTAGAAAAAACGCAAGTACTGTTAAAGGCCTTAAAAGCTAAATCTAAGAAAATGAAGAAAGTGAAAATGAGATAATTTGTTGAGACAGGCTTGTACCCTTTTATTTAGTTTAGTAGTTAGGCGTTTCAAGGCTCTCGTGGGAAATAGGCCCGTGGCAACCTGGAATACGATAAAAAAATAAATACTGTACGAAAAATTATTCTACGGAACTTAATCTACGAAATTATACACCTTGATAAAAAACACTACTTTCCTTTGAAATAAAATGTTACTTTTGCCTACTGTCAAAATTAAATAAACACCATATTCTTTACAATAATTCCCGATACTCGAGGTCCTAAAACGACCTAATTCTACGAAATTATACATCTTTTTCATACACCAATTCCTCTGGGATATAGAGAAATAAAATGGTACTTTGCCTACCGTCAAAATTGAAGTTATCGATAAAAGTTAGACAGCAGTTATCAATGTCAATATACTTGAGGTCCTAAATAAACCTAATTTTGAAAAAATACCCTACTTTCCTATTGATAAAAAAAAACTACTTTCCTTTTACCAATCCCTGTGGGATCAATCCAATTAAAATATTACTTTCAACATGGAATAAATACCACCTACTTTACAGCAATAACCGATATTAAAAAATTGAGGTCCTCTTAGGCATTTCTTTTAAAATTTTTATATCAAATTCACTTACTTTGAGCAGAAGCCGTTATCTTCATGCTATCTTGTTGACTTAGACAACGGATTGATCAAGTCCCCCCGGACAAAAACCTCCAGACCCCGGTGGTCAAAATTGGGTGCCCAGGCTGTCTCAAATTTTAGCTGGGCTGTCGTAGAGCTCGAAAAATCCGTTCGGTATACTCGACAAAGGTTTTCGTTTTGTAAGTGCCCGAAAGGAGTCTTTATTTACATAGAAGCTTTCTACTGAAATACTCATCAATGCACCCTCGCATTGCCATCTCTTACTGCAACCTCACAGCATTACTCATAAATCCTTGCTGCACCCTCACAGCATAAAATATATTACTCTTGCCGCACCCTCACGGCATGAAATATATTACTCTTGCCGCACCCTCACAGCATAAAATATATTACTCTTGCCGCACCCTCACGGCGTAAAATATATTACTCTTGCCGTACCCTCACGGCATAAAATATATTACTCTTGCCGTACCCTCACGGCATAAAATATATTACTCTTGCTTCACCCTCACAGTATAAAATATATTACTCTTGCCGCACCCTCACGGTATAAAATATATTACTCTTGCTGCACCCTCACAGCATAAAATATATTACTCTTGCCGCACCCTCACGGCATAAAATATATTACTCTTGCCGCACCCTCACGGCATAAAATATATTACTCTTGCTGCACCCTCACGGCATGAAATATATTACTCTTGCCGCACCCTCACGGCATGAAATGTATTACTCTTGCCGCACCCTCACGGCTTAAAATATATTACTCTTGCTGCACCCTCACGGCATAAAATATATTACTCTTGCCGCACCCTCACGGCATGAAATGTATTACTCTTGCCGCACCCTCACGGCTTAAAATATATTACTCTTGCTGCACCCTCACAGCATAAAATATATTACTCTTGCCGTACCCTCACAGCATAAATTAAACTAGAGAATATACTAGAGAGCTTGAAAGACGTGTGATGAGTTCGGAAATAGCTACCATTTTTATTAGCACGCGAAAATCTTTCAAATTAGTAATTTACAGAACGACTTTCTCTTGACATGTCTTTCGGAACCGTAAATAAATTCACTAAGTTTCATCAAATTGGTTTGGAAGCGGGAGAAATTTTGAAGAACTTGAAAAGCTCTTTTAGGAAGCATTTCGAGAATAAAATAAAATATTCCACTCCAGAAGCGAAAGTCTATTCTGGTACAAGTGTTTTTCGCATTTCTTTTACAGAATTGATTGTATACAGCATATATCTAAATTTAATAAACAAGGGGGCATTATCGGGGTTGGAAATACCCCTAATACTCCTAAAATAAAGTCAAATAGAATGAAAGCAGTTATTGAGGGCAAAAACGCGACGCTATTTGGAATGTCTCTTAAAAAATAGATAAGATTATAACGTGATATAACAAATTTCGAACAGAAGACGATTATTGTGTTTTGTTGCACTCGCGCTGATATTGAGGTACGCGTTCTACGCAACGATCAAAGTTTCAAATAAAATCAACCTCAAATGAATTTATCCATGAAAATAACCATTAATTTGAAAAATTAGCTTTTCACCGATATTACTTCATATTTGCTTTTTCTTGGGGTTTTAATATCGTGCTTTGTCAACCGACCAAAGAAGTCAATAAACAGTTCATGTCACTAGGGTCATTGCAATTAACGAAAAATGGCCAGATAGCTTACTTGTTAAGTATTTGCCTTCAAATCCAAAGGGTTTTGGGTTTGATCCCCGGTCACTGTCAACTTTTAAATTGAGCATAGATTGTTTAATCTGATCCAAACGGTAGGTTACTGGGATCTAAGACTAGGTGACGCGCTCCACTTCAGCAATCGACCTCCAAGGTTTAGCGCAAATAGAAAGAATATCCTAAATGTCCGGTGTGAATCAAAGGGTACTTGGTTAAATATTTGGAGAAAAAGTGTAGAATGTTTCCATCCGAATTCTCTCTCAAAACACCAATAACCAAGGGGCAAAGTTTAATTTTTACAATCTCACACCCAGAGCCACTTGCACCACTTTTCGATCTTACTGATGGACGTTAGAATCATAAAAAGCTGGGATCGAGTTTGTGTTTTTGACAATTTAAACTGACCACCTCAACATAATGTCTTTTAGTGGGGAAGTCTATTCATTGGAGATTATTATTTACTGAAATCAATAAAATTAAAGGGTTGATAGGATCCATCAGCAATCATGTAACTCATTTTAAGAATATCTGATACCTTATCGGGGAAAAAATGTCGGGGTTTTATTTAGTCGGGTTCTTTTTTCGTCGGGGAAAAATTTCGTCACCTAGAGGCATTTTCGTTACTTTCCCCCGACCAAAATTTCAAATTCGTCACTTTCACCCGACCAAATTTTACCAATTTTACCAATAGTTTTGTTACAACATTGAATTACTCCTGCAAACAACTACCTTTTCTTGCTGCCAAAGATGCCCAGAAATGAGGGACATCTTCATAAAAACTTTGTTAATATTTGGATTTTTCAAAGACTTGACCGGATGACCGACGACATTGTGTTACTATTATAATTTTTTATCAAACTATTGTAGTTTTAACTTAGCTTGTTGTGTTTATTAGGCAAAAGAACTCGTTTGAATTGAAAAGAAAGTCATTTTATTTGTTCTGTTAAGAAACATCCCTTGAAACATTTACAATGGAAAACTACGATAGAAATCCTTTTTTCTGTTGAAATAAAAAAATCGCGTGAAAATCTTAATTTTTAAAAAACCGGGTAAAAGTTTTGGGTAGGGGAAAGAGAGAATCGGGTAAAAGTTTTGGTCGGGTGATAAAATATCGGGGAAAAAATTCGTCGAGGGAAAATTTCGTCACCTTCTCATTTTTTCCCCCGATAAGGTATTCATTGAAACTGAGAGAGGCATTTTAGTTTAAATATGTAAATTTTGATGTACGACTGCCCGGGGGGGGGGTACTTAGGCAAAATGGGTGCCGCGTATGTGCGAGCCATAAGGGTACCTTTTCTCATTCCTCAAAAGTCTCTCAAAGGGGTACAAATTCAAAAGTTAGTCTCTGAAAGGGTCCCAAAATTACGAAAATCTAAAATTTCTCTCTCAAAGGGTCACGATTTCCAAAAATCTTGACCAAAATTTGGTGAAAATGAAACCAAAATTTGGAAAAAATGGACCAAAATTTAGGAAAAAGTCTCTCAAAGGGTCCCAAAATCACCATAATTTTGTCTCTCAAAGGGTCGATTTTCGATTTTCGGCTCGGACATACCCGTCACCTCGCAAACCTAGTACCCCCCCCGGGACGACTGCCAAAATGGCGTGGTTTGGTATTTTCTTGTAGGGCAGGGATTGGGTGGATTGATTACGGAGTTCTTGTTTGAGTGTTTTGACAGGCTGCAATCTGAACACCCCTGTCTCACAGCCTCGATAGAGATTTTTTATTCAGTCGGGATGAAAATTCCTATTGAAATCCCTATTAGATTTCCAAGTGGGGCTGAAATTCCAGGGTATTTTCCTAACCGGGACAAAAATTTTTCAGTTGGGCTGGGGTTCCACGGGTCTGTGTTACAGGGGTGCATCTGATTATCGACTAAATTTTTTTTTATTGTTCTCATTTTGCTTGTAAACTATAGGGAAAGATCGAAGTCAATGTGGAGTATCATGAACATATAAACGACTGGACCTCTATCTTTTATAGTCTCTTTGAAGCGAGCTTCGTTGCCGCCTGTATTTCAATATTGGTATGAAAAATCCGACATTATTCCGTCATAATTTTATTTCTTTGAATTATTTAGGTAAAAGGATCGATAGAGCTTGAACATTACTCCTAATGCACAAAAAAATTATTTTCGAATTTTTTCACAAGTTTGTAATATATTTTATCAACATTTTCAACTCTAAAATGCAGAATTTCAACTGCGTGTATACTTTTGAATCCCTTTTGTCACTCCAATAATTTTTTTTATGACTTGAAAAAAATAGCTTGCCAAAGTTTAGAGCCTGTGTCATAAGAATATCAAAATTAGAATGTGTGACACTCTCTAAAATTATTAGACACTGTTAAGTCAAAATTTAGAAATATTAGCCGGAGTTTTGACAAGCTGACGATGATTTTGCCTCTGTTATCTTTGTTATGATATAAATAAAAGACTTGAGAAGAGTAGAATAACAGAGACTTTTGTCGAAGTTTTGACGTTGTTAGCAAGGTACTCCCAAGTGGTATATCATCAAAATCTATTGTTTCATTTTATGATTTTAACGAGGCGGCAACGAAGCTAGCAGCCTTTTCTACAAAAAGACAAAGGAGATGGATGTCCAGTCGTTTATATGTTCATGGGAGTATGTATTATTCCTTTCCTTGCCTATAAAAGAATACATTTTCGTTACGGAATCCCAATTGCAATATTATCCTACTCAACCTACACTCTATTCTTACACAATAAAACCAAAAAGACCATTGCAATAATGAATTATTCCTGTTCAAGACATAATTACCATCAATTTAGCCTCATAGAAATTAATCGTTTTATAGCCTAAGTACTTTTAATTAATTGATCAACTTTCCCTCATTTAACCGAAATGTTTTTCGAAACCAAAAGAAAGCATTTTCTGGTCATCGCTATTTTAGGATGAAGCAATTTTGCAGGTTCTATGTATATTGTATTTTTACAACTGTTTTTTTTTGTTTGTTGAATCACCATGTCAACAGTGTGACTGACAAACTATTGAACAAATACGAGAATACACCTTTTCCACCGTAGCCGCCAATTGCCGCACGGGCATTTTTTTGTCCGTTTTACCACCCTAAAACCCTCCCAGTCTTTTTTCGCACCTATAAAAAATCGAAAAAGGTGTAAAAAAGGATTGGATCGAGTTTAGGGTGATAAAATTGAAAAAAAATGCCCGCGCGGCAATTGGCGGCTACGGTTAAAAATGTGTATTGAGGGAATACGAGAATTAGAGTTTCTATATAACTTGAATCTTTATAACTCTCGAGAATCTCTCTATAATTCAGGCAATTCTTTTTGGTTCCACGACAGAAACCTTAGCCTATTTGGTCCTTTCATGATAAGAGATCTCTTTAAAGCGAGCAATTACTGATTGAGCTTACGTACTCAAGTTATGAAGAAGGCCTTTGTCTCCTCCTTTTAGTCGGACTAACTCCTGAAATTTGAATTTCACGTGCATGTTAACTTCGTGTCCCCCCGAAGATGCCATCTTTTTTCAAGAATAGAACAATGATAATTGTGGCTTTTTGCATGAAAAATACGATTTTCGAATTTTAAAAGCATTTATTCACCTTATCAGCAATATAATGTCATTTATCCGAAAAAAGTTTAGAATTTCGCCCCTGACCGAAAGTTCATAGGTGCGCTACTGTTTGATGAAAGATGATCTAGAGCGACGAAGTTTAAATACAGTTTAAAATATAAGTTACAGTTAATTTTCTCCAATTCAAACTTCTGTAATTCGAATCTTTCTATAATTCAAACATCGGTCTCTCAGATTGAAAGTGGTATTAATACTCCCTGCACTGCGAATCTTTATTTTATTAGTTGAAAAAAACATCCGCCCCCTTGAAAGTCGTATTAGAGAGAGTATATCGTATTTTTAAATGTTGACAAAGATTTGTTAAATTTTTCCAAATTTTGATGAAATCTTAGTGTAATTTCCCTACCATGGAAGACTTTTGGACATTCTTCCTTTGAAAGAGCTGTCACCGGCTCAACCATGAGACTGGGATGTACAATTTATTAAAATTGTTGTATTTTGTGTGACATTTGCTGTTTTGCAGCAAGTTGACAGACACCTCAACTAAATTTTCTTTGACGTAAAAGAAACTGCATTGATTTAACTTTTTGGCATTAACAAAATTATTTTCCTTTCTCCTTTCTCCTTCTCCCTCCTGGAATGATTTTAATTGCAAACTAAAAGTGACTTAAGTATTTGTATCTTTAAATTCTATTCGGTTACTATCAAAAGCCACATTAAACATTACAGTAATTGTACAGTTAATATAAAGACGTCACAAATTTGGCAGATTTTTAAACTTTTGACCATCAGCAATACTACACACGAGGTCGACTATGATTTAGTCTAAGACAAATCAGTATCTAAGAAATAAGCCCAAAGCTGAAGAAAATTCGCAAACAGGTTTTTTGCCGAAAAGAGTTTACAGTCGGTAGAGTTGCCAGTAGAAATCTTCAAAACTCTCCCGGCGATTTTTTTTTCCGTATACCACCATAACGCCATACCAACGGATTAGAATAGGTGGATTAAGAACTCATAGAAAACACTCCTCGTTAGGTTATCAAACTTTTTTACGAGTTTGCTAGCAATTAAAACTTGATAAGTTGTAAAAAAGTTGTAAAAAATCATTACTTTCAACATTTTCATTGGTCATTACGTATCACGTGGTACATTTTAAATAAGAAAATGCACTTTTTTAGCCCTTTCTATCCAATGCAGAAATTAGCCAAATAATTTGAAATTTATTTTCCTAATTCTAAATACAGTCTTCTTTCACCAGTATGCAACCCATTCGTGACCCATCGATAGTTTTGTACTAAAGTTCCTTCGGCTATACCTTTACTGATCGTATCTAGCGCCCTTCTAACGCCCAACTACGCCTTCCACGCTCCACTGGGCAGCAACTTAGCAATTGCTGTCCAGCCCTCCTAAACTTTAGTGTTGTTTCGGCAGCGATCGGCGGCGGACCTGCTCAGGACATAGGTTTGTAAGTATCCTTTTCTTATTTATAACACGATTGTAGAGCGTTGTCATTATTAAATATTAGTTTATTGTAACTGCATAGTCTCCCGTTCCTGTCTGCAAATAGGATTAGGTTCTACTCCCCTAGGTTCCTCTAGCCCGTCCCTTTCGTAGTCTAGACTCACTCACTCACTGCGTCTTATTCGTCTGCTAGGCAAGCACTCGGATAAGGCTCCAGTACAGTTTCTTAGTTATAGACCATACGTTAATTTTCACTTATCTGAAGATTGCCATTGACAAAAGATTAAAAATTTACATTAAAACTGGTCTAGCGTTTGTTGATGCTAAAACTTAAGTGCAGGATTTAAAATATTTGCAAAATCATCAAAATTGATCGAATCATAGGACAAATTCGTTTTCGAAACTGTATGAATTGGAAAATTGTTCTTATAAAAACAATGAAAAAACTAAACGAGGAGTGCGCAGAGTCATTTACAGATTTTTCTTGTAACAATGAGAAGACAATGGATCTCTCTTGGGAGCAACGAGAGAAGTTAATCCACCTATTCTAATCCGTTGGCCATACCGTCATATTTCCCCTCCTTTATTATCACTGTAACGGACGATAACATCGTCTACACACGAGGTCGATAACTATCCAGCCATTTGATACCGTGAAAAGCTAATACTCAGGGTAGCCATTAATCTCATGCAAAGTACGTTTATGATTGAACATCTTTTACTGTAAACTAAAATCCAACGATAGTGGATGGCTTCCGTACAAAATACCAGAATTCATGATATGCACCATTGCAATGTCTTCCACGGACCCAGCAGCTGATTTGTTGAAGTGATGAATTGACTGATTTTACGGCGCTAACAACCAATCAGTTGTTGGGTCCGTGAGGTAATGTCAAAAGACATTGCAATGGTGCATATCAGTAATACAGGAAAATTTTTGATGAAATACCGGTGAATCGGCCTAAAATTTCTCTAATACAGTTAAAAAATGTTTCGAAAAGTACCAATACCGGCCCATTTTCCTCCTAATAACGGAATACCGGATTCTTGGAAGCCCCTCTTTCCCAAGCTACTATTTCCGGCTTGCAACGTTATTGTTTTTTTATCAATTTTTCGAATCTTTTCTCTTCTTCGTGTTGTTTCAAATAGTAAAAAGGGCGTTTCCCTTTACCTCTTGTGTTGAAAATGATTGTATGAATTGTACCCAACTGTCTCAGTGACTAAGTAGCAACAAAATAAAGGTGCTAAATAGAAATTATAAAATCTATGATTAAATTTAAATTAGATTTATGTTGAAATTTGTTGATTTCCAATTCTATTCAATTCATAGTTTAGGTATTATCAGTAGTGATTCTTAAAACTGCTTTAACTTTGCAATGAGGAATTTCAGTGAATCCAATCACGGGAACAATTTTTTCGGCAATTTTTTCAAATGCAGGTCTGATACATGAGGGCTGCCAATGAAGAAACAAAGAACTAAAGGAGATTTTTTGAATTTAATGGACTGCGATTTTCATAAATAAACTATTCCCAGCTTGCACACAACGTTGTTTCAACGTTTATCTAATGATCATAACGTCCAAACAACGTTGTCAATATATCCATAATGTTGTCCATACAATGTTAGATGAACGTTGAGACAACGTTGTGGCCAGCTGGGTTGGGAATAGCTATAGAAATTTCACCTTTCCTGTGTTTTTTCAGAATCCATCTCGCTGGGGACCGTTTTTTGTCCAATCTTTCAGTAATGAAAGTGCTCCCAACGTGTCGACGATATAGGGTGATAAAAATGCTATAGATTTTACAATTGTCTTAGTTTGTAGCATGAAGAGCCACCCGTAAAGACATGATGCAATAGCCGAATGGGTTCCGTTCCGGTCCGTTCCATTCCGTTCGAATCTCAGCTCCTTCCATTGTTCCGTTCGGTTCATAGATAGCCTGGACCCCGTGAAATAATCGGAAGACTGTTTAAAAGTCCTAGATTACTGGGCTATCAACGGAAGATATCGACTCTATTTCGATTCTATTTACACTGACATTAAAAATGGCTTAAAAGAAACAAGTTAAAATTGGTTAAATATCTGGAATTGTTGATTTATGCAAGCTATTATTGGCGCTGTTTTTCTTTCTAGAAGATCGTATAGGGTAAGTTTTCCATGCCTTTTGTTTTAACTTACACGACCCTATCGTCTATACAAGGTCGAAGGGATCAATTTGGGAAACGGACCTAAGCCCGAGGCAGTGGCGGAGCGGTATTTACAGTGAGATTTCATCCGCAGGGTCGGTACCTTGAGCGCTGTTACACCGGGTGTGTTTTAAAAAAACGCCCCTATTTTTGAATTTTTGACCTAGACAATTATATCGAACATAGATGTATGAAATTTTCAGGGAAGATTTGAAATTTACTCTTCCACCCTTGTTGGAAATTATACATTTGTATGTTCATTGAAGATGACTTTTTCACAATTTCTCTGACTTACGTCAATTTTTCAAGTCGATTTTTCTCGTATGGAACAAAAAACCGAAGTACATTTCGCCTTTTAAAACATCAAAATGGCATCGTTTTTTCATTTTGCAGGTTAATTTTTGTTCCAGGATCGATATTTAACCAATTCTAACTTGTTTCTTTTAAGCCATTTTTAATGTCAGTTACATGGACAAAAAAAAAAGACTCATCACTTGTCAATGATTCAAAATAGAACAGGCATAATCACCTTTTGCACTCCAATAAGGTATTTTGCAAAAAGGTAAAGAAGTAGCAGAACTTGTAGGATATATATGGATTGATTAAATGATGAAAAATGAAACGAATTGATTAAATTTCATCTTGCTAAAAATAAAATGGCTGCACATTACTCTGAAACAAGGCTTCGATGTTTTTTTTGACGTCAATTTACTTCTTAAAGTAGTGATCTTGCGAGAATATTCTTTAAAATTTTATAACTTTAAATTAATTTGAGGTAACTCTGTGAAACTTCAAGAAAAGTTTGGAAATGAAATGTGTAAAACTCACACAAAAACTCAAGCAGCTCAACTGAATAGAAAAATGTACGTCAAAAATTGGATAATAGGGGCGTTTTTTAACACACACACTCGGTACTCGATGGAATCCTATAATAATTGGCTCTAACTTAACAATCTCTTCTAAATTAGAAAAGCGGAAGAAAATTTTCGGTAGTAAATTGCTAATCCTTTTCACGAAGGTACAAAACAATCTTGATATTATACTAGATTTTATAAGAACACCAGCCTCAATTTTCGCCAAAAACAACGCCAGTTTCAATTCACATTTTCAAATTTGCTAAGAATATATCAATTCTTAGACCTTAAGCGAACAAATTAAGCCTAACCGCAAGGAGAGCTTTCAAGTCGTAAGTGAAAAAAAGATATCAGCCAAAATTTACGGGTTCTTATAAAAAAAACAAGTGTAAAATCGTGACTCAAGTGGAAAATAATCACATAATCACTCAAGAGAGCAAAAGAAGAAAAATTACCAAAGAGGAACATTTTGCTAAAAGAACGAACGTAAAATAAGTCACGCAAATAATGTGCCTCGTGTTCAAATTCAAACAATACCCATCCCTGCAATGCAAAAGATGGGCCTGGATCGAGAATATGATTGGTTAGGAGATCTGATGTTTTGTTGTTTTCTTGAGCGGAAGTAAATGGGGAAGTAAATATGGAAATGATTAAGGAAAGACCATCATTCTCATGAGTGAGACACATGACACACACAAAGGTAAGATTTTTAAATTATTTTCTTTTTTGATGAGCTTGTTCCTTGAAATTTTAAGATTTTAATGGAACTCAAGCTTGAACACTATTTACAGAAGCAGCCGGCGGAGAGATTTTTTGGAAATATGTGTTCTTATCTTCTAGCAGACCAAATGTTATGACCTTCAATTTTCTTATATACAAATGATGTGTTCTGATTTCTAGGAAGCCTTTATCGCACTATTTGTCTCCCTAAACTTATTACTACTTTATGGTTGGATGTGTTCTAAAATCTAGGAAAAACATTTTCCCAAAATATACTTGTAAGATATTTGTTTTTTCCACGAAAGATGTGTTCTGAAACTTTCCAGGGTTACCTAGACAACAAGAACACGTTCGATGAGCTTGATTATACCCCTGTCTCGTCAGAACACATCATAACTCTAGCTGATTGATTTTTGAAGATCTTATCATAACAGATCAAAATTTCTAGCTGAAACATACTCTCAGAACATATCGGAAAAAAGGTCGCCTCGCCGGCTGCTTTCGTATTTATCAGGGAAAAGTGGAGTAAGTACACGTTGTTTTATGAGAACAAATGTTCTTAATTTCACCTTTTTTAAATATTTTTAAGCAATTTGGGCTTTTTAGAATACACAAGGCCTTAAAATGGTCTTAAAACTTGTTCTTAATATTTTGGCCATCGAAGACTTGTTCTGATATAGTTTGTTCTTATAAAAAAACGTGTAAAGGACAATAAAAGAAAAATGTTGAGTCATGTTATCACGGCTGTTATGTCCTAAGTATTGGACGACACAAAAAAAAGCATTCGTAATTGCACTTGGGAATAAAAATTCGACTTAAAGTAGATGGTAATTTTGTAAATTTGTTCACATATTCAAAGAGGAGATTGTGTGAGGCAAGCAAAGAGTTTTTTTTTAAAACATGTTCTGATTTTGAAGTCATTTTGTTTGACTTTTTTTTGATACATGTGTGATGTCCACTGATGCCCCAGTTTTTACCTTCATTAGCTAATCAACATCCAAGACAAAATATAAGTTTTGGATTCAACAGATTACTTTCAATTTTGTTTGCTTTTCTCTCTTTCAGACAAATTCACCATGCAGATACTTCTTCTTTGCCTTCTGGCATGCTGTGCTCTAGTGACAGGTAAGCTATCTTCTTATTATTTCCTTATTTACTTAGACCACCTCTGTTCTTGTGTCCCGAAAGAAGTTTTATCCAAAGCGGGCTGGGATAATTTTCTCACCTTGGATGAAATTTCGGCCAAATTTTCCAATGAGACATGGATCCTACCGGGTCTGTGAGATTGATAAAAGTATTCCCAGAAGGGTATTAGATAAGTAAAATATTGTCGAGAAAGAAACCGTTTCGGATCAAATTGATGATTAATTCGTTGATTAATCATTATTTTTTATTAGAACAATGCTTAGCTTGACATTGACTAATTATAGGCAAATTATTGGTTAAATCGAGTCTAAAATGGATAAGTTTTAGGCAAATTAGGGTTCAAATTTTAGTAATAATAGATACTCTTAAACCAATAATACCTCAGTTTGACTCTAATAGAATTATGATACGAAAATTTTTTTTTCTAACGGTAAGCTATGAAACGTTTTTATAAGAAAAATGCAGAGTGACTATAAGAAAATACGGATCAAAAATATCTGCAGTTACATTTTAAAAGTAATTAGCGCTTTTCGTACACGTTTTTATAAGAACATCGAAAATTAGTTATGGAATATTCAGTTCGGGTTGAAGCCTAAGAATGTTCTTAAAATTTTAATTTTACCAAAAATTTTATTTTGTGATTACTTTCTTAAGAAATCGGGTGTTTTAGAGTCCGCCAAGTCTATAAGAGATTCTTAATCTGTTCTTTGGTAATTTGGCCACCGAAGCCTTGTTCTTACATAGTTTGTTCTTATAAAAAACATGTAACGTTTTAACTGCAGGTGAAGTCAACTTCAAAGTGAATGACGAGATTGCACCTTTGGACGGCAAAGATTCTCCTTTGCTTTTGAATGATGAGTCAGCAGATGCGGACGATGAAGAAGATGAAACTATTGAGAATATTGTAGTTACTGGACCAGGTAATTCAGATATTTACATATCAATTAATCATATTCACATCAGACAATGTTCTTCTATTCATGATATCTATGGCGTAATGTTTTATACGGAAACATCCGAAAAAGACCGAATCTTTACCAGTTGAATTAGTTAAAGCAAGTGACAAACGCACCAACAAGTTTAGATGATTTCATATGAAATATTATGTCTTGAATATCATGAATCTACGGGATTTGGGCTTTATAAAAGCCAATTTTTTCAGCGGTTCTTGTTGTATATAATGTAAGAATAGATAGACTAGCAAGCGTCTGTCTTTCCTTGGACACAGGAACGCGGGAATAGTGCTTATAATAAAGAGTTCTTATAAAAAATAGAAATTGCCGCGGGAGAGTGGATTGGAAAGACAGACTAGTTCCAAGTGGTGCAATACGGGATTTTGCTTCAATCTAATCTCAGGCAACGTTCCCTCGAAAAAGAGGGAAGATAAAATGAATGGACACGGCTTATTTTTTCTTCTATTCTCAGCGCAATATTTGAGTTTCTCGGAGTTATGGATGAGAAAAAAATTATAAACACAAAAACAGAAAAACGTGGCGAGGACTTCTCCAACTTTTTTGCTAAACTGAGAAGAGAAGTTTTTTAATGCTTTAATGTTTATAAACACAGATTTAACCTGTCTTGGCATTCTCTATCTGAGATACTTTATTCATACATTGTTTTTGGCTTGGTTGGGACGTTGATATATTCAAAAAACAAACAAACTCATAATATGGATTATACTTTCACTTTTTCATGTGATTGTTGTGATTGAAAGATTTTTTGATTATGTATGGTTATAAACATTCATGACATCTTTTAACACTGGGATCTTTGAAATTTTGTTGGCTTGGTACGTTGGTAAATCTATAGTACAAGTGCAATATTTATTATGACACTATAACACAGCTGAACACAGATTCCATGACTATGACTGCATGCAGGATATACTTTTTGCAGGGAATGTTCACGTTAATATGCTCACATTCATTGGGTAACAGACCAATGCTTTTTTCTATAGTACAAGTTGAACTTGATAACCTTATCCCAGAGAATGTAACTTTGGAATGGCTACAGAAATCCTCAAAAATTAAGATGAAAAGTATGGTATTTATACAACATTTTTGGTGGTGCAATAAATATATGGTGTCGAAATGATGAAAAGTGATAATTTGGAATTTAAAAATTGAATGCTTTTTATACGGAAACAATTTTCTGACAAGCTGACCACTGAGACACATCTTGGTTCTATTTGTGAATGAAATTAACAACATTTTACATTGAGATGACTGGTTTTCTGTGTTTTCGGATGTCTGTCGTTTAACTGGATTTCACCTTGACTCTAAATGTTAGATGTACGAGGATGTTTTGAGTTTTCACTACTGGCAGACTTTCAGGGGGGCACTTAGGCAACAAAATTACAGGGGTCGCGGCTCCAATTTGAAAATGGTAGGGCCACGGTTTAGTGTCTAAGGTGCCACCATGGTTGGCGCCGAGGGGAGAAATTTTTGAAAATTAGCCATTCTAGATTGCCTAAAACAGGTCTTTTTAAAGGTTTTTACGCAGAATTTAGCTGAATCAGTAAATTTTCTTTTTGCTTTGAAAAAATGTGGTTGGGCCAAGGCCCGGGTGGCCCCCCGCTGCTGCGGCCCCTGAATTAAGTACGGGGACATGCCCCTGATCAGGGTCCCTTTTTCAGACTCTAGAGATATGGTCCCAAATTTGTACTAATTTTCAAGATAGTAGACCTGACTGGGTCGATTTTTGGTCATTTTAGACAATTTTTAGGGTGGAAATTAGAAAATATATGAATTTTTCTTCTACTTTAAGTCATTTTTGCCACTTTACCGATTTTTTTCGACCGCATCATTTATCTTTCTGAAAGGGTCCCAAATTTACCAAACATTCATATCTCACAGGGTCCACTTTTCAAACTCCAGGCGCGGCACGTCCCTGTTGGTCGTCAAGGGCAGTGCCCCCTCCCCCCAGGCAGACCTCTACCTTGTAATAGACCTTTTTTCAAAGAGGCCACCCTGTTGAATAATTATGTAGTCCAGCAGAAAAACAATGATAAAACCATGCATAATTATTACAATATGCATGATACAGTAATTATGCATGGCTCTATCATTGTTTTTATGGCTGGACTACATAATTATTCAACAGGACGTCCTCTTTGAAAAAAGGTCTATTTTTTGTTGTCCCCTGGTGTTGTTGAACAAGTTCAGATTGAAATTTATACCTACTGTTAAAGTCTTTCAAAACTTACTGTTTATATACTTACAAAATTTATGAAAATTTTGATTGGATTTTTGCCAATTTGCCAATTAAAAAAAATATCTACTTGGTAATTTTATGTTGTAGGTAATATATTTATAATTTTTATAGCAAAATTAGAGGTTAATATGAACAAATACATATAATTTTATGTTTTGTAAAAGCTCTTGCTTTTTTGAAAGTATTTTTCTTTTTAGCTTCCACAAAAAGAAAGTTTTCTTATGCCTGCAGTGGCCTGATATTTTATATTTTTGATGTCGTTTTCTTTTGAAAAAGATTTTTCCCCTTATATGAATATTTTTGTTTTGGGGTACCTATAGCTGATAGGTACAGTCCAGTTCATATTCTTTTTATTCAGACAAAAATATCATACTTTTTGTGAATAACTCCTTGTGTCTTGTTGTTGGAAGAAAGAACTTTCAATTTTTTCAAAAAAAAACAACCCTAAATTGACTGATATTCCATTGTACTCACCTTCTTTTATAATACATTAAAATAAAAAAATAATCAGGATGTGAGTTTGTTTTAATTCGAGTGAATCTTAGTTTTTCAAGAAAAGTCTCATTTAAAAAAAATAAATAAATAATAATAAAGGCTTTTAACCCTATTAGCCCCAAGCTTTTTTGACTTTTGTATCCCCAGGGGGGGGTAGAATCTACCACCCTCGATTATTTTTGATCTAGAAGAGCTATGGCCATGAAATTTGGTACAGATGCTCTCCATGATGATACAATTTTCCAGGAAGAAAAAAAAATTTGATGACGTCATTCGAAAACTGATGACGTCATTACAAAATTTCCACCTGTAGGAAAAAAGCCCAAACATATGGTTTACAAAAAAATCTATTACAGTCGAAACAATAAAGAGATTTCAATTCTGTTTAAAGATTCTGAAAGGTAAAAGACTGTTCTTTAACATAATTGCCGGTTTTGCAATTTCCATGAAGAGTTTTTCTTAAAATCTATGCTGAAGATGAGTAAAATTTTCAAAATTTGATGACGTCATAAATGATGACATCATCATTTTCAAAAAGTTTCTTTTAATTTTTTAAATTTGTATTATCAATGCCTATCACGTGTCAAAATTTGAAAATGATTGAATAAATAGTTTAGAAGTTATCAGCACTTTAAATCTTGAGTTTTAAGCGATTTTAGCTGGGTTTTATGTCATGTTTCACAATAAAGTCATAAAACCTGATCTGGACAACCTATGACCCTAAACTTTTGCACAAGTACTCTTAATAAGATTTTATTAAAAGTCAAAAAGTTTCAAGTCGTTTAAAAAATTTTTCTCCGAGATATAAACAAAAGAAATCCGGCGTGGTAGATTCTACCCCCCCTGGGGCTAATAGGGTTAAAGCATAAAAAGTACTGAGTTTTGTTTACTTTTTTATTCTAATCCGTGAGAGTGAGTGCGCTGTTTTAAGTGAGCACTCCGCCGCGGTATAAAGAGCACTCCACCGTTTATTTAGTAAAAAGCGCCTCTTGGAACTAGTCGTTGTATTCAGAAAACATTTAAAAAAAATAGATCCCATTGAAAGTTTAATCTGCAGCGAAATACAACGACGTGGTTTACTAGTCTAAAGAATAGACCGATATGCGTTTGCGTGGCTTTTTTGGGTCGGAAACGACCTTCTTCTTGTTTCTGCTTTTGATCTGAGTATTTTAATTTGAACACTCCCTGCCAGCTTCCATGTTTTTTGAGTTCTCTTATAACCTTTCTGTAAACATTATGGCACCAAATTTGATTCCCAGGTTCCAAAGACGAGGAAGAGCAGCTAGACGAAAAATATGAATTGACTCCTATTCAACTCAATAAAGTTGATGACGAGGAGGAGGATGAAGAAGCTCTTGTTGACAATGATAAAGAAGGTATTTGACTTAAAGCAATTTTAAGCAATAAACCAGCTCCTCATTGTAATTGTTTGGTTCACTCCGAACTTCAATCAAGAACCGTCTGTGGATCTGTGGGACTGACTGCGTATATAACCCACGTAACGTCAATCAGGGTTAATTTCTTAAATGTGGTCTTTGATTTATCTATAATTTAGTAAGATGCAACCTGTCTTGTTTGTGTTCATTTACAACCAAGTAGCATAATTTTTAAATCTCAGAGCAGAAGAGCCAGCTGTTTGGAAGTTAAGAATTTTCCTCCTACTTATGGGTAGCCTCAAAAACTCAAAAATCCTTCACACATGCTCTTTCTCCTTGATTAAACGTTTTTTTTAATTTTCTAAAAAGAGGCTAGGGAATGAATTTCGCACTCCACGTAGGCCCAAAACTTAAAAAAATCTTTTCCTCTAAGGCCAGTTTTTTCGATTCAAACAAAACTTTTGATGCTCATCCAAATATTGAATAGCTTTTTTCTAAAATGTTCGCAATCTCGTGATAACTAGATTTTGTTTCGAAATTTCTTGTAGGCGAAGAAGAGAATGAAGAATTGTACTCTGATGTCGAAGATGAACCCTTGAGAGATCTGACGGAAGTGGCGACTCAACACCATGATGCACAACAAGGGAGTAATGAAATACCCGGTGGTGTAGTCGGTAATTATGAAATACCCGGTGACGTCCCACAAGGAGAAAATGAAAATACAGAAGACGGGGATGACGTAGAAAATGAAGAAGATGAAGACTTAAAAGATTTGACGGAAGTGGCGCCTCAACACAAAGATGCACAACAAGGGAGTAGGAAAATAGGCGTCCCACAAGAAGAAAATAGAAATACAGAAGACGAGGATGAAGAAGACGAAGAAGATGAAAACGACGAAGATGATTTGGATGATGAAGTAATTTTTGAAGGTAAAATATCACTGATCTGTCTTATTTTGCTAACAGTTACTACAGGACTCTCAGACATTATCTGGTTTCCCCAAGAAATTTTTCTCTTCCCAACTTCGATTCTCATATAAAGCAGCTCAGGAGATTTTCATTTCAGCATTTTGCTATTTTCATATCCGAAACAGAATAGAACACGCTGGATCTTCTCATTCTTAAAGTGAACGCATGAATTATAAAAATACTACATGCATAAAGATCAACGTAAAAATCTTTAAAATCTCTTCATTTTTAGACCTTGCCTGACTGTCTTAGTTAAGACCACAACATTTTTAATTTTTCTTATTCTACATTTATGGTTCTTTACAGATGAACAATCAGACCCGTTATTCATTCCTGGAGTTCGAATCCCGCCACCACGCATTCCGGCACCACGCATTCCGGCACCGCGCATCCGAATACCACTCCCAAGAATCCCTGCTCCAAGAATTCCTGCACCAAGAATTCCTGCCCCAAGAATTCCTGCTCCAAGAATTCCTGCACCAAGAATTCCAGCACCAAGAATTCCAAGAATTCCTGCACCAAGAATTCCAAGAATTCCAGTACCAAGAATTCCAAGAATTCCGATTCCAAGAATCCCACGGATTCCACACATTCCTGGTATTCCACCTATCCCAAGCATCCCACCACCAAGACTGCCAGGTGTACCAAACATTCCAGGATTCCCAAACCCGACCGGAATTTTTAATAAAGGAATTCGTGTTGTATCGAAAGGAGCGAAAGTAGCAGTTGGCAAATTTAAACATGTGAAAAAAGTAATAAGGACCGTTGACAAAGAGTTCAAGAAAGTTGGTAAGTTGTTGGAATTCATGATATACACCATTGTAATGTCTTCCACGGACCCAACAGCTGATTGGTTGTAAGTGACGTATGGGTGATTTTACGTCAATTACAACTAATCAGCTAATAGGTCCATGACGTAATGGCAGAAGACATTGCAATGATGAATATCATGAATAACGCGTCTAAATTTCTTCAAAAAAGCATTCCACTACTGTAGATACTAGGTCGACTTAATAAAAAATATGGAAAAGAATTGCACACAATTCAAAATTTTTAACGCTCGGCACCTTTTGGTTCTATTTTAGATGTTCATCCTATAATATTCCCTCCTGCCTCCTGATATACAACTTTTAACTCTAACTTAGTATACTAACTTGCAACCACTTTAACTGCTGACTTGTCGGGCTTAAGTTACAAGCTTTGTTTAACCTTACTTTTCATATCAAATATACTTATTTAATTTAGATTGGAAAGGTGTAGCCAATCAGATGGGAAGATATGCTAAAGATACCTTCACCTTCTTGAATTGTGCTTTCCCACAAATTAGCAGCTTAATCAGTGGCTGTACAAGAGATCTTATCAACAGTGCTGCTTCGTGTAAACAAAAGGAGACGTGCCATATCGCTTTTGGTGGCCCTTCATCTACATGTTTACGATTTGATCGAAGACAAACATACTCTAAGAAATATGGTATGTCGGATTTTGTATTTACTTGAACAAGACTGAATTTTTTTTTCTTTATTGCTTTATTTTGAGATAAATTGTGAATACTTCGTGAGGTAGTAATTAATTATTAGCCGCCTTTTTTCTAGGTATGTTTCAAAACTTAAAGCTTCGTGGAAGCTTGTAAAGTTTCAATGGGATGATTTTTGTAATCTTAAATTCTTACGTTTCTCGGGATTTTTTGCCTTGCATGAAACCATGACCCGCGGGACTAAATACACCCGGATGCGAAGTTTTTTTCAAAACGCGAAAACAAATCCAGAAAATTTCACGATTTTTGACTTCCGAATTTGAATCTCCCGAATTACCCGACTAAAGTAAACTCGATATTCTGACGTTATTTTAGACGTTACTTTGACGTTGTTGATGTTTTGTGCTATATCTAATCATGCCATCTAACTAATCTTTACTTTCTGTTTTACAGGAGCGGTAACCGTTAGCGGTGTGTCGAACGCACATGTCGGATTTGGCTTCAAAGCTTACTTCAATACTGGAAAGATTCAAATCAAATTTTATGGAGGTATTGATCTCATGCCAAAGATTGAACTCAAGTTAAATAAGTAAGTACAATATTTTGCTTCTTTGCTACTCTTGTTTGAGAGATTCAATATTCGCGTTGAAACCTCGCATTAAAGTCGCCAAACTTTTACACTGGCAATGGAAATGGCACGTCAGCTAGTCTTTAAAGAAACATGGAAAAGAATTAATGAAAAACGGCGTTTTATTTTAGTTTGCCGAGAGAATCACCTCTTAGTTAGGACTGTCATGTTACGTCAAATTTCAACAGCAAGTCACATATCGTCAATGATTAAAGCCCCCATCGAAACCGAATTCATTCACATGATTTTGTTGCAAAATCAGAGCAAAGTAATCCGAAAAACCAACAATCCATGCAAATTCTCTTTCTCAGGAACTACAAAAAAAATTACAAGAAGCGTATTGATTTGATAAAACGACCAGTCCGAATTTTCAAAAAGATCATTACAATTGTCATTGGAAATGTTCCAGTGCCTGTCATCATTGAAGTCACTGTAAGCACGTGTTTTTAACTTTTTTTCACCTTCGGGTGAAATTCCCAAAAATCTTAGAAATATTTTTGAATGTATATTCCTTTTTATTTCTATCGGAGTAATTGGGTGTAACTTCCCTAAGGATAGATATTCTACGGTATTCAAAGCTTCGATCGTCATATACTGAGTTATGTAGAGTTGTGGGTTATTTTTTGGTTGAAACTGAAATTATCCACTTTTAATCGTACATCCAACTGGAAATCAAACTTAAACGTCAGACGTAATTGATTTCTTTATATTTCGAGGCTAATATTATTCTCATTTTGCTTTGACATTTTCGCGTTTTTATAAACTGCTCTCATATAACGTAACGTTCTTTGTTCATCGGCATATTCTTCCAGGCTCAACCAGTTGCTGAATTTAAGCTAAATGCTCAAGCAAGTGGAACATTTACAGCAGCCTTGACATTACAAGAAGCTGCCAAGTTAGCTTTAGATCATTTAACGATCGAATATGATCCATCGACTGGTCGACCCCGAGTATTTGCCAGGGCGTCACAGAATCTCAATAATTTGAAATTGAAACCAATTCTTAGTCTCGATGCGACAGCACAAGTTACAGGTTGGATGAACATTTTTATTTTCAAGTTTCCAACAAAAAATCCATTAAGTACACCCCCTTCTCACAAACTCGGTAGAATTTTTTCAGCCAGTGGGGATAGAAATATGGACTGAAACACTATAGGGATTGATATTTTAACATTCTTAATGAATGGAGATTTCAATTATTTTGTTTTTAAGTCAGAAATTTCTGAGGGGATGGGGAAAATAAATATTTTGCCGTGAGGATCGGTTTATTTGATTTTTTTTTTCAGTGGGGACAAAAATTAGAGGATAATTTTCAACCGGGAATGATATTTTGGCGAATTTTTTTCAGTGGAGAGGGTTCCCATTGGGTATCTGAGAAGGGGGTGTTTAAGTTAGGTTTGATACAATCGCTAACTCGGCCCAAGAGTATTATAACTACCGGATGTAATTCGCTTCCAATCGTCCATCTGCTCAGATTATTTGTTCTTAAGGATTTAGTTCCTTGAATGGTCATCTAGGAAATGTAATTATGAACAAGCTAAGAGTTAGTTCATGTTTCCAGCTCACCCAAATAGAGACTAATACGCATGCGTAATTTGCCGTTCTTTTCAACCACATGCAGTTAATTCCCGTGACAATCAAAGAGGAATGAATCTCTAGGGGTGGTACAGTCACTTTCGGTCGAGGTTGTGGACGGCGAATATGAAATTTGTCGTTCTTTAAAAATTTGTCGTTCTTTTTGTCGCTTTTTAATAGTCATTTGTCGTTCTTTTTAGATGATCTGGAAACGTTAGATTTAAACAGTCTCCTAATACTAGCGTTGTAGTTTTACTACATCATGTGGGCCAGCACGAGTACCTATAGCCACGAAGAGACTGTTTTTAGCTTTATATTTAACCTTATTTTCCATCAGCCACATTCCAAATTGGAGTTGAAATCGTTTTCAAGATTAATGGTATCCCGTTCAAAACTTTCCCAAACTTCGAAGTGAAATTACAAGGAAACGCAAAATTGAAAGCTAACTTAGGAAGCCAATGTGTCGAAGGTGAGAGCCTCGTAAAAGTTGTTCATTTCTCCCTTGTATTTCTTTGATACATCTTTTATGTAAATCAATATAGATTTTAATAAAGGAAACATAAAGTAAAACTTCAAATTTGAAGATTTTTGACTTCACGGGTTAGATAGGCGTGGTTTAGATTTTTTCCCTAAATTTCTTTTGGAATTCGTGATAATCTTAGAGTAATGATTTACACGGAAGCACCCGAACAAGACCAGGTTTTGTCACTAATTTTGAATTTAAACATTAAAACCAGTTGCAAACGCCCGTAGATTTTTTTGGGATTTCCGTCTAAAACATTACGCAATGAATATAATGAATCCGAACAATTTCTATTTATTTCTACTTCTTCAGGAGGATTAAGCTTGAAGACAGCTTTCAATTTGGGTGTGGTTCCAGACATCCAAGCATTAACCAGTGTTGCAGACAACTTTGAAGCAGGCTGCACTGGAATGGTTGACAATCTATGCATGATGAACCCTGCTACTACTGTCTTGAAATGTATCTCCAGTAAAGCTGATGTTTGCCAATATGTAAGAATTTTTCTGTTGTACATGTTTTTATAAGAGCAAATCGTCTAAGAACATACTGCGATAGCCAATATTACGAACAGCTTTAATCCTATAAGAGCATTCTAAGGCTTCTTGGATTCTAAAACATCCAGTTTCTTAGGAAATCGCGCCAAAATACGAATATGAACAGATATGAAATATAATGGTGAAATTGAGAACACAAATTTGTTCGATCTTGGTAATATTTATTGAAGAACTTGTTTATTCGTAGGTTTATTCATAGGTTTATTCGTAGGTTTATTCGTAGGTTTATTCATAGGTTTATTCATAGGTTCATTCGTAGGTTTATTCGTAGGTTTATTCATAGGTGGAGTAAATATCCTAATTGATGACAGTCATTGACATACACTTATACAGGCGTTCTTTATAAAATTAAAAAGTTTAAAGTATTATCGATGTTTTCTTACATTTAGGCAAGAAACGGTTGCTCAGAAATGGCTGCACAATTAGCCAAAATTCCGAACCCCATTCAAGACAATCCACTCAAAGCAGTCTTCAAATTATTCGATGGGCCGTCTATACCAAATCTTAATCTTGGTGGAGCCTTGAAATATTGTGTTCCTAAAAATACAAATCCTACTGTCCCTAAAAGTAAGAATTATTTCATTGCCTTCAGCGTAACTGGCATTGTAAATTTAGATCACGTTTAATGCCCGAAGATATTATAGATTTCGATATCAAATCAGATGGATGACCTGATGTTGACACTAATTTTTGTCAATTGATAGATAGCGAGCTTTAAAGACTTTTTCTTTGTGTAACTATAACCTCAGTCTTTCAGAATAGCCACTCTGCAGAATAGGATAAGGTCATTTGTATTCTAACACTCCCTATCTCACAGAATCACTGGGAACTCTTTCCACTGGAAAAATAGGCTAGAATATGGTCCCCAGTGGAAAATTATCCTCCAATCCTCAGTGCAAAATATTACGCTATTTTCCCATTTTCTGACAAAAAAACAAAGAATTTAAATCACCAGCCATAAAAATACTCCCGGTATCAATCTCCATTGAGTTTAAATCCATTTTTAGCCCCGCAGGCTGAAAAAAAGTCCTACCGGGTCTGTGAGAAGGGGCTTTAGTGTACTTACTTACCCACTTACCTCCATTTTCAGATCACATTACAATTAAGAAGAATCGCGAGTTTATGACTCGATCAACTTTATTACGTGGATACTCGCTAACATTTGAAATCAAACCCATCAGTGTTTTGCCAGGATGGAGAAGTGTTCTTCATGGAACCATCGGTGGAGACCATGGCAAATATGGAGACCGTATACCTGGTACTTACATGCTTATTTTTAGTACAAACATAATCTGCATAAAACCTTGGACAGCAAGCCTAATGTGACTTTTTGTTAGCTTTTTTTACTTTGTCGATAACAAAATATTGATTTGTTCGGTTTATGAAAACGTTATCCATTGGTTCAAAATTGAATCACATGATCAAAAAGTAAGCAAAACAACTAATTCTCCAATGCAGGTTAGAAACAATAGAAAGAAAAAAAAAACGCTTTCAGACTGGAAAACTAGGAAACCACGTTATCTGATATTCTGATGGTGGATTGGCGGCCGCCCACGCTAATGCTCTAAAGTAGCGGGTTAATTTTCCAACCAAGAGGTGTGATTGATTGCCTTGATTTCCAGTTGGGCTCAACTACTTTTAGGCTTCAACCTGAAATAATTCGGTTGAGCCCCCCAATCCCTTAAACACAAAAGCCTGGACCCCAGTCCCAATCCTCCCATAGAAAACAATTTTTGACTCAGTCTTGTTTGAGTAGCATTAATCCATGTTTTTTTGTGTTCCAAAAGTTTACATGAAATTTTACAACTGGTTCTTTTTATAGCTCTTCTTGTTTTCTATTCTTAAGGAATTTGGTTTCACCACAGCACTCAGCACGCACTTTGGATTTGTTCGGCAGTCAACGGGAATTCAAACAGGTGTGTGAAAACTGGTCAACTACCTTTGAGCCAATACACACAAATTACTGTTCAGCAAATCCAGAAAGTCGATTTGAAATATTATTATCAAATCTTCGTGGACAGTAGCAAGATCTTGGATATAGTCAATAACCAACCAGCTGTCTTTAACAATGTGAAATATTTTGTTGGTGACCTATGGTATGAACCTTCAAATGCACATTTGAGAAACATCAATTTGGAAATGTTTCCGCATAACCAAGGTTCGTTATAGTTAGATCCATCTCTCCTGAATCGCGCCCGTTTTTCTCTGGGGCAGTGGGTTTACCAACTGATGGTATTTGCGGGGAGAAAGTTGGCTTTAAAATTTGCAATTTTTCCTTGATTTACTGAAATTTCCACTCATTTATACTTTCTTGAAAAACAAAACCTTTACCGCCACACATACCCGTCGGTCAATCTGCCAAACTCCCCCGGGCCGATTGTTTGATAGTGCTCTTAGCATTTTATGGAGGTCCTGCTCTAAGAACCCACGCATCTTTAATTAGGTTTTCTCTTAGGCCTTTGAAATACATGCGATTTGTAAACATCCCATCAAAGTTAAATCGAAATCTAATTTGTAGAATTGTAGAAATAAACAAAATATAAGTAAATCTTTAGCCCTTATTAATTCTGCGAGTGGATTCAAAAATTACTTTCGTCGTTCTGTTTAATTCGTACACGAAATCATGCACAATCAGTATTATATTTGAGAGTTTGCTACTGACGTGCTTTGTTCCAATTCTATTTTTCGTGATTTTTTTTCAAAGGAAATAAGTTTTTTCTCCATTCCCTTCCAGGATTTAGCCCAGTCAAGAGGAATACATTGTTATTCACTAAACCGACCTTGAATCGAGGATGGACTCTATCCTTACAAATCAGGCCATTAGGTATGTATATACATGTTTGTCCCTCTGAGCCGAGAAATCTTCTTCAGATTAAAGAATAAGATCCAAAATAACATTCTACTTTTTGATATTTTAAGCTCAAACTGCAGATTGGAGCATGGTAGTTGGAATTAGAAAAAGTTGTTGTGCGCAGATATGTAATTTTTGCGCAGATATGTAATTTCTGCGCAATTATGTAATTATTTTGCGCAGATATGTAATTTTTGCGCAAATATGTAATTATTTTGCGCAACTATGTAATTTCGAGCTGCGCAGATATGTAATTAAATTTCTGCGCAGATATGTAAAACACGATCTATAAAATCAATGGTACCCCATTGATAGCTTTTACCATTACTTTTACCTTTTTTGGACTTAGGTATTTTAGCTAATTTCTATCAAATACAAGTAGTAATATCTTATTATGAGCATCTACTATTATAAGAATCATCGTTATAAGAAACTGATCTATAACTTTTCAACGAATAAGTTTTAACTTTCTGTGATTGGTTCTTTCAAAGCTAACATGGAATAGCGCTTAAAATTGAAAAAATTATTTTTCTTATAAGCATCATCTTTATAAGAAAATAATCTATAACTTTTCAACGAATAAGTTTTAACTTTCGGTGATTGGTTCTTTCAAAGCTAACATGGAATAGCCCCTAAAATTGAAAAAATTATTTTTCTTATAAGCATCACCTTTATAAGAAAATAATCTATAACTTTTCAACGAATAAGTTTTAACTTTCGGTGATTGGTTCTTTCAAAGCTAACATGGAATAGCGCCTAAAATGGAAAAAATTATTTTTCTTATATTCATCTTTATAAGAAAATGATCTATAACTTTTCAACCACTAAGTTTTAACTTTCGGTGA
This sequence comes from Clytia hemisphaerica, assembly GCF_902728285.1. Taxonomy (NCBI): domain Eukaryota; kingdom Metazoa; phylum Cnidaria; class Hydrozoa; order Leptothecata; family Clytiidae; genus Clytia; species Clytia hemisphaerica. The sequence goes on along the minus strand of NW_027103595.1, from coordinate 2,552,813 downwards.
TTGGTTCTTTCAAAGCAAACATAGAATAGCGCCTAAAATGAAAGTAATTATTTTTCTTATAAGCATCATCTTTATAAGAAAATGATCTATAACTTTTCAACCACTAAGTTTTAGCTTTCGGTGATTGGTTCTTTCAAAGCAAACATAGAATAGCGCCTAAAATGGAAAAAATTATTTTTCTTATAAGCATCATCTTTATAAGAAAATGATCTATAACTTTTCAACCACTAAGTTTTAGCTTTCGGTGATTGGTTCTTTCAAAGTAAACATGGAATAGCACCTAAAATGAAAATAATTATTTTTCTTATAAGCAACTACTTTACAAGAATCAAAGCAATAACTCTTGATAGAGGGTAATATATCTTTCGTTTATTAGTTTTTGCAAGTAAACAAGGGATGACGCATAATATGACTATATTTATTTTTCTTATAAGCATCAGCTTTATGAGAATCAAATAACTCTTTGTAGCATATTATATACCTTTCGGTAATTACCGTATTCCTTCGAATACACGCTCCTTCTCTGAGGGAAAAGACTCCCCTCAATAGGAGGTTTTAAATTTTTCAATTAACACCCCTTTCTTTAACACCCCTCGAATAAACACCCCTCCTGAAAGTCTTAAAATAAAAAAGAGGCCCAGGACGTTTATTCGAAGAAATACGGTAGTTTTTACAAAGTTAACAAGGGACAACATGTTAAGAATATCTTTAGGCTGAAACCTCAAAAAAATAAGAGTATCCAAATTCTTAAAAAAAAAGTGAACCCATCTATAGCAAGGTAAGCTCTAGATTCGGATTTTCTATTTATCTTATCGGTACAACCTAATAAAAAAGTACAATACCTATACTGAGATCTTCGATAGAACCTCGACTCGAGATAGTCGCACCTATGTAAACTTTATTGATTTTGTAGATATGGATTGCATTTCTTTACGCATTACAGTGAGATAAAGTAAAATTCTATTGGTTGTCTTTACCAACGCATGGAATAATTCATGATAAAAACTCCCTTTTCCTTTTCATGGTTCCATCTACGAGCAAAGTCATTATATTTGATTGGATTATCCAATGAAATAGAGTGGGATTATTGAAGGTATGATTCTCGCTCGAACTTAAATTCTGAAGAATGTCATTCAGGACAATTTGACACTGATTGTTAAAGATATTAAAAAAAATTACAAGTCTTTCTTATTTTCCCCTTACAAATTAAACTAAGGCAAAATATGCGACTTTAAGCCATCTAAAAGGAGACAAATTTAAATTTTTTTCTAAGTGGAATTGGCATTCTGCAACGGCTCTATCGAAAGAAATAGGCAATTTTCCTAAATCTAACATTAGTTTATAAGAATTTTATAAGAACAAGGATATTTTTCTAAGTGGAATAGGCTTTCAGAGATTTGATTTATCAAACAAAAGCTAACAAATAGTGTTTAAGAGTTATGAATTGTGTTCTTATAAAGTTGATGCTTATAAGAAAACTAACATTTTCTAGCTTAAGCACAATCCTATATTTACTTTGAAAGAACCAAACGCCGAAAGCTAATAATCATTGGTTTAGAAGTTATGAATTGTGTTCTTATAAAGTTGATGCTCATAAGAAAAATAAATATTTCTAGCTTAAGCACAATCCAATATTTGCTTTGAAAGAACCAAACGCCGAAAGCTAATAATCATTGGTTTAGAAGTTATGAATTGTGTTCTTATAAAGTTGATGCTCATAAGAAAAACAAATGTTTCTAGCTTAAGCACAATCCAATATTTGCTTTGAAAGAACCAAACGCCGAAAGCTAATAATCATTGGTTTAGAAGTTATGAATTGTGTTCTTATAAAGTTGATGCTTGTAAGAAAAATAAAATTTTCTAGCTTAAGCACAATCCTATATTTACTTTGAAAGAACCAAATGCCAAAAGCTAATAATCATTGGTTTAGAAGTTATGAATTGTTTTCTTATAAAGTTGATGCTTATAAGAAAAATAAATGTTTCTAGCTTAAGCACAATCCTATATTTGCTTTGAAAGAACCAAACGCCGAAAGCTAATAATCATTGGTTTAGAAGTTATGAATTGTTTTCTTATAAAGTTGATGCTTATAAGAAAAATAAATGTTTCTAGCTTAAGCACAATCCTATATTTGCTTTGAAAGAACCAAACGCCGAAAGCTAATAATCATTGGTTTAAGCGTTATGAATTGTGTTCTTATAAAGTAGATGCTTATAAGAAAAACAAAATTTTTCTCATTTAGCACAGTCCCCTAGTTGCTTTGATAGAACCAATCGCCGAAAGCCAATATCACTTTGATAAAAAGATATTGACTTGTTTCTTATAAAGATGATGCTTATAATAAAAACAACAATTGCCAAATCTTTGGCATAGTCCAAGAACAAAGTCCAAGATATTACTTCTTGTATTAGAAAAATTTATGTTAAAATCGAGTCAGTTTTTCAAAAAATAACTAAGTCCAAAAGGTCGTGTTTTACATATCTGCGCAGAAATATAATTACATATCTGCGCAGCTCGAAATTACATAGTTGCGCAAAATAATTACATATTTGCGCAGAAATTACATATCTGCGCAAAATAATTACATATCTGCGCAAAAATTACATATCTGCGCAAAAATTACATATCTGCGCATAACAAAAGTTAATAGTATCCCAGCTGGCACACAACGTTTAGATCACAACGTCCATAGAACGTTAGATGAATATTGAAACAACACTGTGTGCCAGCTGGGATGCTGCTTGGTACTAAATGTAAAAGTATTTTGTATTGTGTATAGTACCAAAAATATGCACAAACCTGGTATTGGGTTATATATGAGGAAACAATGTAGTAGAACAAGCTTTTACTTTAGACAATCACGATTTTTGGTTTCTTTTCTATTGTTAATAAGAAGAGCTTTCGCACGTAGCGGGATTTGTTTGGCATAGAGTTTTGATCATGTGACTAATTGTCAATCCTAAGAGTGTAGTCTAAGTTGTCCTTAGCAAAATTCTTTTAGCATGACTACTCCCGGTTACCTAATTAATTTTTCGAAAATTTTCCACCCAGGATATTTTTATTCTAACCCCCCCCCCACCGTTTATCAATTTTTGGGAAAATATTTTTAAAAGTTTCCTCTTTTGCCCTTATTCTATTGAATTAGCCTCCTTTTCAAAAATTTTCCACCCAGGACGCTTTTATTCTAACCCCGCCCCGCTTATTAAGTTTTGAGATTTTTTCAGCCCCCTCACCCCGCTAATTTTAACTCCCTGGCTATTAGGTATGAGAGTATGTTTTAACGTACAAATGTCTGCTTTTATTCTATCTATCCTATAGGAAAGTGCAGTGGATGGTGTAATATCTTTCACGCAAGCATTGGAAGTGATAATTCTGCATATGGTGATCGTGTGCCCGCTTTATGGTTTTGGTCCGGAACTACCGACCTCCACATTTGTTCCGCTGTTTCTGGTAATAAAGATTATTGCACCAGGAGTAAATCACTACCGATCAATAAAGACACACTTGTAGTTATTCAAAATGTTCAGAGTCCAAAAGATTTCAAATATTACTATCAAGTCTTTGTGGATGGTGTTTTGATTCGTAACGTGGTCAACACCGATCCCAGGGTATTCACCAACGTCAAATATTACGGTAGCGATAATTGGCACAAAAACGCTAATGCCATGATTAAAAATGTTAAACTGGAAATGCATCCTCACAATTTGGGTAAGAACACCATTTTTTGATTTAAATAGATTATAATTTATAAATAACTGACTTTACAATTTTGCGCTCATTCAAAAATTGTTCAATAATTTATCTTTCTTTGGTTAAAATCTTTTATCGTGAGATTTTAAAGGAAAGCACTACCTATTGAAGCTTCCCAAAATTTGACTGCTGCTATTAGGGTGGTTGCCTGTTCCCTCTGCCACTTCCCAACTGAGTGAAAAGAAGAATTTTATTTCAAAACATATATTGTAAATCTTGTGGAGAAAATGATAAAATTAAATCCCGAATTTTGCGCATACCACGCTCTGCTCTAAAACGATACGGCGAGTGTAACGATTTGATCTGGCTGATTAGCCAAAACAATCCAAACTGCGTTGTCTTTTTGCTTTAAAACGAAAGCGTAATCTAAAGAAAGACTTGGTTCTAATGTTTATGATTAGCACTTGATTTTGGTGCGATTGTTTTGTTTTAGCCAATGACTGCTTGAAAGCACATTCAATATTCATCCCAAAACTGGATGAAAAAGATCAAAGCGGTACACCAACCTGGGCAAATTCTCTTACAGAGCCATCGCTTTTAGAGTGAATACATGCCATGCGCGAAGTATCAGAATCCGCTCGGAGACAACGGTAGATTAGACATAAGACACTACAAAAACATTTGTATTGACATGTGATTGTCATGTTTTTTTCACTACCTCCAGGTTACAGTACAGTCCGAAGAAACAGACTCATCCGTACTGTCCCAATATTAAAAAGAGGCTGGTCGCTCGCAATGGAAATCCGACCTACCGGCAAAGTTCATGGATGGTCGAATATTTTCCATGCAACAATTGGTCGAGATGGTGCACGCGTTGGTGACAGGTAGCTTCATTATCTCCTTTTTAGTTTTAATAGATCTTTTCATGAATTAAGTCATGGGGAACGCATACCTTTGACGGGGCCTGAGAATTAGTTCGAATTATAGAAGGATTCGAATAATAGAAGTTCGAATAATAGAAGTTCGAATAAGCGAGAATCAACTGTATAAGCAAACTCAAAACAGGAAGAACTCTGTTTAAAAATCTAATTGAATAAGAGAGGGACGTATTCAAGGTATAAATCATATTCCTCAGTAAAGGGGGGTTTGTACTTTTACGATGTGACGGGGTTAGTCCTTTTTTAGTACGGTATTACGGGATTGGACGAAAAGAGTCGGGAAAACGGTATTTAAAATCAAACGGTGACGGTGGCTAGCTTTATATTTTGTCAGTGTTCCGGTTTTTTAATCTCTACAACCCGGTGTAAAAGTGTTATTTTGTTTCCAATTTTCGAGATACCGGGGTTTAGCCAAGATTTTGACTCCTAAAATTAAGGGGGTTGTGGTTAAAACACAAAAGGACCACGAAGGGTTTTTCTACGGACAAGAAACTTTTCTTCTAAGCTGATTTTTTATCTTTGTTTTTATAGAATCCCTGGGATTTGGTTCCACTCAAATACCAATAAACTGCATGTTTGCACTGGCATCGATCACGTGGCTAATTGGTGTTATAACAGCCCCCAATTACCATTGAACTATCCATCACAATTAGTTGTACAGCAAATCCAAAACCCACATGACAAGAAATACTATTATTCAATTATGCTTAATGGAAAACAAGTTTACATCAAGGTCAATCACTTTCCCAGGATCTTCCACAACGTGAAGTATTATCTTGGTGATAATTGGTATAACCCGGCAAAAGCCTGGGTTCGAAAGATCCGATTGGAAATGTACTAAGGCATAAAAACATTTCGTGATAATACTTGTAAATGTCTTTTTAATACACCTTTCCGACCGTAGTTGCGCGATCAGGCGCGTGCTACTTTATCATTTAATTATCCTCCTAAACTCGATCCAATCCTTTTTTTACACCTTTTTCTATTGTCTATAGGTGTGAAAAAAGGACTGGGACGGTTCTAGTGGGATAAAGCGGACAAAAAATGCCCGCGCGGCAATTGGCGGCTACGGTCGAAAAGGTGTATTCTGATCTACAATCTAAGAAATGTTAAGCAAGGCTGAGCTTTTGTCATAGTTAGCATTCACGAAATTTGTTGTGTCGAAATTATAAAATATCTAAATTTTGTATGCATTAAAGAGCGCTAGTCTGGTCACATATAGACGTTTACCCCTCTTTTCATAAGGAAAGTTTCGTCAGTGAAACAATCGTAGGGTTAATTTGTACGACGGTTTGTCAATTACTTTCTCGAATACGTCGAGTTTGTCACTAAATTAAATTTTGTATTATTTTTCTATAAGGATAAATCTTTAATTTATTTTTTCTTAAAAACATTTGTATGGTTTGTATAACTTTTGTATTCTTTTGGTATCATATTTATTTGGGAAAAATGATTGGTGAGTTAAAATTAGTACAGTGTCTTTTTTTGTTTTGGTTAAAATGTATTTGTACCCGGATAGCGTTTTCTCAAAAACTTGATAAGCTATCAAAGTTTTCAAATAAAAAACGGGAAATAAAGACCCTGTCGATGCACTGCGCACTGGGAATGTCCGGAGCGGAATTTTCGTTGAAATCGAATACTTAACAACGGATAATTTTTGTACACCAGACATACAATCAGGGACAAAATACTTGGCACAAAAGGGAAATTCACCGGGGTGTTTTGAAACCACAATCGATTTGTAAGTGCTCTAAAGTAGGTTCGAAGGGTAGAGTTTTAACTCTGAGTTTTAACGCTAGACTTAAGACTTAGGACCTTAGGATCTGAGGATCCAAAAGTTTAAAAAGGGTCCAGTAGGGCTTGAAATATAGCCTAGAAACCAATAAATCCCTCCCAGATCGAAATAATCGATGAAATCAAGTTGAGGGCCGGAAATTGACATTCTCGCTCGAACTTCAATTTTCGAAAAATGGTAAATTAGCCAAAAGTGCAAATATATTATGGCACGGATTGTAGTAAAATAGCGAAAAAGTTTTGATGTCCGGTGTTCACTAGGCACTGCATCTTACACAAAACATTCATATGAGGTTGAATGAAGAATATATCATCTTCAAGTCCGCCAATATTATAAGGGCCCTTAAATTGGTATTAATGGAACCAAAAAATCTAAAGATAATAGAAAAAATTTTGCTATCAATCAAGATGAGGTCCTATTGTTCCCAGATCAAAAAAGTGGATTTGGAATGGTTGGAATTTTTTTTGCATTGAGTTTCAAATGAGGATGATATCCTAGTCAATTTGTTCCCGTACGGCATTTGTAGAGAGATTTTGGCCGAAATTTCCAACGGGGCGAAAATCTTACCCGCTCTTTCACTCAATAAAGTCTTTCCGGTCACTGACTGCACTACAAAGTATCATATATACCCGGGAAACCTTTCAACTGATTGCTTATATATTCTGTTTGATACTTCAAAACCGGCCGGTTAAAAAGATATACCATGTTGGAGAGATACGAATTCCTAAAAAGGTCATTTTACATATCTAAGTTCTCACTCGTTTAATATTTTTCAGACATTTTTCGAATTGACGTCATCAGTATCATGATCAAAACAAGTTTAAAATTTAATTATGTTTTTTTCAGACCAAACTTTTTGAAATATTTATTTCTTCTTATTACCTCAGTTACATTAGGGAGTCTGTAAACCCCCTGCATTCTCATGTCGAGTACATTGTAAAACGTCTATAGAACATCTTCAGTTGGACGTGACTATTTAGTATAAACGGATATGACTACGTGAGAACATTCCATTTAACCAAAAAGGCAGCTACTTTTGAAAATGTCGGTAAAAGCTTTACCTAATTAAAACGCTAAATATATGAATTGTTTGATACTTTCTAAGAAACCCACTCCTAATTATCGGACACCAGCTTTCTAATTTTATCTGAGATCTGAGTTTTTGGGGTCACTTCTTCAAGGTTAGATTTTCTCTGTAAATGCAACAATATATGAATTAAATTAGAAAAATTCTTTGTTTCTGCTTGGAATTCGAGTACTCCTGCTACAAAGATATTTTGTATCAGAAAGTGTTAGACTATAAATTCCTAGCCCAAGGTATCAGTAATTTTACCGGCCGGTTTTATACGTGGCTCTTCAAAATACTCCATTGTATTAGTCATTCCTATTATATTCAATTCTGAATGAAAGAATGATTTGAATGCGGTTCACTAGACTGTATTCAAAGTTGTTTTTCTCAAAAATGCGGCTTTCACTATACATAATTTATGCATTCGATTCTCGAAGTAATCCTTATTTATTGGTTGATGCGTAACAATTACCCTATTGTTTAATAATTTATGCGGTATTTTTTTCTTACGCTTGTATCATATGATCTTAATTATGTTCGAAAGACCTCTCCGGGGAGAGTGAAATCCTCATTTTTGGAAACCTTATTTGTACATATCAGCACTCCATCGCATACATGTTTTTCGTGTGTTGTTGTCTAGAGAAAGTTTATTGATTGGAGAGTCATAAAGATATTCTTATCAAAGAAGACCGATGTCATACTCTGAAACCCCATGTTGCGAGGGGTTGTGTATATATACATCGTTGAAAACTAATTGAAACTTCATTTGAAATAAAATAATTGTGACCCAAGTTGTGAAGAAGAAGTTTTGCCAGTGCTATTGTTTGCATACGAAGCTCAATGCATTGAGAATCAGGGTAAGAATTTTTTCTATAATTTTAGAATGTTTTGTCATATTTCGGCGGTTGGAACGCTGTGTCGAGTAAGATTTTTTTTAAGAGAAGTGATTTTAGTAAATAAGTATAAGACTTCTAATTTAGTTGATCAAGCAGGGAAAATACACAAATTTAAATTTTGGCGAGACTAATTTTAGCGCAACATTTGAAAAACTAAATTCACAGAGATTTTCACCAGTTTTCGACCAGTTTTTCTTTTAAAGTATGTTTAGTAATTTACAAAGCATACTAAAAAATTTGAAAAAAATAGTTTTTAACATCTAGATAATGAACTTCCCATCAAAGTTGATTTAAAATAATCAAAGAAAAATCCTTGACAGAATTTTACACTTTTTTGACATCTATCCACACTTTTTAAAACCACTGAATAACATTATGGGTTAAAACACAAAAGCCTCGACTGGTATCCGCCTGTGCATCCGTTGTTGACTTGATAGTGGTTAAAATCAGATGTCAGTTTTCCTTTTTCGCTTTTTGTCCCATTTTTCATATTAGATAATCTGAATTTTGTTGAGTAAAACATTTGTCTGGAATGTGTGTTAGATCTTGTTCTAGATATTAAGAAAAGAGGAAAATTCGGAAATTTCCCCCGTTTCTCTGGAAGATATAAACGAGTGGCAACAAGGGTTCATACTACTTTTCTAGATTCAATAAATAGTTAACCCAATACATATTAAGGAGGTTGATCACTGGATAGAAACCAAAGAGAAGTCAGATGTTTTCAAGGAATGCGTTTAAAAATCTAAGTGACCTCTTAAAAAAAGTTTAAGATACAGGTCTACAATCGGTGCCGAAATATTTGGCACAAAAGGGAAAATCTCTCGAAACTTTAAAACCGCAAAGGAATTTTAGATGCTTTAAAGTACGGTTTAAAAGTAGAATTTTAACTCTGAGTTTTAACATTAGATTTAAGGCTCTCAGGATCTAAAAGCTAAAAATTTTTCGAATAAGGCTGAGAATATAGCCTGGAAGCCACTTAACCCCTACCAAATCGAAAAATCCAATTAAACAAAGGGGAAGTACTAAAACTGCAATTCCTGCCCGATCTTTAAATTCTGAAAAACGTTAAAATACCCAAAATTGCCAATATATTTCGGCGCCGATTGTAGCGCAAGCTTTAAATGAATGACCTCCCTTAATAAATGTCACAAAAGTATCGTTATGTAAAATGTCACAGGGGTCGTTGGGAGATTATCAAGATCTAAATTGGCAGTGATTTCCTCTAAAAATAAGATTTAGCGGTTATTGCACTGCGGGGTATCAATTGAGTTACTTTCTATCTTTCTGCACATGTGACTTAAATTTTTATTCACTACCGGACATCCTAGCAGTGAGTTTTAACCACAGGATATATTTAGATTCTATTTTCTCAGATTTCACAATTTCAAAAATACTGAATTTAAGTTTTGCTGATCGTTGCTTTTATCAAATTTATTTCAGACATTTTGTCTTGATGTTGCTGGTTGTATCGAATAATCTTTTTTTCTATATTTTAGACGAGAGAGATGTTACATCAAAGACTATTATTACTGTTATCACTAGCCGTTTACGTTAGCGCGGATGCGGAGCCGGCCCAACGTATCTACACGCGTAACGATGGTCCAAAATGGATGCCTTTTGAGTGTGACTCTGGTTACGACTGCCCGTTGATGCAGCGCCGTAAACGTAAAAGCCATTCTGAAATCTGTATTTTGAGTTCACCTAATTGGTACAAATTTCGATGGGAAAGTAAGGCTGAAAAGTTTGATCGATTCAAAGCTGAAAGTGTTTCTGCTCCTCTTTCCAGAGCTTTCCAACAAAAAAATTTCTTGGAAGTTCTCTATCTCAATAACCGAAAGAAATTGATCGAGAAAGGCAATGAAAAAGGTTTGGCTTATATCACTCATGTGAAATTCGATCAACTTCAAAGAAAATATATCATTCACCTTTATCTGATGATTCCCAAACTTGCTGAAGGTGACTTCAGAGTTCCATGCTCTCGTCTTCTTCCTCATAAAATGGGTCAAAAAATCATTGGTCCCATTATGAAACTCCTTGGTGCCGAAAATTGTCCTGAATTTCTAGGCAGATTTCAAGCCAGTAAAGTACGAGCGGCTCCAAGATGTTTCTACGCGGTTGATAAGAGTCAAGATTCAGTGAAACTTCAAAAAGAGATGGGTTGGGATCAAAATGAATTTGTTGCAACTGGATTCAAGTCTGGGGAATTGAATGAACATGAATGGCACTTGGCACCAAATAATTTGTACACAGAATACGATAATGACGAGTAAAGCAAAAATATGGAAACATTTGTATGTAAAAAGATTGGAGAAAAATATCCTCAGTTGGCGAGAATGTCAAAATATCGCCTCTTTGAGTGTTGAAGCAATATTCTTGGGTGAAAGAAACACCTAAAATGCGAATCTAGACTCGCTTCGCTAAAACCAGTGACTATAGTATGATGGTTATGGTAAGGCAACTGATAAATACTGGACATAACAGATGTTTTATAAACTTCTTAACATGGACCAAAGACATTGTATATAAGGGTGTGGTGGGTTGTAGTTGACCTGAATTGTAAATAGTTTTTTTATAAGTTTTATGATTATAATATTCTTTCCAGAGTTGCAGACTATCGGAAATAATGAACATGCCCTGATTTCTGGCCCCACACCAGATATTTTAAGAGGGTGTAACTATGCTGGTAGAAAAAAATTAATTTTGACCCTCTGATAGTTCTATTTCGGACTGATTTTACTCAGAAATTAGCCTTTTCATTTTAAGAAATCATATTTTTGGATTGTGCTAACTCATAAAGTGTCATTAAATGACACACGATTTGAAAAGCTGAGTATCAGCTGGTCAGATACTCCAAGCTGGATTTTCAAGCAAAAGATAACAAAAAAAATTACTTGATATTTTAAGAATAATTTTTTGCTAATTTATTTGCTTACTGAGTTTTTTAGAGTTTGAATGAAGTCCACGGGTAACCTGGAACCTATTGTATATAGTTTTAAAAGTAATTTTGAGGTTTTAACCAGAAATAATATTTGATAATTAATTCCATCTTGCATCAAGATGTTTGAAAAATATGTAATTTGAAAATCTAAGTCTCGGCTTTATCAACTACCCCTCTTAATTGTTATGCTCCTTCGGCCGACTCCCCTACGATGCAAACTCGAACCAAGTCCCTTATTATATCGCTCTTTTAAGACCATGTTTGCACGTGACGGTGCCGTTTCGCTCCGAAACGAAATGAAGCCATTCTATTGGCTTCATTCAAGTTTTACGTCACTTCTAACCAATAGAATGGCTTCATTTCGTTTCGGAGAGAAACGGAACCGTCACGTGCGAACACGATCTAAGTGTTTTTATATTGTTCTTTTCAGCTAGAGTCATTACTGCTGATTAGAATGGAAAAGCTCTAAATTCTGCTCTCATTTATAAACTTGCAAGTCTTGTATATTCCAGGAAAAAAATATTTGATCTGCATCCCGCAATCGCTGCTGAATATCTAGTATTCAATTTTTTACGGGTCAATAATTAAATATCTTATCAAGTATGGGTACCACTCCTACTGCTTTTTCCTTCAGCAAACATACTTTTAAAAAGACTCATCATTGAGAGACAACGTTCGTGGTTTTATATACCGTTATATTGAAAAGATGCCAAAACCTCATGCAGTGGATCGCTCGTCAGCATTTTTTAATGGAATTGTTCCAAGCCAAACCATCATCCCAGCTGGCACACAACGTTTTTTCGACGGTTATCTAACGTTCACAACGTCCATATAACGTTTGATGAAACAAGTGAAACAACTTTGTGTGCCAGCTGGGATAAAGCATTGCTTCATCTCCAAAAAAAAGTAAAAACATGATAATTTTGGAGCTTAAAGACCAGTGTCATTCGATCATTCCTTGAATATTTTGATAAACTTTATAAGTTATGTGCTAGATAGGTTTCCTACGATTGTTATGGCTGGAATTTCTCTAAAAAATATCTACATGGTCCAGCTTACGTATTATATTAGAAATTTCCTTAACTCGAACCTCTGTAACTCGAATGTCTCCTTAACTCGAATGAGTTTTCTAATCCCTTCAGTTAGAATACCTTGTAAACCTTACTCCATTACTGAAATTTCCTTAACTCGAACAAATATGTGTTCCCTGTGTGGGTTCGAGTTATAAAGCCTCCAATATACAATCTTATGGAGATAGAAAATCATTACCGAAAAGAGGTTCTCCTTAGTAATTTCTCAAACTGCACTGTAAGCTTGAGCTTTTGTCTGTTAACCATGCCCTTGATAAAATAAATTCTAATAATTCATCAAATTCATCGCCACAGTTTTGAAACCCTTTCAAATACCTTGGACGTACTCGGTTTGAAGCATACGGACTGGACCACCGAAAGCGACCCTTAGAGAGACTCTGAGAGCGATGTTCTCATGGTTTTTGAGACCCTTAAAAAACGGGGGAAATCCTTACCCATATTTTGATTTTTTGTCGTTTTTGTAACACTGAATAGACTTTAGAAGATAAAAACGAACACTTACTGTGTGCAATCACCCAGCATCTTTTTTCTTTGCACAAGTATCTCCCAATCAAATATCGTTTCTTTGAACAAAAGACCACACCCATTTATTCAAATTTAATCAGTTTTTAAGAATACTACAATATCCCACAAAAGCTTTCTGGCATTTTTGAGACAAAGCCGACTCGATTAATTACATGTTTTTTTTTATAAGCAAGTGTATGCCCCTTGGTCAGGCTCGTTTATGCTTAAGTTCTCAAAGCATTCAGGCATAGATTATGCTTATTATATGCTTATAAATCATGCTTATAATTCACCCCGAGCCAAGTTTTTAGTGAATTTTCAGAAGTTTTGTAAAAATGTGTTCAAAGTTTGGGAGCAATGGAATGTAGCTAGCCGTGGAATGTCTTTTTTTACTTGATCTCTACCAAACCTATTTAAACAGATAAAAAATGACAACTTGAAAAATATTTCAGGCTGACATATATGCTTATGTAATGCTTAGGAATTCTGCAAATCTGAGCCTTCATATGTTTATAGGTGTTATGCTTATAAAAAACAACATGTATCAAGACATCAAAACTAAATCATACTCTTTAATTTCTTACAATAGTTAGGATTTTTGCTTTTAATCTCAAATCATGGTGGAACCATTCCACGTCAATAAAGGTCAAAATTATTAGATTCAATCTCTTAGTTTAGTAGTTTGTACCTACATTGAGGTCGCTGCACATGGATGGACGGGAAATGAAGCTACACGTTTTTTTTTTATAAGGAACCTTAACTTTGCTCTGAGCCTGGAGTTCCTTATTTTTACAGAGAATTTCAGTCTCAAAGTTCCTTATCGAGTTCCTTTATACATAGGAAATTTTTAACTTTTTGCCCCTTGAAAGATCAAAATTTGGTCAAATTAGTCCCAATAAGGTACATTATTTTCAAATCCACTTATTCTCAGCCTGAGCAGTTCCTTAACAATTCCTTATTTTTTGAACCATTTTCAGCCTCGAGTTCCTTATAAACGTGTTCCTTATAAAAAAAAAACGTGTACTTATATATATAGTGAAGATATGTAATATCTGTCATTTTAGAAAAAGAAAAGTATTGATATATAAATAACTCAAACTGATAAAAACGAAAAAAGTTAAGAATATTTTTGTTAATTGTGTGTATTTACGATTTTTTTGGCATTTTTTATTTTTTAATCATTCCGAAACAGAGGGTAATTTAGCAAAAAGTTAAAGGGAATTTAAATAGTGGTATGTGAAAGAAAAACCTAATCCAAAGATACATAAACAAAACAAAACCCGAAGTCCCAGACTTGTGACTGGCATAGTGACTTTCCACGTGTTTAAGGGCCCACACTCAGTCGCCTTCGGAAAACATAGTAGAAAAAGGAACTGACCAGCAGCTTCCAAATAAATAACAGACAACAAACAGACACTACAACAAACACAATCTTACATAAAAATAGAAAAAATAACACAAAATCTGAAAAGAATAGAATCGTAAGTTGGCCGAGAACCCGGTTCGGCGTGCCGCGACGGGAGAACTGCACAGGGCAAAGAAAAGTAGGAAATGAATACCTCCGATGCTAATGCCAATTCTTTAGACAGAAAAAAAAAAAAAAAAAAAAAAAACAATCACACATACAATACACAAGAAACAATTTCACAATTTGAAAATATGTAAAAATTCTTCGACGGTTTTCCCATACTTCATAAAACAGTCAGGAAACCTGGAAAAACATTTGACAACTTGCTTCTTCAAGAAAGCGTTTGAAGCACCCTGGTTTCGCATTCGAATGAAAAGCTCAGTGACTCTAGGAGTCAGATCTTCAAACATGAGTGTGCTACGTGCTATCCGTAAAATTTCTGAAAAGACGGATCCATAAAAAATGCACGATGGGATGTTACTGTCGGCATGTGGCATCCTTACAATGAAGAAGGGAAAGGCATCTCTCTTATCAAAAAGTTTATATCTAAAAATATTGTTTTCAACGGTGATATCTAAATCTAAAAACGATGCATGGTTTCCATGGTGCTCAACTTTGAGATCTAGTTCTTTAGGGTAAATCTGTTTGTAGCAATTATGAAACTCATCTCTGTCATTTAAGGCACACAAATCATCAATAAATCTACCTACAGAGTGGAAGTTATAGGCACTAGGCGAACTAGCAGAAATGAGACCTTTGACATACTCAGATTCAAAATGGTACAAAAACAAATTTGCCCAAAAAGGAGCAGGATCTATTCCCATGGGAATTCCAATGCACTGTTTAAGAATAGAATTGCCAACTTTGAAAAAGCAATTTTTTATCAGAAAGGACACACACTCAGACAGTGAAGTACTAGTAAAGAACCTATCATCCTTCCCTTTTGTAGTCCAGTATGCTGAAGTATTTGAAAAACCAAGTTTATTTCTACAACCTAAATCAAACACAAAGTTAATAATTTTGGTTAAAATTTCAATGAGAAGATCGTGTGGAAGGGTTGTGTACAGTGTTGCAAAATCGAATGTCGAAATTCGTTTTGCTTTTTTCTTAGCATTGATTCTGTTAAGATGTCCAATAACAGGCGAAGAATTTTGTACAACCCAGAACTTATTGAAACTAGAAAAGAAACGAGATTTATGATGGAATTGCTCAACATGTTTGTATAGAACTTTGAAGACCATGGATACAGCACGAGACAGCGGTTTGGTACTACATGATTTGGAAGCAATGATGAAGCGGCAACCAATAGGATTCTTATGCATTTTAGGAATCCAATACATAATGGGGATATATATAGTATGAAAAAATAAAATGTTTTCTCCTGTCAGAACTACAAACAACAAAGAGTGGCCGAATTCTTTTTCCTCTTAGAGAGACGATGTTACAATGAAAGGGTAATTAGTCCTCTCTGGGTCCCTCTGTCTTTATCCTGGCTTGGGACAGGCTGACTATCATTTAAGACAGTCAGGCGACATTACATATATATATTATATATACTTAACTTAAGGCTTCACTTTTTCTTGTTTGAAAAAGTTTGAAGATTCCTTTCTACTCCCTTCGGCTACTTCGTGATTTCAAACTCAATGGTCCTAACTGATAAATAGATGATCGATTAAAGGCTGAAACTATTTTTTTAAGTTCAATCAACTTGAATCGATAGGTTCTTCCGATACCACTAATAAACTATAACTTCTTGTCAAGCCCTACCCTATTGTTATATATAGAAAAGAAAATTAATTGTTGATATCCCGAGTTTGACAGAAAGGTGTCCAATTTTCTAAAACGTTATCAGCATGATTTATAATCCATTAAAACCTTATAAGGAAAGATAACGGTTTTAATGCGGTTGCGCAAATACGGAAGTCATTCAAAAAACCACATGGAGGCATATGATATATGTTGGTAATTAGCTAAAAAAACCTATTTTCAAAGTCATTAACACTATAATTATGTCGTCACTGGGTACTAGTTAAATCTATATGACGTCACAATGTGGAAGCTGATTGGAGGAGAAGAATGCATTAAAAATAGATACAGTGATGTTTGTTTACAATTTACTGACCAACTATATTATTTTCATAAAATCAACTGGTTTAATATTTTAAATTTTACAATAAATTTTCAAAGTACACACAAAATTATTAAACCTATTTTAAAAAGAGCTATATATGTCAATTTTTCTTCTGCTATAATTTGCTTTGGCTTCTCAGACTGTTTAAAAATAGCAAAAATGATAATTGGTTAAAGACCAATTATTTCGAAAAATCTTAGATTAAATTCACATAACATACACAATTCAAAAAATAAATAAAAAAGTTTTATAACGAGACTATTAATCTATAATGTTTCCAGACCATCTAAAAAGAACGACAAATTTCTTAAGAACGACAAATTCAACAAATTTCATATCACAGTCCCGACCGAAAGTGACTGTATCACCCCTACAGATTCATCCCTCTTTGTTTATCACAGGAATTAAATGCGTGTGGTTTAAAAACGGCTAATTACGTATGCGTATAAGTCTCTATTTACGTGTAACTCTAATTAATCCATCATCATAAATACAAGTAAAATTTTAAGGTATCTTACTCAAACTTGTGCAAATGTTTTTCCCTCAATCGAATGTCAACATTTTAAATGTTGATCAGTTTTATTATGGTGAAAATTAATGGTAATATCAACATAATAAATCCTGGGGCGAGGGGTTTACCAGCGCTGGTTTGTTTGTTGTCAGAGACGTTTGATTCTAAATTCGCTATTTCCAGGTTTGCAATCGATGCTGTTGCCATAAGGGCATGGTAAGACTTAATAGATTGCCTCGGTTGAATGCTTAGGAATAGCTCAGGACCTTTTGTAATTGACGTTGACGGTACATAAGCATTTGGAGAACTTTCGCTGGCAATAACTTCTGGTGAACTTTGAGTGGTCTGGATGTTTTCTTGTGAACTTGAAGGTTGAACAGAGGATTGTGTTTTTGATGACGAAGACTCCATAGTTTCCAAAATGAACATAGGTGTAGAAATTGCAATTTGACTGCTGGTTGATTTCGGGACTGTTCTTATCGGGACTTGATGTTTATGCGAGCTAGATAGTGGAATACTGCTTGTAGACAATGTGGGTTGGGCATGTGTTGATGTTCCAGCAGTTAAGGACTTATTAAGACCTGCTGCTGTTTGATTGAGTTCATCAAGAAATTGACATGTGTTGTTGAAACTGGTGCACAGGCAAGTCAACGGGAAGTTTGAATAGGTCTTTGCTGTTTCTGAACAGACCATGGTGAAATTAGCGTTTCTTTGAAGTGATTGACATGTACTGTTTAAATGTTGGCAATTGCAATTTGATTCTTTAATAATATCAACATTTATTCTTGTTCTACTAATGTCTGTATTGAAGACATTACAAAATTGCATTAAAAGTTCTTGCAATTGATTTAATGGTTGTGGTAGACTTGTAGTACTAAGTGATTGAGTTACCGAGGATGCATGGATATTCTGTATAAGGGTAGTGTGTTCCGGTTGAAGCACAATCGTGGAAATGGTTGGGTGGTCTAGAGTAGTTTGAAAAGAGCTTACTGGGATTTGAAAAGTTGATTTTGGTGATTGGGAATCAATCATCGAGGTTGATGGAACGATATTTTTTGTTGATTGGTCTGATAAAAGATCTAAACAAGTATTGGGAAAATTGAAACATTCGCACATGAGCGGGGAGCGAATTTTCAAGATTTTAATTTTTGTTGTCTCACATAAAGATGGAAAGTTTATTGTCGAATTTTGTAGTCCTACACAAACTTCGTTCATCACTTGACAATTGCATGTTGATGGATCAATTCGAGGCATTGGAAATCTTTGTCTAGCCAAATCCATGTTGAAAGCAATGCAGTATTCTGATAGGAAAGGTGGTGTTGTGGTGGTTATGGAAGATGTTGGTTCTATTAATGGAGATACCGGTGTGACTCTAATGGTGTCTGATTGTTTTGACGCAATTATTTGTTGGTCAATCGACGACGTTTGGTTTATAGTAACTGTTGTAATGAGGATTGTTGCAGTCATTTCAGTTTCACTAGTATTTTCTTGGCTTGGTGAAGGTGTCATTGTTGAAGATACTGGTGTGGCTCCAATGGTGTTTGATTGACTTGGAGAATTGATTTGTTGGTCAATCGGTGATGTTTGTTTGATTGTAGCTGTTGTAAAGTAGATTGTGGCTACTGTTTTAGTTTCAATGATGTTACCTTGGCTTGGTGAAGGCGTTAGTGGAGAATCTACAATTATTGAAGAAGGAATGACAATGGTGATTGAAGGTTCACTTTGATGAACACGAGATGTGGAAAATGATGGTGAAGCTAAGTCGGCGTTGCTTGAATCGTGACCAGTAGAATATGATATTTGGTAATGTTGACTGCTAGAGATTGCCAGAGTCGATGGAAAGATAGTAGTTGACATATTAGTGTTCCCGATTTGGTCAAGAAAGTCACATGTACTAGGAAATTTCTCACATGTGCAATAATAGAAGATTGAACCTAAGAATTGCATTGTGGATGTACAGATTTCGGCAAATGTGGTCTCATCTTTATCAAGCATTGTACATACATCAGTCATATTTCCACAATTACATTTACTTGCAACAATATCGAATCTTGACATCCTATAGTTATATAGATCACCATTAATTACTTCACAAAAGCTTTCCAAATATGTTGATCCTGGACCTTGGATGATTTGGTCCGAGCGGCTAACTGGAGCCAATGTATTTCGTATCCAAGCGTCTTGAGCAACTGTCGATGATGATGCAGGAGCAAGGAGGGGAGACGACGTAGATTCACTTTGAATAGATGCACCAATCGATGCTTGAGATGGTGTTGCCAGGATTAACGTCGAGACTTCAATAGGAGAACTGTCATCGCCACTACCAGAACCACTAGTGGAAGGAAAGAATTCATCCAAACTGTAATCTCCATAGTCATTAAAAATTCGACACGTATTCAATATGTTGGTACAATTGCAATGTAGACCAGTGGATAAAGCATCGATTTCTTGACAGAATGTTTGAAATGACCAAGAACGAAGATTATTTTCCATAGCACAGGTTAAAGGAAAGGTGTCGCAGTTACAGTCGTTCAAAAACTCTGTTCTTATTGTCAAATTGACCATATAGGTGGAGGTGGACAAGCAAATGTATCTGACAGGGTTAAACGTTGTAAATCTACATTTAACATTTTCTTCTTGGTATATTATAAAAAATGCTAGAAACATTAATCTAGCCATTTTAAAGTCCATTTTTAATGTCATAATAAAACAAATTTCAGTTGACTTTGCAGAATTAATTATCAGTCTTATTATTTTGACCAGCTACTGCTTTAGCTCCAAAGAAAATCAACCCTTCTCAGGACTTTTTTGCTAAGACTAGGCGTCTTCAAAAAGGGGTGGACCTTTTTAAAATCATTCTTTAGCACCCGTGTATGTAATTTGTTTCATATTTTGTTTTATTTTCTTTTGTCAAAATCAGATAAAAAACTGCAAGGTTTTGAGTGATATCAAAAAACTTAACAAATTTATAATTAAGTTTTAAATCTATTGTTTCTCCTTTGTGTTCTGTGATAAGCGGGACGAATAAATAAAGCTGGGTTAAATGGTTTCCATGATAAGGAATATTGAAATCAGTAGTAATATTATTCTCATTTAGTTGTTTTGATTGTCTTAACGATAAGGTATTATTCTAAACATTTCCAACATATCCCCTAATTGGATTTTTATCTTCAAAAAATCTTAAGTTTTTACAACCCAACAATTTTAATACTTTTTTCCCTGATGAAGAGTCTAGAAATAGAATATTTCGATTTTCGAGACAAATTGCTCTCTTATCCGTTATTATTGGTGAAATGAAATTGTCCAATTGGGCTGTTCCAAAAAAATTCCATCCAAGGGGTTGGATAAACCTTTTCAAGTCAAAAAAAATTTCTTAGAAATATGTGGATACCCTCTGGAAAATGGCAAAATTTACAAAAGAAGCCTTGGAAAAATTCTTTTCATGTCTCAAAGTGAGGGTGGACGAACTAATATATCAGTCGTTTACCCCTGGAACTTTAAGAATAGCTTTTACCCCCTTGAAAACGTCGTTGACGTTAGATAAACATTTTTGATATGTCTACTGAATTATTGCTTTGAACTTCGTTATGGTCTGAACGACGGCATGTGCCGCGAAAAAAAATGGCTTTCAGAATCGGTTTTCAAAATTACAGTGCAGCCCTTGAGCAGTGAAAAGAAACCCTTACAGTGCATTTTGCCGAACGTTTTTCACCCTTACAGTGTAGTTTGACGATTTCATATCTTATTTTGCTGAAGCCACCTGAAAATTGACCTGAGATGTCGACACAGTGTGCAAAACAAATCAAATAAATGGGTGCGAGTCAGAACTATAATGGTAAATCAGTTTTTACTGTCATACTTGCAATTCAGCAGTCCCAAAACACTCTCTTAGAGAATATGCAGGTAAAATAATACCTTGTAGTGTAATCTATCAAAAATACGCTCTTCCAGTGCGTTTCGAGAGTGTCAAAAAACCTATCCTTAAGGGCGGCACAGCAAATTTTTTTCCGTGAACGGACGGAAGTATCTTCGACGGTCAGAAGTATCATCTTTTGACGGTCAGAAGTATCATTTTTAATTTTTCCTATCCGTCATTCCGTGGTTCAGGGGGTATTGGGTCATTACCAATCAATTAGGTAGGGTCAGGGTTGCTAGTAACAGCTTGTCACTGTGCCGGGTGCATACTCGGCGCTTTGGGCCCCGCAGGGTTGCTAGTAACGGCTCGAATTTCAGTCAGTTTAAAAAAGGGGTACTTTTACCCATATTATAATAACATTACCCCCGTCTTTTGCCAGTTCGGTATAATATGTTATGAATTGCGTGAGTTTGCTGTGCGGCGATGGCTCAACGGATAGAGCGCTGGCTTCCGATTCTGAAGGTCTTTCTTTGGTGGTGGTTCGAATCCCACTCGGTGCGAAAATTAGACAGGTCGAAATTGATGGACAAATGATTGACAGGTATGAAAACTCAGTCAGAAATGAGAAACTAAGTCTCAGAAAGTAGAAAAAACAGATAAGGTGAAAGATAGGAAAGGGAAAATGGGCCGTCAAAAGATGATACTTCTGACCGTCGAAGATACTTCCGTCCGTCCACGGAAAACAAATTTGCGGCGGCACATATCGTGGTCGGACCATATCAGTGCCCCCTCCCTGTTATGGTCCTGAAAAAATATACAACTTTCAAATGTTATGATTTCTTATGTTTGAATATAAAAAATCCTCTCATTCATTGATTTTCCCGACTCTGATAGAAGACTGTCATTTCAGTGGACCGTAGATTTATTTATCATCATGATCAATCATCATCACTCTTGGAAACAAACAAAAACCCTCCCTCCACAGCTCGTGATCAGCCATTACAGTACCCAGTTCCTCAATCTCTAGCCCTCTTTCCCGTTTAAAAATATCAAGAAATGTGCACTTTCTCGAGCGCCTAGGGCGAGCAGGACACCAAAGTAAGATTTCAGATACGATTTCGTTTTTCGCACGGAAACAGTGACCTGAGAAAGAGAGCATCCTGACAGTTGAGGTTTGGTACCCCTGATTTTAGTTATCCCCGTTAAAACTGAGATTGTCGGTAGAATTGAAGCACAATTAAAGTTCTTTATTTAAAATTTTGTATTGGGCTTAAAAGTATGTCGCCTAAAATAATACAATGTTCATCTAACCATGTGAATATACTGAGAATATACCATGGTTTGGTTATGATATGATAAATGCATAAACTATAAATCAAATATGGTAATGTAGAAATTAAATGTTTAATGTTTTGAATTTGAATTTTTACGTGGTTTGCTGGATCCTGAATTCAAAATTAATTTATAATATATATTTTGAAATAAATATTGATAAGATATATTTGAATATATAATATATAGGTTATATATTGAAGCAAGCATTTATTCTGAGCATCTTAAGTTCTTCAAAATGACTCAAATTCGACATTATAACAGTTTATCGGCCGACAAATACGACTACATTTTGCCAGCTCTTAGATACTACGTAACCTACTTTGGGACGGTTTGTGCCAGACTTGTATCCAGTCTCTTTGTTTCCATGTCGCGCAACGGGCACAAAACAGCACGTAGTACCCACGTCCATATCCACGTCAATCATTAAGATAAAAAAGTTGTGGAAGTTGCTCTGGGTACGAGATCGGGTTGTGTCGACTTGGACACATTCTGCAATAACGTTACAATGTTATTGATTTATAACCGTAACTTGGGTGCTGTGGATAGCTCTTCATTCAATGATTTGACTGAACTTCTTACTTTCAGAAAATCAAAGTGGAAATTTGTCATACCAATGACAACGACTTTACTGAGATCCTCTACTCACATCCACATGGTTCATCCAACTCAACACCATAACGACATAAGAAATACATTTTTCGCCACAAACAACGCCGGTGACAGACGACTCGTCGTGAACGTTTCATGAACGTCATACGTCTGTATGAGCTACGTGACATGGTATTCATACGTCGCTCACTTAACGATCTTCGCACACGTTCAGATTCATGAGTAAGTTCCTTATTGTCAAAGACTGATCGCCTTTTTCGTTTTTGGTGGACAATCCCAGCTTCCATATTTTCAGCTTTAAGGTCGTTAGTATTTGATGTGGATCGTTGAATACGTTTTAGATGATTTCCTTCAAATCTTGTGTCTAGTTTGCCTACACTTTTAACTGATCTTTTCTTCCTGGTAGAAGATTTTTCCTGCTCTGCCGACGAAGGGAAGAACTGCTTGAAAAATTCATCTTCAATCTCTTTCATTTTCTCCATTTCATTTTCAGCTTTTTCCATTACCTCTTCCGACATTTTGTTGAAAAAATTCTCGAAGTCCAACTCTTTTTGATCACGTGTCTTGTTATTAGCATCGGAGTCACGTGACTTTGTAGTGGGTGCCGATTGGATAAAAACAAAGTTCAGTGCTAATGTGAGGATGAAGATTGATGTTCCAGTGTTAATCTAGAAATAAAAAAGTTTTGATTAGCTCTTTGTCTCGAGAGTACGCTCCAGAAACCCTTGAAATCTTGAAACCTTGATAAAGAAAAAGACAAGCCTAAAAGTATGAAATGCAGGTTTTTATCCGTATCAGATAAAAAAAACCTGAATATGGAAAAACATATTCACCTTCATGCTTATGTCTCTGGGATAGCTTTTCCAAAAATTTACAAAATGAAAAATAAATATTGTTCAATATTTTTGCTAATTTATAGATGTGATTGTTTATTTATTCTGCTGCTTCTGTTACTGCTCTGAAGTTTTGCATACACTCCTGGCTCTATTTATACTGCTTGTTGCCAGTTGATAATTATCTCCCGGTCGACGTCAATGCAACTTAATTACCAAAACCCAATATTATCCAGTTTGCTGCCAAAACAACAACGAGGGAGACCTATCAATCATGCTGTTTATCTATATTTAGATATTCTTAACACTCCTACATTGTGTTGAGTCAGCATTTTAGCATTTGAGCTGCACATTATGGAAGATCCGGGACTTTCGCAATGTTTGAACATTAGAAACATTATGGTGGCATTTCTGGAATTTTTGACGCGGTCAATCGCAATCAGAATTTAATAGGAAAAACTTTCAGGAAATAACATTAAAACAACTTATTAAAAGATTCTCTATATCTCAATCTCCCTCTCGACCAATCAATCATTCGATATCTATCTCACCATTAGGCCATGGGTTGTCAAAACTTTAGGAAAATCAGTTTAATATTAGACACTAATTCTTGCTTAACTCATAAAGTGCTATTACTCCATAACGATTTCAAATGCGTGTTCTCACACTTCAATTCACTTTTACAATCATGCTTGAAATATATTGAGAATTCCGGTTATTTTAACGTTTTTCAAGATTTAAAGTTCTGGCGAGAAAGTCGATTTTGGACTATTTAATCGAATAATTCAATTTGGGAGGGGTTTGCAGACTTCCAGGCTATATTCTGAGCATTATTGGACTATTTTTGAACTTTTGGATCCTCCTAGTCTTAAATCTAGCGTTAAAACTCAGCGTTAAAACTCTACCCTTCGAACTTTAGGGCACTTACAAATCGATTATGGTTTCAAAACTTCCTGGGAATTTCCCTCTTTCTCAAATAAAATGACCTTGATTGTAGTGAGAACTTATTTTTTTTATTCGGGCGGGGGAAAAAGGCGTAATGGGTTGCGGTCGAGGACCAAAAAATTTAGCTTTGTTTTCTTAGAACTTGCAGCAAATCCAATATGTCTTCAGAAAAAAAATTCCAACATAAAACCTCGGACGAATCTGCATTGGCCTATTTCATAGCATTTATGCATTTTTTTGCGAATTGAGATTATAAGTTTTACAAGAGCAAAAACATTGGAAAAAGAGTTCTTGAATTCCCAAGTCAATTAAATGATGACAGAAAATCAACACCAAAGCAAGCACGTGATCTTGCCGCTTTGCTATATCACATGCTCTGAAAATTATTGAACGTGTCGGCTTGCCTCATTTAAAAACCGTTACGATGCATTTCTGTTTCGATTTCAAAAATGCTATTTTTGTTTCAAAGAAAATTACACAATCCGGATTGAGTTTCGAATGTCTTTTTGTAAAGCTTCGGAGCATTCCAGGGAGAAAGAGTGGCGTCCTCTCCTACATTCGAAAGAGGAGCCTTCTGGTCGCATCCGACTGTGGTCATCATTACTTAAAAGTCTTAGTCAAAATTATAGATTTAAATTATTTTTAACAGAAGTGTTGATCAATTCTGCAGAGCAATTTCAGTCATAACAAAGGCATGATTTAGATTTTGACAAACAAATCTGCTTTCAAATCAAATCTGTTATTTAAACCGAACTAAGCCATTTTTGGATCTTATTATTGAACTTCAGTGAAGTGGTTCAAATATTACAAGCTCCTATTAGTCAGTTATTCAAAACGAGGCTCTTCGATTCAACGCTCTACTCTTCAATCCGCTCCATTATTTGATAATTTGGATGCTCCCATATTCAATGAAAATCAAATTCCCCTTGAAAATCGACTTAGCGAGCGTCAAATATAGTTCGATTTGAGAGGGGTTCAGACTATAATTTCAGCCTTATTGGATCCTTCCTTAGAATATAAGTATAAAGTATTAAGTTTAACCACAATATTAAGACTCTAAATTATAATTTTAGATTCCCAAAATACATTGAAAAACTTAAAAAGCTTTCTTAGATATTATGACTTTGTGAACTCGTATCCCGTCCCTCAGCTCGTTTTTTGATGATTCTGATAGCGCTCACGAAAGGTTGTATCACGTCCCTCAGTAAAACCAAAAAAGTCTTACAAGTTGCTCTGGGTATGTGTTAGCTATGCTAGCGAATATCAACACACCTTGGGCATCATTATGCGCAAGGTTCTTGATATAGCTATCAGGTCCTAGAGATAATTTGATCTAGGGAATATATTGGATAGAGTATATCGGAGTTCATAGAGTAAAGACATAAGAAAATCGTAGTTACAAATTCTTACATTTATCACACCCCCAGAACAACATTTTGTTAGCTCACAAGGCTAACAGTATGCGAGAGATTGATGAATTTGCTGGCAGTTGTTACTTGGATAAAGGTAACCAGGGTTGAGTAAGGCAAAGAAAATATAGCCTTAAATACCTTTCTTTGCCAAATTTTCAATAGTTCATCTTTCAATAATTCGTACGTGGCAGTACATTATCTTTCTGACCGTTATGTTTCATATATGATTTCGAAAATTTAAAAATTTTTCTTTTTTCAGACTTTCTTTCTCTTAATGTTTGTGGTTAAAGAACCATTAGATAGAGATGGAACATTTCGCAATGTAGAAACATTTTTCATTTTTAGCTTAGTCTGAGCTCTCCCTGGTGCCTACATCGGAATTGATTTTTCCATCATTGCGCGATGTGATCGCTATATAGCAAAGTTAGAGGTTCACACTCCTATTAGACTGTTATTTTTTATTCTATTTGGTCCCCGTTTATTTACCATAATCGTGTAAAAATATATGCAGACGAAGTTATGAAAAATGCCATTTTAAAGACGTGTTCTCGCTTTTCGGGCGCATGGTTCTTAAAATATTCTAAAAGTGCAATTTTTGGCTCCTAAAACAGACAACAATATCGCATAAAGACAACAACTGGTTAACCTCAGAATGAGGGACATTAATTCTCCAATATTTTTGACAAAATATCTGTTTTTGGTTTTTCTAGTTACTGTCAACCTAATTATATAGACAAATCACCTAACTCGCTAATTATGTTTGTCTCAGTATAAGTGACTACTGTGCGTTTAGTTTTTGGTTTCAGTTCATAGCTTAGTGCGCACCTCATCAAAAACCGGGGTTTTTTATTCCGTTTCTTGGTGAGTTTCACTTTGATAATTTTTGAAGACTAAAAGCCTTTGTGTTATGAGGCAAATCTCATTTTTCTCTACTGCAAGAGCTTAAAAAGCTCAAGTCGTTTATCTATATCATAACAAAGATAACAGAGGCAAAATCATCGTCAGCTTGTCAAAACTCCGACTAATATTTCTAAATTTTGACTTAAAAGTGTCCAAAATTTTAGAGAGTCTCACATTCTAATTTCGATTTTCTTATGAAACAGACTCTCAACTTTGGCAAGCTATTTTTTTCAAGTCATAAAAAAAATTATTTGAGTGACAAAAGGGATTCAAAAGTATACACACAGTTGAAATTCTGCATTTTAGAGTTGAAAATGCTGATAAAATATATTGCAAACTTGTAAAAAAATTCGAAAATAATTTTTTTGTACATTAGGAGTAATGTTCAAGCTCTATCAATCATTTTACCTAAATAATTCAAAGAAATAAAATTATATGACGGAATATTGTCGGATTTTTCATACCAATTTCGAAATACAGGCGGCAACGAAGCTCGCTTCAAAGAGACAATAAAAGATAGACGTCCAGTCGTTTATATGTTCATGTATATACTAAGTATAGCACTATAGTATATAGCAATCGAAACTTCAAGTTACCTCCGTGTTACAAGTTCCAACTCTTATTACCCTTTTTGTATCTATACACAGGGTTACTGATGGTTCAACACTGGCGTTCTTTATCATAAGTTTTCATGTCAGAAATAGAAGAAAGAACGAAACACACCTGAAGTAAGATTCATCGTCTATGATGATAAATGCACTGTTGTTTTGACCATTTTATTTGCAGTACGACCGAGGGATTTGTTTTATTTTCATATTACTGACAGTCAGCAGTAGTCAGTAGTCAGTAGTCAAGTCTGAAGAACGAAAAACAAGCCTTGGTAAACACGATATACTTTTGCGTGTTTGCTATAGTGATGTACTTATGTAAGACACTCAAATCTAAAAAGGTTAGCGTGTTACTTCCTCACGACAACAAGATAAACAATTTTTTGATTTCCTTCTTCAATTTCTTCATATAAGATTTCAAACATATTACGAAAGCTTCTAATACTCAACATTAATGTTCGGTGCCTGGCATAATATCACGTAGCGGAAAAAGAAGGCGTCTTGCATTTGACGTTATTATCGTACTATATTTTGAATGATTCATTAGCTTATTAGATCCAAGAATTTTGACAGCATCTAAAAGGGTGGAGGTGGGGTTGTTTTATAACAGCAATTATATGTTTGTAACATGAAGTAATATAGTGAAGTAATATGTATAATAATAGAATGTAGTAACATCCGTTATATTATTAATCACAAAGATTGGCGTATCATTTGTTACTTTCCTGTAGGAAGAAAATGTAAGAAGTTTCATCTGATAATTACTCCTGTTCTTCTTCCCCTGTTTTATTTTAAATCAAAAGTGGCTGCAAATCTGTGAATATTATAACCATTTGTCTTTGGAAAAATTTCGCTAGGACGAGATACGAGTTTTATTGTTTTAGTGTTTTAGATCTGGTATTTTCCAATATGAATGAAAAATCAAAAATTCGTTGCCACTTCACCAAGACCCAAAGCCACATGCATCGCTTTTTTATTTCACTGATGGGACATGATACAATCCTGATACAATACGATCGCTCTGGAAAAACTGCTTTTGATCATTTCTCATTCAGAAAGATGATATTATATGCAATGTAAATAAAATACAAAGGACGATTCGGTACGACCAATTGGAATTGGAGAAGTGATGAGACGTATCTTCGGCAAAGTTCTGATCAACACCATCAAGCCAGCTATCCTTAAAGCAACTGATAGTGTTCAAGTGTGCGCTGGACAGCAGGCTGGCTGTGAAGCGGCAGTTCACGCAATCAACCAACTCTTCCAAGAAGATGAGACAGACGGAGTGATACTAGTGGATGCAGTGATTGCTTTCAACAGCATTAACAGAAGATCACTGCTCCACAACAACAAAATATTGTGTATTCACAACTGCTACCACCGCCCATCAAGACTTTTCCTCGTGGGAGGAAAGGAGATTGCATCGCAAGAAGGTACCACACAAGGCGATCCTACAGCAATGCCAGCATATGCAATTGGATTGTTGCCACTGCTTGAGATCCTTCAAGAAGTAGATTTGTTGACACAAGGAGTTAAAAATGCTGTATATGCTGACGACCTCGCTGGTACTGGGAAGCTTCAAGCCCTGAAGAAGTGGTGGGATGACGTCAATGACTTAGTACCTCTCCTAGGTTACAACCCAAAAGCTTCCAAGTCGTATTTGATAGTGAAGGAGGAGAAGCTCGAAGAAGCAAATGCGCTATTCGAAGACACTGGAATCAACATCACGGTTGATGGACACAATTATCTTGGCGGTTTCATTGGTCAAGAGGGTGGCCAACAGGAATATATGAAGAAACTGATAGGAAAATGGCAAGCTGAGCTCCAAACACTGAGTGATATCGCAAGATCAGAACCACACCTTGCCTACTGTGCATTTGTTGGTGGGTATGTTAGCAAGTTCACCTACTACCTACGTGTGATGCCCGGAATTGAGGAATACCTGAAGCCCCTCGATGAAGTTATTGACAAACATTTCATTCCTTCAATTACTGAAAACCATCAGTGCAGCGCCGAAGAAAGACTACTCTTGTCACTACCGGTGCGTATGGGAGGATTAGCCATACCCATCTTATCATCTCTGGCGAAGGAAGAATTCCAAAACTCCAGGGCCCGGTTGTTCAAAAGTCGATTAGATTAACTCCCGATTTGCGCTAATCGCGATTAGATTTCGATTAGTTAATCCCGGCGATTAACTTCCGTTGTTCGAACGTCAGATTAACTAATCGTGGACATTTTTCCTGTGTTTTCAAAAATCTTAATCTTGACGTCACTTTTCGAATGTTTTCAAAACATTCGAAAATCTTTTTTTGTTCAAATTTCTCATTTCAATGCAGCGACTTCACTTTTTTTGTAGGAAAAAGTCTCTTAATCATCCTCGTTAATCCTGGGTCAGAGCAGGATTAAAATTTGGCCAATTTAATCGGGATTTAATCCAGATTTAAGCCTAATTTTTTTCGAACAACCGACGGTTCTGCGTTAATCGGCGCTAATCGAGATTTAATCGAGAATTAAGCTAATCGGCCACTACTAATCCACTTTTGAACAACCGGGCTAACTATGAAGTTCTCCCAAGACATAATCGAACAGAAGCCAGTATACGAAGTTGACAACAGGGCAGCAAAGTCTGAGATCAAGAGAAAACGGAATAAAGGAAGAACAATCATCCTCGAAAATCTCCACAGAGACACATCAAGAGCTGAAAGCGAATGATCTTGCTCAAGCAAAGACCACTGTACCCCTGAAATCTGAAAATTTCAACCTATCGAAAAGAGAGTTCTTCGACGCAATTGCTTTCCGATACAGATGGAACATGAAGCACCTACCATCGACATGTGCGTGTGGCAAGTCGTTCTCTGTCGATCATGCACTTTCCTGCCCTAAAGGAGGGTTCATCTACCAGCGGCACAACACTTTTAGGGATACAATCGGTCAAATGTTGAATCAAGTGACACATGATGTCGCCATCGAACCAATGTTGGAGCCGATCACTGGCGAACGTTTTAATAAAGGTTCGTTCACGACTGACAACGCGAGAGCTGACATCAGTGCTGGAGGCTTTTGGGTTCGTGGACAACGAGCATTTTTTGATGTTAAGGTATTCAACGCCTATGGTCTGAGATACACAGCCCAAAGTCTCAAAAGCGCTTTTGTGTCAAACGAACGGGAAAAAAAGAGAAACTACAACGAACGAATTATCAAAGTTGATCATGGATCATTTACTCCATTAATATTTTCCATGAATGGTGGAATGGGTTTAGAGGCTGAACACTTCTTTGGAGCGTTAGCTAATCTACTAGCGAAAAAGACTGATGCTCACACTTCACAGACTAAAAATTGGATTCGAACAAAAATCTCGTTCGCTTTAGAGCAGTCGTAACATGTATTCGCGGTACACGAACACTAAACCAAACCTTAGGTTTGATGAAATTGTTTTGTTAAATAACAATATTTTGAAATCCTAGCTTTTCATAGATTTTAGTACTTCTCGTAGTTCTGGTTTTAAATTTTCCATTGCTTTTGCTCAAGCTTTCGGGGCTGACATGACCCGCTAGGTTGTGCTATTTCGACAGGATTGCGATTCAGTTTTCACTATATTTGTTTGTGTCGTGATTTCAATTTTTTATTTAACTTTGAATTCTATTTCCTAGCTCTACGTATTTTAAGCAATTTATCGACCGCCGAAGGCGGTTAATTTTCCGAGCTGTATACGGGTAAAAAAGTTGGATTCAAAATTTGTCACATCTGTGCTATCCTTTTGAATATTTTAAAATTTGACTCGCCCATTCATGCCTATTCTGCACGTTTTGCAGAATTTTGTCGGTTAAAGGTTTGAGCAGCTGAGACAAATTTGAGATATTTGTAGAATCGCTGAAATGTGTGGCGTTTTACTACGGAGATAAAAAAGCATTTTTTCGGAGATAACGATGTTAATCATGAATAGATGAAAAACATGATGTGGCGCCCCGCTAGGGAGATAAATGTTAAGTAAATAAAAAAACTTGAAGTATTTATCAGCTTCTGATTCGAACCACAAGTGATTAAACAACTCAAAATATACTAGCTCATCAAAATCACAGATCTTGTCAAGCAACATAGCAAAACTGCCACAGTAATTTAGTTTATACAAGTTTTTTTTATAAGCATACAAAAATCCGAAAACAGGCTCAGAGATGCTTAGGTTCAAAGCTTAATAAGGCTGAAAAATGCATGAGGGGATGCTAAAATCTAAAACACAAATTTAGGGAAATACTGAAAATCCGCAAAGTTCCAGCCAAAATCAGGAAGAAAACATTTTTCGTAGGCTCAAGTAATGTTTGCCATATGCATAATTTTTCAGCCCAGACTCGGAAATGATTTAAATGTAATATATCAAAACACGTCCCGTGTGGCTTTAGATGGGAAAAGGATAATTACAAGGTCTCAAAAGAAGGTTGTCTATTGCTCATTCCGACATTTTAAATTTTCCAGGGGTTTTGTTGTTTGGAATTGATTAACTAACAGTTAGGTAGGGTCAGGGTTGCTAGTAACGGCTTGTCACTGTGCCGGGTGCATACTCGGCGCCTTGGGCCCCGCAGGGTTGCTAGTAACGGCTCGAATTTCAGTCAGGTTATAAGTCGATGTCGGAATGAGCAGTAGACAACCTTCTTTTGAGACCTTGTAATTATCCTCTCCCCTTTAGATGTGTTACATCTAAATTAGTTACTGAATTTAGATGTAACACATTTAAACATTTTTAAACATAAGAAAATTGAACGAATAGAAAATGACGTAATCCTTCCTCAAATGAAGATGGTAGACTGACTGTTATCGCGAGAAGAGTACACATTTTTCCTGTTGTATACTGCACTGCTTTCTGGTTGGCTTTCACCTTTATTTAGCTTCACCTTGTTTTATTCTTTTGGTATAATTTTTGATTGCAGTACTTGTTTCACTTGCCCTGCTCGATAAATAGGACGCACCGGACTTTTTTTACCACCAGACAATCTCTACACTGGACTTAAGGGAGTCGGATGCCCGGTGTTGGAGAAGGATATTCTTTCCCACTGGACGGACAATCATAATCAAGACTCTTGACGGACAATCAAGAGTACAAGACACCGACCGGACATGACCAGTCCGGTGCGTCCGGTGTTTCTTAATTTTTTGTTTCATAAATGTCCGGCGTCCAATTCCCTGTATGCAACACTGAGCTGACACCGGACTTATAGACCTTTTTTCAAAGAGGCCACCCTGTTGAATAATTATGTAGTCCAGCAGAAAAACAATGATAAAACCATCATGCATAATTATTACAATATGCATGATGATACAGTAATTATGCA
This sequence comes from Clytia hemisphaerica, assembly GCF_902728285.1. Lineage (NCBI taxonomy): Eukaryota > Metazoa > Cnidaria > Hydrozoa > Leptothecata > Clytiidae > Clytia > Clytia hemisphaerica. The sequence continues at coordinate 2,520,020 of NW_027103595.1, read as the reverse complement.
TGGCTCTATCATTGTTTTCATGGCTGGACTACATAATTATTCAACAGGATGTCCTCTTTGAAAAAAGGTCTATTGCGTCCGGTGTAGCGAAAGGATACTTTTTGCCACCGGACGAATAACCGGACAGTCCGGTGCGTCGGGCGGCAGGGTCCTTCCACCAGCTGCAACGTTGCTTGAAGGTACTGGTACATGTATGAACAGAACATAAAACAACAAACTGACCGAAAACCACATCAATAATCAGCCAAAAATTGTCTGACTGTTAAAATGAAGGAAGATTGTGCAGCAGCTCTTAAAAACTCCCATTTTTGCTAGTCCAGGGTCTGGAGCTCAACTGTTTTTTGCCTTTGATAATCTGATGATGGAAAAAATAGAGATAGATTTATATAGATTTTCTGACTACATTTTTGCAGCTTTTCAGGGGTGCTTATTGAATGATAATGATTCCCCCCTGTTGTCAAATGCATCCACTGAAATTTCTTTTTTTCTTCTCAGTTCTTCTCATTAAAATTTATTATTTAAAATTTGATTTTAAACACCTAAAAAAGGCTGCTAACATGATTGTCCGATATTCTCGTTCTTGTTCTTCTCGTTCTTGTCAAATATATTTTCAGCATATGTAACTTCTTTTGTATTGGCAACTAAATGCAGTTTACACCACGAAGTCGGGTAATTTGCATCAGTGGAGGCTAACATGCATAGCCCTCAAATGACTGACCAATCAAGATCAAAGCAGCAAAATTTCAAAACAAATGAACTACGCAGCTCTGCTCGCAGCTCTACTCTACCATTTTTATTTTTATTTAACTTTGTATAAGGAAAAAATTACTACACTTGATCATTCAATGACAAATTGATAACCAATCAATTGATTCCTATAATCAATAGGACGACCATCAAAAAACTATTCTGTTTGCAACTGTTTGCAACAGGTGTTAAAAATGCATGCAGGCGGGCAGACAGTCTTTCGGAAAGATTCCCCAGGGATTCCCTCTGCGCCAGGAACTGGAACGCTTGAACTTTCTGAAAAATAGCTTTTTTGAAATAATCTTTTGTCTTTCAGAATGAAAAAGAATCATCAGATCTTAGTAACCATAACCAGTGTATGACATTATATCAGATGAGCTCACTATTACTAATTATTCTAATTTTATATTATCAGTGGGAAAACATTATCATAATGGATTTGATGTGATATTTACAGATAAATAGAAAGTTTTGAATAAAGAACTTTAAAGTTTATCTTGACATCAAGATTTCCCAAAGTTTAAGTAAACATCTCTAAAATTAAATCATTTCCATCTGCATAATAACTCATTATTTTGCTTGTACTGTGTGCACTGAAGGTACTTCAATATTTTACTTTTCTTTCTTTAAGAAAATCTAAATGGAGAGGAGTACAAATCATGAGCGTGATAGAGATCTTGGTAAGTTAATGTGTATTCTTTTCAATAGTTTTTTTTAATGCTTAACTTCAACTTATTGTTCTCCTATCTAAACTTTTAGAAAGCTTGTATGTACATGGCGTGGTTGCCTTATCGTTGAACAGCATTTCTTTATTTTTAAAATCCTTAGAATTGGAAGAAGTACAAGGAATTGAGATTGCAGAAGGAAAGAAGGAAAACTAAACATAAAAAACTGAAAGAAAGAGTGATTCGTGTGAAAAGAAATGCTGATGGTTCAAGAGCATACCCGTTTGCTGGACAAAGAAAGAAGTGTAGAAAAAATTTACAAGAAGGTTTGTTATAATGTTGTGTTTATTTATTATAACATCTGAACTTTATTAGCCTTATTTCATTATGTTATGTTTAAAGCAACTTTCGGGAAATATACCTTATCTGTATAATACAATTTTATAAATTTTTCATTCTTCCAGATCCAGATCAACAACCAGATTCTTCTGATACAGAATGTGATATTGTGCATATGCATGACGATCCCTCATCTCCATCAGGAGGTACGTTATAGAGAATCTTTGTTTGGTGATGTATCTTATAATTTAGAATCTTTGACTTTTACTTTTTCAGTAACTTTATTGGACCTACCCCGGTGGAGGTCCTATAAATTAACCTTTGTCCGTTCGTCCGTTCGTTCGTTCGTTCGTTCGTTCGTTTGTTATTAGCTTTCCTCGTGATTGGCTCATTAGTTTTTTCTGATTTTTTGCACAAAGATGCATAACTAAAAGCCCTCGAATGTGACGGAGCCCGATTTTCAAAAAAAAAATTTTTTGGGCAAATTTGGGCCAAAAAACGGCTAAAAAACGGGTTTTTTGGACTTTGTGAAAAATTAGGTCGTTAATTTTTTCTGATTTTTTGCATGGAAGTAGGGTACCATCGTAGGTAAAAGATGGCTTAAGCAGATTTTTGCAAAAAAATTTTGTTGGTTCAAAAAACGCATGTTTATCTATAAGAATCACTATTAATAAGCATACATCAATGTTCTTAGTCAAATTACTCAATTTTTTTATGAGATAGATGTTTTTTTTTGCTCAGGAGGGCTTACTTTTACAAAATATGTGTGTTTAGACATGAAATTTTGGTTGCTTGGCGTGTTTTTATAGGAAAATAGGCCAAATTCGATATTCTTTTATAAGCACATTATCAATTACTTAGGTATTAGCTCTTCTCGAGATTGGCTCTTTCATTCTTTATGATTTTTTGAGCAAAGATGCATAACTATAAACCCTCGAATGTGACGGAGCCCGATTTTCGAAAAAACAAATTTAGGGGTAAATTTCAGCTAAAAAACGGCTAAAAAAAGGGTTTTTTGGACTTTGTGAAATATTGGATCATTGTTTTTTCTGACTTTTTGCATGAAAGTAGGTAAAAGATGGCTCAAGCAGATTTTTGTAAAAAAAGAATTTTTCAGCTCAAAAAACGCATATTTATCTATAAGAATCACTATTAATAAGCATACATCAACGTTCTTGAAATTACTGAATTTTTTGATGAGATATGTTTTTTTGCTCTCGAAGTCTTGAATATGAAAGAATATTTCAAGAGCATGAAATTTTGGTTTCTAAACGTTTTTTTATAAGAAACAAACGACTAATTTTAATAGATCGTCACTATTTGTGTTCTGAATGATTGTTTCATGGTCACGCTTATGTAGATATCAATTATATATGTGTTGAATGCATAACCAGGTAGGTCCATAAAAGTATCACTTGTTTTCATCCAATTTTCTTTATGATTTCATTTGTAGAAATTGGAGAGTTGAGTAACCTTACAAACCTTATTAACCATGACCTGCTTAAAAAACACCCTAAAAAGAAGACGTGGAGTGACCGAAAGTAAGATGAAGAGGGATACTGGAAAGAAGAGAGAGATTCCATTTTTTCGGCTGTTGTAGAATCCTATTCCAATGCGGGACTGTGCCATTGTTGCAATGAAAATCCGATTTCTATAAAGTGTTTTGACTGTTACGAAAAAAATCTTTGTACAGTTTGTGATGAAAAGCAACACTCATTTAATACTCTGCACAATCGTATTGGCTATGTAGATGGATACAGAAGATCAATGATGCCATCAGAAGTTCTTGATGATAACTTAACCATAAATGACAAGTGTAATGGTTTAAAATATTACAATTTTCACGTATGATAGATCTACATTAAAAGCTACAGTAACATACTTTGATTTTGTTTAAAATTAGTAAATTTAGATATTGTTAACAAATTGATTTTCTCTTCTTTTTAATTATAGGCAGTATGGTACCCTTATTGCCAAAGGCTTGCCCTGTTTGCAGTGGAAAAGATATCACGAGAATTGCAGGAGATTACATCAATGTTGTCTCATTAACAGGTGATTGAGTGATTGTATTTGAAAAATTTTTGAAACCTATCCTGCAAAAATCTTTTCTAGCTATTATAAATTTTTCAATTTCAGGGAAATGCTTATTGCGTACGTTCTCAACAAGATGCCTTGGGTGTGGGGAATTGAACAATCCTTTTACCATGGCAAACATAATTCAATCTGGGTTTTGGCCGAACTCACCAAAAAGATTGAGTTACCTTTTCGATCAAGAAGTGTTCAGATTTTGGGATGGTCTCCGTAAAAATGCACCAGGGACTTCGGAAAACTCGTTTCTTGAAGTTTTGAACACCTTGGCAAAATTCCATGGCAGGGTAAGCATTTCATTTGGGCAAAGTTTTTTCGTATCAATCAATTTTCATAGCAAAATCGGGATTTATCTATTTAATTTGATTTGATTTGAATGATGTACCTTGAAATAGTTTTCTCATGGTGTACGTTCATTTTAATTTTAGCATGGCAAAATTTCCCCATCCATCTTTTCAACAGCCTTTAAAGAGTGGTGTTTCTGTCAGTACAAGATCGATTGTGCACAGCATAAGAACTGGCTTGAATGTCCTGCCTGTGCATACGAACAACATTCCTCTCATGTAGACGGAAACTGTAAACTGTACCGTTACAAGAGTTCAGGAAAGTAAGTACTCTCAGTTGTTTATCTCCATTGTCACCCCTGGAACGTTTTAGGATTCATTATTTTCCTCGTGTCGAGGTACTTTATCGCAAATTAATATTTTAGAAAATATCCTTTGTCTTTAATAATAACAGTCATTATAAGGATTTGGTTTTTCTCATACGATTGCAATAGTAGTTGTTTAATGTAATTTTGCAGACGAACAAGATCAGAATTCTATGATGGTTTATTTATCGTCAACGACATGGAAGTCAAACCATTCATTGAAGAGCTGTATCAAGGAAAGTTCGGAAAGGTTTTTAACGATTGATTTTATTATTTGATCATTTTTATACCACCTTAATTATCGGATGCATTTAATCAGGAAAATCAAAAGGTTCATCATGTTACAATAATAGTCTTTAAACTCTCATTCTTTAAAGGTTGAAAAAGATGTCAGGTGTGGTGGTGTTTGGGGTGCTGCTCGTAACACAGCTCGTAACAAAAAGTCTCTCGACATTACTGGTCTTGAAGTCATGTCTTGCCGTCACCAATTAGGTCAAAAAGCACTGAACATGCACCAGGGTGAACTGTATGGATATGCCTTGTTTTTGATAAAACATCACATGGTCCCTCGAAACGTCCAGTTTGTGTTTGCAGATGTGATGTGTAAACTGCGTAAATATGTTGAACGGGTTGACCCAGCGACCGCGAAAAAGTTTACCGGAGCATTGTCGGTGATGCACGCCAAGGGGCACGGACTTGATTGTCAAGTATGAATACTCATATAATCTATAGCTAATAATGTTTTTCTTACAGCATCTGCTCAGTAATAAAATAAACAAAATGATAAATCTATTTTCAGAATTCATTCTTTATGAATTCTTTATCGAAGATCTTCACCAACTTGCTCACAATCTTGTTTGATTTCAATAAGACAGTATTTGTTTTATTTAACAGGTAATATGGGATGGAGAATGGATTGATGGTACGGGACGGTCTACTGGGGAAGAAACTGAACAAGTGTTTAGTTTTCTGTCAAGATTTTGTAATACAACGAAATACCAAAAACCAGAAAGTAAGTATTAAGTTTAAACCAGAACTTTGATAGACATGCTTTTCTCTAAGAATACTTTTTTTAGTTATATCTTTTGAGAATCTGATTTTCTTCAATTATTTGAATTACTTAATTATGTACAATGTACAATATTTTATAAACCTTCTTCTAGACAGAGAAGAGACGCTAACTGAAATGATTCTTCACTGGAACAAACGAAAAATTGAAGCTCAGGCAGAGTATTTAGTCAAAAAGTATAAAAAGGTAAATATAGTTTTGGTTCTGGAGTCGTTTATAATGCGTGTAATACTAATAATACCAATACTAATAATAATGATAATAATACGGGATTTAGTTTGTATAAATTGTTCCATTCATTACTTTTTGCTTTATTTCTACTATGTATAAATTAGTCGTCTAGCTTGCTAGACTATTCTGAACAGTTGTTCTTTTTATATAAATGCTCTGAATTAATTTTTGTAATTTGTTTTCTTTTTTAGGTTCAAGGAGACCTATTACAACACGAAAAAGATGTTAAAACTGCTCTCGATAAATTTGATGTTCAGCCGGATTTTGCTGACTTGAAAAGCGAAATCCGAGCTATTGCATCCAAAGGTATATCTCCATCAAATTTGAACTTTTCAACGCACCTCAAGCTGCGTTCGTTTAGATGTAAAAGCAAATTTTTTTGATAAATTCTAAATCGTTTCGATTCATACCTTTTTTCTAACGATTTGTATTTCCTTTGTCATCAACTAGAAACGTTAAATTGTTATCATTTTAGTCTCAGTACCATCAGCAACGTCACTCACTGATTCCGCTAAAATCTTGCTCCTGTTTCACGACCTTAAAAGACAAGTCAATGATCACGAAGAGTTTTCTTTCCTTGCTTCTATCTGTCCAAATCTGCCTGATCTTTCGGTCCTCAACATCCAACTCTTACGCAAGAAAAAAGAGGACAAGATCAAAATCTTACGTAGTCTGATCAAGTCAAATGGTCAAAACATTGATCCAAATGATGTATTGTCGGTTGTGACTGTTGGCTTCGAACGAATGATGGAGAGCGTATATTTTGAAAAGGTTCACTGGCTCACAAGGATAAAAAAAGTTGCTGGTTTGTGTTATATGCGTTATTTTGTTACATCTTTTCCTAGTTCTGTACTTATTAAAGCAGCTTAATGGGTAATTTCGCTACAATTTCTTTTTCTGACAGAGCTACTTCTCACTACTTTGAACAAATTTTGATCTTTTATATATATAGTATTATATATTTTGTATTTTCAATTTAAATCTCAATTTATTAGATACATCGAAACAACGATTTATACTCAGGAAAAAAGTATCCAAGACAACTACGTCAATGCAAAATCTTGTCACCCTCTACAACGAATTTTCAAGAGAGAAAGTTGTTTTTGATGACGTTATCAAAGGATCGTTCAAGTGGATTTTGGACTTGCAACAACGGCTGTACCCTCGTGGCTTCACAGGTAATTTTATTAAAATGATATATTGTTGTATCTTGATCTACAATTGAAATAAACTTCATTATGATATCTAGTTTTCTTATCATTAAAAGATACAGATACCTTAACGAAAGTACCTTATTTTTAGATATCGAAAAACGTTGTGTTTTGATCTCGCAAATGAAGAAAGAAAGATGTGAGGAAGAACTCGTGATTCTTCAGCTGGAAATGAAAAAGTACCTCCGCTTTTATGGAAACAAGTGCCTTACAATGGAACAAGAGATTAAAATTATCTGGAAAGTTCAGAGGTACAGTATTTTATTCAACGGTTTTGCCTTATTTTTATACTACTTTTTATGAGAATAGTGTTTTTTTGGCTGAGAGTGAGCATTATTCTTATTTTTTATTGTTCTAAACAATATGCCTATTTTCTAACTCCAAAATCTCACCCTAATATTCTTATAGAAAATATTCTTATAAATAAAGCGTTTATAAGTCTCAGAATGTTACATGAATTATAACGACTTTTTGGCCTTTTTGGCCGAAATATCAGAGCCTTAAGCTCGACCATCGACCATTCTCTTTATTTATTTGGAAATTTTTGTATTCTTTATTTTGTAGGTTTTCGGGAAACTGTTCCTTGTCCGAGAAGGATACCTATACGCTCAGCATATGTTGCGCCAGGCGCTGTCTATGTTTCAAGGAATTCTTCCGGATTCAAATGTCAAACATGATGAAGAAGACGATTCTGAAAAGGAAAACGAGGATGAAATTGTTATGGAAATCTTCCAACAGATTTTCGATAATGATATCGATAACGATGGTTTTGACGTTGAAAATGACGAAGATGAAATTAGAGATGAAATCCATATTGACCTTGATTTGGTTTTATCCACTGGAAATGACCTCATGAATGGTGGTACTGGAGACATGGTAGAAAATGTAGTGTACTTCCCTCCTGAGCTTAGCCAAGCAAGAATGAACGGACGAAATGGAAGTTCTGCTTGTACAACTATTGCTCTTCTTGTTGGTCATTTTATGCCACCATTATTCCTTGACTGGTGCTCGATTGAGGTTTTGGAATGCTTTGTTGGGTGTATTGAAATCGGAAATGTTTTTCACGACAATCGAACCTCAACAAATGTCGATGAAAGCCTCTCAATACTTCCTTCCGTACTTGATATAGATATTTCCTCTTTTACAAATACGATTTTTGGTAATCTCTATGGATGTATTGAACATTTCGCGGGTTATGTTGTCTTGACAGGAAAGGGACGATCTTTTTGTGCTATCCCTTGTCCAGACTTTGTTGTCATTTTCGACTCCCATTTACATGGTGATCATGGAGCTACGATTACAAAACTTTTTGATCAGGAGGACCTTCAAAGAATGATGAACCTTTCAAATGATGACGTGATCGATATTTATTTTATTGCTGACAAATAGTATTTATTTATTAAATCTTGTAATTAAATATTTCCCGTTTTCCAAAAGGGAAATATTTATTAAAACGGGCTTTCTCCATAATTTCCCGTGTCAAAACGCCTTCCGTACACCCTGACTAACGCCCGTTTTTAATTTCATAGCGAAAAATGCATCCAGTGAAATATAAGTAATGTATCATGATTCAAGTGGCTGTTGAGAGTTTTCTTAGCGAAATGACATTGAAGGAAATTTTCCGAAAATAAACATATAAAATATTAATTCAAAAACTTACTATCGTACTAAATTTTTAGTGAATTTACAATATACTCAGTCAATATTTAATCAATTTATTTTGGATATTTTTTGTCTCTATAATTTGATATTATTATCATTATCAAGTTATATAATGAAAACGGAAACTAATTAAATTCCATTTTTTTACAAAAATAATTATTCAAATTATTAAAAACCTCGCGTTGAATTATAAGTACTTATATCATATTTAATGAAAGTCTGAAAGTCTTAAATTTGGAAATAAAAGTACTCAGGTTAGTTAAATAAAAGCTCAAAAAGCTCTAAAAATCCATTCAACAGTAAATATTATAGTATGAACCAGTATTACAGAATTATTTTAAGGTAGTAATTTTAAATTATGAAATAATTCCAAACTAAGCTGGCACTCAACGTTGTTTCAACGTTCACCTAACGTTATATGGATGTTGTGAACGTTAGATAAACGTTGAAACAACGTTGTGTGCCAGCTGGGAATATTTTATTTGTTTGTTTGTTTGTTTGTTTGTTTGTTTTGAATGTAATTTTTTCATATGTGACAATATTCAGATTGAGCTAGATTAAAGAGAGAGTTAACGAGTCTTCAATGGGATAGGGTGAGGTTGTTTTTTCCTCTCGAATATTTTCACTTTTCTATTTATAAGAACTTATTTTTTTGTCTGAGCTTATCCTTGTTCTTAAGCGTGTCTGAAAATTGATTTTCCAATTGTTCTTATACGATTGTTCTTATACGATTGTTCTTATACGAGTGTCCTTTATTCGATTGTTCTTATTCGATTGTTCTTTATTTGATCGTTCTTATACGATTGTTCTTTATTCGATTGTTCTCACAAGGAAAAAACAAGCTTGTCATATTTTTCATGGTATGCTACGGCATACGCAAATGAAAACAAAACTTGACTACTTTAGGTTTTAGATTTTTTAGTTTTCGGTCCTTTTAATAGGTATCAAGGTTGAATCAAGTGAAAATCTTGTACTTAACTAATAAACTAAATTTCTTCTTTCAGAAAAAAAATATTGATCAACAAAATCAAGCGTGAAGAAAAACTACAAGTATGAAGCAAATTGAAACTGATGAAATCTCCAACGTATACAACAATAATAACAATCACAGCCCCAATTCAAAAATCTATCTTAATCATCAACAACAATCATCTCCAAATACAAATAAAGAAAATTTCAACCACCACCATCAACAACAGCAAAAAATGCTGAATCACCACCATGAGAATGCTGAATCAGCACTTCCACCAACACAACCGGCATCACGTGTAAGACGATGTAGTTACAGTCAGGTGGATTTTATTGAGAGATATGACGCAGAACAACAACAACAGAGGAATGAGAAAAGCAGAGGTTTGATCGTACACGAAACATTTTTGAAGGTAAAAAATTTATTTCATCTTGTCTCGTGTATACTCCCCTAAAAAAGGGTCCTTTTGCTAATTTTCATAACATTATGCTAAATTTTCCTATTTACTCTCGGGTACCTAATAGGGGGTTGGAATAAGCGGGGGGTTGGAAAAAATCTCAAAATTTAATAAGCGGGGGGGGGGGGTTGGAATAAAAATGTCCTGGGTGGAAAATGTTTGAAAAGGAGGCTAATACAGCAGAATTAAGACAAAAAAGGGAACTTTCAAAAACATTTTCCCAAAAATTAATAAGCAGGGGGGTTGGAATAAGAATGTCCTGGGTGGAAAATTTTCGAAAAATTAATTAGCGGGGGGGGACGGCTATTAGATACCCGAGAGTAACTGTTTATGGCCAAATTTCAAAACTTTCGTGATCAGTTTGTGCCATCGAAAAAAAATTGGAAATTTAGGCTTCCCTATTCAGGCTGTCAGGAAATTGAACGAATTTTCGTCATCTTCTTTTCTTAGCTGAAGGAGATGAGCAATGAATTGGATCGACATTTGACTCGACTATATTGCTTTATTGCTATATTGCTTTCATGGTCAATACAGGTAAACAATTTAATTTTTTTTAATTTCATTTCCATTCATTCAGAGGTGGTCGAAGAGGCGAAAAGTAGATCCTAAATCTTACATCCTTTTAAGCGTATCCATTAGCTTACACAGTGTTTTCAACCAACAGAAAGAATGACTTTTCCCGCTTCCCTAACCACACGAGCACAAAATCTCTTAATTCTACTGTGCGGCTGTTTTTTATATAATAAAAAAATAAATTTTCTTTTTCAGGAGATACTGAAATCACACAGAAAATCCCGATTGTTGGGAGGAAATTATTAGATCTGGTTGAACTATATCGATTGGTTCAAAAACATGGTGGCTTTGAAAAGGTATTAATTTTTTAAGAATTGATCAAAAACAGAAAGTCCGTTAAAATGAGTACTGCGCTAGTTGGCTTTAAAATTAATATCACTCAATAGAAAATGTAATGCATTTCGTAATACTCTTAACTATCTCTATGGTATTGTAGTGCCCAACCCTTGTCCCAGGTGTTGAATCTCTAAGCCAAGCCATTCGAATCTAATGGTAATAGATTGGGCTCATTATTTACACTCATTTTTCTGTGATAAAGGACACCTGCCCACTTAATTCTCTCACGATAATTTCATTCATCTCTCTTACTTCAATCCTCGAACTTCTACTCGAACCAGTTGTCTCGGTTTCTTTAGTTAACCTCTATAACGCCAGTCTCTATAGCTCGATATTTCCATAGCTCAAAACGAACTAACTTTCCCCGTGTGCCTTCGACTTTTAAAACGCCAATGTACTTTATTTTGAATGTAAAAAAATGAATCTGTTCTCTATGACAGTGGAATCCCCATAACTTGAACTCGCACGATCAACACAAAATTTGTTCGATTTAAGGAAAGTTCGAGTTATGGAGTAAGGTTTATAAGACATTGTTAACTGAAGGGACCATAAAAGTTGTTCGAGTTAAGGAGGTATTCGACTTATAGAGGTTTAAGTCAAAGAGACTCCACTGTACAAACGCATTTAGATCAAAGCAATATTCTTCGATTTCAACAATCTTTCTTATTTTTTCTTAACTTGTTCAGGTTTGCCAGAAACGTCAATTAAGTGCTGTAGTCAGAGAATTGAACTTGCCAAAGACGATCACCAGTGCAGCTAATACATTACGAAACCAGTGAGTATTTTGCCTTTTTTCAATGTTTCAACTTTTCTATAGGATTGCGACCATCAAGATAAATTATGAATGAATGAATAAATTATTGTATTATTACACCGGAAGCTCACCTTGTTGTGCGAGTCCACTTCGGTCCGTCGAACGGACACTATGCCTGTATGATTCAAGAATATCTACAGCTGGAATTAAAAGAATTTGCCGAAATTTTTCACTCTCCGACTTACCAAAACCAAAATAAAACCTCTGCCCAGTTGTTAGACAAAAATGAACAATTTTACACATTCAAGAGAGTGACCATTTGCATCTTAAGCCTAATAATGCACTTAACTGGGCATAATTTGGATTTACAAGCTGTTAAATTATAGTCAAATATTTTGTCTCCAAAATTAGAATTAATGAGATGTCGCCTTGGCTACACTTGACCCGTGTATTTTATTTTGGCATTTTAATACTCTAGCAACATCTAATTTTAACTTTGATAGATTTTGCAAATTAAGTGTTGGTCTGACGACGTTTTAAAAATATTGTTAAAGTTGTGCACTTCGAAGTATTTACGTAAATTTTGTTAGAAGAATTTACATAGCCGATTTTCGGGATATCTCATAATCTCGCGTAAATAGTAGAATAATGGATTTCTAAATTTCTCTTAGTTATTGGGTTTGTTTACAGAAATTAATCGGGATGTTTTACTTTATTGTTTTTTTATTTTCAGATTTGCACGATTTTTGTATCGTTTCGAATGTTATCAAAGAGGCGTCCGCGTCAACGAGCAATTTCTCCGTGAACAATTGGATAGTCCTAAACCAATCAAAGAACAGCCTCCTCAAATCCGACCAATCAAACAAGAGGATTTTTATTACATGAACGAAAAACAGAAAACACGTGGTGTCGACGAAATGCATCCTGCTTTCCCACAATACTATGCGCAACACCCCGAAAATCCTTTGCTTCGTTTATCATCACAACCGTTGCCAAGAGATACAGTTGCTCAGCGATCGACCTCGATTTCACCACCGGTTTTGAAACGGCCAAGAAGTACTGAAATTCAACGGAGGAAAAGTTATGAAAACGAACTGGCTCAATTGGTAAGATGATGTTTTACTTTTTCTTCCGTCTTGTCTTTGAAGATAAGATTTCGCGTTATGGATTCTGCATTATTCCAGTTAAACTCGGGGGGGGGGGTATTAGGGTTGCGAGCTGACGGGTATGTGCCGCCCGACTTTTGACCCTTGGACCCTTAGCGGGACTAAAAGAGAGTCTAAATAAGTCTTAATTGGTTTTCTAGAAGGGGTGATATATTAAAACATCATCATTACTCGAACCGAGTGACCTTGAGTTTTTGCTTACCAAATCATTATAAACAAAGAAAATGATAAAAATAGCTCGGAAGGATGAAGGCCATTGGTACAATTTATACTTCTGATAATTAAATGATCTTTATTTTCCATACCCTGCCCACTATTCTAAATTTATTAATAATGATTGTCCTAAATTACTAGTCATATATTTTGCGCTAAAAAAATGTACGGTCAAAACGATTTTTATTTTGCTGACACCACTAATTATGATTATGCATATTTCTCCCAATGTCATTCATGCCAAAATTTATACGCTTATTAACGATGAAAGTGCATCATAGTAAAACCTTTCCTTTTTTTTACATTTGCATTTTTTTCGTCAACTGTTGTTGCCAGAAAATGTAGATTTGGAAAAGTTTTCTTCCTGTAAACTTTCCTGTAAAGTTTCTACCATTATCACTTAACATACAATGTTCTTTTAAAAGGACCGGTAAATTTTTTTGAGACTCGGCTATTCTCATTTTCTTCTCAAACTCTAAAAATATTCTTAATAATTTGCTCTTATAGGAAGAGGAGCGTTCAAAGTCTGTCGACGAAATCTACTCCATTGATCGATTGGTCAAACGCCGAAGACTGTCATATGAAAAGGAGGGCGGTGAAAGCATCAGGGCGGAGCGAATGCCATCAAAGGAAGAGGAAGAGAGTGTATGGGCGGCCGTCAACGAACGAATTGACGATCATGAGCAATCGCGCCCACCATCAACATTTAAACGATCCCCTACCCCTGATGATCGTAATGACACTATTACACATGACAAAGAGAGGTCTATTTCACCTTCTTATGAAGATCGTGAGGAAAGAGAAAAATCAGACAACGAAGTAGAACAACAACAAAGATTTCAAAGTGATAAAGAAAGAGAACACTACGAAGAACGAAAATCACCTTACGATGAAACATGGAGAATAAATAACACACCGCCCATCCACCCACCGCCACCATCTTCTTTTGAACACCATCGAACGTCTTTTACTTCCATGGCAACCGAACATAACAACCAACGGCAAATGGCAGCAAGATATCACCACCAGAGACCAGACTACGCAACACAAAGAAAATACTTACAATCTGTCGTCACGTCAGGGCGACACTCGTCCTCAGCCCACTTACACGCGCCGTATCCTGAAAAATGCCACTGCGACGATTGTGTACAAAAGAGTTATTACATGATGCGTGCTAATCGAGGCAAACCAGGCTACATCCAACCTCCAAAAACCATTCATGACAAAGAGCGTCCACCAAGATTACCTTACAATCACGTCCGACCTTTTATCAACACTCGAGATTTCGAACCCAAAGAAACAAGATTTAGTTCAGAGCATACAAAACCTTATCATCGACTACCTAACGACTATCGCGGTAGTTCTAATGCTGTTAAATTGTCAACTAATCCGACAGAAATGAACTTGAACATTAAGGAAAGAACTGAAAATGCATTAGTTATATCTGTTGTGGTAGATGGTATATACTATAGTGGTACTCTTTTGACAAACATCAAACGTTAATTCCCTTCAAAGAAGAGAGACAATAATAGTTTGGGTAGGAAAAAAAAGTTCCCAGTTACTTCGGATGCAAAACGTCTTATTTACGCTACACTTTTTTTTGTACATATTATTTTAAAACAACAAAGAGATTTTTATTATTAAGTATTTTATTGAGATATTTTTTGCGGCGGATTTTCATATATTGATGTTTTGTTTGTATATTGCGGACTTTATTATAAAAACTTTATTATATTTGGTGCGACACAAAGATTTTTTATACTACTACTAGTACAGTTTTCAGAATGCATGAACAATTTTGTTTCGCGTTTTGATAATTTTTGTACCACAATCTTTTTTTAGATTTTTTCTTAGAGTTATCCATTTTTATTTTTTGACTTTTTTGTTGATTTATTGTTTGTATATAATTTCAAGAGATTTTTATAGAAGAAAGACGATTCCTTAAGCATTTTTGAAAAAAATCTTTATCAATTTTGAAATTTGCTTCAATCTTACTTTAAAATATCTTTACAACAAAAAGTACAGTTTTTTGACATATAGCACTATTTTCTTTAGACTTAGGCTTTTTTTTTAACAATCAGTAAATTTTAGCTCAGCCTCGATTGTTCTTATTACTTTGTGATTTATAAAATCTAGGGACTTAAATGAGGCATTTTCTTAGGCATTTCTGAAATCTGAGGCTGGGATTATTCTTAATTTGTTCTCAATTTTTTTCCAAAATTGAGCGTCTTGTTCTCATAAAATATATCTTCTAAAAAGTCAAAATTCAAAACTTTATAAATTCACAACGCTTTTATAAGAAACATTGAATTTTGTTTTTATAAAATTGTTCTATTTGAATTGCATGTAGACATAAAATCTCTAACAACTGGCACTCTCTTTAAATCGACTACCTGAATAATCCGCCAAAGTTCATGACTCAAAATATTTCCGTCAATATTGGTGAAACGAGGCTCCTTCAGAACCACTTTAATCTCGAGATTGTGAAGCAGCCAAACCAGAACAAATCTCGTCAATTTGCTGTTCCTTCAAACTATAAGATTTGACCAAGTCCATCAAATAGCTCATTTCTCTTTGTTTTATTTCGATATCTTTATCCAGGGCCTTTAAAGATCTGCAACGTACATCTAGAACCTCAATTTGTTCAGTATCTATCTCATCAATCGATGCTTTCTCTTTCAGATAGTGGAAAACTGGCATCTCAGAGTATCCAAGAACAATCAATACATCATAAATTCGTTTCCAAAGGCTCTGGAAATTCTCTTCTTCCATGGACGTGATTGAACCTTTATAAATATCTTGATGGATTTCCAATGCACTGGAAAGACCAGCCAACTTACCAGAATGCATCTTATCAATATTGGTTAACTGATTGATTAAGTAAACCAGATTTGGAATGCATAATCTCCTGATTTGAGATTGTCCATCCTTTGAAATGAAATCTAGTTGCCCAAACATAATCATCTTTTTTAATTCATTTTCATTTACTTGATAAAATTTGTTTAGAATGTCGTCTCGGTCCTTTGAATTCTTTGGAAGACCATCTATCTCAGGATCGTGTAGAATATCAATTAAGTTTTGTTTGAGACACACTTGAACAGATCTAGCAATTTTCATCCATTCTCGACATTTGTTTTTATCAATACCAACATTTTGCTGACCATTCAGATTGTCAACCATAACTTATTTCTAATGGAAGGAGCTCACTGATGATGTATAGTTTCCCCTCTAAAAATAAAAAAATCAAGATAATTTATTTCTTACGAAAATAAACTGGAGCTCGTCAATAGTTAGGCTGCTGGCATCCACTAACGGAATCGTGCTCCTTATAGACTACCAGGGGTTTTGTAGAAGTCTGCGATTCAGACTAGCCAATAATTATAATAGCCTATTCGCTCACTGAAAAGATTACAGGAGAAACATTTTTCCAAAAGTCGCCTGTGCGAGGAGTAGTACAGAACAGGGTGACACAAAGTCCACCAAAACTTAAATTAAATGTCGTCAAAATTCATTAATTCAGTTTTTAGTCGACTTACCTGACTCGTTAAAGTCTTGAAGCAAACTAATCATTCGATCATTATAAGCAAGCTGTGTTACTTCAAACAAACTAGGAAATTATGCTCGACTTGATTTTTTGATTTGGTCACTATGCATTTCCCTAGCAGCAGGATATCTAGTCATAATGGTATCACCAGGGTACCACTTCAAAAGATACAAAAGATAAAGCCTTCATTTCATCAATAAAATGATTAAAAATTCCTTGTCAAATTAACTATCAAAATAGCATATTCATGATAGTGACAGAATAAGAATTATTAGCCTTAGAAAACCTAGAAGCCTGAACCTTCCCTCGTTGCCTACAAGCGGGTGTTAAAAAACAAAAATACAGGGTTGATACTATTTTTCATGTTTCAGAACACATAGGTATAACATCTTTTAAGATATTTTCTCAACAGTAGATCGTTAGCCAATCGTTCTGCATTGCACTGGGGTCCCAGCAAGGAAATACTTTTCGTTTGAGTATTACATTACTTGCGTCAGATGATTATGGAAATGTCATGTTTAAGTAGCGCAGTTAGCAAGATTGTAATCTTACCAATCTAAGAGTTGAATAGCGTACTGGTTCAAACCCTGAAGTAGTCAGTTAGTCAGTACGTGGAAAACAGCCCATTACTTAAATTGAAAGTTGATTGATCGAGACTTCCTAGAAAATAACGCTAGCTTGCTTTACCTTAACTCACAAATAGTTAGTACGCGTGCATTCAAATCTGAAGGTCTATAATCGGTGTGAGTTCAAACGCTGTTCTGTCAATTTCTAAAGTATAATAATAACGAAAAGGGGTATTTCCCAAACGACTGTTCTAGCAATACCACAAGTAGTGAATACCCGTCAAGATATACGTAAAAGGAAATTCGGTGGGATGGTGGTCGGGGATGGGATGGTAAATAGAAACTCTAAAAATATCCGAGTCACTTAAAGAAAATTATTTTGGATTAGAAGACCATTGAAAAATATTATATTTGTCGAATACAAGGTATTGGATTTCCATTATTTTAGTTTTTCATGAAATAGAGTGTCCGGGAATTAACTGATCAATATGAAATAGAGTGTCCGGGACATAGAGCTTAGCAAGGGCAAAGGCTTTCTATCAACCGAACGTTAGTAGCATTGATTATGAATACATAACCGAATTACTAGCTAAGGCTGATGAATATCCTTGGAGCACCTTTGCTTCAATAACAAGAATCACTCTCAAATTCAAGCATCGTGACATTCCCAGGAACCGGCTGCCGCAAGTTAAACCATGAATAATCATGGTTAGGCGCATACAGACTGGTATGGACTGCAGCACGGAAACCTCTATTTTCCTGGGAACGGAGCCTTTATTTGAATGTTCTTGCTCAGCCGTAGATAAAATAATCAACGGAGTGGTTGAAAGGGCTATATTATTACTTGTGGTATTCAATTGGTGTCTTTAGAGAGCATTGACATACAAGGATTATAGGTACGACACTTTTAGATTCTATACGTCAGACCAATAGAACTGTACAAGTTTTGAAATATGTCGAAAGGGATTTTTCTTGCTTGAGAAAGCTTGAAGATTCCTCTCTAGCTCCTTCTGGGCTTTAAATCTAATGTTTGATACCACAAAAAAACACACCCTTCTCACAGACCTACTGGGACCCCTTCCCACTGGAAAAATTGGCCAAAATATCGTCGCCAGTGGAAATTATACTTTAATTTTTGTCCCCGCTGGAAATAATCAGATAAGCAAATCCTCAGTACAAATTATTTTGCTATCTTTTCTATACCACTGAAATTTCTGGCTCGAAAACAATGGAATTCAAATCCAATGCCATTAAAAAATTGGAATATCAATCCCCGTCGATTTTTGTCCGTTTTGTGTTTACCCCCACTGGCTGAAAAAATCCCACCGGGTCTGTGAGAAGGGGGTGTCGAAAAAGATGAATCTTGACACTCTTGCCATTTCCTTATCTGGAATAAAACAATCTTTGAACAATCTTCAATATTTCATTTTCGCTATATCAATATGTTTGATCGCAATCGTTTGATAGTTTAAATTATTAAAGTACTACAATTATTCAAAATTATGTCATAAAACAGTTTCAGCAAGTTCAAAATCATTAGAACTAAATGAACTAGAAGCTCTTGAAATAAAATCTGTAGACAATTTCAATGGTTCTGCATCTTTCAACATACCAAGAAGTTTCCGGCAATTTTCGTCTTCCGGTATTTTGAAACGTTTAGGATAATAACAATATGGTAGACCTTGAAGTTCATTCGGTAGGTCCTGAAAATTTACACCTCTCCCAAATAAAAGGACAAGTCTTGGTGATGCTTTAGTACATGAATGATATAGAATACTTTTGATGTAACCGAACTCAGCGTGTATTTTGCAGACCTGGGCATCGTTTTCATCTACTCCTTGCAGATTCAATGCCTAAAAATTCAAACAAGGATTGATATTAAACTGTAGTTTTGAATACAACAAACTGCTGGTTTAGCTCCATTTCCACGGCTGAAAAAAAATAAGAAAAGTGTCTGCTGGGGGGTTTTGCACAACGAATGGTGTAATCTTAAATTTTTTCGACACGATAAACTGTTAACTATGTCAAGAAATGTCGGAACCAACCGAACTCGTATCTAGTCCCTTATAGTTTTTTTGGTGATTCTGCTAGCACTCACGAAATGTATCACGTCCATCAGAAATAATGAAACAAAGTGGTATAAAGTGGCTCTGGGTACGAGATTAAACACCGGGCCCCTTTTCACAAACCCACTGGAAAAATTGGTTTAAAAATATCGTCCCCGGTTGAAAATAATCCTCCAATCTTTGTCCCCACTGAGAATAATCAAATAAACCAATTCTCACTGCAAAATATTATGCTAATTTTCCCATCCCCACTGAATTTTCTGACTTGAAAACTAAAGAATTGAAATCCCTAGCCATAGAAAATATGGAAATATTGATCCCCATTGATTTAGTCCGTTATTTTTATCCCCACTAGCTGCTGAAAAAATCCTACCAGGTCAATTGGGAACAAACCTGAAGATATTCTTTTGAAATGATCATCAAAATCTTCTTGACAGATAAAATATGCTCAGGAATCCAATTTGGCAATCCTCCCATGTTGTTAATCTCTACTTGGTTCAACAAATCCACGTGGCAATGTAGATCCAAGGACATCAAATAATGAACTAGTGATAGAATTTCTTCTTCATCTGATTGGCTGTTTGAGTATTGACTAATGTACACTGATACGTCATCGCCTGGCCCTGAAATCCACAAATTATTTCGAATAAATAAAATAATAATCCTTATTTAACTTCACTCCAGATGGTGTCATACAACACTACACACCGACCAGCTTTAATCTTTTGGTTACTGAAAAAAACGGCCAAGTTTGGTCCCTAATGAGAAAATTATCCTGAAGTGAGGGTTGAAAATACAACATCATTGAAAGCATTACAAAGTCGATTAGACCAAATTGGACCACACAGGAAACAAATAATGGTTGCGAATGTATTGGCCGATGAATAGGTCTTTAGGCCGGGAACTGATAGCCTTTGTTAATTTTCTAAACATATTATTGACATATTATTGCTGACCTTCGTATATTTTCTCTCTTGAGGGGTTTGATTAAAACGCAATTTATAAAGGCAATTCTTTGTTAAAAGTGTTAAAGAATCTAAAACATAACTTTTATGTTTGGATACTAAAATCAATTTTTTGACTATGGTCAGAGCCCTTAAACGTTGTGTTTTGGCTGCGTTTTCATAGTTTTTTCACTCCTATTTTGAATAAATCTTCAATGAACATGCCATTTAGCCTGTCTTCTGACTATAACTTCGAAAATAAGTTTTTTCCTAAACGTAACTTGAAACAAATAAAAGTTATTAAAATAGTCTTCTCTCGGTAATCAAATTCAACCTTTATTGATATAGGACATTATTGTTCAGACCTAAGATTTGGGAAGTTTTTCAGTAAACCCGAAAGGAAACCAGAATCGCTGAAGCATAAATAATGAAAGTAGTAGCTAATACTATAGTTAGTGTGTTCCGCAAAACGTATTCTGAAAAAGTAAGGTAATTCTGTGAAAAAATGACTAAGCCAATGTGCAACTTTTCAACATTAAAGATGAAGTAAGTTATTCCCAAATAATAACTCATTACTAACGTTAATTTAA
Organism: Clytia hemisphaerica; assembly: GCF_902728285.1. Lineage (NCBI taxonomy): Eukaryota > Metazoa > Cnidaria > Hydrozoa > Leptothecata > Clytiidae > Clytia > Clytia hemisphaerica. Next base: position 2,499,180 of record NW_027103595.1, on the reverse strand, counting down.
TATGCAGCAGAAAGAAAAATCTTTTTTCCTTCCATTGCTGAAAAAAATATATTCTACCAGCTTTTCATTAACGAGAAATTTGACTTGGAAGGTGCATAGGTTAGACCATTAAAATGGAAAATTTCATCAAAATGACATTATAAGAGAGCTGAGCTAAGAGTTTCTTTTTTGAGTATATTTTTTACGGAACACACTGTATAGTCCGAACCAACCTTCAATGGAGTCCACAGATTGATTAAATTTCTTTTTCTTTCGTCTCCCTCTAAAGAACATCATCAATGCAATAAGCGTAATGCAAAATGTTGCTGACCCACCAAAAATGACACCGATTTGATTGGTCCAAACATTTTGAGATGACGCTGCCGATCTTGGTTGGATTGTAGTGTCTGTAGTTTCGTCTGTAATAAAAAGGTTAAAGCATCGACCTTTAGGGTTAAAGCATCAACCTTTAGTGGTCTGAATATGCTGAAATAGGTTCGGGGTAAACGCTTATTTACTGCCTGTCAACAGCTCATAGTTCAGCACAAATGGTAGTCTGAATCACAGACTTCTATAAATATACTTCCTATAAGAATGTCTTTTTGCTAAAGGATGATCAGACAGATACATAAAATACAAATGGCCTACAAAAATGACCCTCGCTGTTTTTGAACGCAAAGGACAAGAGCTTTGTTTAAATGAGATTTAAGGTTTCCAATTCGCAATAAATTTTTTTTGCCACCGCAGGAAGCCTAAAGCTTCCGAGGATGGCATTCATAGCTTCACTCGTGAGGGAAAGTTGGGAAAACATCTCATAATTTTGCGCGCGCGTTTCAGTATTTTAGTTCCGCTTAGCGGAACATTATCAATTAACGGTTATTTGATTTCCCGGAATGAAGAGCGATAAGCCGTGTTTTACAGGATAGCTCTTTTTTAGCTTGCGCGGCGGACGTTTGTTTCTTCCTATCGTGTCGGAGCTTTCAAACAATGTCAATTGAATTATCTGGTATTTCTTCTATTGACTATGTTTCAAACGATCAGCCGATGGCTCTGGCTTTAGGTATAAGGTAATGTCAGCGATAAAAAAGGAAAGTTGGTGGACCTGATGTGATGGTGGCAGACATCTTGAATTTCTCCCTGTTTCTTTAAATCTGTTTTATTCCAGTTATTAGCACAGTCCAGTAGTCCAATCGCACTACTTTTCTATAAACCCAACAATCCAGTGTGAGTTTGCTGAAAGGAAAACTAAACAATTTGAATCCATTGAGATTGATTTATATTTTCCACCGAAACAGAACACAGACTGACAGAACAACAGTCTGACAGTTATTTATATAGTTTTTTCCATCATCGTTCTAACACTATTGATACAGAACAGCACACAGCTGACAATTAAAAGAATTTTTGAAACTGAACTAAAGTATAAAACAAGGCGCCCTATAAAAGGGAAATTCCATAAAGGAAAGTTTGCATTTTGCAAAAATCTATATATACAGTAGTTGACACTCTCTAATTCAAATTTCAAGGGATTCTCATCGAATACCACAGCATATTGAATATTGAGAAAGTCCCTAAAGTAAATATTGAATTATAGAGTAACACGGGAAGAAGAAGGCGAAGCGAAGGTTGATTATTGCGATTGGTTTTTGAACGTCGAATCAGTACAATAACCGAAGATCTTGCTGAAAATTTATATAAGTTTTTTGGAAGAAATCTTTGATATTTGCAATATTTGAGGAGTCAAATTTTGAGTTTCTAATTTGAACGCAACAAAATCGAACATTTGAATTTCAAAATATCTGGCATTTTTTTTGTTACTAGAAATCAAATAAGAGAGTGGTTTTTCAAAACCTTTAAAGTGACTTCAAATTTTTATCCAAAACGGGCTTATCAAATAGTAGAACGTCAAATTAGACAGTGTCAACTGTAATTACATTTTTTGCTTTTTGCTCCTAAAATAATTTGAAGATTTTTCACAGTATGGCAGAGGAAGACTTTGCGATTAATCTAGACACTGCATTGAATGTTGCACATTTCCGAAATTCAAGCAGGACAACTGGCAGTCGTACCTATTCTTGCGCTGTTGATTGCTTTCTTGAAATATGTTACCGCTTGCTTCTTCCAGAAATGAAAGCTAAAGTATCATATGAAAAATCAAGTGATTTTTTTAAGCTGCTTCAATTAAGTGACATTAAGTGGCTCAATGGAAATTTCACTTGAAGATTACGATATGAAAAGTAATGCTTTTCGACTGCTGGATGAAATTAGGGAACCGGTATGGTCTAAGATTATTGAAAATTGTGGTACCTTTGTGAGAAGAAATAGCGACGCAGAGTTTCAAGAGATTTTTGGAAGTAATATTTTCAAAGAATTATCAGAAGAAGAGAGACATGTTTTTGAAACAAGTTTTGTAATTCAGGGTACTTGTTGCCACCACAGGAAGCCTAAAGCTTCCGAGGATGGCATTCATAGCTTCGCGCATAAGAAAGTTGGGCAAACATCTCATACTTTTGCGCGCGTTTTTCAGTATTTTAGTTCCGGTTAAATGGTGTACCGGTAACATTCTTAGCTTGACTGTATTTCTATTGTTTTATCATCATTAAAACACGTTTTCGGATTTGTTTTGATCTGATTACCCATTTTCAAAGCTCTATATGTCTTTTTTTATTACCTCAGGGAGTTGAATTAAGGGAAATTCCCTTTTTGTTGGGAAATTCCCTATTTAAACCACAAGTAGTTATTAACCAAACCATATAAACAAACCATTATATACCATTATTAAATATTTCCCGTTTTCCAAAAGGGAAATATTTATTAAAACGGGCTTTCTCCATAATTTCCCGTGTCAAAACGCCTTCCGTACACCCTGACTAACGCCCGTTTTTAATTTCATAGCGAAAAATGCATCCAGTGAAATATAAGTAATGTATCATGATTCAAGTCGACTGATAAACTATATATAATGTATGTTACAAGTTCCTTACGGATTCTCAAGCCCGGTTATAATAAGTAGTAGCAGACCCGACTGGCAATTGTTATGTAGCAGGTTGAGTCATGAGTTTTTGCTAGAAAGCTGAAGTTTGTTTTCAAGTTAAATCTTTAAAATAAATCAAACTGTGTGGGTTTCTTTACTTCCAAACAACCTACCAATAGTTTTGGAACACTCCATAATCAATTGTAAAAGGGGTTACGCACGATACGAAAATCTCGTGTTCGCAAGCGAAAGGTTTTTTACACTACATACCGTAGGATTGCTAAACTTCCTTATATTCCCAGCGAAATTTTCCGGACCAAAAACGCCACAAAAGTAGATTTAACACAATTTTTGCCGGAGACGCCTAAAAGCGAAAAGATCCCGGAGATGGGACAGGTATGTTTTCCCGGGAATGAGAAAGTTAGCCATTATTTACGACACAATTTTAAAAAGTAGTACCCAGCCGTTTGCGTGATGCGTGATCGGGAAATAATTCGAGGCATGATTTGGGCTATTTTCGCGATACTTGCGTGGTGAACAAACCTTTTTTGGTAATTTTCATGATTGTCACGAGAGCAAGGAAAATTTCTATCAATGCATTTTAAACATGTAAAAACTCTGGTGAACCAAAAGAAAGTTGATATTCTATTTTCAAAATTAACTGCTTTTTTGAAGTTTTTTTCAACTCAAATATCTTAAAATTTCGACCTAAAATGTGAACATCATAAGGATAGAAATAAAAAAAAAAATGTCTTATGATACTTTGTGCAAAGCAACGGAATTTCGTTCAGTCTTTTTCTCTTTTCTCTTTTTCTTAAATCAGGGCGCAATGTATATCTACAAAAATTGATCTTGTTTATCAAAAATTGAGAATATTTTACAATAAGAAAACCAAAGAAAAATTTATATTTTCAAAATAGATGAGATATTTTGCATATACTTTGATATATAAAATATTGGAAAAAGGTTTCAAAAATATATATATAAAATATTGGAGAAAAGGTAAAATATATAAAATATTGAAAAAAAGGTAAAAAATTATAGCTTCCAAAAGTTATATTTTTTTGAAATGCATGCCAAAAAGTAAAAAACTTTCAAAACAGGGAAACAATTTCATAATTTCTAACATACACTTTTTTAAATATAAGAACAATTTTATAAGAACAACGAGGCTCGTTGTTTATCATCTACAAAATGATCTAGACACTGTCTACAAGTGGACAGAAGACAACAACATGCAGCTGAATGGTCTTAAATTTGAGCACCTTGCCTATGGGAAAAACGACGCTCTGAAGCAAAGTTCTCGCTATTTTACCGACACAGCAACGTTGATCGAAAATAAAGACGAAGTTAAAGACCTTGGAGTCACCCTAGACACTCATTTGACTTATGAGAAACATATCCAAGAACAAATCAAAAAAGTGAAAAATATAAGTGCATGGATATACCGCACATTTAAATCAAGGGAAATTGAAACCATGTTAACTTTATGGAAAGCACTAGCCATCCCTCATTTGGACTACTGCTCTCAACTCTGGTCTCCCTGGAAGCGTGGTCTTGTCCAGCAACTGGAAGAAGTTCAAAAATCATTTTTACATGGAATTCCATCCCTCAGACATCTCAATTATTGGGAAAAACTCAAATCATTAAAACTGTATAGCCTTGAAAGACGGAGAGAGCGGTATCAAATAATTTATACCTGGAACGTCATTGAAGGCAACGTCCCGAATTTTGATTATGACGAAAGTAAAGGAGGCATTTCCTGCCATATAAATCAGAGATTGGGGAGAATTTGCAATCTAAAAGCTGTCAATATCAAACACAAAAATATCTGGAGGGGAAGTCTTTCCCAAGAAGGCCCTCGATTATTCAATACCCTTCCCAGACCAATAAGAGATTTGACAAACTGCCCCAAAGAAGTATTCAAAAAACACTTAGACACCTTCCTCAAAACTGTTCCGGACGAACCTCTGCTTGCCCACTATTTTAACCTTAGGCAAGCTGACTCCAACAGTCTCAAGGAAATGTTGAAGCATCGGACTCAACGAGTTGGATGAGCTGTTCAAGCAAAAGCCAAAAAGAGGTACAAAGAGGTAGGTAGGCTCAAAATCGCCAAAAAATAAGAACAATTTTTTAAAGAACAATGCTGAGCCTGAAAACTACTCAATTTCAAGCAATTTAGGGGTCAAAGTAATAAAAATTGGGTATAATGCCTAAAATACCTCACTTACATCCTATAAGAACATGATAGAGGCTCAATTAAAGTGCAAAAAAAAAAAAACAGTCGAGGCTCAGAAAATTTTTACTGGTTCTTATATTAAAAAAAGTGTAATGCAAAAGAAGGAATAAAAAATCTCATATATACTGGGAAACATTTTCATAATCTGAAAGAACGTTGAAAGGAAAAAAATTCCCCTAGCAGAAGGCGTTTTATAATTTTCAAGAATGCTGCAAAAGCAAAAAATGTCACATAATTGGCAATCATAATTTCCAAAAATATCAAAAAGAAAAAAAGTCGTCATGTCAGGATATTGCTTGAAAAAGTTTTCAATTGAGGCGAAAATAAACGGGGAAGGAAAAGTCCAAATTCACAGGAAAAATTTCCACGATTTAAACGCACGTGAAAGAAAATGTCCAAATTCACAGCAAAAGTTTTCCACAATTTAAACGCAAGTGGAAGGAAATGTCCAATTTCACAGAAAAAATTTCCACGTTTTAAAAAAAGCACTTGGAAGAAAATGTCCAAATTCACAGCAAAAATTTCCACGTTTTAAACGCACGTGGAAATAATGTCCAACTTCACAACCAAAAGTTTTCCACGTTTGGAAAAGGTCCAAATTCACAGAAAAAATTTCAAAGTTTTAAAAACGCATGTGGAAGAAAATGTCCAAATTCACAGCAAAAGTTTCCACGTTTTAAATTCACGTGAAAGAAAATGTCCAAATTCACAACCAAAAGTTTTCCACGTTTTATAAACGCACGTGGAAAAAGATGTCCACAGCAATAATTTCCACGTTTTAAATGATGCACCTGCAAGAAAATGTCCAAATTCACAACCAAAAGTTTTCCACGTTTAAAATGCATTTTAAAACACCAAGGGAAATTCAATCATCAATGTACTGTATCAATTAGTAAATTTTGCTCTGGGTTCAAATTTTAAATCCAACCACAACCATTTCCTTGGCTTGGGTGCCACATCTACCATCTGTGACTGACCATCATAAAATAAAAAAGTGAGTTCAAACTTTCTTCAGTAGGTATCAGTAGGTATTTAATTTTTCAAATATAGCATGGTCAGATTTATCCACAAATATTCAGTCACCTGCCTTGTTAGAATTTGTGTAAATATACGGGCAAAATTGAAGTTAGTTTGTCGTGTTTGTGAAAATTGATAAAATGTCCTGTTTTTCATAGACCTTTTTTCAAAGAGGCCACCCTGTTGAATAATTATGTAGTCCAGCAGAAAAACAATGATAAAACTACGCATAATTATTACAATATGCATGATACAGTAATTATGCATGGCTCTATCATTGTTTTTATGGCTGGACTACATAATTATTCAACAGGACGTCCTTTTTGAAAAAAGGTCTATTCAAGAGCGAGATTGCACAAATCCAAATCTCGCATGCCAAACCAAACGAAACATCGCAAATCCAGGAAGGAATAATAAGAAAACTTCATCATCAACCATTTCTTGTAACAATCATACAAAAATCATGATCCAATTCAACTCATTAAAGCATAAAAACCAAAGAAAAATAGCGAAAGAGCAGTATAGCAACCAGTTGTTTGTTTTTGCCGCCATCTTTATTTTGACTGTTAGAAAGCAGTATGGTCCGATCAACAATACGCTTCTGAACCGGGCGACGTTTCACGATCGACAAGGAGGATGGAGCGCCGTGCCCATATTTTCCCACGACGTTTCTAAAAGAAATGACGTCTTCATCCTCCTATAAAAATACTCTACTGTTTTTGACGCCGGAGCTCGATTTAAAAAAAGGTTTGGAAAAAAACCATTACGTAATGCTTCCAACAGACAGTCGGGTACAGGCAATAATTCTCCATATTGGGACTTAAGACAGTTGCACACGACGACGAAAGTCTGAATGGAAACGAGGCTGAAAAAGGGTAAAAATCGATTTTATCACTCCGCATATCAGCTTTTTTTCCCGCGCTTTTGCCAAAAGAATCGCACTCGCTCGCTGCGCTCGCTCGTGCGTAATGAGATAAGTTTCGATTGTAATTTTCATGGAAATTTTTAATCGACAGATTTGACTTGGCGTCAGTTTTGTTTGGTTGATAAATCTTTAGCTTTACCATGACCGTGGGATGATTTTCAATAAACTTTTGTTGTTATACACAGTCACTCTACACATGATGACTCCAGCCATGATTGGTATCAGAATGTTGAAAAAAAAACATTTTACGAGAAATTGTTGATAGAAATTATATTGACTTATTTTTACAATTTTGGTGGTGTGTGTTTTGTTGGTTGATAATGTTTACACCGTGGGATCCTGTTAGGTTGTTAGGGTATCTTGATTGTTGTTTGTTGAAATTGATTACCAAAAAAAAGAGAATCTTTTTTTGATAAATACTTTATTTTTTTCATGAACCGTGTGGATGGTTGACATCTTTCTCAAGTCTTGTAAACCAATGCAGTGTCTGTTTTCATATCTTGAATTCTCTATACCTACTGAACTGAATTGAAGCTCTGACTAGCTCTGTTTAAAGTTTTAAAGCTATTTAAATACTTTTTTAAAACTTTGAGGCATATTTTTTTCTTTGTTGCTATTAAAGATAGATTTTTACTTTGTCGTAATGTAAATTTATTGTAAAGTTTTAATTTTTGAGTTTAGTTCATCTGCAGTAGTATTTTTTCAGTAATGCTTAAATCTTGTGAATAAAGTAACATTTAACCAGACTTATTGATCTCATTATATTCAAATTTGTATTTTTTTTTAGGACTGATAAGTACATATTTTTAAACACCAAAACAAAGCAAACAACATGCCAGTTCTTTCTGGACAAATATATATGTATACTTTATTATGTGTGCTTCTTTCTTTTACTAAGGCTAATTATCCCTTTTTATATATGTCAATAATGACCTTCATTTTTAAGGAAATATTTAGTCGCAATTTTGCGATTCTTGTTTCCATTTTGAATCAAGTTGTTGTAATTTCAATTAGAAATACAGTTTACGCTCTCTAGTTCGGTAAGCTCCTGTTTTTGATCAAATTTAAAAAAAAATAAAACCCTCATAAAAGTTCTCCCATTTCCGATTCGATTTTGAACCGCTAATGTAATACCCGAGCTCACCTTGTTGTATCCTAATTCACTTCACTTAAACTGTTATAACTCATAAACTAGGGGGGGGGATGGTCTAACATTTTTTGTTAATTATGGATTGTTGTGTATTTCGATATGCACTAGACACAAGTAAATATTAATAACACTTAGGCTAAAAAAGAATACACGTTTTGGTAAACTGATTAAATTAGATTGATTACAAGTATTAACCTCTAAATTGAGTTTGACAGCTCAAGGGCATCATTAGCTGAATAAAGTCTTTTGTTTAGATTTTCTTCCTCCGGATGAAAACCTTGCCTCTCCAAGCAGGCGAAAATAGGAGTACTCTTTGAGATATTTTGACAAAGAAAATCGTAAGTTGCTCAATCAGGAAATAGATCAAGAAATGCTATGAGATAACGAATGTGACGAGAAAAACAAACAATACAATGAAAAATTTTAAAAGTTGACGAGAACACGAATCGCAAATCTCAGCCTTGTATCATCTTGGAAAAGAAAAGGAAAATCTGTCCTTATTAATGAAATCTTTAGTGTTCGATGAACTACTTTTTTTCAAGCCAATGTATATTTATTGTCGAAATACAAAAACAAAAATTCGATTCGGGTGGGACACTCCTTTAAACCCCAGCACATGAAAAACCTCTATGAGACACATTAGAGGGATAGAAACTTGTTACTCGATGTTTTCTTGAAATATGACAGAAAAGTCGCATCAGGTGGGAATCCCACTCCTTTTAACCCCAGCACATGAAAAACCTCTATGAGACACATTAGAGGGATAGAAACTTGTTACTCGATGTTTTCTTGAAATATGAGAGAAAAGTCGCATCAGGTGGGAATCCCACTCCTTTCAACCCCAGCACATGAAAAACCTCTATGAGACACATTAGAGGGATAGAAACTTTGTTAATCGATGTTTTCTTGAAATATGAGAGAAAAGTCGCTTCAGGGAGGAATCCCGCTCCTTTTAACCCCAGCACATGAAAAACCTCTACGAGACACATTAGAGGGATAGAAACTTTGTTACTCGATGTTTTCTTGAAATATGAGAGAAAAGTCGCATCAGGTGGGAATCCCGCTCCTTTTAACCCCAGCACATGAAAAACCTCTACGAGACACATTAGAGGGATAGAAACTTTTGTTACTCGATGTTTTCTTGAAATATGAGAGAAAAGTCGCATCAGGTGGGAATCCCGCTCCTTTTAACCCCAGCACATGAAAAACCTTACCCTGAGTATCAGAGGTTAAGTTTTCAAAGAAAATAGTAACCTCTGAAGACAAATAATAGAAATTTTATCGCGCATTTGTTTCCACCTTTGCGCGCAAATTCGCAGCTTTAAAAGTACAGTTTTGAAGTAGCTTTGATAAAAAGCTCTTTTTTCATTGGCCAGCACGCTGCCTTTTCCTTCGAAATGTTGCGACTTCATCCCGTCATTTTAACTTTCGTTTTGATTAACAATATCAATGCGGGTATGAACAAACTCAATGTTGGTGCACAAATAGACAAAAATTCGACGATGCCGGGTGGGAAGTAGGCTGCTGGCATCCACTAACGGATTCGTGCTCCTTATAGAGGATGCTTAATAAGCTATATTTCCTTTGTCCAGAGATTTGCCGCCTTTAGCCGATATACGGCTAAAGACATGTTTAGCTGGCGAGTGTCTACAAATATGACAATACGTAATGTTTAAATTTTATGTGAGGCACCAAATCATAGATTGGAAAATATATTTGGATTTCGAAAAAAAAGTAGGCGGAAGGAAGTTTGCTTGTTTTGCTTCCTTCTTTCTTGTTTAATGTGGAGATTTTGTAAAAGATGAGAAATTAGATTTATTTACGATGGCCCCGAGGTTTCTCCACTTCTAAAAAAAGTTCTGAAAGTTTCAAGAAGAGAAGTAAAAATTTAAAGAAGGGAAGTAAATATTTCGAGAAGGGAAGTAAAAATTTTAAAAAGGGAAGTAAAATGTCTTTAAGTATCGAAATTGTGATTAAATTTCTACATTGGCGAGCTGCCAAGATGGTTTTAACCCTTTTTAAATTGTTTAAAGCACAAGACAACGTCTAAAACACGTGATCCTACAACAAAGATTATATGAATATAAGTACTCTCCCAAAGCGTTTTTATAATTTATGAAAAGCTTTATAACTTTTGCTTAACCCTATTCAACCTAGGCTTTTAGGGGCGGTTCAGAACTAGGGGGGGCTTTTCCTGTACCACCCCTTAACTTTTGATCTAGTTGGTCTTTTTGGGTGAAATTTGGCACACAAGATCTTTGTCACGTAAGGTAACTTTTGACAAAAAAAAATTTTGATGACGTCACTCATCATGCCCAAGGTGAGCAAAAACCGAAAATTTCCTTTGTTCTTATAAATAGCTATTGTATTCTAACAAAAGCTTTAGAAAAAAGTTGTCTGAGTTTAAAATGCTTATTTTATACTAAATATTCAATAAATTACGGTTTAAACGATATATTAGACATTAAAAATAAATTTGTATTGGAAAAGTGTCAATTTTTGTGACACCTTACTGTCAGAAATGTCATCATACTCAAGGTGTGAAAATTTTTAGGTGTCAAATTTTTTTTTATTTTGAAGCTAAATAAAAGTTAGGAATTTACAGAAAATTTCAAGGCAAAAGCTCTATTATTTCAGGAGCTATTACCAATAGTTTGACGTCCGAACAGAAAGAGCCCCCCCCCTAGGCCGAATAGGGTGGGATAGCTTTAAACGTTTAATCACACTAATCAACATAATTGGCATTACAAACATCCTCTGGAGTCTGGTAAGGGGTCTCTCTGTAATAACAATAAACTTTCTACGTCAGGGGTTGTAATCAAAACCACGTGGTATTTTTGTCATTTTTTACTTCTCTTCTTCATTTTTCAAAGCTTGAAAGAGAAGTAAAAAAATCAAGAAGAAAAGTAAAATTTTCAGTGAAGTAATACAAAAAAATTACTTCTCTTCTTAAAATTTTTACTTCCCTTCTTCATTTTTTACTTCTCTTCTTGAATTGTCTTTTTCTAGAAGTGGAGAAACCTCGGGGCCATCGTATTTATTGAATTTAAGTGCCCTGATGTATCTTCTGTGTGCACCAACAAAATTTTGCTTCATAAAACTACATTTTGATGCTTGAATTTGGACTTGTATGAGTGTATAATTTTTTACCACACTGGATTCGTTGTATCACTTTGGCTCCAGATAATTGTTTTGTCAGTTCTACAGATATGTTGCAGATTATTTCAAGGTATTCTAGTTATGTATATACAGTACATTTTGCGGGGATCATATTGAATATTTCTGACATTATTTCTTTATGATTCTACAAAAGGGAGTGTTTTATTTCAAGAACAAGGGCCTTTAAATGTTAAAACAAATAAAGAACTTTTCTTCAGCTTTGGCATTTCACTTTTTAATACTGTGTGGCCTTTGTATCTTTCAGGTACTTAGCTTCAATTCTTTGAAGAGATGGAGTGTTTCTGGTGGTCTATCACTTTTGTGTTCATATTTGTATTTTTTGAGCTTCGATCGAAGAGCTGATGGAAAAGTTTTGATAAATTTACAGACCAGATATTTTTTAAAAGCAAAAGTCGAAAATAAATCTACAGACTGTACATAATGCGCGCATCAGATTGTTTTTTATCTTTTTTCTGTTTTGTTTTTCTGGTCTGGGATTCGAATTTCGAACGTAAACATTCCATTGAAAACGTTCGAAACGATCGTTTTTGCGTACACATCAATGTCAATCAAATTATGAACCCGCCAAGATTTCCTTTGCGAACCGGAAAGCGGTTGGTAGATCATTAAGCAGACCTATACTACCTGTGGTTTTGTAGAGGTCTGCGATTCAGACTAGGTGGGAAGGCGATGGCCGACAAGATTTGAGGAAATTGTGTCTTCGAAGATGTAAAAGTTGGATTTGAAAAATTTTGGCCGATAAGAGCAAGGGGGGGAGGGGGTCTGAAGCTTATCGGCCCAATGCCGATAAACAATTCGAAAGTTTTTTGTCGAAGACCCAACAGTAATTACTAAACTTTTAATTGTGGAAATGTCACTTTAATTGAATCGAAATAATAGACAGACTTTATGTTATGATTCTCTATCACTGACTCTTTTTACAAAGCATTGTTGACTTTTTGTAAGTTGTGTTTTCAACGACGGGAATAAAATATCGACTATGACGCTCATCCAATATCTTGGATGGTCGTCATGGTTACTTTTGTCTTCGCTGATGGCGCGATGAATAGAATGTCGATTCGTCGGCACAGCGTAAATATATGATTTGAGCTGTGCTTTCCACGGTAGAAAAACCTCTATGAGACACATTAGAGGGATAGAAACTTGTTACTCGATGTTTTCTTGAAATATGAGAGAAAAGTCGCATCAGGTGGGAATCCCACTCCTTTCAACCCAAGGACATGAACAACTACTATGAATGAGGAATAAAAGCTATGTTATTCGATGTTTTGTCCGCAAAGTCCCTTGAGACGTATATCATCTTGGTGTTACCCGCGTTTCAAGAGGCCCCCCCCAGCGGACCCTCAATTCACGCAATCACGCAATTTTTTTACGAAATTCACGCATTCACGCAAACTTTCCTCGAGTTTCACGCAATAACCCGATTTTTCAGAAATCGGAAATTTTTTTGGGAAAAATCGGGGAAACATTGGAAAATCGAGAAAAATGCACATAATCGGTGGAAAAAAGGGAAAATTCACGTATTCACGCACAAAATAGACCAGATTCACGCATTCACGCAATTAATAAGTACATTTTCACGTTCACGTAAGTTTTTTCAATTCACGCATTCACGCATTTTTTTCCCAATTTTCACGCATTCACGCAACTGAAAATGCCCATTCACGCAATCACGCAAACCGCTGGGGGGCCCCTTTCAAACAAATCAGCGGAATGAATCTTTTTGGCGTTTTTTTAATCTCAGGCACCAGGTAGTACCATAGATACCCGAGAGTGTGGATCGTGCTTTTAGAAAAGAGATACGAAAGCCTCTGTATTTTATTGGTGAAAAAGATCGACTTTTCTAGAGACAGGAATTTTCTAATATCGAACTAACAAATCAACATGTCTAGCTCGACTATAAATATTTCATACTAACAGCTCGTTGGATGCTTTCGTATCACAAACGAGGCAATAGCAAACTTGTTCTCTTCTGTGCTTTATTGTAGGGGTCACTTTGGAATTTTTTATAAATAATGAAATTTTTGTCCGCTAAATGGAGGTGTCCGCTAATTGAGTGTCCGCCTTTTGGAGACTTTTTTAAAATAAAAGGATTTGACTAGGAAACGGCCGGGGAAAATTATTATGTCCGCTAATTGGAGGTTCTACTGTAATAACAAATACGAGCTGTGATTGTAAAGATGAAAATTTTGTTTTGAAGACTGGATTTGATGAAATAAGACATTATAAGATTTAACTTTATATACTGTGTATAATAACAAATTCGAGGAAAGAAAGCCTTAAGCTTAAAGATGAAAATTTTGGTATTGGGAACTGAATTTGATGAATTTGGCTTGTAATCTATACACTAAATGGCGAAACGTTTTTTTTAAGAAAAGCAGCCTCGTTGTTTCTTAAGAAATCGGCCTTTTGAGCCTTAACTAAACTTTTTGACATAATCAGCCTTTAGGAAGGCTGGATTGGAAGGTTCTTAAAAAAAAAAACGAATTAAAAAATGACTTCGAAGGTACTAACTCAACACATATCATAAATGCTTACATCGAAGGTACTCCCTCAACACATATCATAAATGATTACGTCGAAGGTACTACCTCAACACATATCATAAATGATTACGTCGAAGGTACTACCTCAACACATATCATAAATGATTACGTCGAAGGTACTACCTCAACACATATCATAAATAATTACGTCGAAGGTACTACCTCAACACATATCATAAATGATTACGTCGTAGGTACTACCTCAACACATATCATAAATGATTACGTCGAAGGTACTACCTCAACACATACCATAAATGATTACGTCGAAGGTACTACCTTAACACATATTATAAGTGATTACGTCGAAGGTACTACCTCAACACATATCATAAATAAGTTAATCGATTAAATGTAGGGAGGGGAGTCTGGAGAGGGTAAACACATCTTATTCAAGAAAAAACATAACCCGAAGATCAGCATCCTTCTTAGTTTTTAAATAAAAAACAACAAGAAAGTATTCATAATGCGGAATATTTCGATGACTCTATCTCATCATTTTCAACCATAAACTAAATACATTTCAAAAATCTACTTTTATTCTAAAAAATCTGTACAGCAGTAAAATGATAATTAAAAACGTTAATGAGTTATAAAATGTACAAGGGAAATAAAATTGATATAAGCTAAAAAATGACTGAATGAAAAGAACAAAAGAGTGTCAATTGTCAGGGGCCTATCCAAACAATTGAAGTTCTTTTGAAGCTTTCAACCCGTCATTAATCTTTGGCCTTAGTTTTTTTAATGTAAAATGCTTCTAAAAAGGCCAATTGCGACCAATTATCATTCGAATCTAAGATTTTGCAATTATTCAAAACAGCGTTCAAAATGTGTTCTTTATGGTTAATCCCTTGTGATTCTCCAAACAATTGTGCGATGAGATTAAACATGTCAGTCAAATCGTGAAAACTACTACAGTTATTTAAATGATGATTCATGGGTTGGTCCACTCGTTTCCCATGTTCAATCATGCGGGTTTTGAAACAACGGTCGGTCTTTCCAACATACCTTTCACCGCAACCAGGGCAAACAATTTCGTAAATAATCTTAGCTTTGTGTTCTGTTAAAACTTTGTCTTTAGTTGGGCAGAACATGGCTAACTTTTTTGATTGATAGCGCGTAATAAATTTTACATCGGGTTTAACGTATCTTCCCAATTTACGAATAAGTGATTTAACTAAGCGTTCACCATCGAGACCAAGATAAGGAACGTTAACGAAGATTTTGGTGATATCATCGTCACTATTCTCATCATCAGTTACGAGAGGGAGATTTAATTTCTCTGTTTGACGTTTAATTATACAGTTACTAATATGTGATGGGTAGCCATTCCAAGAAAGGTACTGTCTAACAATTTTGATTTGTTGTTTGAAGAGTGATTGATTCGAACAAATTTTATGAGCACGATTAATCAAAGATTTAACCCAAGAAATTTTGAAGTTCCATGGGGTTTGACTAGAAAAATCACTGTATTGGCCTGTGTGAGTAGGTTTGTAATATATATCAGTTGTTGTACCATCAATTTTTATGTCTAGGAAGTGGACATCTTCATTATCAAAACATCTTATTCAATTAGTAATCTTTTTAAATACAATATAATCAATCAAGCAATCAATGGGAGATAAAGGGATAAAAACACTAGATGAAAAAAAGTATTTTGTAATTCAGTTTAAATATCAATCAGAGAAGTGTGAATTGATTTTTTCAAGAAGTTTTTTATCTATCCTTTTACACTTCACTTCATCAACGTATTCCCAAAAAAGATTTGTTTGAGACGCATGAAACTATTGTTTTTTTTATCGTCTCTTTTATCACCAAACATTATGGTATATAATCATAAAAGTATATAATCATAAAATAGTCTCTAAGTAGTATTTACATTTAAAAAAATAATAAAGAGCCCTAATATATCTAAGTTTTCGTTTTTCGAATATGTACAAGTGGAGTGACCAGTATAGATCACAGGGACAAAAGCGGTCCCTAGGGGGAAACAACACTCATCTGTTACGGGGCCTGTCCGCAGGTGAGGATAGCTTCTCCCCAGAATCTCCCTTGTAGAGGACAGAAAAAAGCTGAAAAAAAGGAATCGCCCAAATGAATCAGGCTAAACGGAATGCGAACTAGAGCTAAATAGAGAATCGCTAAAAATGTAAACAAAGGAGAATGAAGGACTGACGAATGCTTGATAAATTGAAAATTGATTTGGCACTGATTTATATCTGTTTAAGACAGGTGAGTAGGAAGGGAATAGCTCAAGTATTAAAGTTTAGTATCCCATTTCCGCACTAAAATTCCTTTGCCACTTTTCTAGCGGAAAAAAGACCAGGACTTAGGATAGTTAAAAATGAGCTTCGGAAAGTTACTTAGTGCAGTAATGGGAATCTTATACAAAACTCAAGGTCCCCAGCTACAATCAAGGTCATAATATTTGAGAAAAAAGGGAAATTCACCGGGAAGTTTTGAAACCACAATCGAGTACTTTTAAATATTAAACATTTCCTTCTTCAAGAACTTCCAAGGCTTCCTCTAGAGGCACCGTTGAAGACTGGAGTGTTGAAGACTGGGTTGTTGAAGACTGGGTTGTTGAAGACTGGGCTGTTGAAGACTGGGTTGTTGAAGACTGGGTTGTTGAAGATTCGTCACGGGGTGGCTTTTGCCCTAACGATGGCTTGAATTCTTTGACTTCTAAAATATAATAACGACATGTAACAGAAGCAATATAACAAGCTGATGAGAAAAAAATAATATTGAACTTCCACTACAAGAAGTTTTACATAGCGATTAGTAGTATAGTGGTTATCACGTTCTTTGCAAGTAAATGTACCTTTGCCTAGGTCAACGCATGGCATGTGAGAGGGATTGGCTAATATTATTCTGATACAAGAGTGTGGGTAGAATAGCAGACATTGTGACGAGCTGTGGCACTCACAAGTTTCGGCCTAACATCGAAAATACCGAATTTAAATTATGAAAAGTTCATTTTAAATTCTACGATTCATAATTGTCTAACGATAAATCTGCAACAACGAGTTAATTGAGCCTACCTTATGTAGTAATGCAAATGAACAATTCCCTACCTCTTTTAAAACGAGGCTCAAAAGCGCCCTTGATAGCAGCACCAATCTTTTCATCGTTGATGAAGTTTTTGGCAACGCCAGGGGTACCAAGATACTGGAACTCGACACTGTTTTGATGCCTCTTGGCCTTGATGGTGACGATGTGCCAGTGGTGTTGTTCGTTGAGAGTTTTGATCTAATGAAATAAATTAAATGAAGGTAGAATGTAGCTTGAAGCTTTTATTTTTTAACAGTTTCCATGCAGGGAGCCTTTCTTCAGGTGTTCTTTTAACAAAATGAGCTAAGTAAATTAGCTAATTCAAATGAATTTCATCCATAAAAAAGTGAATCGAACTTTCACTATTAGGTGAGTCAATTAATGTAAAATCCACAAGAAAAAAATATTTACACTCTTCTCCCAATCACGATTTGTTTGGGTGATGGTCTTCATCCCAGTAGCTGCCTCGACTGGCTTGGTTTTTTTTTCAAATTCGTGCCCGTTCGGGCAACGAAGTTGTCTGTTCCTGGTGGCCTCGACCTCGACCAAGCACGTTTTACATTTCTAAAATACAAAATAAAACCAATGCTAATTCACTCCCTTATGCTTCTTTTATGCATTATGCATTTTGTAATTCACCAATTTTTAACCTGAGATCAGATTGTGAATGTTTTCTGCACACCACGCTGAAGCTCTAAAGGGATGTGTGAAAACAAACAATCTGACGAATATGCAATCTCGAAATCGTAAGGACCGCGTTCGTCTAAAAGGACTGGGAATGACAACAAAATTGCGCGATTGTCTTAATGAATAGGGCGCCGTATAAGTTTTTATTTTTCCGGCGCACAACAAGATTCTTGTTGTAGAATTTTCCGCGGGAGGACTATTTTCCTCAGATGTATAATTTTCAAGCGCCTTTAGAGGTTTACCGTGCGCGTAAGAAAATTATGAACATCTGTTATCAGGTTACCAATTTTGGATACATCTTTGATGCTAAGCGTTACTCCCCTTCCCACCCTCGCCAATTTCAATATTTTTCAGAGGGAAAACCCATTTAGGGAGGTTTGCTAAGAACTTTTTTTCGTTTTTACTTTCTTTTTAGATTACACTACCACACCCCTGTCTCAGTGCCCCGGTAGAACTTTTTCCCTCAGTGGGGATGAAAATTTCTATTAAAATGCCAATGGGGATAGAAATTAAATCTATTTTTTCCAGTTCAAAAATTCCAGTGGGGATGATTTTGGAGTGCAATTTTTTACATTCAGTTTTCAATGGGGATAAAATCATAGAGCAATTTCGTAGTGGGGTTGAAATTGTAGGATGTGTTTTCTAACGGGGACGATTTTTTGGCCTATTTATTCAGCGGGGTGGGGGGGTCCACCGGGTCTGTGACACAGGGGTGTACTACCTATACTCAGCGTAAAAGGTGTGAACTTTTTCTTTGTTTACCTCATTTAGACCTCACTAGTATTGCACTGTAGAAACTCTTCTGCAGACGAACCAAAAGTTTACTCAGGAAGGAAGGTGACTTGTGTTATTTGATCGAGCTAAACCATAGTGCGGAAAAGGGTCTGACCCCCCTTCTTGGCACCCCCTCAACCTCTAAAAATGTCTACCCCCCAAGGATTTTGGACAAAAACAGCTAACAAATATATGTGAAATATCTTTAGAGAGAAAAAGCGAAATAATAAACTAGTGGAGTCAGTTAGGATAACAATTGTGCAAATCGTGACAAAATCGTGAAATTTTGCACAGTGGTCCAAAATGGTCTGTAGATGAAAATTTTAAGGGGAGACAAATGTCAAATGTCACCTGTCACTCCCTGTCAGCATTTGTTGACAAACAAATATGTCACTCCAAAATATGTCATATTATATACCATTGGAAAGATAATTGAAATCTGAACAACTTTTTTGCCTACACTAACTTCCGAAAATGTACTCAATAAGAGTAAAATCAAAATAAAGTTGGAAAAATGACGTCATCGTTTGAAATAAAAATTTTTCAAAACCAAAAGTGTTTCAAACTCCTACATATTATATATCGTTGGAAAGATAATTAAAATCTGAACAACTTTCTTGCTTACAAAAATTACTGAAAATATACTCAATAAGAGTAAAATAAAAATAAGTGAAAAAATTGACGTCATCCTTATTAGTATAATTTGTTAAATTAGCTGGTGTCTTGAGTTCGTAGATGTTGATTTAAAAGTATTTAATAGTCTTACTGACAATGATTTCCTTATTTAGCCGACTTCAATGTAAAAAAACCTGTATTTGGACTTTCTAGAAGTGAATAAATTGATTGCAAGACAAAGTAGCCAAGAAGAAAGATCGTTTTTCACTAGAAACCGTCACAATAGAGAAAGTTTTCCAGCATCAGCACAACAAAAGGCTATTATCCTAAAATGATGGTAATGTAGGATTTAAGCCTCCGAAAATCGACCCCTGCTATTATTGGATCAGCATAGTTATGATGTATTGGGGAAAATATCGTAAATTTGTTGGCAGGGCTTTATTAGTATATTGACATTTACACTGTAGCTGTTGATGTTCGGTTCCGTTATGAAAGTAAGTAGGATTCGTCTTATTAGAATAGCCTACGCGATGGCTTTCTACCTCGTATCTTTTGAAATACCAACATAATGTTTGGATAAGGTGCTTTAACTAAGCCTCATTTACAACTTTATTTACAATTAGATATTTTGCAAAGTCGCCTCAAATTACTACTTGGGCGAAATGGATATCGGGTATGTGCGAGCCATAAGGATCCCTTCTCGAAAGTCTCTAAAAGGGGTACAAAAAACGATAAATTAGAAATTGGTTCTCTGAAGGGGCCTTAAACTTACGAAATATCAAAAATTGAGTCCCTCAAAGGGTCTTAAAATCTGGTCATCTGAGCTAAATATTGGAAAAATAATCTTTAAAGGGTCGCAAAAACGTCGAAATCAGTCTCTCAAAGAGTTCAACTTTGGCTCAGACATAACCTAGTACCCTCCAGGTAGCTACAATACTATAGCAACTAATTCTACACCCCGTTCTCGCAGACCCGGTGGAAAAATTGGCCAAATATCGTCTCCCAGCAGCTCCCAGCCATAAAAAGCAAGGAAATATCGATCCCCATCGAGTTTCAGTCCCTGATTTTAAAGCCCATTGGCTGAAAAATATCCTAACATGTCTGTGAGAAGGGGGTGTAATTAAATTACTGACTAAGTCTAAAAGCACTATCAGGACATCGTCAGCCTTAGAACTCCCAATAGTAAAATTGACAAACATTTGTTGAGGGAGAGTCAAGATTAATCGGCGCAATGAAATTTCGTCACTTATGAATTTTATCTTGATTTCAGAGATTTTTGTTAGATATTGAGTTGAAACTCGAGAAAGTTGATGAAAAATAGCGAAAGAAAAGCATATTTTGCAGGAAAAGACTTGAAGATGTTGCAAACTAGCAGTTAGTCTGAATCACAGAATATAAAAATGACAGTAGCATATGGTGCAGGTAAGTGGGTAAGTATACTCCAGTCGGCTAAAAATACCATACTTTAAGCCTTAACCTCTTAGCTGCTTCAGTCGAAAAAGTTGCAAAACTGAGAATTTGGTGCAGTTTTTCAGAGAAGTTTGTAAAAAAAGGAGTACATTTTTTACATAAAAGTAAATTCACTTACTGATTGAAGAGTAAGACTATTTGCTTATGTTGAGAAACTTTCTCTATCATGGACAGTCGGGGTCAGAGGCTAAGGTTTGACAAATCATGGTGTTGTCTGTTCAAATTGGGGTACTAACCTTTCTTAAGGCTCTTGCAGTTTTTATCCGTATTTTCAAAATTTCCTTTCTTGTTCAAAATAGCAAATTTTTGAGTCAAAAAGAGAAAAAATATCTGAAACAATTTACTGTACTCCCCGCTCTCATTAAGAGAAAAAAAACAATATTTTTCCTATTTTCTTCACCAGTCTTGGTCAAGTCAACACGCTACTGCAAAAAGCGTGGATGTGAAAGAAATTCTTAGGTGAATGGAGCACCTCATTCAAAGCAAATTCTTTTGAAAAAATAATTGAAGACATGTCAGCGTAATTTGACTAATTCCCATGAAATTGTGATAGCAAAACTCCAGTTAATTTAACAAATTATACCAAGAACGATGACGTAAATTTTTTAACTAATTTTTATTTTTACTCTTATTGAGTATACAATTTATTTTCAGTACTTTTTGTAAGCAAGAAAATTGTTCAGATTTTAATTATCTTTCTAACGATATATAATATGTAGGAGTTTAAAACACTTTCGGTTTTGACAAAATTTTATTTCAAACGATGACGTAATTTCTCCAACTTTATTTTGATCTTACTCTTATTGAGTACATTTTCGGAAGTTAGTGTAGGCAAAAAAGTTGTTCAGTTTTCAATTATCTTTCCAATGGTGTATAATATGACATATTTTGGAGTGACATATTTGTTTGTCAACAAATGCTGACAGGGAGTGACAGGTGACATTTGACACTTGTCTCCCCTTAAAATTTTCATCTATAGACCATCCTGGACCACTGTGCAAAATTTCACGATTTTGTCATGATTTGCACAATTGTTACCTATCTGACACCTAACTGACTCCACTATAAGTACCCCCCCTTCCTTCCTACCCCCCTTTTTCATGAAAATTTCTGACCCCCCCTTCTTCATTTTTTTGGAAGGTGTCATCCCCTTATAAGGGGGACGAACTATGTAAACACAATATACCTTGACTCTTTTTTTTCCATAATCGATATTCTTCATATCCTTCTTTCTTTTCGTGGAAGTATGACCTGAAAAGTGTAATTAATTGAGATGAAACTACAAGCTTGAGGTGATTACATACATCTATGTTAGGTACTGTACATTGAAATATGCCCCATCACCACACGACCCAAAATCAGAAATGATAAATAGTAACAAATTGATACTTAAAACAGTAAATCACTGGGAAATAGAAAAAATCACCAGTATTGGTAGGTTTGGTTTCATGTTAACAAATTGTAACGGTTATACGTATTTCACATCAGTCGTACAAAATCGCTGTTATGTCATTCTTTGTCATATAGTTTCATGTCTCAGTCACAGTAATCGTAATCAAATCGTTCCCTAAGGAGAAGTATATACTTTTAAAAAGTGTGTAATCCGTACTCCTTCAAGTGGAATATCTTATGCGATTCGAAAAAAATAATGTAATAAGATGTACTAATAGTTGAGATTTTAGATTTTCAGAAGCAGCCAACGAGCCCATTTCCCCGAAATATCTGTTTCCCTTTTCCAGGAGAGAGCTTTTTTTGAAAAATGGGGAAACAGATCCGATTTTCTAGGAGAGACCTTTTCCTTAAAACTATCTGTTTCCCCGCTCCAGCCAGCTCCAGCTGATGTCTTCATCAGAGAGAAACAGATTAATATTTCTAGGAGATGACATAATAAATTGGGAAACAGATATCTGTTTCCAAAAAAGATGATATTGCATTGGAAACAGATTGGACTTTATGGGGGAAACAGATATCAATAACAAAAAGAAAGGGAAACAGATGAAAATTTCCAGGAGAGGGGAACAGATATCCTATTTGGGAAAACAGATCAAAATTTTAATTCTGAAAAATTGTGGAAACAGATCAAATTTTCTAGGAAAGATACTTTGAGATTAAAAATTTAGGTTTTGCGGAGAAACAGATCTTCATTTCTAGGAATAAGATTTTTGAAATATTCGGCCAACGGATCAAATTTTCCAGGAAGGCTATGTCTGGGAAACAGATATTTAAAAAAGGTCCTCGTTGGATGCTTTCGGATTTTACTAAATTGATAAAAATAAAAATAAAGAGGAGAAAAACATCTTTAAAGAAGATATAAGAAGGTCTAAAGAAAATTATTCAAACTTACTATTTGTGGGTATTTCATCATTCTGCATGTTGCCGTTGGTTAATAACAAGATAATAACATAATAACTTTTTCTTTCTGTGCGAAAAGGAAAAGTCATAAATTTAGTTGACAAGAGGTTAAGTAAATCAATAAATTGAAAAAAATGAAAATTATGCATTGCAAGAACAATTTTAATAGCTTTTTTGATAGAAGAACGGTATTAATTAAGAGGACCAGAAGATTTTCATATTAAGGTTGAAAATAAAGTATCACACAGAAAAGACAAAACACTCTTAATAAGTAGCAACATTAGTAGTCTCCCCTAAACTTTGATCATTTTAATTTTCCATAATAGTGCTTTTTACTATATTTATAAGTGTCAATTTGGATTCCTCCAAACATGGAGTAACAGTATAACTTTTTTGGATAAAAGTTTTAAAACTCATTTTTCTTGTCAGTTAAGTATGGAAAGTATGGCTGAAAGTATATAGTTAAGTCTAGAAATTTTAAGCTGTTATTAATTGATTACTTCTTTATTTGTTGCCATTTATTTGTTATCATTTATTTAAGTAGTTTCATCAAAATGCCAATTAACATAACATATTTTCAAGACATCCTCACACGTGGCAAGCCATCACATAATGCATGTAATCTCATACATTGCTCCCTTTTTATAAACTTTTACTCAGCAGAGGTTTTTCCAAGCACTATAAGCAATACGAGCCCAAAATACCAACCCCCCCCCCCACGAAAGATGGGTTGTTTTTGCTTACTGGCACTTTCAACAGCTAAAATTGAACAAAAATAACCATTCAATGAACAAAACTAATAAATAGATCCTTCATAAAGTCCTCTAACCAGCTTTTTTTCAATGGTGAAGCACCTTAGGTCACTTAAAAGGGTGATTCCATAGTCTTAAAAAATTTAGAGCCTTTAAAAGCTTCATACGCTGTTTGGTTTAAAACTCTATTTGGCCTTAAAAAAAGTTCATATTCAGACTTTAATATTTCAATATCAACTAAAGCTGGTACAAAAAGTAAGTATTGTACGGTAAGAATTTAGAATGTTCCATAATATCAACCATAAACAGTCTTAAGTCCTGAATTTTAGGGCAAAAAGTCTTGAGAAGCCTTACTGCATGTCAAAATTATTTTTCTATAAGCATTGCCATAAAATGTGTAGCCTTAGGTCCAACAGTCTGGCTGATGGATTTAAAGCATTTTAAAGCTCAATTTCAGCTTGAAACTTGCTTGGTATGAAGATTTTAAGTTCAATTTAATACAGCCTTAATTCCAATAAATGCCATTTAGAGCCTCTGGAGCAAGCTATGAAAACCTCTTCTTAACCACAAAAAGATAACTATAATACCCCAATAATATCAAAGTATGGACTCTTGGCATTATTCATTTCTTAGTTATCAATGTCAGCAAATGAAAACATTTTTAAGTCAATTATCTCAAAATGGAAAAAAATGGACTTAAGGCTGTCTTGAATAGACACAACGATATACATCCTGTCATATTATCCTACCATACCCACTGTAAATTACCAGACATCATTGTTTAATGAACGGCGTGTGCAGAGTCCTAAACATTTAAATTCAAATCCATTTTTATTCATAACTTTTATTGTGGAATGCCCTAAACTGATCCTAGCCACCTTCCCAATCGAAAACACTGACATACTTATTATAGAAACAGTACCTTGAGATCAGGTAACTTGCATCAGTGGAGGCTAACATGCATAGCCCTCAAATGAATGACCTGTCTGGTCATTAAAATACAAAGTTAAATCAAAACAAAAATGGTAGAGAAGAGCTGTGAGTGGAGCTGCTTTGATTGGTCAGTCATTTGATGGCTACGCAAGTTCCCCTCCTCCACTGATGCAAGTTACTCGACTTCACGGTACATGTGTTATACTGTTTGGTCTAATGTTGACATTCCTTTATCAAACTCCGACAATCTTTGAACCTGGCAATAATAAAATGTCAGAATAACTGCAATGGCTAATAACCAGTCAAGAGGAAAATATCTCTAAAGAAGGATGTTGGAATTACATGAGGGATGTCTACATTAGACCAGATTACAGTATTTTGATAAATTTAATGCTGTATTTAATGTATTGATTTCAAATCAATTTTCATTATACTGTATTTTCATTATACTGTATTTTCCCATCTCTTAGTTATTTTGTTCATACACCACCATTATCACCAATCTCATGAGTACATCTTATATATCTTATAAGCTATGAAATGGCTCTGTCTTAGGACTTAGGTATTTACTTTTGAACACTGGCCAATATTGATGGATTACAACCAGTTAAATTGAATGGTAATATATAAACGATCAAGCAAATCAAGCCAAATTGGACATAATGGATCAATGGAAAGTTGAATCTCACTCAAATATTATATTACCCCTCAATTTTTGGATTCAATATTGTATTGACAAAGATACTGAACATATAGACCTTTTCGCCTTTCCATCCGCCATATTGAATTATATGCAAAAACTATGATGGCCGAATTACCGTGGTGAAATTCCCTTAGAAAGTATGCAAAACATATGCAAAAAGAAAGTATTAATATAAAACTTACATGTATTGGCATTATATTAAAGTGTAATCTTGTATAGAAGAAAGATTAAATTTGCTTCTCTTGAAAACTAAAAATAATTATATTCGCTCATCTCTTAGAACAAGCACTTCAAAAATCAATAACATTAGACATAAATTCAAACTGAAAAATCATCAGCGAAGGCAAAAAATAATCTTTATTCGGCTGACGGTAAATTATCTCCTGGAAATAGAGCCAACAAATGATCAAATCAAAACATTGATAATGTGTGACGTCATAATTACTGCTTTTCAGATTGCGTATTTTGAAAGTTTGATGTGTGTACTCTGTCTTCATGGAATTGCTTAATGGCATGAAAACAGAATATGCTGTCTTTAAGAACAAATTTCTAAAAGGCTTTTGTTATTCTGTGAATATTTCTTTTTGGATTGAGAAATTCCATCTTTTATTGTTCTAACGATTATAATATTTAATTATAAGATGCTTTGTTGTTGTCTTTTTAATCTTTGTGTAAACTTGCGTATTATGGATATTATGTTTTGCATACTTTCCAACTAAATCCAACCACGCCTTTTTTGTTCCTCTATTTTTGCATACAATTCAAGATGGCGGATGGAAAGGCGAAAAGGTCTATTGGATAACATTGGTAAGTGTTCAATGTAAACAACAGAACAGAAAAATTATCCCCTGAAAAACTGAGCAAAAAAAAAAGCTAATGGAAAATCTGAGCTTGTTCAATCATCGAATCCCCTTTGACTATAAGATTACCAGTGTAGAAACGATGCAAAGTTCACGGCAAATTTTTATTATTTCATTACACACTAAGGTAGTCGATGGAGAGGCGGAGCCTTAATAACCCTGACATAAACAAATCAGGCGTTAGGATTGCGGTGCTCCTATTGTCTTGAAAAGCTTTGCTTTATGCCAATATCAATATCTTACTTTATTATATCCACTCCTTATACGCCAATACGTCAAACAAAAGTAATTACTGCCTCACTCTGAATATACCTTTATATCCACTCCTTATAAGCCAATACGTCAAAAGTAATTATTGCCTCACTCTGAATATACCTGGCTGGTCATTAAAATACAAAGTTAAATCATCAAAACAAAAATGGAATGGTAGAGTACTTTAAAATGACCAGCCAGGTCATTCATTTGAGGGCTATGCATGTTAGCTTCCACTGATGCAAGTTATACCCAATCTCACAGTACTATTTCCAGCCTAGTAAGATCACCAGGTTACAAATAATTTGCTGGATTCTACTTGCGCAAAACAAATCATCAACTGTTGTAAAAAGAAAAAGCCTTCTTGCTTTTACCCACTCATCATCCTTAACTTTTACCTTCAGGTGTGATCATGCAGTTGGCCAACAGCATAAAGAGAGTATAACAACGACCAGACTAGACCTGGCTACGACCAGACCAGCAGAACAGGCTGAAAAGGACAGCTAGTACTACAAGAGGAAAGCAAGAAAATGATTCTTCCACCTGATTCTTCGCGGGTTTTCTGCTACTCCATCTGTCATATTAGTGAGGTTAAGTAAATCGGTATAATCACGACGACGAACGAAAATTTAACAGGCTAGTGAGTTTTAACCAATCAAATTTCGTATTTCCACTAGCCTATTACATTTTTCGTTCGTCGTCGTGATTATCCCGTATACTTAAAGGAATAGTGTATTGCTACAGTTGAACTCGACAGCAAAGAAACTCGCTCATGTTTTTCCCGCAAAAAGTAAAACTACCCGAGTGAGTATTTCCCGTCAAGGGCGCGAGAAAACCGAACGAGATTCTAGTCTTGCTCAAAAAACGAGCTAGAAGAAAATGGCGACTGGAAAATTTTTATTGAGAAAAACTGCAATCTTTACGAGATTTTCATTGATCATTTTGTGGCTGAGCAGTGTTAATATTAACTGAAATAGGTCATATTATTATTGAACTATCATTATAGAAAGTTTCAATGTTTATTTTTCTATGATGCTGAAGATACAAGAAGATATTTAATATCAAGGTTGAATTCTTTTGCTAAACAATTTATACAGAACTATCTCTTCTCTTGCTTCTTTCAGTTAAATAACAATGTAGTCAATTTTGAACACTCAAGAGGAGAAAGAGATTTCTATTTTCTCGCGAAAGTGTGCATATGGATCTGAGAAGTGAAATGAAACTCATCAACAAGACAAGAAAGACTTGTTCATCTCTCGAAAGTGTGCATATATGGATCTGAGAAGTGAATGAAACTCATCAAGACAAGAAAGCCTTGTTCAAAGAAGATTTTCATGGTTCGTACTTCAAAATATGGGACATTTTTGTTCATCCAATGACTTGAAAAATCAACTCTGGAGACTGTAGTCTACATAACTTCAGAATACTTCGATATAATCGGTCTATTCATGGAACGTGGATATTATTTTCTCGATAAAAGCACTGTATCATGAGATTTTGCACGAACCAAATAAAATGAAGTGAAAAGTAACTCTACGATGAATGAAAGACTCTGTCTGGTTCTGAGCATCATATTGTACTGATTTGGAATTTTATGAAATAATGTTGAGGAAGTAGCAGTAGGACACATTTATTTGATTGAATTTAAAATCCTGTGACTATCATTTTCATTGAAAATTAAGATCAAACCATCGATCAAGGGACTTTGTCTTCTTGTGCTTCTGGCATGGTTCGACTCTGAAGCTACATATCTCTGCACCCTTTTTGAAAGTCCTCGTACATGCTATGATTTGGGAACAGTTGAACGTATTTTTCATGTATATACCAGTTTGTTTCGTGATGGATGGACATAGCTGCATTTTTTACAGTGGCATGGATATGCTGCTGTAAGAAGAACTGTTTACATTTTATTTACGTTGTTAACTTGAGTGAATGTGGAATATTGTGACTGATGTTGTATGAAGTGACGATAAATACATATACTCAATGATAAAATTTTAAGATATTAAAAACATTTTCTGCTAAAAAAAGGAAGTATTTTTTCACCAACAGTTTTCCCTATGAAGTGCTACTGTGAAAAATTCTGAGGGTGCTTTAATTGAGAATTTTTTTTTGAATGGAAAGAAATATTTTGGAAGGCAATTTCAAAGAGGAGGTCATATTACTATTCAAATACTTTTGCATCACTCTTGATAAAAGTGAAGCCATAAAGAATTTGTAAATACTTAATATAGTTTTCAAAATCCAAATTTTTATACAGGAATTTTGTAATGTGATGTTATTTTTTTCAAAAAATGTTTTATGCTTTATTTACTATTTGTTATTTTGTTCATCTGCTCTTGATGAAACACAAAGAACACAGGAAAATAAAAAAGAACTGTTTATATCTTCTCAACTCACAATCTCTTTGTGTATAGAAAAACTCTTGTGTAGTATTTACATTTGTGAATCAATTTTGGCATAGCAAAACAGAAAATTTCCTTCATATAAGTATGATAGAAGACAGAAGAAATTACACGAAAGATTTTTCATTCCCCTCCCAACTTTTTTATGTCGCAAAAAAATTTTCGGTTTGTTTAGATTACGAAAACGAAAGTGAAAATCCCGTTCGACCAATCAAATTGTAAACTTTTATCGCGCTCGACCAATCAAATTCCAGACACGTGACCATAATATTTTGATTTGCGTAGCAATACACTATTCCTTTAACCTCACTATTAGATTTGTTGGAGCTAATCTTTAGCTAAGGTTAATTCCCAGTCGACTGAGTTACATCGGGTTGCGGAAAAGGTTAGGATTAGGTATTTTTCGGCTGCCGGTTATCTGAGTTCCCGTATATATATTCCAAGGGTGTGTTTGCCCTGAGCTTATCTCTCCATCTGCAAGTTAAGAAGTTAAGCTTCAGTGAAAATTTTACCATGGAATCTGACCAAGTCAATCTGGAACAACTCTTACCTATCTTTCCTGTTAACACTCAAAATAATGACGTCCAGTCCACAATTACTACTGTTACTGATCAAAGTACGCAACTTTTATCATTGGTCAATTCATTAGTCGACAGCCGCCTGAACTCATTTTTTGCTTCATCACAATCATCTTCAAGCCAACTGGCCAGCCCTGTCCTGCCCAGTACATCACAGGACAACGTTCTTCTCTCGACCATTATTGCGACGTCGTCAAGCCTGTCAAGTCAACAAGATTCAACTCCCACCACCAACACGCCACCCACGAATAGTTCTTCCGCCCTTATCAACGCCCTTCTCACGGCTAATAATGGTACCCTCGCTATGGGCAATCAAAACATCACGCTTTCCTCGCAACCACACCTAATCTCATAACCGATCACCATTGCTAAGGCATATGATGAACTTCTTGCAGAACCATTCCCTTTAGAGCGCATGCGTGGAATGAGTGGAGCACGAAGAGCTGCTTGGAGGTTAAACCACACCTTGCTGGTCAAAATCAAAACACTTTAAAACTTTGTCAACAATTATTTCCCCCCTCGGTTCCGGCATCCTGGCAAGATGTTCACATGAGATCGACCCGTTGATCACGAAAATCCTTGACCGTTCATTCGAAATTTCGAAGTGAAGTGAAGACAGCGAAGAAGAAGAAGAAAAAAGATAAGTACATTTCTATCTTTTTGTATCTGAAAAGTCATGGCAGATCATGATTATGCTAACACTGAAGTCAGGGTAGAAACGACAGAGGCTAATGAAACAACTAATAACTCTGTCCAAACTAAAGATATCATCGAAGGGTTAAAACCTTACCTTCTTGCTATGAGGGCTGATATCTTAAAGGATGTCCACGAACTCCTTCCAACATCCAGCGAAGACTCTATCTCAATTGCGGCAGCCTCTGAATTTTCTCATGCTGCCAGCAGTGTACCTGGGGCCTCCCCAGAGAAGGAAAATGTACCTGAAGGTCCTCCTTCAGAGAAAAGACCTCGATTTGACGATGATGATTTCTCTGATCTCCTCCCCAAAAAGGCTCCTCCTAAAAATCAGGATGAGCTGCCAACCCTTGACCTGTGTCAGGAATTTTTTAATCAACTTGATAAAGAAATGCCTGACCAGGTTGAATATTGTGACAAAGTTGGGGATGAAATCGCAGAAAGGCTTGTCCAAAACTTTACTGTCAAAGCAGATAATGCCGAGGCACGAAAGCTGATTGTGGCTAGACACAAACTGCCAGCAAATTGTAAAGAGATTTGTGTCCCTAAATTAAGGGATTCTATTCTCAATGTAAAATCCTTTAACGAATATGCTAAAAGGACCGAAAGGTCATATTACAATCTTCAGCTTTCGATAACACAGGCTGTGTCCTGTTTTGTCGACACAATTGTTGACACTATTAGAGCAGAGGAAAGATCTCAAGTGGTGGACTCAAGGGCTATCCTCCGAAACTGTTTTGATGGGTTGACCCTCCTTGGTCACAGCTCAAATGCAATCTCCAACCTGAGGAAAAAGAATCTTAAACCAGCACTCAGCTCGCAATATCAGGCTCTATGTAATCCAAGCCGTCCAACCACCCAATTTTTACTGGGGGACGACCTTAATAAAGGAATGCAGGAAGCCCAAGAGTCCACAAAACTGTCTAAAGTTGACAAAAGAGTTGTCATAAAAACCAATTCAAGCTGTAGAAGCTTTGACAAGCACAATAGAAGCTCAAGCTCATCAAGTTCTTTTTTAGAGAGGGGCCAAAAACCCCCTTCTCGTCACAAAGACACAAAGAACAACAACTCACGAAAACACAAGAGAAAAAACAATTAGAGGTAAATCAATACATTTGCTACATAGTCCCAAGACTTAAAGCTAGTGTGGATGAATTCCATGCAGGTTCCATCAGTAGGCATATCCACTCTTGGAAGGATATTACTTCTGATGCTACGATCCTGGATACTGTCTCTGGACTATCACTTGAGTTTGAAGACGAACCACCATGCTGCTCATCCACACTAGTTCGTACAAATTTTAATAAAAAGGAAGACATTTTTGTGGATATAGAGATTGAGAGGTTACTGGGAAAGGGAATTATAGTACCTAGCTCCAATGAAGAGGGAGAGTATATCTCACCTATTTTCGTAACACCTAAACCAGATGGAGGGTATAGGTTAATTTTGAACTTGAAAAAACTTAATAGTCACATGCCTTATGTACACTTCAAGATGGATACTATTGAAAAAGTATTACGACTAGTGAAGAAAGGTGCATATATGGCAAAAGTTGATTTGAAAGACGCCTATTATGGTGTTAGAATTAATGAAAAACATCAAAAGTTCTTAAAGTTTTATTATAAAGATAGGTTATATAAGTTTACTTGTTTACCAAATGGCCTTTGCTCAGGCCCTAGGAAGTTTACAAAACTTTTGAAACCTCCTTTGGCGTACCTTAGGGCTCAAGAATTCATGATTATCTCAGCTTACATTGATGATTTGTATACACAAGATGATTCTTTTGAGGGTTGTTTTCGTAATATCAAAAGGATTGTTGAGTTGTTTACCTCTTTGGGTTTTGTAATTCACCCTGATAAATCAGTCTTTATGCCAACCCAAACCTTAGAATATCTGGGTATGGTCATTGATACTGTAAGAATGACCATCTCCTTAACAGAAAAGAAAAAGACAAAAATTATTGAGTTGTGTGAAGCTCTACTAGCTCGTAAATCGTGTCAAATTAGAGACATTGCTAAACTTCTTGGGTATATGAGTTTTGGTTTTCTTGCTGTAAAGCATGGAAAAATGCATTACAGACATTTAGAAAGACAAAAAATTGATGCCCTGTCTATCAACAAAGGAAATTTTGAGGCTTTTACCACTTTATCTAAGGGTAGTAGGGAAGATATTAGATGGTGGAGGGATAATATTTCTACAGCTTATGATGACATCTACAAAGGAAATCCCGAAACTATTCTTACTACTGATGCATCTCTCAAAGGTTGGGGGGCAGTGTTCCAAGACTCTTCAACAGGTGGGATGTTTACCCTGGATGAAAGTGATCATATTAATGTTCTTGAGCTAAGAGCTGTTCTATTTGGCCTCAGATCTCTTATGCCTCATGTTACTGGTAAATACATCAAAGTGCTCAGTGATAACACGACTGCAGTAGGGTGTATTAACAACATGGGCAGTTGTAAGTCAATTAACTGTAATCAAGTAACTTTAGACATTTGGAACTGGGCTATCTCTCAGAACAATTGGTTAATTGCATCACACATCCCAGGGATCCTGAATGAGGAGGCAGATTTTGAGTCCAGGAAAGAGGAAATCAGGCTTGAATGGAAACTTAATGAAAGAATTGTCAATAACATCTTTAGGCATTTTGAATTCTACCCTAATATTGACCTTTTTGCTTCAAGGCTGAACAAACAGTTGGAGACTTTCATTTCATTTAGACCAGACCCAGAGGCATCCCATGTTAATGCCTTTACCCTCTCTTGGGATAGGTTTAGATTTTATGCCTTCCCTCCATTCTCTTGTATTAGTAGAGTAATACAAAAGATTTTGAGAGAGGACTGTCTTGGTATTCTTATTGTCCCAAACTGGCCAAATCAGCTGTGGTTTCCAATCCTTCACAGTGTACTTTTAACAGAACCTCTCCTTATTCCTTCCAGTATGGATCAACTCTACCTACCATCCAGACCGTCGACACCACACCCCTTGGCATCGAACCTGGAGCTATTGGCATGTTTGGTGGCTTCTCCGACAATGTCATAAAGCTGCTGAAGAGTTCTTGGTCAAAAGGTACATCAAATCAATATCGTTCTTACCTCAAAAGATGGGAGGATTATTGCTTAAAACACAAGATAAACCCTTGTGAGGCAACACCAAAGGATGGTGTAGAGTTTCTAGCTCACTTATTTCACAGTTCAAACTTAGAATATTCTGCTTTGAATACAGCAAGATCAGCTCTATCTACAGTGATCCCAGAGGTAAATGGCCTAACCTTTGGGAAGCAGCCCATTGTGAAAAGGCTATTGAAAGGTATTTTTCGTGAAAGGCCAACACTGCCAAAATACACTGTCACGTTTGATGTGGACATAGTTTTTACTTACCTCCAAACTTTACCTCACCCAGAGAGTGTTGCTCTAAAAGAACTAGCTATGAGGGTTGCAACAATTTTGTGCATTCTCTCTGGACAAAGATCTCAAACTCTTTCTGTGTTATCTACAACTTTTATTAATCATGCTGACAATAAGATTATCTTCCCCATAACGTCACTCTTAAAGCAATCCAGGCCTGATTACCACCAAGAGCCACTTGAGTTTTTGGTGTATGATAAGGATCCTAGAATTTGCCCTGTGTCCAACATTAAGTTATACATAGAAAAGACCAAGGCCATCAGGGGTGAAGAAAAGGGACTCTTCCTTAGCTATGTACCACCCCACAAAGCAGTTTCTTCCAAAACGATTGCAAGGTGGATTTCTTCTTTCCTACAGGACAGTGGAGTGGATCCAAGTTATGGAGCACACTCAACGAGGTCAGCATCGACGTCAAAGGCTTTGAAGTTGGGCATGTCTTTGGCAGACATTGGTAGGGCTGCTGGATGGACCTCGACATCAGTGTTTAGACGTCACTATAAAAAGCCCATTACCATCAACAACCTTGGTTCTCAGTTGCTGAATGCCCTTTAAACCTGTACATAGTTACACGTTGTACATATGTTTTTATAGAAGTTTTTATCATATAGTGTTTATCTTAGCTAAGTCGTATTTCAAAGATGTATAAGGATGTACTCCTTTCTCATATACGACAAGTCTCGGATTATTGCTGTCTCATCCATGCTATTAGTGTGGATTTTTTGGTTGTTAAAGTTGCTTTAAAGTCTCATGTGAACATCTTGCCAGGATGCCGGAACCGAGGGGGGAAATAATTGACTGATTAAACAAATTTTAATGCAGTTTGATCTAGATTATTTCCCCCTAAGGTTCCCCATCCCTGGCAAGAGTTCATGTGCCCACCTTCCCACCCTAACCAATGGGATATTAGCTTTAACTTTAACAACCAGCTTCCAAGTAGGATTTTCGTGATCAACGGGTCGATCTCACATGAACTCTTGCCAGGGATGGGGAACCTTAGGGGGAAATAATCTAGATCAAACTGCATTAAAATTTGTTTAATCAGTCAATTGCAACAACGAGCTCCCTGCGATACCTGCAAAAATATTGAAACAAATTAAGAGTGGTGAGTTTGTTGATTTTGATTTTCTTCTACCTTCCAACATTGGCCGGCCTCTTAATTCTGCTGTATCTCTAGCCTTCGATTCGGAGGGCAACATCTCTTTACAAAAAAACGATACTGCCATTCAACAATTTTCAAAGAAAGCCAAGGTTATTGACCTAAATTCTTGGTTAATGGCATGGTCCAGATTTTTCCAAGCTTCATTAGTCTTTAGACCCAACCTGGCCAATCAGATGATTGCATATCAGATTTATATTGCCCATTTGGCTAATGACTATTCCTTCGCTGGCTGTACGCCTACGACAAGGCTTTTAGAACATTTTTGACCAACAACCCGGTAGCTAGATGGGATACGTCCAACCAAAATCTTTTTAACTTGCACCTCTTGGGTCACAAGCAGCCGAGCCAGTGTTATATCTGCCAGAGCAAGGACCATCTCGCCCCCCGCTGCCCCTCTTCTGCCCCCTCCACCTCTTTTGCCCGCCCTTCTTCTGTTTCTCAGACAGCGCACCATTTTCCTGCCCCACGGATGCCTTCTCAGCCTGGACCCCGCCCTCGCCCCCCATCTTTTCCCCGTGCTCAGTACTACCAGCCCTACCCTAACCTTCGTCAGCCCTTTCCTGCCCCCCAGCAAGCTGCCTCTGCCGCCAAACCTGCCAACTTCTGCCACAACTTTAACTCCAACATCCAGTGTCGACCCTCCTGTCGATATCTCCACAGTTGCCTCATCTGCAACTATCCCCATCCTGTCATGCAATGTCCCTACCGCCCCCAGTGATCACCAAATTCTTCTCAACCTCCCAATAGGTTCCTCTCTCCCTTCTTCCTTCAAGCCAGCTTCCCCTGTTAAACCCCTTGTCTTGTTTGAGTTCCTCGACGGGTATGACCCTGAGATCGTTGAGTTTCTTGTGTCTGGGTTCCTTACAGGTTTTCACATTGGCTTCCAAGGTCCACCACCAGTTGGCCCTGAACGTAACAACCTTTCAGCAGATTCCAACTGCGAGGCTGTCTCTACAGCCATCCTGAAGGAATTGAAGCGTGGGCATACTGCTGGCCCTTTTGACACCCACCCCCTCCCCTCTTTTTTTTGTTCTCCCCTCGGTGCTGCCCCCAAAAAAGATGGAACAAAACGGATCATCCTCGACTTGTCCTTCCCCCCTGGTTCATCTGTCAATGATGGCATCCCTGTAGAACTGACCCATGTCCAGTATACCCCCTTCGACGAAGCCCTTGACATGATGCGTTTGATGGGCCCTGGTTGCTACATGGGAAAAATCGACATCAAGCACGCCTTTCGCCTCTGCCCAGTCCACCCCGACGATTGGCCCCTCCTGGGATATTGCTGGCAGGGTAAGTACTTCTTCGATCTTTGCCTTCCTTTCGGTAGTCGCTCCTCTCCTTGCATTTTCAATATGTTCGCTGATGCCTTGCAATGGATCCTTGTCCGGAAATGCCTTATCACTGCTATCTCTCACTATCTTGACGATTTTATCCTTTGTGCTCCTTCCTTTAACGAAGCCCAGCTTAAGATGGATGTCGTTCAAGCTCTCTTCAAGGATGTTGGTGTGCCCGTTGCCTTGGACAAGTTGGAGGGCCCCAGCCAGGTGATGACGTATTTGGGCATCGAGATTGATTCTGTTTCCTCTTCTATTCGTCTGCCTACCAGTAAGCTTGTGGAATTGAAAGGTATGGTTTCTGCTTGGCGTTCAAAGAGGAAGTGTACTAAACGTGAGTTGTTGTCTCTGATTGGTTCTTTGTCATTTGCTTGTAAAGTCATCCGTCCAGGTCGAATCTTTTTGCGTCGTCTCATTGACTTGTCTTCTTCGGTTGTTCGCCTTAACCATCACATTGACTTAACTTCTGATGTTCGCCTTGACTTAGAGATGTGGTCTGAGTTTCTCGATTCTTGGAACGGTTCTTCCTTTATTCCTACACCTATTTCTCTTCAAGCTCCTTTTGAGATTTCAACTGATGCGTCCTTTCTTGGTTTTGGTTGTTTTTTCCAGGGTCTTTGGATTTCTGAGGCTTGGCCGTTTGATGTTTCTCTTCTCACTCACATCTCCTTCCTTGAGTTTTTTGCTATTTTTGCATCTCTTAATACCTGGCTTAAGTCTTTCAGCAATTGCCGCATCGTTGTCTCCACAGACAACGAGCCCACCGCCTCGGTCTGGTCATCTTCCTCTTCCAAGGATAAGTCTATGATGGTTCTCATTCGCAAGATTTTCTTCCTAACTGCTCGAAACAACATCCACCTTTCATTTCGTCATGTCCCTGGCTCTGAGAATGTTTTTGCTGATCTTTTATCTCGTTTGCAGGTCGAAGAATTCAAATCAGTCTGTCCAGGGTGTTGTCCCTTCCCGTCAACTGTTCCCAACTCTGTAATGGATCTCTTGGCCACGATCTTGTTGGGCTCCTGAAGGATTCTCTTGCACCATCTACTCAAGCTACATACATGAGTGGTATCCGTTCTTACATCAACTTTTGCGACTCACATGGCTTAATACCTTTCCCTAGTTCTGAAGCTTTGTTGTGTTTCTTTTCCGTGTTTTCTTTTAACCGTGGCATTGCTTGCAAAACAATAAAAGTTTATATCACTGGTAGGGTGTAAACTGGAACCATGAAAAAATACTTTTTTTGAATTTTCAAATTTTGTCACAATTTTTTATCAAAATTTATCATATTGTAAGACTTCTTGCGCAATTTTTAGGTCCATACGTCAAAAATCCACTGTTTGCCCCAGGGGTATCTGATTCGCGGTAGTAGCAAAAAACGGCAAAAATGGCATTTTTTGTCCATTTTAAGACTATAAAAGGCCAGGAAATGGTCAAAATGGTTTCTGAATGGTGTCTTGTACTAATATTCAACACAAAAAGACAAAATAACCCCAGCGAGATCGCTCAATGTTTCAATTTCAGGCTAAAAAGGCCGATTTTCTCGGATTCTGGGTAGCAAAATGCATGAAAGCAGCATTTTTGAGGACCCACAACTTTTAAACTTTTTAAGGTACACACTTGAAATTTACAGCAATGAAACACTTCAGAGAAAGCTCCAGGAAAAATCAAACTCTAGTTTTCAAATATTTCCTATAGATCCATAATGGCGCCCTAAAAATTGAGTTTTCATGCTAAATGCCAATATTTCAAGCTAAAACTTGGTTTTCTTGGGGTTAAAATCTCAAAAATGATTTCAAATGGTGTTCTGAAATCTTTGAATCTTGGAAGTATTCTGAAAATACTCTGGACGAATCAAAATGGTTTGGGTCAGAAATTTGCCTAAGTCTGCCATTATTGTATTGCATTTCCCCCTAAAATGCGATTTTTAGAGTTAAAGTCTAATTTTCTCAGGCTAGAATCTCAAAAATGGTTTCAAATAGGGTCCTGAAATCTTTTGGTGTTGAAAGTATTCTTGATATACTCTGGGAGAACCAAAATGGTTCGGGTTAGAAATTTGCCAAAGTTCGCCATTATTGAATTGCATTTCCCACTAAAACGCAATATTTAGAGCTAAACTCTAATTTTCTCAGGCTAAAATCTCAAAAGTGGTTTCAAATAGGGTCCTGAAATCTTTTGGTGTTGAAAGTATTCTGGAAATACTATGGGAAAACCAAAATGGTTTTGGTCAGAAATTTGCCAAAGTCTGCCATTATGGAATTGTATTTCATTCTAAAACACAATGTTTTGAGTAAGCTTGAATGTTCTTCCTAAAGAAATGAAATTCATAATGACAGACTTTGGCATATATATGACCATTGTGAACCACTATGATTTTCCTTGAGTGTTCCCAGGATACTTTCAACACCAAAAGATTTCAGGACCCTATTTGAAACCATTTTTGAGATTTTAGCCTGAGAAAATTAGACTTTAACTCTTAAATATCACGTTTTAGTAGGAAATGCAATACCATATTGGCAGACTTAGGCAAATTTCAAACCCAAACCATTTTGGTTCTCCCAGAGTATATCCAGAATACTTTCAACACCAAAAGATTTCAGGACCCTAATTGAAACCATTTTTGAGATTTTAGCCTGAGAAAATCAGACTTTAACTCTAAATATTGCGTTTTAGTGGGAAATGCAATACCATAATGGCAGACTTGGGCAAATTTCAAACCCAAACCATTTTGGTTCTCCCAGAGTATATCCAGAATACTTTCAACACCAAAAGATTTCAGGACACCATTTGAAACCATTTTTGAGATTTTAGTCTGAGAAAATTAGACTTTAACTCTAAATATCGCGTTTTTAAGTGGAAATGCAATTCCATATGGCGAACTTTGGCAAATTTCTAACCCAAACCATTTTGATTCTCCCAGAGTTTTTCCTGAATACTTTCATCACCCAAAGATTTCAGGACACCATTTGAAACCATTTTTGAGATTTTAGCCAGAGAAAACCAAGTTTTAGCTTGAAATATTGGCATTTAGCATGAAAACTCAATTTCTAGGGCGCCATTATGGATTTATAGGAAATATTTGAAAACTCAAGTTTGATTTTTCCTGGAGCTTTCTCTGAAGTGTTTCATTGCTGAAAATTTCAAGTGTGTACCTTAAAAAGTTTAAAAGTTGTGGGTCCTCAAAAATGCTGCTTTCATGCATTTTGCTACCCAGAATCCGAGAAAATCGGCCTTTTTAGCCTGAAATTGAAACATTGAGCGATCTCGCTGGGGTTATTTTGTCTTTTTGTGTTGAATATTAGTACAAGACACCATTTAGAAACCATTTTGACCATTTCCTGGCCTTTTATAGTCTTAAAATGGACAAAAAATGCCATTTTTGCCGTTTTTTGCTACTACCGCGAATCAGATACCCCTGGGGCAAACAGTGGATTTTTGACTTATGGACCTCAAAATTGCGCAAAAAGTCTTACAATATAATAAATTTTGATAAAAAATTGTGACAATTTTGAAACTCTAAAATTCAAAATCCAGTTTACACCCTATCACTGGAGTACTACACCAAAATTCAATGCTTGGCTCAAGTTTGCCCCTTGCCCTTATGCCCATACTTCACCGTGTCATTCGAGGCATTCGTAGACGCCAAGGAAATTCACTTACCCGCAGACCACGTAAACCCATCACCACTTCCCATCTTCGAGTCATTTCAAGATTCTTATTACTTTGCAGCCATCCCACTCAAGACAAGTACATGCTATTAGCCGCATGCCTAACCGCCTTTTTTGGCCTTCTTCGTGTGTCCGAGTTTTCCTGTCCCTCTCAAAGTCGATATGACCCGTCAATTCACCTCATGAAGTCTGATGTTACCTTCAACCTCAACCACTCCCTAATGACCATCCGTATTAAAGGAAGCAAAACCGATCCGTTCCGCCAAGGTGTTAATATTAGGATTGCTGCTACTTCCAACAATATTTGCCCGGTTGGTTCGAAACGCAGGACACAGGACCCAGGAGGCAGGACACAGGACGCAGGTCAGTGCTGACAGGTCAGCTTTAATTGCTGTAAAAGACAAAGAAAATGTTTGAAAAACACTTGTAATTGTTAGAAATATCATTCTGAAGGTATTTTATTGGTCTAGAACCTTTTTAAAGGTCAAAATCTATCCACATGCTTGCCACGTGCTTTTGCATTTTGTGCCGTGTATAACACGGACCTGTAATACTTGTATTATATATTACACACAAATCACGCATGTATAGTAGCAGCTATATTTTCAATGTCATTGACATGTGACATATATGTTATACACAAAATACATGTGTTAAAAATATTTATCTCATCTTTATAAACAGCCCCAACAGGAAAATAGCTATTTCACAATCGCTATATCATATCTCATTATATCTCCTGCGTCACCTTGGGTATGATAACAAAAATTGGCTAAAATAGCGTCAAAGGTTTGTATTTTATTAATATATCAATATTTTCATTCCCTATCTCGTATTTTTGATGAAAATGACGTCACTATTTTCATATCTCTAAAGCAGCTCTCTTGGAGCATTTAATGTTTTCAAAATATATAAATCTATATCTACTTGCACCATCAGCATCCTATTGAGCATGAAAAAACATTTTGTTGTAAACTGATGTACACACCTTGTATTTTGTGCTAGCGTCATCATTTACATAATTTAAATGTCATTTTGTCAATATTTAGGATTGATGGCTTGTCATTTAAAAATCTTTTAAATAGCGTATTTTGTATAATATATAATTTTCCATTGCGTATAATGTTTTTAGAAACATTTTATACATTATATGTTACGAGTGTGTTACAATTTTCCGGTCTGTAGTTTGTATGACCTGCGTCCTGTGTCCTGTGTCCTGCGTCCTGTCTCCTGCGTTTCGAACCAACCGATATTTGCCCAGTGGGCGCTATGAGAAACTACCTAGCCCTTCGAAGTTCAAAACCGGGCCCCCTCTTTCAATTTCATGATGGTAAACTCCTCACCCGCCGAACACTATACGCCTTACTCGAGCAATCCCTCCCGTCTGTTTCCGACTTGAACACCCATAGTTTTCGTATTGGTGGTGCTTCTGCCGCCTTGAGCGCAGGTGCCTCCGACTCAATGATTCGCATTATGGGCAGGTGGTCCAGTGACTGTTACCTTCGTTATCTTCGTGTTTCGGATTTTGATATTCAAAAATTCACTGCTAATATGGCCAAGATATCTCATGTGTCGTCTACTTGGGACCCCGACAAGTGGTAATTTGTCCACAATGTCATGTATTTTTTTATGGTACTTGTTTGTTCTACCCGGTCTTTTTAGTTCACACCATGCTATTATTTTTGCTGAGTGCACTATCAATATATTGCTCGTATTAATTTTGATTGTCTTCACAATATCGCTTGCTTTATTTTTATTAATAGTAATAATAATTATAAAAACATTTTAATACGCTCTTTAGCTACCGAAATAATACTAATATGCTATGACTTTTAATAATAATTATAAAAACATTTCAATACGCTCTTTGCTACCGAAATAATACCAATACGCTATTACTTTTAATCATAAGGTTTTGTTTTCTGCCTTTTCTCGTCTCACTCTCTACCTTGTGCTTTGCCCTAGATAGCCCCCCTTTTCCTTTTTCTTCTCTGCGGTTTTTGGGTGATGTTGGGGTGTTGGGTTACTACGTAACCTCTGGCAAGTTATTAGTCAGTTATCCAGATACTTATTCTAAGGTCAGGCATCCGTCGTCTACACGGACTTAGGGCGTACCGTCATCTACACGGGCTTAGGTGCTACCCGTCATCTACACGGGCATAGGTCGTACCCGTCATCTACACGGGTTAGGCGTTAAGTTTAGTCACAGCTTATCTTGATGCATCCCCAATGTCATCCCAAATTCCGTTTTGTACAATTTTTAATTTGCACTTTCATTCACCTTTCGAAATATAATTTTCTCTTTCGGCACTCCTTATGTCTCCTGTTTCTTTCACCCCTTTTTGTTTGACCCCTTTGCCTCGTTCTTCTCATTTCGATCTATTACTTATTCTTGGAGACGCGGGAATTAACCTCGTTTTCAATCCAACTTAATATACGATTTACGAACAAAACTACTTTAAATGTAATGCATCTAAATTAATCAGCGCAGTTAGATATATTACATTTAAACCATTACGCATCGTCTTTTGATGCATTACATCTAAATATTCTTTCGTGATCGTGGAATTTTGGCCATGTGAAAACCAAGAGGGAATTTTTTCAAGCAGGCAGGACGACAATGAATGCCAGAGGTAAGAATCTTCTAAATCATCAAATGTTTTACAGTTATGGCTACTTTTCAATGCTTTCTGATTTTAAACCAGGAAGACCATTTAGATCCCCTTGGTATTAGGTGCAAACTTAATACCTGCTCCTTTCGTGGTGCTTGGTTTTCTTTTACCTGCCTTCCCCTCCTGATTTTTGCAGACTCCTTGGTTATTTACTGTTATAGGAGCCTGAACCATTCATGTTTTTAAAAACACCTTGCTTACCTGGTTTGCAGAAAACACTTTCCAGCATGAAAGGTTCAATTTTTAAAAACACCATAAACACCAAATGTCCTGTCGAAGGCGACTGCTATAAAACAAGTCCCGACTGGCTGAAACGGTATCGAAAAGTCCCATTTCCCCGTTTTTTTTCCGATTTTCTAGCCCGATTTTTAACCCGATTTTTATCTGATTGGTTCAGTCAAGACACTGCAAGACACTGCAAGAGCTTCAAAATCGTCTTGAAAAATGCCAGGAACACCAGGAAAAAGACTGAATGGTTCACAAAATGGTGGTGTTTCTGGGAAATGGCATTTCTGCCTGAGTTTAGTGGAGAAAATTGAGAGTTGATTTATGGAAATACCAGGAACACAGGAAATGCTGGAAACACACCACCTCGAGAGGTAAGGTGTTTCTGGTAAAATGTTTTTGCCAAAAACACCCAGAAAACCATGAAAGGTTCAGAAAAGGTGTTTCAGGTAAAAGTGTTTTCAGTGTTTTCGGGACTTTTTTGACATGAAAGGTTCAGGCTCTAAATCAAATCTAGAGTCATTCTTCTTCCTTTTGACTGTCTGTCAACCCCTGGAAAATCAAGGCTCAGACCCCCCCTGGAAACGTTCATCGATACCCCTGTATGGTTTGAAAATGGAATAGCCCAATAAGCTATAAGCAAAAAGCTCGTATATACCCAAAAATTTTAAAAATGTCAAAAAATGAAGGTCTTCAAATCTCTCTAAAACCTATTTTTATGGGAAGCTATGGTATTTTGTAGCAAAAAGCAAAAAAAAATAGAGCTTAACCTCGCTTGAGAAATTTTTTATCGCATTTTTTAGGTTTTTGTAAAATCGCAGGCCAAAATAGGAGAAAAAATCATCAAGTTTTGCATTTTCTTCTCATTGACTTCATTTTTAACCCCTACTTTTAACCATTTTTGAAATCTACATAAAATTTCCGACAATTTGATATATAACATGCATATGTTCCCGAAAAATCAACAAAGGCTAAATCTGAGCCTGCTGCTACGGTACTGAAAAAACTGCTTTGGATTGATGTCCTTATTACAGGTTTTTTTTTTCAGGTATAAATTCAAAAAACTAACCAAAAGGCCTCGTTTGCAAGCTGAGTCAACTTTCTATAGGACTTGGACTGGTTAATCTATGATTTGAGGCTTTCAAATCCATTTTTTCACTGACTGGTACTAGGTCAGAGTTTTTGTCACGCCGTGACGGAAAATTTTCAATAGCCTGTAAAAATCTATGAGAGTGGAATCAGGTCTTAATTTTCTCCATGAAACATCAACCATATAGTGTTAATCAGAAACCTAAAATAGAAATTCAAAAATCAACCCACAAGATTTTCTGTAGCCCTTTTTAGTTTTTGTCACGCCGTGACGGAAAATTTGGGCCTATGTCAAAATTATCCCTATCTTTTCATCAATTGTACTTGAATTGAGATTTCTTTGCGTGAAAATTCTTCAATTAATTCCCGCGTCTCCAAGAATAAGTAATAGATCGAAATGAGAAGCTAACGAGGCAAAGGGGTCAAATCAAAAGGGGTGAAAGAAACAGGAGACATAAGGAGTGCCGAAAGAGAAAATTATATTTCGAAAGGTAAATGAAAGTGCAAATTAAAAATTGTACAAAACGGAATTTGGGATGACATTGGGGATGCATCAAGATAAGCTGTGACTAAACTGAACGCCTAACCCGTGTAGATGACGGGTACGACCTATGCCCGTGTAGATGACGGGTACGACCTATGCCCGTGTAGATGACGGGTAGCACCTAAGCCCGTGTAGATGACGGTACGCCCTAAGTCCGTGTAGACGACGGATGCCTGACCTTAGAATAAGTATCTGGATAACTGACTAATAACTTGCCAGAGGTTACGTAGTAACCCAACACCCCTAAACTAACTGAACGCCTAACCCGTGTAGATGACGGGAGCAAGCTTAGCCCGTGAGCTCACGGGAGCGAACTTAACCCGTGTAGATGACGGGTGTGAGACCATAGCCCGTGTAGACGACGGGAGCAAAACTTAACCCGTGTAGACGACGGGATCGAACTTAGCCCGTGTAGATGATGGGAACGAACTTAACCCGTGTAGATGACGGGTGTGAGACCATAGCCCGTGTAGACGACGGGAGCAAAACTTAACCCGTGTAGACGACGGGATCGACCTTCGTCCGTGTAGATGACGGGAGCGAACTTAGCCCGTGTAGATGACGGGTACTTGACTTATAAACAAGTAGCTGGATAAACTAACAAAAAACTTGCCAAAGGTTACGTGGT
Organism: Clytia hemisphaerica; assembly: GCF_902728285.1. Taxonomy (NCBI): domain Eukaryota; kingdom Metazoa; phylum Cnidaria; class Hydrozoa; order Leptothecata; family Clytiidae; genus Clytia; species Clytia hemisphaerica. The sequence continues at coordinate 2,454,319 of NW_027103595.1, read as the reverse complement.
AACCGGAAACTAATTGGAAGCTTAGCCCGTGAGCTCACGGGAGCGAACTTAACCCGTGTAGATGACGGGTGTGAGACCATAGCCCGTGTAGACGACGGGAGCAAAACTTAACCCGTGTAGACGACGGGATCGAACTTAGCCCGTGTAGATGACGGGAACGAACTTAACCCGTGTAGATGACGGGTGTGAGACCATAGTCCGTGTAGACGACGGGAGCAAAACTTAACCCGCGTAGACGACGGGTGCTTGACTTATAAACAAGTAGCTGGATAAACTAACAAAAAACTTGCCAAAAGTTACGTGGTAACCGGAAACTAATTGGGCTCTCGATGCATCCCAAATGGCCTAATCTCTCTGGTCGAAAAACCTTGCCTAGGGAAAAACCGTGAGATTAGGATCCAACGCTGCAGCTGCGATGACCACGCCTTGATAAGCAGGATAAGATCTGAAAAGAAAAGGAGAGAAAGGCAGAACCACAAACAAAACAAAGATAAAAAGGGGCAGGGAAGGGAGGGGAAGCTTAACATGCAGATGGAGAGATGAGCTCAGGGCGAACACATCCTTGGAATAAATATACGGGAACTCAGCTAACCGGCAGCCGAGGAATACCTAATCCTAACCTTTTCCGTAACCCGATGTAACTCAGTCGACTGGGAATTAACCTTAGCTAAAGATTAGCTCCAAATAGGTAGAGTATATCCGAATATGCAAAAAATGGAGTCAAAAATGCAGAATTACAATGAACTAGAGGTCCTGCAAGGTCGATTTTCTCATTTTTGATCAAAATGTTTCGTAGGCTAATTTTGGAAAAACTCGGGTTTTTTTTAGGGTTTAGCTCATGTTTTAAACTTTCTAAGTTTATTTTTCTCATTCTAGTATGTATTTCTGACAACTTTACATTAAAATTATAATATTTCTTACAAATTCAGGAAAATAATTACATATTTCTCATTTATGATTTTTAGCGTTTCATCACTTTTTTGGCCAAAAATGGGTCATTTTGAGGCCGAAATCCAAAAAAACCGAAATATTAACTTGACAATAACCCTATCATGTTATATATCAGTGGAAGCGGAATTTTGAGTAGATTTTGAATATCCAAGTTTCATGTCCTGAAAAAGAACTCAATTCAAATTATTATGCTTTAACAGCTAAAAATAGACATGGGTACGAGCTTTTTGCTTATGGCTAATAGCCTGCCCAGCCAAAACGACTGCTTGTTTCCAGACGGTGTCAACGTGTCAATCGAACAACTTCCAACGAAAATTGCAATTGTCACACACACATTGCATTGGGTTTGACAATCAAATCAAAATTATTTGATTGTGTTCGATTGCTTCCAATTGATTCAGCGCTCGATTCATTCGATTGACACTGTCTGGTTGTTTTGCGTTGTTTCAAATTATGAGAGAGTGTCAATCAAACAACTCCGAACCAAAATCACAATCAAACCAATCAAACATAATGAACGTAATTGAATAATTTGCGATTTGATTGTCCAACACAATTAATAAATCTCAATTTTACGACCAATTCCCGGGTAAGGCGATGGGAATTAATTAAACCCATTTACCGTTGCATTGCAAAAGATCATTATTCATTATTTTATTCCTAATCAAGACGGTGTCTAAAACGAGAATTTCAAAAACGCCCTTGTAACCACCATGCGTGGACGTGATTAGAACCATGTTTTTCACTGGAGACCTAAGGAAAATATGGTATTATGTAGCAAAGATGTAATTTTTGATTCACTTTGAATGTTTTGGATAGCCTGGCATTGATCGAGGGTAAACCCATATCTGGGTAAACCGGTTCATTAATTCCCCTCGCCTAATTAATATTCAATTTTGTTTGATTGCCTTGGGGGTACTAGGTTTGCACGTTCACAGGTATGTCCGAGTCGAAAATTGAAAATCGACCCTTAATTAAGAGACAAATTTTGATGATTGGGATCCTTTGAGAGACTTTTTCTAAATTTTGGTCGATTTTTTCAAAATTTCAGTTTGATTTTCACCAAATTTTGGTCAAGATTCTGGAAATCCTGACCCTTTAAGAGAAAAATTTTCGATTTTTTTGATTTTGGGTCCCTAACTTATGAATTTGCACCCCTTTGAGAGACTTTTGAGGCGTGAGAAAAGGTACCCTTATGGCTCGCACATACCCGGCACCCATTTTGCCTAAGTAACCCCCCCCCGGTTGATTGCATTCGATTGTGTTTGATTAAGATTATGTACGATTACAATTATGTTTGATAACTTTGATTGCAATTAAAAAATTAAATTGGATTCACTCTCTTCGAGTTTTTTTGTGTGGGCCAAGCGCTTAAAGTACTGCACAAGAAGAAAGAATAAAATTGAATACAATTAAATCAGTCGAATGTTAGAAAACATAATCGACTATAATTGAACGTAATTAACACAATCGAAAGGCAAATTCTGGGTAATATTCGATTGATACTGTCTGGATATATGATAAAACGGCAATAAAATTTTTGAGCCAAGGAAACGTTGACGCAAAACGTCTTTAATTTACCGATTCCAATTCAATTTTCAAGACTCTGTCAGGAGGCAATGATATTTGTAATTGCTGCCTTATCAAAGTACTGACTTTTTTGTATAAGGTTCCTGTTTCCGCACTTAGATTCCTTAGCCACTTTTCTAGATAAGAAAAGATCAGGACTCCAGGTAGTTGGAAAGTTGTGATAAGTTTTCGCCAGAACAAGGCTAAAACTTTGGGGTAGGCTGGAGGCTCTAGTCTTAGCATTGGTTTTTCGAATTTTATGATAATAATTTGAAATTTACTCCTGGGGACTATTATTAATGACTTTTGCACTCGAAACAATTCTTGAGTACAGTACTCTATTTTTCATCAAACTTGAATAGCCTGTTAACTTAATTTTACAATCAGGCCTTCAAATAATTAAAAAACACTGAGCCCAGTGCAGTTAGCCCTTTAACTGCCCGTCGTTTTTTTAAGGTTCGACCTATTTGCCGCGGGAAAAAAAAAAGTTCGACCTATTTGCCACGGGAAAAAAAGAAGGTTCGACCTATTTGCCCGATGTCGGCATTTGCCGACATGGTCAAAAGGTAGCGATTTTGACTTCATTTTCTGAATAATATATGAAGTATCAGCCAAGGACTATAATTTTGAGTTGAACATTGTTGAATAGTTATTTTTCAACATAGAAAAGCTTTTAACTATTATCTTTTTTCATTTCAAACCATCTAATACAAAATCTTTGTAGAAGTGTTAAAAATTTTTGGGCAAAGGAATGGAAAGCGCCGATGTCGGCAAATCCCGACATGGGCAAAGAAATCGAAAATGCTCATGTCGGCAAATCCCGACATGGGCAAAGAAATCGAAAATGCTCATGTCGGCGGGCAGTTAAAGGGTTAGCACGTTTGTCAGCGAAAACAACACCACTGTCATTATCATCATTATCAAAATCACTGACAAATCAATTGAATTAAAGTTTCAATTGCACTCAATTATTGAGAATCTCTATCAAACTCAATTAAACATTGATTATTAGGGGAATTGAAATAATTGACAACCAACCGAATTAATCAAGTGTTTTAAATGCAATTAAACATTTCCAGATATTGTGACCTTTCAATAGGAGTTGACCTTTCCATTGTGCTTCATTGCGTTTGATTGGTTTGATTGTCATTTCTTTTTCAAACTTCAATTGACAATATCTGTCCTTGCTTTTTAAATAGGTTAGGATTACACTTCTAGCCTCATTGAGTGGAAATTTATATTTTAACTTTGGGCAGGGTTTTGCAGCTTGATGAATGCATCAATAAGTGTTTTTCAACCTTTTTTCAGGCTTGAGAAAGAGCTCACAACTGAGTTTTCTTTTAAACCGCAAAGAAGAAGGGTTCTTTGAAAGGCGCTTCATCAATGAGTTTATTGGTAAGTACAAATTTCTGTACCTTCATTAGAGGTCCTATAAATTAACCCATGTCTGTCCCTTATATGTCAGTCCGTGTCTGTTACCAGCTTAAGTCTCTTTCTTACTTTTTGAAAGTCATTTCTTAAAGTTCCTTTTTTTGCCCTGTTTCTTCTGTATTAGGCTGCTTTTCAAAAAATTTCCACCCAGGACATTTTTATTCCACCCCCCCCCCCCCCGTCTATTAGGTACCAGAGAGTATCTAAAAAGTGGGTATAGAAATTTTTACTGAGAAATATTTTTGGCCATGAAAATCAGGTTTAAATGAATGTTCCAAGATAACTTTTATCAACTCAACTTCTTATCGAAGTTAGAAAAAATAAGAAAATGAAAAAAGACTGTATTAGAATCTTTAAAAAATATATAGACTGAAAATGACTGACTGGCTTAAGAGTTTGACCAACAGGATTAGATTTTAGTTTGACATGATATCTGCGTGACTAAGAATATTTATTTGCAGCCCTGCCAATGAAAAAATAATTGAATACTTTTTCATCCTGAACAGTCCTGAAAGATTTTAAAGGGATTTTCTGAAACAAATTAAAAAAGACCACAAAAAAATTAATATCCACTTAGCCAGAATATAAGTGAAAAGTCTTGTAAAATTAACACTGTCCTGTTAAAGTTTTGATTTCATCAATCCTGAATTCATTTTTGACAGTGCTGTATTTCTTTTTCCTTTATAGGCTTTGGAATATTCCTCTGTTGAAACAAGATTTTATTCTAGAATACAAAGGTATATCTTCAGCAAATGATTTTGATATGATCAGTGGGGCCATTCAGGGCAGGAGGGGGAGGGGACCACCAAAAGTGTACAAGGGGAGGTCAGGTAGAAAAGTATGTAACTTAAGGGAACTTATTTTGGCAGGAACTAATATTTGCGGATTTGGCAAATTTAGACGAAATTCACCAAAATTAGTTCCCACCAAAATTAGATATTTTGCTCAGTCCCCAAAATAAGTACCCGTCAAAATTAAATTTTTTGTTTTCTTGCCAAAGTAAACCCTGAAATTCATCGAAGTTGCTCAAAATAAGGCAAAATAGAACAGTTTTACGCTGTCATTCGCCAAAATAAGTTCCCTTAAGGTACGCTTTGACATTTTTCAATACAACAAAATTAGCAAAGTTTCGGTAGATCTTCTGATTATATCAACAATAGACAAACAGAAGTTAAACTTTTTTTAATTTTTCTTAAAATCCACTAATTTACCTTTGTATAGACTTTTTAAATGACCTAATTTTTTTTTGAGGAGGGGGGGTCACTTCAAAAGCGTACCGTATAGACGTAGGGGGTAATGCCAAAGTGTATGAGAGCGTACAAAGGGGAGGGGTGGTCAATTTTCTTCTAATCTTGAGCGTAGATACTTTTTGGAACTACCTGGAGGTCTTATAAATTAACCAATGTTTGTTAGTTAGTTAGTTAGTGCGTATGTTCGTTCAGGTTCGTTACCAGCTTTTCTCGAGATTGGCTCATTAGTTTTTTCTGATTCTTGGCACAAAAGTGCATGACCATGAGGGAGCATGAGGGAGCCCGATTTTCAAAAAAAATTCTTTTGGGCAAATTTGGGCTTAAAACGGCTTAAAAACAGGTTTTTTGGACTTTGTGAAAAATTGGATCATTAATTTTTTTTAATTTTTTGCATGTAAGCAGGGTGTTATCATGGGTAAAAGATGGCTGAAGCAGATCTTCACAAAAAAATTTTTTTGGTTGTATTCAGGCATGAAATTTTGGTTGCTAAACATGTTTTTTATTTATAAGAAAAAGGGCCAAATGTGATCTCTCTTTATAAGCACATTTCCGATTACTTAATTATTAGCTTTTCTCAACATTGGTTCATTCAGCTTTTCTGATTTTTTGCTCAAAAATGCAAAACTAAGAAACCTCAAATGTGAAGGAGCTCGATTTCCGAGAAAAAAATTTTTGTGTAAATTTCAGCCAAAAAACAGCTAAAAAGGGCTTTTTGAACTTTATGAAAAATTGGATCATTAATTTTTTCTGATTTTTTATATGAAAGTAGGGTATTATCGTGGATAAAAAATTATATGCTGTCTGTAAGTTAATTTTAGCGATTTTAAGTGAAGTAACAGTTTTGTGTTCAATGTCCAATTTTCTGTAGATAACCAGGTAGGTCCATAAAAGTATTGCTATTGTTAAAAGTGTCAAATGAAAAAGGAAAAGAATCCATTGAAGTAGAGAATTTAGATTGAAAAAGCACTCACACAAGAAATTACTTTCAAATGTACTGTCTTTTGCTGCCTCTACACTAGAAAATGTTGGGTCCAATCAGCATTTTAGCTTGTTGCTTGATGAAATAAATCTTTTATATGAATATTTTTGTGATGGAAAGTTTGAATGGGTGGGAATAAAACGATTGCTAAATAGCCTTCAATGCTAAGTGTATATAACATTATTTCTTCTGTTGACAGGTGAACTGATTTCTAATGAAGAAGCTGAAAATCGAAGGACAAACTATGAAAAAGATGGGCTTGGTTGTTTTCTTTATGATGGCGTCTCAGACATTGATGGGAGATCAAGATGGTATGATAATGATACAATGTGTCAAAAAGTTGTCTTACATTGTCAATAGCTGTCAAATAATTAGGCCAACTGTGTACTCTTTTTGAGATAAACATTCTTATTAGAAAGCTCTCTCAAAGTAACTGGCCTGGCCTGAGAAAAAGTCGGGATGAGACTTAACTAGTAATAAGATTGAGTACAACTTTCTCTCTTCAGTTTGGATGCAACATTGGTAGAAGGATATGGGAAATATGTAAATGATTCACCAGATTACCTAGCGAATGCAGTAATGAAGAGACGTATTGTGGATCAGAGAGTTTGTCTCTATCTTGTTGCATCTCAAGATATCAAAGAAGGAACAGAAATTCGGTTAGCCACACTAAATTGCATTTTCGCCCTAACTTAAGGTCCTATGAATTGACCTGTTTTGTGTCATTATATCCTGTAATAGTTGTAATACAATTTGGAGAATCTTATTTCCTGTTTAAAAAAAATTAAATAAGTTATTCAAAGCCGTTTTTGACCTTGCAGTGTTTTTTTCTCAGAAACAAAATTTTCGTCTGGGAGAGCCAAAAAATACATCCAAAGTTTTTTATGCTACAACTACATTATGTACTTTTGCTCCTTGGGTGTCCGTGAGCATGTGGGTGGTTTTTATTACATTCCTCATAGTTTATCCACATGGCATGGAAACCAGTAACTTCATAACTACATTGAGCTTCCAAGTTTCCAAAATCTGCTTAAACTTAGGGACAAGCTGGAGTTTTTACAAGCTCTCGTTTGATTTGGTTGGTCGTTAACCTGTAATAAAACAATTTTGTTACTTTTTCTAAAGAACGCGTCATCTCTATTACTTCAAATAACCAATTAGTGAAGTCTCTTGTAAAAACTCCAGCCCATCCCTAAACTTAGTGGTGATGTGCAAATTTGACAGTCAAACAATAGGAGTTAATTTTATAAAGTTATTGATTGCTTGTTTGACAGGTATGATTATTTTGATTCTGAAGATAATATGGCTTGGAGAAAAATGGTAAGAGTAGTAATCAGTTGTCTTTAGGTCAATCAATTTATTCAGACTTTTAGGTATTACAAGATTTAGATATCAAAGAGTGGTATAGTTAGATTAAATCTTCTGAATGACAGATAGATTCAAAAAGCCATTAGTTGACTTTTCAATCTGAATGTGTAATCGCACAGCTTTATTATTTTTTTTGTTCTATTTCAGAACAATTATCTGACTCCATTAACGAAAGCATCTATGGATCAGGTATTTTTCTTTTCCACTCTCAAGATGTATCGAACTATAATCTGCCATCAAAGCAAGGAGTAATCTCAATTTTGTAACAGTAATCTCAAATTTGATATTTTGTAACCTTTTTAAAAACGCTATTCTCTTTAGTGTGTCTTATAAGCTGCCACAGCATTTAAAACTTTTTACTAACTGAACTTGCTTTTACAGATGATTGACCAACCAGAAGGCATGCCTCCATTAAGCTCTGAACAAACCAATCAAAGTCATGGTAATGAAGATGGTGAAACTCTGGTTAAGGTGAGAATAATTTCTGGATTGGCTGGTTGCTATGAAGGAATAGATTAAGGCAATTGATTAATGCAAAAGTTAATCAATGCAAATTTGATTGTCTTCTTGAAATCAGATTCTGCACAACTTTAAATTCAGCAGTTTGTATTAATTAGATCTGATATATATAAATATATATATATAGTATATATATAGATATATAGTCTCGTTAATCGGGCAAAAAATTCTAATCAATAATAACAATGATATTTAATGATAGAACTGTAACGTGCTAAAGCACTGGGCTCAACTTCAGTATACGTGTGAAAGTGAAATGCCTAATTGTAAACACTTTTTTAAAACAAGGTGATGGACTTTTAGGATAAGAGAAGGCCGATTGTAAACCCAAGGTAAGAGGCGCTCGGGATTAAGGAAGGCTTGATTGTAAACCCAGTGAGATGGCGGATACTCGGGATAAGGTGAGGCAAAATTGCGGGATGAGAAAAGTCTGTAGCCTATGATGGAGACCCAGGAAAGGGAAGGCTCTTATTGTAAAACCCAGAATAATGGGTGCTCAAAAGGATTGGAGAAGGCTCAGTCGTAGCTGTAAAATTAGGAAGAAAACTTTTCATTTTATTCTAGAATTCTAGAAGGACCATGATAAATTGACGTCAAATATTATTTTGAGAATTGAGAACAAAAAAATTAAACGTCAAATATTTTGACTTTATTGACGTTAAATGAGAGTAAAATACCGGTAAAATGGGGATAACTCGCGAAAAAAAGCGAAATTTAAAAAAATGAAAAAAACACCCCTAGGTATTTCAGTAAGGAATACGCGTGCCAAATTTCAGCTCCGTAGACCAATTCTTCCACTTTGTACGCTTACCCAAAGTTCGCTGACATACATACATACATTCTGAGATTCTAGCTCAACTGAAGTTGAGAAAAATCCTTAAATAAAAACCTCCCATTACTCCGGCATGAATGGACAAAAAACTAGATCTGAACTTCTTTCAAAAATCCTTAAATAAAAACCCATTACTGGGGCGTGAATGGACATGAAAAAATAGATCTGAATTTCTTTCAAAAATGTTGATGATTTACAAGGGCAAACTTAAGGATATGTATTTGGTCAAAATAAGGTACAAGAGTGAGATGAAGAAAAATTCAAGTGAATAATGACGAGAATAACACAATTTTGTTACTCTGTTGTTATAGAAAAAAATGGTCAAGATAAAAAAGAAATTATCTTAGTCCTCACTTGCAGAGTTTTGAAGTTTTAAAAATTCCTTGCTGGATTTAATTTCACTAATATGGAATCTCACGTTTTAATTTTGTAAAAAGGACACAAATTTGCAAAATCGCAAAATGTAATCTCGCAAAAGTTAATCTGATTGCCTTAAGGGGATTAATTTTCGCGGGGATTATATTTCCTTCGCCAATATCACTATTAATTGACCATTTTGGTTTAATGTGCTTAGTTTTTCTTTCATTATTTCAACTAGCAAAAAAACGTCCAATTCACGCCAGCATTTGTGTTAGCAATATCCAATTGCTGATCCAATTTAGAATGGCTGACATTTGACCAAAATTATGATATTTGACCTACCTTATTAGTATATATCTTCGCGTGTTACAAATTTTCGCGAATCGCGAAATTTTCTCGAAAAAAACGTGTTTCGCGTGTATTAAATTTCGCGATTGCCGACTTCTGGAAAAATTTTGCGTGTATTAAATTTTGCGATTCACTAAACTAGGTATTTTCAGAAAGTGGGAATATAAACCAAGAAAAAGACTGATTTTGCTTGAACACAACGTTTTTGATTTAAAAGTACTAACAAAATACTAAGAAAAATTTTTCGCGTGTATTTAATTTCGCGATTTTGTAATTTTGAAATATTTAAACGGTATTAAATTTCGCGAAAATTGACCAAAAAACTCGCGAAATTTAGTACCCGCGAAAATTTGTAACACGCGAAAATATATACCAATAAGGTATTCTGTCACCCATAAACCTAAGTCAACAAAGAGTTGTCACCCATAATCTCCTTTTCCTGTCATTGATAAAATATACTTTTGTTGCCCAATAGCTATAAATTCTGGCAAAGGCAACATTGAATTATTGTCACCTTAAACTACTTTTTGACCAAAATTGATATATTTACCCATTTTTGTCACCCAAAAGCCTCAATTTCGGCAAAGTTAACATTACAGAGGTCAGATGAAATGTACTTTTTTTGTAGCCCAAAAAGCCATAAATTCTGGCAACAGCAACATTTCTGTATTACTGCATCATCTTAAAATATTTTTTGACCACAATTGATATATTCACCTATTTTGTCACCTAAAAACCTCATTTTTGGCAAAGTTAACATTACAAAAGTCAGATGAAATGTACTATATTTTGTAGCACGAAAGCCATAAATTCTGGCAAAGGTAACATTTAAGTATTATTGTCACCTTAAAGTACTTTTTTTTGACCACAATTGATATACTGTTTTACCTATTTTGTCACCCAAAAGCCTCGATTTTGGCAAAGTTAACATTACAAAGGTCAGATGAAAAATGTACCATCTTTGTAGACCAAAAGCCAGAAATCCTGGTTAAGTTTTACATTTCAGTATTACTGTCACCTTATAGTACATCATTTTACCACATTTGATATATTGACCTATTTTGCCACCCAAACAGTGAGAATTGAAATATTACACTCTTTTATAAGGATTAAGTTTATAAGCATACTTAAGCTGTAATTTACAGAAATATTAGGGTACAAACTTTCATGAGCAGAAAATTTCACGAGGCTGAAAAGTAGCGAAATTTGTGACATCAACTTGCGAATAGGAGAAAAACATTTTTTGTGAACATAAACTTTCACAAATCATGGAATAGAAATAAAAAATTTCAAACGAAAAATGCTTTACCTAAGTACATATTGAGCTTCAACCAAAATTATATGCTTATAAAAAAATTGGAGAGTGGAGTCTATAGTGTCTACTATAGTGTCATCTAACATGAATTCAATAAAAAATAACTTCCTCTTTAAATGGAAATAGTTTATGTTCTTTAATTCATTTTGATTAATAAAATTTCAAGAAATTTTAAAGAAAGTAATATAGTATAACAAAGTATTCAGAGACTGTCAACTTTTTCTAGACTGGAAGCATGCCTCCTAATAAACTTGCACCACTTGGCGTTGGAATGGTATGTCTTAACAAGGTACTTTAGTGCTTAACCTTTTGACCTATCTATAGGACCTATAAATCATCCTTTGTTTGTGTCTGTTCGATACCAACCTTTCTTTGAATGGGCTCATTAGTTTCTCCTGATTATTTGCACAAAGATTCAAAAACGCAATGCCTAAAATTTGACAGGCCCATTTTTCTAAAAACATGCCATGTAAAACTGTATTAAAGTTAAGAGAAATGGGATAACTCTTAATTACTATTAAGTGAGAGGGGGGTCAGAAATCTAAGATTGAAAACAAACGTACTGAGGGGGGTTACGTTGAATCGAACGCTGGCGTACAGAGGAGTTGAGGGGGGGGGGGCTAAAAATAGATGAAAATGGACAAACATACTTTTGGAATGACCCCTTTTTTGTTCTTTATTGGTGCATGAACCGTAGCATTAAGTCCTCTTTTTAAGAGGATTTATTTCGCAAGGATTATAATTTTAAAATTTTTAAAAGAAAGTCTACACAGGAAAAAGTCATCAAATCACACCGGTGTGAAAGTGAAAATCACACGGTGTGAAAGTATACATTTCACACTGCTATCCCACGCGTGGGAATCGGTTCGTTTTTACCCCGGTGGGAAACGCAAAATCACACCCCTCAAAATCACACGTGTATAATTGAATTTCCGACGTGGTTAACGCAGGATCACACGCTTTAAACATTGTGTGCTGAATCGAACAATACACGTGTTAAATCGAAAATTCCACGTGTTAAATCGAAAATCCCACGTCGAATTTCGTACTTCAGGCCCTCTCTCTTCGCGTGTTAAATTGAAAATCCCACGTCAGATTTATCATTTTACACTCGCTTATCTTATCGAAAACCACACGCAGAAATTTTGATTCCCCACCAAGTTTTTGGAAAATGGCTTTGATTTGTATTTGATAAATTGTTAAAATGTATTCGATCATTCGTGAGCATTGGCTCGATAGCTCCCATTCGCTCTGTCATGTACTTGCGCTACTTTGAGAATCCCGGCACTTTTGTCACAACAGTGGAGCTGCACTAGAGAGTCAATTTAATGACCTCAAACCCGTCTCACCGATCCACTGAGCCCTTGCGACGCAAGTCCATTGCAAACGAACGAGGCCGCCCTTGCGGGACGCCTCACCTTTAGCGTTGTGTTACACACTGATCGAATACACCCTTATAATGTTATGATTTGAATGCAATCTGAACAGTTTTGGCCCAATTTTCACTTGTGGTTTTCTTTACGCCTGCGTAGTACAAGGGTGGGAATTGTACCTTCCCACCGTGTTAATTTGACTTTCCCACCCGTGGGAACTAATGACTGCGATTTCTTGTTTCTATCTTGTCCTTCTACGTTTTTAGAGTTTGTAGTGTAAGTTTTATACTTCTTGGACTATAGTTGCCAGTTTTTGACAAAGTGTTAAATTGGATTTCACACGCCGAAAATTTATAGTGTACAACATACTGAAAAGTTTTATTTGCCTGCGGAAATTAGAATTAACACGTGTCATTTTGATAAAGCCTTCTCAGTGAAGTTTTAAAGTGTTAGATTGGATTTCACACGCCGAAAATTTAAAGTGTACAATACGCTGAAAAACTTTATTTGCCTGCGGAAATTAGAAATCACACGTGTGATTTTGATAAAGCCTTTTCAGTGAAGTTTAAAAGTGTTAAATTGGATTTCACACGCCGAATTTAAAAATTAAAAATAACTATTTGAAAAGTTCCGCAGTGTGATATCGGAAATCACACTGCCAAAACAATCACACCTTATCAGTTTATAAAATCACACGCAAAAATTGATTTTTGCAAATTACGGCGTCGGAATTTAAGTTTTCCCACCCGTGTGATCTGATGACTTTTTCCTGTGCTATTCAGAAAAGAATCCCCCTAGGTTACCATGATCTTAACATGATCTTGATAAATTTAATCAAAGCCTTTAGTTATTGTGTTTTTTCATTGTCAGGAACAACTACAAATGATGAAAACCTTCAACTCTCCTGCATCAGAAAGGTGAGATATTTAAGCAAACAAACCTAGATTTAAATTGTTTTTACTTGACATTTCACTTTCATTTTTTACTGTTCTTAAATCGTCATTTTTTGTTTAGTGAATTAAACAACTTGGATAACGATGATGAAGATTCAATGTCAATTGTCATGGATTTCTGTCCACCGATGCATTTTGAGGTATTTTTACGGGGTTTTAACCCTTACACTCCCGGAGCTTTGCACATTTTACTTTGAGAAAAAAATTCAAAAGTTTCATACTGACGTCTTGCTTCAACAAGACCATACTTATTTTCCTCAAAATTTTATGCCCTTTCCAATGGTAGCTATGAGAGTTGCGTAAACGTCTTAGTTGTGTAGATACAGCCTGTCAAAGTTGGGACCCGGAAGCATCTGTCAGACAAGTTAGTTGGAGTGAAAGGGTTAATTAGATGAAGAATTTTAAATACCTTTGATGTTTTTTCATTTGATATAAAGAGGGGTGTGTCAAACCTTTTTTCTACTTCTAAATCACCCACGTCTAATTCCCTTCCCTTTAGAGAGAGGTCAAGCCAGCAAGGTTCGACTATAAAGAAGAACAGGTAAGTTATTATCTTATTTAAATTATGGTCATGAAACTATGAGAGCACAAATTCTAGAAAGACAGTCCGCATAGACGATAACAATTGAGTTTGAGCCATAGATAGTTGATGTCTTACTTTTGGAGTGTTTCACCTCGATTGATTTTTACAAAATATACTGTTATTGTATTAACTGCCTACTGAGGAATTTTTTTGGTGTAGCTTTAAAAAAGTCAATGTTTTTCCAAATATTTTCAGTCAAGGTTATGGAGCATGATAATTTTTTGAAAAATCTTCTAATAAAATACACATCAACAAATTTCTCAAAGACTTGATTTTTTGACTGTAGTGACTACTAGTGGTGGTGGTCGCGAAAAGAGTAAATGTTTAACTCCACCTTTTCCGTTTCCTTCCTTTGCCATGTTACATCTTGAAAATTGTACATCAATAGTACATTTTTAGCTTGTTTTTATGAAAATATTTTGTATCAACTATAGATGGAGATCAGTGATGAAAGTGATGATGAAGACTGTATTAAGTGCTTAAAGGACTGGTATGTACTTTTTTGTGCACCTACTTTTTTGTATGGGACAAAATTGGTAAAGAAGTGTGCTGCTTATCTTTTTCATGTCTCAAAATTCTAATTCTAGAGAACTGACTTTCCAGCATAGTGTGCAAGGGGGTTCCAGGTCCCAGCACCTAATATCTTGAATTCTTGGTCCCACCTGAAACTTTGGTTTTAAATAGCATTAAATTTCAAATTGGTAAATTAGGAATGTATAGCAGGCGTTCACGATATGGTATATACTTCTATTTGAAAAGGAGGCTGTAGTAATAAAATTGACCTGTCCCACCAATTAAATTTTAGCCCAGGCTCATCCTGAAATCCAAAATCTGAAATCCCACCTAAATATTTGTAACCAAAATCAACAAACAAACCTAAAAATAGGGGTTTAAATACTATGTTCAGGTTCTATATAGTAAACACAATTCCTTTTGCAATGAGTTTTAATTTTTGATTCCATCTCTTATTTTTAACTTACTTTCTTTATAGACTAACTTACAGATTAGCCAACACACACCTTTCTTAACCTCTGAACAACATGTTGGTCATTGTAGTGAAGCGAGTAGGATTCAAAATGAGGTATATAAAAAATATTGAGTTTTATTTGTCTTGTCTCAGAGTAAAGGGTAACTTCCCAGATTTGGTTGAGATTTTGCCCTGATGACCATTTTATTTTGGACAAAAAAAATCTGAAAAAAATCCTAAATATTTTTAACCAAAATCAACAAATCAACCTAAAAATAAGGGTTAACGCTATGTTCAGGTCCTACATAGTAAACACAAAACATTTTGCAATAAGTTTTAATCTTTCTATTTTGATTTAATTTCTTATTTTTAACTTACTTTCTTTATAGACTAACTTGCCGATTAGCCAACACACACCTTTGTTAACCTCTGAACAAGATGTTGGTCATTATAGTGAAGCAAGCGGGATTGAAAATGAGGTATATAAAAATATTGAGTTTTATTTGTCTTGTCTCAGAGTAGAGAATAACTTCCCAGATTTGGTTGAGATTTTGCCCTGATGACCTTCTTTTTTTTGGACAAAAAGACAGCTGAAACCTTTTTCCTTACAAAGTTTGACGCAAACACGGGACGAAAATTTAGTGAAATTTGTCAGAATCTGTTAAGTTAAGTTAACACTAAAAATCATTTTTCCAACCTCTATTGCTATTTCAATTTCATTTCTCACTTAAAATGGATAAAGATTTTCAGGGGTCATATTTTTCAGTTGAGCCAGGTTGAGCTCAACTGTGAGATTAAGGTTTAGTGCAGGGGCTTATGTATTCTCATAGTGTACTCCTTTATGCTGTGAGCCAACCGGTAAGGCTGCAGTCTTGCTATTTCATGACTTTTTTTGAAGTTTTATGGGGAATAATAGAGTAAAAATTTTTTTTACTGAGCGGTCAGATTTTTGTCTTCCGGTAACTTGTCGTCACCGGTTGGAAAATTTTAAATTTCCAGCCTGCTAAAAACCATGCAACAAATTTGACATTCTCATGACCAGATTCTTTCACCTGGTAATTTTTGCTAAAATGTAACATGCAGTAGCATACTTTTTCTCATTTTTTCCTGTACGGCCCACTCGGTTACGGCAACCACACCGGGTTCTAGGCCGGTTCTTAATTTTTTGCTTTTTTTGTGTGTCTTCAAATCAATTTCTGGTAATTTTTTGTTGTTTTTCTATTCTTGTTAAGAATTTTGTTGATATTTTCAGATAGTAAATTCTTTTACCTTCCAAAAACTTAAAAAACAGTGTCAAATTTACAAAAGCACCTATTTTTGAAGGTCTTTCGTAAAAATATTGCTAAATACTTTGCTCTTTCGGGGAAAACCAGTTTAGGTTTAGTCAGGGTAGGAAAAACAAGGGTTAATAGAATATAAAAGGTGGAAAATTGATTTTAGGTATGAGGAACCCTGAATGATACTATGCTCATAGAGATCAACTTCATTCAATAAACAAAAGTTTCTTTTGCCTGGGAACAATTCATTCTTTTTTGCTTCTTTTGAAGTTTATTTTTTCATAATTTGGAATTAACACTGAATATGTTTGAACAACCTATAATATCTTTATATTTTAGGATGCTGTCACATATACACCAATTAATGACTCTGGATTGAAACTGATGAAGACGAAAGCATTTTTGATCCTGATCCATTACAACCTGATTCTCATCCTAATGAATATTTGCCAAACGGAGGTAGTGCCAACACTTTTGAGAGCCTTGTTGGTATCAACACCAATACATCGACACCAAAATCAAACCCAGATGCAAATCTTCCCAATGCTGAAGTTTTAGAAAGTACAGAGCCTTTCCCAATCAATGTAGATGAGGTGTTGTCAATTCAAATCAATGAAATTCCTGAAGTTCTTAAACCATCGGAAGCTTCGAATTCTTGCGAGAGTCATCCCATTGCTGAGACTTCAATGCAAGAGTCATGCAAAAGTTCTTCTAACATTCGTGTGAGTCTTGTTGAACCCAATATTGACAAAAGACTGACAAAAGCCAAACCTCTACAAACCATCAACGAGGATGAAGAAGTAAAGACGTACAAGAAACCTCCTCGACCCTGCATATTTTGCCCGATATCAAAGAAACCCCATGCCCGTTTAAAGAGACACATTCTTACCAAACATTCTCAGGAGCCAAGGGTGATACCTTTACTCAAAATGACACCAATTCAGCAAGATGATCATATTGGGGTGTTTCGGAGAGAAGGAATCAAAAGGATCAATTTGAAACTAATCCAAGATGGGGCCCCAAAATTTGAAAGAGAACGAAAATCAGAAAGCACGGAACCGCCAGTGATGTGTACTGGCTGCGAAAAATTCTTGTCAAAATCTTTCAAGGCCAGGCACAAATACCCTGACTCTGGCATTAATCCATTTGTTCCTGTTGTTGCCATCGAAAAAACCACAACCCAAATTGAAGAGTTTGATGACGGTTTCAAGGCAATTTTAAACACTCTAAATCTTGATACAGTTGGTAATTATATCAAGACAGATGAGATCATCCTGATGGTCGGCAGCCGCTCGCACACAGCTATAAAATGAAAACTTGACAAGATTGTTGAAAACAAAAAAACTGTACGTTCACGGATGCGTCTAATGGCCCGTGTGTATTTGACATTTTTGGATTGCTACAAAACCCAAACAACCATCGAAATAAGGCAGCTTGCTTGTAATGCATCTGATATGTATCGAAGAGAGGGGATTCCCATCCTGGCCAAAGCAGTTGAGATAATGACACAAAAAGAAGTAGAAGAAGGTTCAACAGCTGTAGTCGATCAAAAGTCAGGGCTCAAACTTTCCATATTGAATATGATTAAGCTTACTGGAAAGTTTTTGATTGGGCACTATCTGATTAATAATCAAGACTGCAGATCAGATTTTGTGGTGATGTTCCTTAAGGTATGTAATATGATGTATTTTTCATTTTCAGAACCAAAACCAAATAACTAAAGTCATCAAAATATCTGAATCAAGTCTAGTGTAGTTAAATCAATTCAATTTGGAATTTAATCAAATTATGTCTAGTGAACATATTTTTCAATTTTTTGAGCTGGAATTTATTGTAGGATTTAATTGGGATTTCTGCGAAATTTTTGGCCTACAGAAACTTCTATCTACTCAATTGTTTTTCTCTTTCGTCATAACGATATAACTCGTAATAAGGATAAGGCTTGTTGACAAAAAAAGCTGTACTTAAAACAACAATGTATCAATAGACCACTGGAAAACTATTCTTACTGTTCTTATTTGTAGGTCTTGAAGAGTTTTGAAAACGATCTTTTCGGAGATGCGTATTATGCGGTCAGTTACCAACGAAATACCGTCTTAAGAAAACCCGTCCAGCTCCCAAAAGAAGAAGATGTACAGCTACTTTTGCAAGAGTGTGACTCAACAATGGCCAAAGTGGACCCATTATCACTGAAGATATCTGATGCATCTTATTGTAATCTTAGAGCTGCCGTTGTTACATGCTTAATTGTATTTAACGCAAGAAGGGGTGGCGAACCAGGCAGACTTTCAATAAGCCAGTGGGAAGAAGCGCTGAAAGGCGAGTGGGTTGACCACGATGACGTCCCAGATTTCGATAATGATACTATGCTGATTACCTACCAGACAGGAAAAGGAAACCATCATTTGGTACCAGTGATATTCCCTTTTGAAACGCATCGATCTATCAAGCATTTAGCTGATCCTGAAGTCAGAGCTGCTGCTGGTGTTGCTAAAAACAATTCATTTCTATTTCCTGCAACCATGAATGGCGAAGGTCATGCAAGTGGTTGGCATTCTATTAACGAGATTCTTGAAAAGCTTTCACTCAAGGGTGCTTTTAATCCAACAAAGAACAGGCACCGTGTCGCCTCACTTTTGGCAAGATTAGAACTTTCAGACAAAGAAAAAGAGTTGGTATATAAACACTTCGGACACTCTGAGATGGTCAACGAAGGCATTTATCAAGCGGCTGGGGGTACTCAACAACTCCAATCCACTGGAGGTCTCCTGAAGCAGATTTATGAGTCCACAAAGGTAACTAGAATTTATATTTTTGCCTTATTTCAATCTCGTCCCCGTGTATCCCAGCCTTTATCTACGTTACTGACGGACGCCAGAAAATACCCTGGTGTAGGGTTCTCAAAAGAATGCCGGGGTATTCATGATATGCAACACTGGAAAGTTTTCTGAGAATTTTCAAAAATTTTAAACCCAATACGTCTATTGTTTAAGTGGTACGTATTGTGTAGAATATTTTAAAAGCTCTTAGAAGGCTCACCAGTGTTGCATATCATGAATTATTTAGCGCCATATGTAAGCAACAAAAAGAGCTGATTTTGCGATGGGAACGAGCTTGGCCTTACTTTAGAGACCCACTTTTTTTGCATGAAACTAATTGTTTCTAAGAGAAATATTTGAAAGTGTTATGTTGCTTTTCTAGCATTTCATTTTTTTCCCTTAAATTTAACCATTTTATCCAAAATGAGGTGGTAAATAATAAATCTTCTAAGGTTATTTATCATCAGTTCCCTCTCTTTTAGAATCTTGTAAAATCTAAAAACCCTAATGTCTCGACTGACGCATCGAGAAAAGCCAAAGTCTCAACAGACGTATCGAGAAAAGCCAAAGTCTCAACAGACGTATCGAGAAAAGCCAAAGTCTCAACTGACGTATCGAGAAAAGCCAAAGTCTCAACTGAGGAATCAAAATCTGAAGGTATTTTAATTTTCATTCTGCTGATTATCTCAGAAACTGTGAAAAGTCTCACAACCTTAAGCTTCACATACCAGATGTCATATTGAAATGATGATCCCAGCGAAAATTTCAACATAATTTCACTAGCAGTTCTGAAGGCATATCCGCTCCAAAACTTAAGTGAGTCTGTTTTTTTTCTTCTTTTTTCAGAGAGACCGAAGAAGCGAGAAAATCCAAAACGCAACAAAGAAAAAGGTACTGTTTCATTTACAACAAACGTCTAGATCTAACACTTATTTTTCGATTTTTTTGTAACTTCAGAACTTTCTTTCCTCGCTTTCAAAATTTTGAATTTTTTTCCGACCATTACTTTACAAACGACAGTTTTCGTCAACTTTCTTGGTTATATTTTACTGTATTGTTTTTTCTTACTCAGCGAATTACATTGAACGTGTGGAAGGAGAGTCGGATTCAGGTATGTTTTAAAATATTTCTTTTGGTTATTCCTTTTTCTCTTCGTGATTGTTGATTCTATAGCGGGACACTTTTACAATAAAGTTAACAATTTATGCAACCATGAACATGATGCAACTAAATGTTGTACTACCCTATATTCATATAGGGGCTTGAGTTGATTCAACTCGCTTAGCAAGGTTATTACTTTCAATTGGGAAAGCTTTTATCAAATTCTTTTCTGTCACAATTAATTCCTTTTACTCGTTTCTTTGATTTCAAGAATCAGAAGGAGAGGAATTTCAGCCTGAAGGTGAAAGTGAAGAAGAAGTATCCGACGAAGAAGACAATGTGAAAGGTATAATACGGTCTAATTGTGTAAAAAATGTGCACGAAGGCGTACAAGCATGAGACTTTACACAATTGTAGTTTAGGGGTCAAAAATAAATGGATTTAAATCTCAGACCTAAAAAATTGGCACCTGTTTGTGTATTTCACAGACCAGAACAGGCTCCCAGGTTAAAAATAATTTTTTTTCTCCAAAGTATGTCATGTTACATACTACTGTTGGAAAGCATTTTTCATGCTCGTTTAGAAAATTATTACAACCCATATCTGAAAATGAAGCCAATAATAGTTATTGTGGAAGGCTTCTTGAAAAATAACGTAATTGCTGACGTCAGCAAAAATTTAAGGACCACCCAACAAAGTTTATTTCTATCAAATTAAATAGAGGACCGTTCAATGCCTAAATTGATAGCTTTGGTTGAGATTTAGACTTACTTGACATTGAATATCGCGTTTTCATGACCCTTTGAAAGCCTTAGGCTAAATGGGTTGCATCGGGCATGCCCATGATAAGCACTTCTAAGGCAAAATTTCCCACCCTAACCATACTCGAAAAGTTATTGTAAAATAAGTTTGCATCTGATTTAATTAATCGTATCTAGTACCTGAGAGGTGCATAATTGATTTTCACAAAAATAAACGTCTTTGGGTGGTCCTGGAGTTTGTGCTGACGTCATCAATTACGTCTTTTTTCAAACAACGTCCCGCAATAACTTCTTTTGGCTTCATTTTCAAATATGGGTTGTAATGTTTTTCTAAACTGGCATGAAAAATGCTTTCCAACGGTATGTAACATGACATAATTTGGAGACAAAAAAAATATTTTAGCCTCGGAACCTGTTCTGGTCTGTAAAATACACAAACAGGTGCCATTTTCTTGGGTCTGAGATTTAAATCCATTTTTGACCCCTAAACTACAATTGTGCAAAGTCTCATGCTTGTACGCCTTTGTGCACAATGTCAATGACTTTTGGCACATCTAGACTGCACTAGTACAGGTATCTAATTTCTTAAGAGCCACATTCTCTAAGAACCAGGTGGTTTTGGACAATTTTGTTAGTATGAAATTTTGTTTGCCTTCATTTTTGGATATTTGGTAGATAATAGTGAAAAACTCAGAATCCCAAAATTTTGGGTCCCAAAAATCCATAATGGCGGCTTGAGGGCTAGTTAAAATTTTGGACTTTTTTTGCCAAGTGTAAAAGTCTGATTTTGAGAGGAAATATTTCAAGTTGCAACTAAGGTCACATGGGTTTCTTTTGATTTTCTGAAAGTACTCACAGTAAAGTGTCAAAAAGTCCAAAAAAACCCATGTGACCTTAATCGCATTTTTCATAATGGCGGCCTAGATATGGAAAAAAACTCACTTTTTAACAAATTTAAGCCTCGATTATTCAGCCTTGGAGCATTCTAGGAATTTTATTTTTGGCAAAAAGTGTTCACTAACTAACAAAGATCAAATGTTGAAAATTTGAAGTATTTCACTCAACCTGGCTGGGCTCTACAGGCTCTTCAAGAAGGTGCAAATCTCAAAAAGTGCGATATTTGCCTCGATTATTCAAGAGTTGCGACTAATGTTGGGAAAAACTGTTAATTGTTCCTGGTAGAGAAAGTTGCCTAGTTTCAAGAACAAAAATAATACCCATGTGATCTATAAGCAAATTTGAGAAAAATTAAGCCAAAAATTTTTTTAAGTGTGATTTTTCTAGGCTGGCGAGACAAAAATAAGGCCCTGGTTACACCAGAAAACGTTTTAAGGTTTTGAAAATCATTGAAAAGTATTATTTTCCACCCCAGGAATGAAAAAAAATCCAAATTTCTAATCATTGTGTTAGCCTGGAATTGTCAGTAGCCTCTGTAAATCCCTTGTAAAGTGACTGGATCTTTGGGAATTATGGGGGTCTGTTGTTGATATAGCACATTTTCAGGGACTTTAATCAAATATTTGAACAAAAGGAATAGCTGGAAATGATTTTCTGAGGAACCTCACCAATATCTCTCAAGATTTCTCTTAAATGTAATAAGTCTTACAAACCAGTATCTGTTTCCTGGGTAACTGAAGGTTGTTTTAAACTTGAGATTTTGTAGATTTTTGGCTACATGAGGTTTTCTTAGTATTTGTAGATGGGAAAATGGAAATTTTGGGGTTCAGTAAATATCTGATTTTCAATAATATATCAGTATACTATTGAAACTTTAGAAAAAATCAACAACATGGGTCAGAATCACTTCTAATCAGCTCACAGGACTCATCCAAATTGAACTTAACTCTATGAAACAAAGAGCCCTATAAAAACTAAGTCCTAGCAATCTAAGCCAATATTCAGATCCTACTATGAGAAGATTGTTATAGGTTTTAGGTCTGGATCTTTGATATTTCAATACTATTCCAGGCTATGATTTAAAAGTTTGAGAAGTACCTATCTACTATTCTCTGTTTTACAAATATTTTCATTTCAAATCACACTTAAGCTAAGGGGACACGGAAACAATTTTTGTGCAATTGCAACAAAAACAAATTGTCGCAATCGCAATGAAATTTTACACCGTGTCGTATAGGCCTAGCACACGAAACAAAATCATAAAAATGAAATCAAAGCAACTCCACCATTTTGAGCGCATGTCTTGCGTGTTGAAAATGGGAAGATTATGTCATAATTTGTTTTGAGTTGTATAAACGAATTTGATTGGCTAAATGAAAAAAAATGTTTCAAGGAATCTTCTTAAGGTGAGGACACGAGGGTTTTTGTATGATTCTCGTTTGCAACATGAAAATTTTGTTGCAGAAACAAAAATAAAATTCAAATCGATTTGAATTTTATTTTTGTTTCAGCAACCAAAACTTTGAGTGAAAAAAGTTGCCAATCAAGGAGATTTAACGTGGGGACACAGTGAAACATATTTATGCGATTGCAACAAAAAAATATTTTTGTTGCAATCGCATAAAAATTGTTTCCGTGTCCCCGTAGCTTTAAGATCATTAAAATGAATGCTGCAAATCGATGAGTTGAATATGATAAGACCCTGAATCAAAATCAATGTAAGAATTGAACACCTGAAGTCCTTCCTAAACTTCTCAATAATAGCCTGGAAAAGTATTGAAATATCAAAGATCCAGACCTAAAACCTGAAACAATCTTCTCATAGTAGGATCTGAATATTGGCTTAGATTGCTAGGACTTAGTCTTTATAGGGCTCTTTATTTCATAGAGTTAAGTCCAATTTGTTGGATGAGTCCTGTGAGCTGATTAGAAGTGATTCTGACCCATGTTGTTGATTTTTTTCTAAAGTTTGCATGGTATACTGACAGATAATTGAAAATCAGATATTTACTGAACCCAAAAATTTCCATTTTGCCATCTACAAATACTAAGAAAACCTCATGTAGCCAAAAATCTACAAAATCTCAAGTTTAAAACAACCTTCAGTTACCCAGGAAACAGATACTGGTTTGTAAGACTTTGTTACATTTAAGAGAAATCTTGAGAGATATTTGTGAGGTTCCTCAGAAAACCATTTCCAGCTATTCCTTTTGTTCAAATATTTGATTAAAGTCCCTGAAAATTTGCTATATCAACAACAGACCCCCCATAATTCCCGAAAATCCAGTTACTTTACAAGGGATTTACAGAGGCTACTGACAATTCCAGGCTTACACAGTGATTAGAAATTTGGATTTTTTTCATTCCTGGGGTGGAAAATAATATTTTTCAATGATTTTCAAAACCTTAAAACGTTTTCTGGTGTAACCAGGGCCTTATTTTTGTCTCGCCAGCCTAGAAAAATCACACTTAAAAAAATTTTTGGCTTAATTTTTCTCAAATCTGCTTATAGATCACATGGGTATTATTTTTGTTCCTGAAACTGGGCAACTTTCTCTACCAGGAACAATTAACAGTTTTTCCCAACATTAGTCGCAACTCTTGAATAATCGAGGCAAATATCGCACTTTTTGAGATTTGCACCTTCTTGAAGAGCCTGTAGACCCCAGTCAGGTTGAGTGAAATACTTCAAATTTTCAACATTTTATCTTTGTTAGTTAGTGAACACTTTTTGCCAAAAATAAAATTCCTAGAATGCTCCAAGGCTGAATAATTGAGGCTTAAATTTGTTAAAAAGTGAGTTTTTTTCCATATCTAGGCCGCCATTATGAAAAATGCGATTAAGGTCACATGGGTTTTTTTGGATTTTTTGACACTTTACTGTGAGTACTTTCAGGAAATCAAAAGAAACCCATGTGACCTTAGTTGCAACTTGAAATATTTCCTCTCAAAGTCAGACTTTTACACTTGGCAAAAAAAGTCCAAAATTTCAACTTGCCCTCAAGCCGCCATTATGGATTTTTGGGACCCAAAATTTTGGGATTCTGAGTTTTTCACTATTGTCTACCAAATATCCAAAAATGAAGGCAAACAAAATTTCATACTAACACCACCCACCTGGTTCTTAGAGAATGTGGCTCTTAAACCTTAACCCTATTCGTACTGAGGGAGGGGTTTCTGCGTACTCACTCATGTATTTAAACCTTCCAGTCAAGCAACGTTCAAGCGGTCTCCCGACAAAATTTAATTTCTAATTTTTTAAGACTTGCCGCGAAAACGCAATTATCACAGATGGACAGAAGAATCCATCAATAATTTTAACATGGTTTTCGCTGACTATGTGAAGAAAGATAGAGGGTTTCCAGGTTAGTTAAATGAGTTTATGAAAAATGTCTGTAACGCTAGCCCAGTAACATATGTTAAGGTTTCTAAAATTTGAACGCCGCGGCTGGAAAACCTATCCACCTTCGATACAAAAAGTCTCGCGCTAAGTTTGACAAGCGTAGAAAACTTGGATTAGAGAAGACTCTACACTGCTATTTGTAAACGAAAAAAGTTCTGACGTCAATTTCAAATAAAAAGGTGTGGCATTTTTGCTGCATGATTTCGAATTATTTTATATCAACACACGCAGCAAAATCCAACATTGTTGTTTGATGATTAAACTTCGTCTAACATTATTTAAAAAGGTTTCAATGTTGGTTGCATTGCATATGCGCCGGTCTTAAGCTGTCCTCATGTGAAGCCAACAAACGGGAAAACCTTCAGTGCTCAACCGCAAAGCGCGAGCCTCTCCTTCACAACTAAGGCTTTTTCTTTCCTAGAAGCAACCCTCTCACCACCTCAGACACCTTTGGGCGTCTGCAACGACGGGTACCCTCCATAATTTTGACAGGGTCACTATGGCATTTCATTGAACACAAACTTCCGTTACCTTAAAAAGACATTATAATCGAGCCTTACAGACACAAAATGTTGACTAATGTAAAAAGTTTAGAAGTATAACTTTTTTTTATTGTATTCGGCATTTTAAGCCAAAACGATGTCACGAATTAACCCACATTATCGTATTTTAAAGGCTTTTGATGTGCAAGCAAAACCGTTAACCGACGTTTGCGACGACGGGAACCGTCTAGTACAGTTCGATTTCGATCCATTTGGTTGGTGACTCGTCACTTGCTCAAAAGTTAAGGGTAACTTCTTGTTTTGAACTTTTTTTAAATGCTGAGTTTTATTACAACCACCCAAATTTTCACTATGCTCACAATGTGCATCGTGATTCTTTTCGCAGCTACAATAGTGCAGTTAGCTTTGCTTTCAAAACTGAGCCACCTGACCACGTTCTCTATTCTAAAGATCTTGTTTATTCAGAAGCTCTACATATGTGTCAAAACTTTAAATTTTCATCTTATGCATGTATTCTAGCTCTTTCTTCTGTCATAAAAACACAAATTAGAGTTCATTGTCCTAAATTTGGCGGTGAAAATGGCAACTCCTATGTTACTCTTTTTAATTCAGTGATTTTTCCTCGTCATTTTTATGAAGAACTTTCCAAACCTAATTATCTGAACTGGTATGACATAATGTTTTGTCGAGAGAGTTTTTGTGAGAAGGGTAAACTGAATCATTTTGTTCCCCTAGTTTCTTTAAAAAATTTTAAGTTTCAAATTGTTACTTCCTCGTGTGCTGTTGTTACGTCATCCTCTCAGACTATTTTGACCACAGTATCTAATTCAACATCGTCTGTTTCCCTAATTTCTCAAAGTTTGCCTGTTATGTCCTCGGGCCCTGCTGCTGTTATACCAGCAACTCAAGTAACTTTTTCTTCTCCTAGTGAGTCTGCTGCTTCAGCTGCTGGCCTTTCTTCTCCTAGAGAGTCTGCTGCTTCAACTGATGCTTTTTCTTCTCCTAGAGAATCTGCTTCTTCAGTTGTTGCCTTTTCCTCTCCTAGTGAGTCTGCTTCAGCTGTTGCCCATTCTTCTCCTAGTGAGTCGTCCAGTAAGCATAGTTATTTTTTTACTTCATTACCTTCAACTTCCAAAACAGTTGTTAAAGTATCTGCTAATAAGGATAAGCTAGTTCAGTCTTATGACTCGTATAGTGATGTTCCAATTGAGCTCAGATATGATGTTAGTACCTATTTTGCTATTTCTAAAAACTTAAATGATGATGAGAGATATGATTTGATCAAAAATTGTTTTATACCTGATAAAAACTTCTTATTTCCTAAACATGGAACTTCTTCTTTTAACCCAAAATATTTGAAAAATAATTCTACTTGGGCTAGATATTCTAAAAGTCAAGGTGGTGTATTTTGCTTGCCTTGTTCATTGTTTGCTCATACCAGTGGTAAATTAACATCACAAACAAATTTTGTTTCTCAATGTGTTGTTCCAGGAAAATCTTTTTCTGGTGCTTTCAAGCGCCATTTAGGTGAAAATAAACCTCAGCATTGTGATAGGAGAAATTATACTGATGAATCTCTCCATTTACGGTGTCAAAGTATTATGTGTGCCTTTTTCAATCGCTTTGAGGGTGGAAAACCAAGAGATGTTGATGTTCTTATTGATAGGGATAATTTGAAAGCCATCAACAAGGCCAAACTGATTTTGCCTTCAATAATTGACACCGTTATTGTTTGTGGTCATATGGGTATTCCTTTGAGAGGTCATCGTGATGATCGTAAGAATTATCCTGAGGCTGGGGAATATTCTGAAAAATCTGGTCTAGGTAATTTTATTGAGTTGATCAATTATGGGATAAGAAGGGGGGACAAATACTTAGAGGATCATTACATTCATGCGCCAGGTAATGCCCATTATTTATCTTCATCTACTCAGAATGAAATTATTTCAATCTCTGGAGCACTCATTCTTGAAAAAATTTTAATTCAAATAAAGCCTGAACCTACTTCTGTTTACTTCTTTTCCATCATGGCAGATGAGGCTATGGATTGCTCTCAAAAAGAGCAACTATCTTTAGTCTTAAGGTACATCAAGGAACTTGGTACATTGACGAAGAAAATGTGATTCACGAGGAATTTACTGGTTTTGTCCATTTAAAAGATGGTCTCACTGGAAAAGCAATTTCGGACACTATTTTAAAAAGAGTTGATGATCTTGGTCTTGACATCAATCAATGTAGGGGTCAAGGGTTTGATGGTGCTGGGAATGTTGCTGGTCATAAGAATGGTGCAGCTGCACTGATTACAGGTCTAGTTCGAAAAGCTATTTTTGTCCACTGTTTTTCACACAGATTGAATCTTTGTGTTTCTAAAAATTTTAAAATAATATCTGTGAGTAATATGCTCGAAGTTGCAACCAAACTTACTTATTTTTTTCACAATTCAGAGATAAGGCAAAGGTGTTTTGAAAAATATGTCAAGTCTTTTCGCCTCTCTCATCGTGTGAGTGACAACCTTGATGGTGAATGGTTATCTTCCAATAAGGATTCAAACTCTAGCTCCAAGGCTAAAAAATTGAGGGATCCTTCTAAAACTAGATGGGTCGAAAGAATCAAAGACCTTGAACTTTTTATTGAGCTTTTTGAACCTCTTTGGTTTACCCTCGAAGAAATAAAGAACAATGCGAACCGCAAGTATAACGATCAAACCCGAAAAGATGCTTTCTCTTTTTTTAAAGCTATTGACTCATTTGATTTTATTGTCAACTTAGTAGTTTGCTACCGTGTTCTTGAACTTACATTGCGTGTTACTGAACTTCTTCAAGCCAAATTAAATGATATTTCCGTCGGTGACTATCTAATCACTTCTACCGTCCAACGTGTGAAACAGGCTAGAACCAATGTCCGTGCTGAGCATGATGAATGGTTTCAATTTGCCGTGGATATAGCTAATAGGCTAAATATCAATGTCTCAAAACCTAGGACAAACAAGAGGCAGATTTTTCGTGATAATCATCCTGCCGAAACTGTATCTGATTACTATAGAGTTTCTCTGACCGTACCTCTTTTAGATACTCTTTACCAGGAGTTCATTGGTCGTTTTTCTGAGTATTCTTTGCTTGCATACAAAGGTTTATATCTTTTGCCCAAATCTTTTTTGTCCGAGGAAGATGTGGCTGTCAAACTCGGACCTTTTTTTCGTTTTTACTCTCACGATATGGTTTCTCCACTACGAATTAATGAGGAAATTAAAGCATATGGGACCTTTTGGGCTGATTTTACAGACCTTCCCACTACTATTTCTGAAACATTAAATGCTATCAAGCATGCAAAGTTTGATAATATCGAAAGAGCTCTCAGAATTCTAGCTACTATTCCTGTGACTACTTGTGAGTGTGAAAGGTCCTTTTCTGATATGAAATTAATTAAGAGTAAATTACGTAGTACAATGGGCCAAGATAGGTTAAATGGACTCTGTCTAATGAATGTTCATCTTGACAAAACGCCTGATTCGATGGCAGTATGTGAAAAGTTTTTAGCTAAACAGCAAAGACGAATTGCTAAGTAATTTGTTATAAAACCGAATCTTCGTTAAAAACAATTTCAACTGAAAAAAAAATTAAAAAACAATGCAAAAAAAATACAATTTCTGATCTTTTCTTCTTTTCTTCTTTCTTCTTAAATTGTTCAGTGTTCGTTTCTCCATTCCAGCCCGCCAAGATACGGTCGATCCTATGAGACACAAAAGTGAATGGACACTTTATATAGGCGTTGACCTGGGCAAATTTTCGTGTCAATTACCCTACAAGAATGGAAAGAACCAGCAGGCACATAGAATTTTTTTCTAGCTGGGGGTTTTCCTGGGGTGTCTTCGTGCCTATCTAGTCGTTCATTTTCTTCCGTCTTTTTCCTTTCTCTATCCGTCTATGTACTGTGTTATGCTGAGATGACGACAAGTAAAGAAACTACCAATTTTTTCATATTTATTTCCTTGTAATAATCATCTCAGCATGTCACTAGGCATACTGACGAGCTCTGATATTGAGCGAAACGGATTTACGTATGGTTTTTTGAACAATGATACCTGAACATGTTTTTTTCTTTTATTTTCATGTATACAAATGGATGTGGATGAAGACAATCGTTATGGATTTCATCAACTCGCGCATTGGTTTTTCATCAAATGTATTTTAACTAAATAAATATCTAAATGAAATTCATTGTTTTATTACCTGTGTCACTTACCTAACGTCCTTCAGAAAGTAACATTTGGAATAAAACCTTCCCTGGTATTTTGGAAATCAAATTCACTATACGTACTATATCTTTGGTTTTGTAGTAAATTTTTTGATGTTAATATGATAAAATTGCTATTAATGTTAAGCTACGTTATCTTCCTCCGTTTTGAGCGTAAAACTCGTAAAAGAATAAGGCCTAAAAGCTTGGAGCTGTCAATTGTGTAAACTTTTAATGTTGGGCTTTTTCTTAACATGTTGTCTTTAAATTTCGAACAATTAAAATAAACAAGTGCCCGAATTTCCTATAGGTAGTCTTCGCAATTTCGAAATCGCCTAAATTTCATCCCGCCCTCCTTACGCGGTAGCTTAGAACCAACTGTAGTAGGGGTAATATTTTAGTTTTGTCAGGGAATTTCCCTTGGTCAAAAAGAATTTCCCAAAAGGACATATCATAGAAACCACAAGTTATTATTATGCCCGAGACACCCAGTCTTTGAAAATGTTCGATTAAATGCGTGGCTCTGCCACCCATTCAACAAATAGTAAACTTGTTTTACGACGAGTTGCTGGTTAACCACGTGCAACATGGCCTGTGTGTTGGGGTTCACAGGTATTGGGAACTGCAGCCCATAACGTTCCCCTGTTGTCTGGAAAAATATGGGCGTACCGCCCTCATGAAATCATCGCCCGCCCTCCAACCGCCCATTCAAAAATTGAAATTTGCGACACCCCTTGAAAATCCTGGCTACGCCCCTGTTCTACTTTGTAGAACTGCTTTTTTCTCCTAGTTTTTAAGCAGTTTCTGGAGAAGTTTCGTTCAGTAGTTATCAGTTATTAGTTTTATTTTATAGAAATAGGCTTCACAATTTCAATTTATTATCATTGTTATCTTAGAAAAGAGTGATTGAGTTTGTTCAAAGACTTAGAAGAGAAAGACGTCGCAGCGCATAATTATGCAAAATTATCTCTTTGTTCGGACAAAAGAAATTTTTCCCCTTTGATCTAACGCAATGTCAATTGAATACTATACATGGTCGGGAAGTCCCAGCTCCGAGGTTGAGATTTTTTTTATTTTGGTCACGTGATCGTTTCGTATGTGCAGATTTCGGCGGGAAACGAGTTTGCTACTTCAGGACTAAGCAGAAAATAAAAACAAACTTCATTCTATCCTTGGAGATAAATCAAACAAGATGGCTGAACACTTTGAAACTGCTGAGATAGTCGAAACTGACTTTGAATTTGATGTTTTGGATCTCGAAGAAGATATTTCCATATTTTTTGAGGTAGTAGACGAAGCTTTAGCATCTAGTGAGGTTGTTGAGGGCATGGTGGATGAGATCTCAACGAGTGAAGTCGTAGAGAATGAAAAACCACCAGAATTTGTGTGTCAGTATTGTGAGAAGGTCACAAAATCCAAAGGGGGGCTGACAAGGCATATGTCAAGCATACATGCACAATATCACTATGATAACTACTACAGCTCAAAGTTAGATGCTAGCTCTTTGCATGACTTGGTCAAGAAGGCTATATCATCTGGGTCCCGGTCACCAATCCGTCCCAAGAAAATCTGAAATTTTTCTGAAAAAAAAACTTAAAATTTTGAAATAACTTTTATATCAAAATGATCCCCTACCTATGAGTTATCAATGTCTAAGTTTTCCTGGCAATTGCTCAAACAGCGTAAAATTTACGGCATATGGAGTTTGAAGACCGGCTTACTTTTTTAAACTGTACGAAACACCGGCTATACCCTTATAACTTTATAAAAAAGAAGATTGGAAACTTTTTTTTGTTGAAATTACAAGTCCTGTAAACTGTTAGCTCCAAAATTTATTTAATCTAATAAAACTAAAGAAAACCGTACGAAACATTTTTTTTGTAAAACGCGCCAAAGGCAATGAAGATGAAAGAAGCTCTTCAGTCTTGATGTTTTCTGGGAAAATGAAAAGAATTTAAGGTGTAAAACTAGATTCAAATGCTTCTAAAATATATTACTGAAAAGAAATATGATTCCAAAATGTTTAAATTAAATCAAAAAAAATTGAAATTCATCACAGTCAAATTCAAATTAATAGGAATGAATTGTTGTTTATTCAAATTCTATAGTTAATCAAGATCATAAAAAAAGTCAATAGTTTTTTCCTAGCTTTTAGCTGAGGAGGTAGCCGGTTCGATTCCTGCCACTTTCTATCAAGTGTAGCTCATTGGATAGAGCACTTCAGCTTCAAAGCATTACAAAGAACAAAAAAGGATTTTGAATGCTGAATTAGTTTTGTCCTTGTTACTCTTCTGTGCTTTCTTGGTAGGGAGTTAATTATGACCCCTGAATTTTATGATATTTTTTCTGGAGTTTCCCATCCCTACTAATACTTATAAAATGTCTTTCGGGTTCTATTACCTTTATCGTCTAGTTCTTTTGTCCAAGGGGTAACAGGACACTTGTAAACTTTTTCATAATATAAACATTTAGAGTTATTTTCAAACTCTTGGGCAAGATACCAAAAGGCAAATTCAAACATTTGACTAAAGATTGGATTGTTACCTTTACAAAGTACTTTACATTAAACTACCTTGAGGTAAAAAAATTTCAGTTAAAAAAGTTAAAAAAGACATCTCATTCATTTTCCAACATTATTGTTTCCTGCTGCAACTCTTTTGATGACTAAGCTAGGCGAGAAAATAGTTTGTTTTTATAAAACCCCAGAATCAGAGCCTCCTAAAGAAAATATTGTTATCAAACCCATCTCCAAGGTGGAGACTCCCCCATGAATTGATTTTAGTAAGAAATCAGCAATTTACAGTCATCTATTTTTTGTGTGTCAAAAGTTAAATTTATTCTCTCAAGAATGTTTTATTCTATTGTATGACAAATTGAGGAATGTCCAGGGTCAAACCTGTATTAGGTACTTGCTTTATGCACTATAACAGGTAAGTTTGTAAATTGGCACTACTCACCTAATAGCCAGCAACTCCTCATATTTGTTAAACAATGAGAAAGAAAACAGACAAGACTGGGACCGACTCAGATTACCTTTATATGCAGGTGTATTAAAGTACTTGACGTAAAAAAAATCTTCCAAAGTTAAAAAAGATATCTCATCCCTTGCTCTGAGGATTGAATCCTTGGAACAAGAAAAAAAATCTCTTTCTCCTTTTTAAATAAATGGAAGAGAACCTTTTTTGTCTTTTTCATAATTAGCAGAAAATGATGCTGTTTCCAAAAATCAAACAACTCTATAATTTAATTTTAATTTTCAAAATGATTTCATTTAGGTTTGTTAAATAATTCAAAAATTCAATATGTACAAAATAGATTTAACTATTAACAGGTATAATTATAAAACAATAAATATATTAAATTTTGTACAACTTTGTCAAAAATAACTTAATTAAGAAAAACATGACCAAAAATTGACTACTACTATATCAGACTACAAAATTTCCAATCAATTTAAAGTTCACACGTCACATGTGAACACAGCTTTACTTTAAGGATCTATAAACCTTTTCAGGATTTTGTTGCATGTATGGAATTGGCAGAAAATGATGCTCGATATTCGCTAAAAAACTGAAGAAACCGTAATCATAGGCATCTGCTGAATATAAAGAATACACGTTTTTTTATAAGAACAAACTACAGAACATAAGAACGTAAGGCTCCTATGGCCATAATATTAAGGAAAAGTTAGGTACATTAAAGCTTTGCAGGCTGTAAAATACCTGATTTTTTAGGAAAATAGCCAAAAATAAGAACACGTTAAGAACATTTTTAGGCTTTAAACTCAAAAGACTTTGGATATTCTTATAAAAAAACGTGTAGGGAACAAAAGTTAAAAATTGACGAACTGTTTAAAGAAAATGCAGAGTTAAAAGAGAAGGCAAAATTTCAACGGACAAAAAGACTACTGAATTACTGGACAAAAAAATTTGACAAGGACAGAAGGAAAAGATTCATTTCCTAATTTGGACGCAACAAGAAAAATTGTAAATATACCACCAAAGCAAAACAAACCCGAATCATATAAAATGTAAAAATTAAAATCTATATGGGGGATAAAAAGGATAAGTTACTGGTGAGAAAATAGGAAGAGGAACTGGAACAATAGGAACAGGGACAGGATACAGATGAGGTTGAGGATGAGCGTTGAAGAAACCAGGTTGAATGAATTGAGGTGGGAAGTGTTCTTGTAGTGGTGGTCTGTTTTGCTTTGCTTTATGTTTACGATTTTTCTTGTTGTTTTTCTTTTTCCATTTTTTAAAAGTTCTGTCCTTGGGCTGGCTTTGATTATCTTTTTTGTCTGTAATGTCATTGTTGTCCGTTGGTTGTCCTTGTACTTTCTCTTTCAACATCGCATTTTCAATTAAAAGTTCGTCAATTTTCAACTTGCGTTCTCTATTCTTTGCATTTTGTCGATGTCGACGATTACGGTTTCTTTCAGTATTTTTCTTTTCATCGAGTATATGTCTGGCATCATTTTCAGCCAATTCCGTCTCAAATGCGTCGTCTTTGTATGAAATTTCAATCATTTTTCACTAAAAAAGAAAGTAACAGAAAATTACATCGAAGAAAAATTAATAAAGGTCATAAGATTTATGAGTTCAAACAAACATATCACTTGAGGGAGTCCATCCTACTTTGTCAACACCCTACCCCTAGCTACCCTTGACTTTTATTGTCAGTATATGACCAATTTTTACAAATGAATGACACTCCTAGACTTTGGACTAGGCAATGGTGAGTTACCTCCCTCAAGTGAAACCAGGAGGTACACAAATAGTACTTTTAGGGAATACTCCCACTAAACTACACATTGTAGAGGCATGGCAAATCATACAAATCATACAAACTAACTTTTCTAAGAGATCTCTTATGTCTTTTGTATAAATTGTGATTATCAGGCAAGTACCATCCATAAAGTCGAACCGTAAATTCCAAAGAAGTATTAACAATAATTTCAAATTTTGGAATGGAAAATTTCGAATTTTCAAGTCTGTAAGTTACAAAAGATTGATCTGCAGTGGAGAGCACTTTCCAGTTTGGAAGTTCCCATTTTGAACAGTAAGACACAAACTCATCAAAACTTTCATATACATTTTCAACAACAGCAGTAGGGTTTGGGTCTGAAACTAGCAAGGGCAGGGGATCTCGAACAAGTTGCCTGCGAACTGTAGCAGCTTCCTTCTCAAATGATTTCTTTGGAAGATTTTCAGTAGGCAAGGCAAAAAGTTTGAGCTTCCTTAATCCTGTCCTTGTGTATTCAAAATCAGACTCGGTGAAATGCAGGGAACATAACCAGACCTTCGACTCATCTATTCTACTTTGAAGGCACTTGTCAACAACACGATACTTTTTAATAATATCAACCAATTGCTTTTTCCAATCCCTATCTATTGCTTTGGAAGGTAATTTAAACAAACTAACTCCTTTGTACTGAGGTAAACCAGAATAGACAGGACAACCAGGAAAAACACAACAAGTCCCACTCGTTCTCACCATTTTTTTGAGGTTGTTTTTATTTTTTTTTTGTTTAGTTTTTGTTGTGTTGGTGATCAGTAATAAATTATAATAAATAATAATAATCAAAAATTTCAGTCTTGAAGTAGCACCTTCGTCTTGTCGCCTCGCCGAATTCTGCACATACGAATCGATCACGTGACCAAAATAAAAAAAAATCCAACCTCAAGTTCCGAACCAAGCCGATTTCCTGACCATGTATATTTCTAGTGACTATGTCTAACGTTAGTTTCCGACAAGATCCAAAAAAATGGCCGCCAAAAATCGAAGGCCACCAAATTTGGAACTACTCGTCCATGTAATTTTGCTAATTATGGTCTAATTATCATGATATATGTCAAGAAATTGGATTGGTTTGATTTTAGAATAATTATATTATGAAATAATTTTATTTGAATGAGGAAATCTGGTCAAAACATCGAGATTTTATAAAAACAAGATGGACGCTTGTCTTTGGTGATAAAGGTAAGGTACTACTTAAAATGGGTCTGAAATAGATATTTAAAGTTTTTTTTTGTGATTGAAAATAAATTTCTAGCATTGCAAAAGGGTTAAAGTTTCAAATTATGAAGGACTCTTTTGTGGCCTGGCTCTTTTCAGACTGGCCTGGCTCACTTTTTACATGGGTTAAATTTGGGCTTATATGTTGAAAGAGAGACAAATGGCTGTATATTTTGATGGTAAAGCTGCTTATTTCTTATTCGAAATCTCTCTAAAAGTTATAAATTATGAGTACCTGTTAGAAAGAAATAATTATTAGAGGTTTAGGGCGCCTAAAATTTTGAATTTTAAAAGTTTTTTGGAACAAAAATCTCAGAATTTTACTTCCATCATGGAGGGCCATGTGAAGCTGCTTGAAAGTTTATGTAGAATCTGTGGAAAAACAATCAAATGTGACAAGGGGAGGAATGCTAAAAATGCCATAGACTATGTAGAAGCTGCAAAGCATTTAGATGTATTTCTTAATGATGATGTTGAAAGTGTCCATCCAAAGAAAGTTTGTGAAAGTTGCCGAAAGACCCTTTCAAAGATAAACATTGCTTTGAAAAAAGAACAACAGTATTGCCCAAAAGTTGAAGTGTTTTGTTTTAAACCACATACTGAAAAGGGATGTTTGATTTGCCACCATAAGAAATCATCTGTAGCTGCTATATGTAGGAATAGAGTGCTGAAGCAGGTTAACCAGTACTCTGAGTCAAGTTACTGTGTAAATGGTGATAAAACAAGCCTTTTTGAACCTGCTGAACAACATGTTGATAGTAAAGATGCATTTTCACCCATCACAGTTAAAGATTTTGCTGAGCAATTGGGCTTTGCTTTGGTTACGTCTGATGATAATACACGTGTCATGTATGCAATATTTGTTAGGCGAGATTCACCCTATTTGCAAATTCGTAGTCTTTTAACAGTCACTGTGACTAATGACTGTTGCTGGAAAGTTCACATCGATGACAAAGATGTAACTTCAGAAGAGATTTTCAGTAGTTTTAATGAAGTCCTAGATGAAGATAGCTGTAAATCAATCCTCTCTTTATGTACTGAGGCAGTATTCTGTTCTGGAAACGAAGATTTTGCTGATTTGTGTGAGAGCAGAAGGGAAGAAGGGAACAAAGTTATGTTTAAAGATAGACAGGACACAATAATTGCACGTGAATGTCAAGATGTCATTTGTATGGCATTGGGGTTAGAATCAACAATTAGACACAATTCTTGCAAAATGCTAATTGCACCTTCGAAAAACCAATCACGATGTGACATTTGTACCCAATATCGTTTGACACTGGCTGCTTTAAAATCAAAAAACAAAAAAGGAAACGTCCCTTTTGCTAAAAGAGACTTTGAAGTACCTGCTTCTTCTTCAGTTCCTCATAAGTTTATGAACAATAAACAAATGCAAAGTAAGCTTACTAACAGAAAAATTGAAAATCATGCGTTGAAAAAGGAAAACAAACAATTAAGAGAGAGAATAAAAAATCTCATCGAAAATGAAGGAGTTGGTACTGGTGACGACATGCACAATGCCTTAAATGAAATACTAAATGAAAAGAAAGCCTCGAGAGCAAAAGACTTTCAATTTCCTGAAGGATCTGCAATGGAAATATTATTTGAAGAACAAATGAAAACTTCTAAATTGTCAAGTGCCAAACAAATGCGATGGCACCCACTTGTTATAAGATGGTGTCTTGGCATTTACCACACTTCACCAGCTGCATATGAGTTTATCAAAAAGTCTTCTTTTTTAAAATTACCTCATAAAACAACCCTGTTAGACTACACGCTATACACCACACCTGGCTCTGGTTTTAATGCAGATGTTCTACAGCGCTTGTACGATGAAGCAAATGTTGAAAATTTACAACTACACCAAAAAAAC
Organism: Clytia hemisphaerica; assembly: GCF_902728285.1. NCBI lineage: Eukaryota > Metazoa > Cnidaria > Hydrozoa > Leptothecata > Clytiidae > Clytia > Clytia hemisphaerica. Next base: position 2,416,636 of record NW_027103595.1, on the reverse strand, counting down.
ATTTCATTACTATTTGATGAAATGAAAATAAAGGCTGATCTTGTCTACAACAAGACAACGGGTAAATTGATTGGTTTTGTTGACCTTGACAAAATAACAAATGAAATTGAAAAGTTAGAAAGAGTCTGCTCCAAAGATGTTTCACAAGATAAGGAAATTGCGACCCACGTCATGGCTGTAATGGTTTGTGGAATCTACACAAACTTTCAGTTCACCATTGCATATTTCCCAACTAAAGCAATAACCTGTGATGTGATATTCCCTATTGCTTGGAATGCAGTTTGTTCAGTAGAGTCGATTGGTCTACTTGTCAGGTGCTTCATATCTGATGGTGCATCATCTAATAGGAAGTTCTATAAGTTACATTTGAAACCTGGTTCCAAAGAGCTTCCTTACTTTGCAATCAACCTGTGCAATAAGTCAAGAAAAATTTACCTAATCTGCGATGTGCCCCATTTGATAAAAACAGTTAGAAACAATTGGGAAAATTCTCATGGCAACAGGAATTCTAGAAATTTGATTGTAAGTGTTTATGACATAAAAGTATCAAAATTTTATACCTTGCTGAAAAAGTCCTAAGATTTCATTATATTTGAAAATAGGCTTTGAGAGTCAAAAATTGCATTAATTAACATTTAATTCAAGTCTTACAGTACAGAATTTGTTATTATGTTCGTCATTACAGATTAAGATTATTACTACCTTTCAGTTCAACAGTTACTCGATTAGCTGGGGTCATCTTGTCTCACTAAAGAATTATGATTCAAATCCAACAACTCCTGGTCTATACATGACAAAGCTTAGAAAAGAACATGTAAAGCTGACACCTTCTTCAAGAATGAAAGTTAGGCTTGCTGCACAGGTTAGTTTGAATAGTTCACAAGATTTTTATTTGAAATGTTGTGCAATTGAAAATTTAGACCAACTGCCCATATGCTATACCAAACTAAGCATAGTCATATTTTCTCAATAGTAATTTTGATTATTTTAATTCTTTTAAATCAACATTAACTGCAACTGGTTATTTCTGTTTCAGGTTCTCAGTACAACTGTTGCAAACTGTTTGAAGTATAGAAACAATCCAGAAACAAAGGGTACAGAAGAATTCTGTCGAAACTTCGATTATTTTTTCGACTGCCTCAATGGGCAATATGAAAGGCAAGGCATTGTTACAAAGAAGCCAGCACTAAACCCATACAAATCAGTCAACGATCCTCGTTTTGATGTGAGTGAAATTTTAGATAGTCACAATTGACATTTTCAGATTAAAGTACTTTTCTTCGCATAGGATGTTCGGATTTTGGAGTTAAAATGTTCAAGAAATTTTAGTTTTTCTGTTATTTATTAACATTCTATAAACTTTTTTCTACCTAGTGGCTAGAGAAGGACTTCATTAAAGATTACATTATACAATGGCAAGAAGAAGCAAAATCACAAATACACTTGACAAAGAAGGAGAGAAACAAGCTATGTTTGAGCCAACCCACATTTGAAGGATTGCAGATCACAGGTTAAATTTCCTTGACCAAGTTTTTGGTATCATATGATTATTTTTCTTCAGTTTTTTTCTACCGTGGTATAATATCAATAATCAAAATTCTTTTTTCATGATATTTCAAGAAAAATGTTTTCAACAGCTGAGTACAAAAGGTAAAAAAATTCAATGTTTTAAAATTTTGACGAGTTATAGAGATTATTGAATTGTTTATAATTGTTTAATTTTTGTTCATTCTACAAATATTTAGTCAAGTCAACAGTGCGACTAATCAAAGATCTTCTTTTGGAATACCCTGGCTTTTATGTATTAAGTGGCAAATTTTCTCAGGATCCCCTTGAACAGCACTTTTCAGCACAACGAAGGAAGTGTGGTTTCAATACAAATCCAACAGAGGACCAATATGCTCACAGTGAACTTGGTTTGCACAGTGCAAAATCTAAGAATGTTGCAAGTTTGAATGGAAACTGTACCATACCTAAGGAAAATCAACAACAGTTCATGGAAGATGTCGGCATACCCTTGAAGCGTCGAAAGCGCAAATAAAGGTCTTTCTGTTCTTTTTTTAGTTTTTAACTTAGAGATTTTTGCAGGGATCTAGGTTCAAAATCTCAAATTACCATTTTATTATGGTGTTTTGAAAATCAAAATCATACAATACAACTTTTTTAAACTATTCTTACACCATTCACTTATACAACTATTCTTACACTATTCACTATACAACTTTTTTTATACTATCTATATACTAAAAGTCTAATTCTCTATGAGCCGTGGGGTGGCCATTATGGATTTTTGAGATGGGGGTTCGAGAGTTACGTGACCGACTGTTTGGATGGGTGGGTGGTCAGGGGAAGAGTGTGAAAATTAGCGTTTTTTTAAAGAAGTCGTTGTAGTGCAAATCTTTCGCAAATTTAAAAACCCACTTTCCCGTGGAAATAATTGACGTTTCTTGGTTTTTTGGGACCCTTGGGGCATAAGCTACCCGTTCACCGCAAAAATTCCAAAATTCGCGAATTGACCGTTGACAACATTAGGGGTAAAGGGACCCAATGACGTCACAGATTTGGGAAAAACTTGAAAATGCAATATCTCGAGTTTGAAAAGGAGTTGGGAGGTCGGTGACCCCTCATTGGATCGAGAATTTTATGGAGAATAAGGTGGGAGAGTTTATATGGCTTGAGTATGACTTTAAAATTTGGCTGAATTTTTAGGCGTTTTCAGTTGATGACGTCATCAAAACAGGAAAAATGCGATATCTCGAGATTGGATAGGAGCTGGTTAGTCGTTGACCCCTCATTTGATCAGGAGTTTAATGGAGAATAAGTTGGGAGGGGTAAAAGTGGGTATATAGAAACTTTAGAAAATAAATATATTCAAATTGGGGCATTTTGGGTCCGATGACGTCATCAAAACCTAAAAAATACTTTATTTCGAGTTTGAGAAGGATTTATGCAATGATTGACCCCTCATTGGATCGGAAATCATCAAGAGAATCTTTTGGATGAATGACAAATTGATTTCAGTGAAGTGAAAAGTTTATTATCCTTTCGATGACGTCATTTAAGGCCCAAATGACGTAATATAACATGAAATTAGCGATTTTTCGAATTTTGATCGGTCTTAAGTGGCAATTTTTCGTTCTTTGGGATTAAATCAGTCTATAGTTTCCCCTTTACTGTCCAAAGGGCTTATGATGCGTTCAGCTTATCTTATCCTCGGCGGGTGCGACGCCGGGTGACGGCTAGTTCTTACACTATTCACGCTTTTTGCAACAACACAACACTGTTTTGTTTCATTTTCATTACTGAAATAAAGTCACAAAATTTAAAAAATTTTCTGTGTCGTGTGTCCATGTCATTTTTCATAATTTATAGTATCAAAAGTGGTTTTCTGTATACCTATCAGGTACCAGGGTGAAATTTGATTATTGATTAGCTTTAAGTAAAAAATTTAGAAAAACTAACAGAGAGTTTGTTCAATTTGACAATCTAATACTATTAGGACAAGGTGAAGCGTGATGCTACAGATCAAATCTGTGTTTTGTCTGGACTCACCAACCTTTTTAATTATAAAGGTACAGTCTGTTTATTGCAACAACTCTTTAAATTTAAAACCTCATTAGAGTTAGAGTTAGTTATCTTACTGTCATTTATGATATAATGTTGCCTATTGAAACTTTTTGCTGATTAATTTCAGAGAATGAAACATTATTTTCTACTTTTTGTTTGCAGTTAAGGTTCGGCCCTGTATGTAACCAAATCAAAAAACGAGACCAAAGTTATTGTTGGTGGTTATTGTGTTTAGAACACTGCTGAGTGTATTTGATGTTGCACAAAGAAAGGGTTCAAATTGAAATTTGAGTGAGTTCTATGCAAGTGTATACATTTGGATGCTAGAAGTTAAGAGCCACTTTAGAAAGAAAAAATAAAGCAAAGAAAAAACTTGCTAGCTCAAAATAATAATTTAGACATTGTTATATTGGGCAAAAATTTGTGGAAGAGTATGTTATTATTATTATTTGTTTATAATGATATCTACAAAACTTAACTAATATAAGGCACAAAATTATAATTTATTACTCTTGACTATCTCTATAGAGAGGATAATTATCTTCTTTCACAATCCCCTTTTGAAATTTTAAAAATTACAAAAGGAGAAGATTAATAGAAGCTTACTCTCTTTTTTGTTTATTTTCTAAACAATAGTTAGTTTACACAATTTGTTAAAAAATACACCTCAATGAAAATTAAATTAAGTAAGTTTCAAAATTGAAGTTTGATTTAGACTCCTTGGTAGTCTCTGTTTGTTGGATAGAGCAAGTGACTGAGCTGAGGACAAAAAACAACTTAAAACAATGAAATGACACAGAATAATGGGTGTGATTTCGGGACAATGAAAGAATTAAATTTAAATTAGAAGAACTAAGCTAATATATTAGCTTGGTTAGCTTGTTTGCAAACAAACTTGATAAAAACATGCATTCTTTGCACTAGGCAATAAAAAAAGTTTGTTATTAAAGGAAAATAATAAAATCTACGTTATTCCCAATTTTTAAATATGACCAACTTTTTCTCTTTATCAGGTGTTTGTATAAGTGTAGTGAACACTTTTTGAACGGAGGATAGACATTACGCCTGACATTCAGGACTGAAAACAAGAGTACTAAAAAGAGCACTGCATTCTAAAGCTAACGTATTATTTCATGACATTCTCTTTGTGCTTTTTAGATTTTCTCCTTCCTAAACAAGAATTTCACAAAAAATTTAAATAAACAGATTGACAAATCCTTCAAGCAGAAGGAGGTATGGAGGTATGGGTTAATGGATTGAAATTTACTCGGGGGGGGGGGGGTACTAGGGCAAGATGGGTTACGGGGATGCTCCGCTGGTCAGGGTACCTTTTTTTACCTCCACGAGTCCCAGGTAGGGTCGCAAAAACACCAAAATAGAAAAATCAGTCCCTCGTAGGGTGCCTATTTTTGGAAAATTTGGGGAAAAAGTAGAAAATTTGAGAAAATTTTGGAATTTCAGTCCCATTCAGGGTCACTTTTTTCGCAAATTTCGAGTCCCACGTAGGGTCCATTTTTCGAAGCTCAGCGGAGCACCCCTGTCGGTCGACAAGGGTAGTACCCCCCCCCCCCGGGAAATTTACTCACTAGATTTAGATTTAGATTTTGTGCTCTTTTTTGCATTCAGCTGCTTTCTATGAGAATGTTCCCCTTTCTCTGAAACCTTATCTTTATACTGACTTCTAAGACCATCAACCCAAGCTCTGACAAATGCCTTTCCACGAATGTCAATCCATCGAGCTATCACCAATTTGAAAAGGTTTTCCTTCTCAAAGGATTCCAAGTTATCACCTTTCATTAATTCATCCCATCTATATATGAGATACTTTCGCTTGTAAATTTTTTCTTGGATAACCTTTTTCAAATTTTCACCTGCATAGTTATTCAGTGTGACAGGATTAAAGACATCTCTCACTGAATATTCCACGGTACGAAAAAACAAAAAGCAATTGTCATTGACATCCACCAGTCCACCTCTATTCTGTAAGTCAACCCACTTGTCTTTAAACTCAAAGCACTTGGCTTCACGTGTTTTGATGCTCCACGTTTTGATGGCATCAACAAATTTTTCCCCCTCTTCCCTTTTTTTATAATATTTTGTTGCAGAATGTGCAATAAAGCCTGCAACATACTTAACAATGTTCTGTTCTCTATCATCCATCTTTTCTCCCATTGGTATTGATGTTGTTGACTCTTCATGCAGTGATAGATACGATTCTATGTTTTCAGTGATCAATAATTCTAACAATTTAGAAGACAACTTATACACAATTAAGTCAAAGTTTGCTACTGTTGAGATTTGGCGTAACGGTATCCAGTCAATTGTACATTGTTCAGAGGAAATATACGTATAAAACTTTTGCCACATCAATCTTCTTCCTTCTGAAATCAAAGGTGTAGTTGGTAAGCATAGTTCTACCATCTCGTAAATTTTTAGTAGGATTGTTTTGAATTGTTCTTGAAAAACTGATAAATTGGCAATCAAGTTATTCAGAGTACATTTTCGTTTTTGAATAGTACATTGATCACCAATAAAAAATGATCTGTCGTCTTGTAAACAGCTGAGAGCACTCTTCCACAATTTTTCAGACTTTTCTTGTACATCATCAGCAGACAGTTTTAGAACTATGTTTGGAATTTTCTTGGTTGCATCATTGATTTTATCACAAATTCCAGTATGGACCAGGTTGAGATTTTGATCAATGCCATTCTTTATTGACTTGACTAGTTCATCAGGAATGAAACTTATCAGTACTTCATCAAGGTCATCATTAAAATACCCAGGTTCAGCCATCCTTGAAGCAAACAGCAGTCAAAAGTTATCAAATGCTTGTATTTCCAAGAAATTTGCTTGTACTTTTCTCTGAAAAATCTTTCATCGCTAAAAAAATTTTTTTAATCTAGTTTTTTCTGCTGACTCAGCATTTTTCAACACGGGACAATCCAGTAAAAAAATCTATATCTGTGCCGTATAACTAAGGTGAAACAATGGTGCGACGTCTTCCTTTCTCTAAGTCTTTGGTTTGTTTAACAGTATTAAGGGGGGAGCTATCAAACGCCTAAAGCTTTTTGAGTCATCTGGTACTAAAGTGCTGAAGTACAATTTTCAAAAAGTTTGACAAAGACAGGCTACGTTGACCAACGTTCATAATTGCAAAATTACTCCTATGATCATTTTTATCATTATTTCTTCCCCAATAGAATACAAAATACAAAATATGGCACAACAATTATACAAATGATGATGAAGCAAAGCTTGCCATACCATGTTGCCAACAACTTTCACTAGCACTACCACCTCATCCAAAGATAACAAGAAAACATTTCGTCAACATTCATTTGAAGATGGCTACCATTCATGAGGCCCCCCCAGCGGACCCAAAATTCACGCCATCACGCCAATTTTTTTTCGATTTCACGCCATCACGCCTGAAAAATTTGATTTTCACGATCACGCCAATTTTTTTCGATTTCACGCCATTACGCCTAGAAAATTTAGTTTTCACGCTCATATTTTGTTATATAAACTTAATTTTTGCCCACATATATGTGTGTTTGGTCGTCAATCAGTTTTTCGGCATTCTCATATGCGTAAGTTAAGATTATATCATTTCTCATACTACACTTCCATGACTATTTGAAACATAACCTCACTTTATTATGAATGGGTATCATACTATCATACTACACTTACACATGACCCTCTACCATGATAACACAATACAAAGTGAGAATACAATATACCCCTCAGGTAATGGTAATTGCAGTAATTTCGGTAATCACGGTAATCACACCCTTACGCCACAACATATCGCCCTTTACAACGCCACACCATAATAAGACAATGTATACAATGTACCCCTCAGGTAATGGTAATTTCAGTAATTTCAGTAATCACGGTAATCACACCCTTACGCCACTGAGGGGTACATTGTATAAGTTGTCTTATTATGGTGTGGCGCTATAAAGGACGATATGTTGTGGCGTAAGGGTGTGATTACCGCGATTACCGAAATTACTGCAATTACCATTACCTGAGGGGTATATTGTATACTCACTTTGTATTGTGTTATCATGGTAGAGGGTCATTTGTAAGTGTAGTATGATAGTATGACACGCATTCATAATAAAGCGAGGTTATGTTTCAAATAGTCATGGAAGTGTAGTATGAAATATGTAAGTCGTCGCTTGTTACGCTTTGTATAGCACGAAGTAGATAGGGAAAGCCACATGTCGTCATTCGTGACAAATGTAACATTACTTGAATACGTGTATTAGTGAAGTATTTTTCGAAGTGTTTTTCAGTCCACCATAGATTGTAAAATTGCCCCTCTGTTTTTCTATTCTTGACACAGGGGTCAAATTCCAGTTTTTTTGGGTGTTTTCGATAGGAAAAATGACGTAATCTTGACTTATGCATATCAAAAATTGTTGGACAACTGGTCATATCAAAGGGCACCGGTTTGAGGGCTGAGGTATATTTGAGTAAATTGACACAGCCCACCATGGTTGAGCAACGGAGAAATTTTTTGAATTTTGAAGGGTTCAAAGTGCTATTTTAGGACCCATTTCAATTCAATTTGAAAATAATTCATGTAAAAATAATGGAAATCTTTTAAAAGTACAAGCAACTTGAGGGGCCATGCCCCCTGGTCCCGGGTCCCATGGGCATTAATTGTGAATTAGCGTGAATAGTTTTCAAAAGGGGGACGAGGAGGCGCAACCATGGTTTGCGCCGACGGGAGAAATTTTCAATTTAGTATGGCTAAAATCGCCCTCATTTACTCTCTTTTTCCAAAATATGGTTTAAACATCACAGGATTGCTTTGATCAATCTGCTTAAAATTACACCTCATAATAAACCTGTTGCTTCTTTGTGTTTAAGGATTTGCTACAAATATATGTTTTCCTGAAATAAAAGATCTGAAATCTTTTGATGCATCTATAAGAATAAGCATCTAAGAAAGAGAGGAGAATGTTAGTTACGGAGGAAGCGCAACCAAGGTTTGCGCTGACGGGGAAAATTTTCAATTTTCGACCCAGCATTCGACTTTATTATTTTGAAGACTAGCTAGCAACTGCTAAAAACAATCGGAAGTTACAAGGATAAATGGCAGATGAATAGAACTGTTTGCACCGTTTCTTTTATGTTTTAAAATGAGATCTATAGGAGACCCTATAGGAGGCCCACCATAGTTGGGGCCGACCAAGAAAATTTTGAAATTTAAACCCTCTAAATTGGCTAAAATGGACATAGAAATACGATTCAACTAATAAATATAATTTTCACGATCACGCTGAACTGCAAATTTCACGCCATCACGCCTAAAAAAACTCGATTTCACGATCACGCCGGCACTTCATTTTCACGCCATCACGCCGTTTTTTTCAAAATTTCACGCCATCACGCCACGAAAAACCCTCCATCACGCCATCACGCCAACCGCTGAGGGGGCCTCATTCATTACCAGGCTCTCCATGGACTCCCATAGCAACTGCACCAACACACCATTTTGGTAACAATACAATGCCTTCATCAGGAGCTGAGTTTTTGCCTCCTTTAAACTCGTCTTTTATTAATAGAGATACTACAACTACTTTGGATGGTCGAGGCATATTAATTGAAAGGATTAAAGTGGCTCAGCACACGATTGACAGTTTATCAGCTAAAGTGTTTTTCTTTGAAAACGAACGTATCCTTTTGAAGGAAAAGAAAGAACAATTTGAAGCCGGATATTACAAACTTGTTGAGGAGAATTCGAAATTGTTGAACGAAAAAATTTATAAAGATACACTGGGCGAAATAATGTCTTTCAAATCGTCGGAAAGATGTAGGAAGGTCACATTTCCACACCTTTCGACAGAGTTGAAAGTTGGTCTTTCAACAAAAATTGGAAAGATGTGCACCTTACCTTTCAACTTCTTTCGACCAGATCATCTTCCCATCTTTCCAAAAAAGTTGAAAGACGACCTTCTCAAACTTTCAAACAGGCTGGGAAAATGAAATTCCCAACTTCCTAATATGTTGAAATTTCATATTCTGACATCTTTCGACAGGTTTTAAAGTTGGTCTTTCAACAAGGATTGGGAAGTTGTGCACCTTACCTTCCAACATCTTTCGACCAGATCGTCTTCCCAACTTTCCAAAAAAGTTGAAAGACCACATTCTCAAACTTTCAAACAGGCTTGAAAAATTAAATTCCTAACTTCCTAATATGTTGAAATTTCATATTCCGAAACTTTCTAAATACTTTAGAAGATGATTTTTGCTTTTTTCGAAATCTTTCATTAACAAGTCGTCAAAAGTAAATGAGAGATCTTTTAAATAAGTTGTGTTTATGTGCGGATAAATTTTTTCTGTGACATTAAAACGAATAATTCATATATTTACAAAGCATAGAAAACAGAAAATATGAAACAAAATAGTACGGTAGTGACGACTTTTTGCTAAAAAATTAAGTAGTCTAAATAAAATAATTCTGAATGACAAATTACACGTTTTGTATAAGAACAATTTTATTAGAACACGAGGCTGAAATTTGGCCAAAACCTAAAAACAATTAAGAACAATCTGAGCCTCATCAGCTTTCCGATATTATTAAAACACTAATTTCAACAGATTTTAACTGATTTTTAAGTAAAGAAACTAAGCGGCTAAGAACATCATAAGAACATTTAAGCCTGAAAAATTGCAAAAATTAATAACAGCCTGGCCTGAGCAAGAATTTACTGGTTCTTATAAAAAATGCGTGTAATTTCTATGATTTAATTTCATTTTCAATAATATAATAACTAATCTAAATTATAAGTTTTTAGAATCTTAGTCCCTATTAAGGAATAGATTGGCCATAGGGCTTCAAAGGACATTAAAGGATACATTGAAATTTCTATTCCCGTAAGTGGGAAATACTCGTTAAATACTTTGGGAATGCTTTCTACAATGGAGATCAATTCTACTAAATTATAGAAATTTTTATAAGCATACTGCTGACAAGCATATCCAGACTGATCTCTTGGAAAAATTAAACCTTGCCTATAAAGCATATGCTGAGCCTCAGTTAACAAAGTTTCAAATAATTTGATCTCCTAAATCACAAAAAACAAGCTAGATGCTGAATGGACCTACCTGACGATGACAGTTAGATAGCAATGCAAGGAGAAAAGTTAAAAAAATCAGTCAGAAAACATAGCGTTTAGCGAAAATGCATAACGCAAGAAATTCATCATTGATTGATGGTGGGGGGAGAGGGAAGGGTTAAATAGTTAAGTCGCAAAAATCAGTTTTATTGACAATTGAATCATGCTTGATGGTGAGCATTGTTATCAATAATATTTTTGTATGAAAAACATAGAAATATAAGGAAAAAATTCAATTAAAATCTGCAAAAACGGCGATTTCCGAAATTTTCAACCGGAAAAAAAATTTTCTCAAAAATCGAACTCGGCCATGTTTTGAGCATTGCGAATACGCATCTTTCTGCAAAAAATCAGAAAAAACTAAAAAAAAAAATTCAAGAAAATGTCAAAAACCCGGTTTTTCCGGCGTATTTCCGGCATTTTCGGCCGGAAAAAAATGTTTTTCGAAAATCGGGCTCCGTCACATATAAGGTATTGACATTTAGCATCAGTGTGCAAAATTTCATGAAAAAATATAAAGTACAGCTCAAGAAATTCAAGAAATACCGTTTTCCCGGCGAAAATCCGCTGTTCCGGCGATTTTTAGAAAGTTCCGGCTTCCAAAATCAGTTTTATTGACAATTGAATCATGCTTGATCGTGGACATTGCTATTAATAATGTTTTTGTGTGAAAAACAACGAAATATAAGGAAAAAGTCCAATGAAAATCTGCAAAAACGGCGATTTCCGGCATATTTCCGGCATTTCGACCGGAAGGAAAAAGATTTTTTCTCAAAATCGGAGTCGGCCAAGTTTTGGGCATTGCTAATACGCATCTTTGTGCAAAAAATCAGAAAAAACTAATGATGAAATCTTGATAAAATGCCAAAAAACCGGTTTTTCCGGCATATTTCCGGCATTTTCGGCCGGAAATGATTTTTTTTCGAAAATCGGGCTCCGTCACATTTTGGGCATTGCCATTTTGCATCATTGTGCCAAAAATCAGAAAAAACTAATGAGCCAATACTGAGAAAAGCTGGTAACAGACGGACGAACGGACGAACGGACGGACAGAGGTTAATTTATAGGACCTCCAGGTAGGTCCAAAAATAAGCATAATGTGTAAATTGCACTATTTAAAATACCCTTATACATAAGTATAAAATAAAATTGTGTGATCCCTTTGCGAGTTTGAGAGAGAGAGAGAGCAAACTTTCAATGTTTGGGAAACTGGAATTGATTACTCACATCGTCGTCAAAACGGTTCAACTTATATACCGGGTGTTTCAAAACTATTTCTAATATGTTTTTGATAATTAAAACAAGACTCTCGAATCCGAGTGGTAAGTCAAAATTCCTAGAAAGAAGTCAAAATGGTTCTTGAATGGGAGGATGGTGGAACAAAATTATGGGCGGTGGGGTTTTAGGGAAGATTTGGGCGCCTGAGGGTATTAGCCGTATAAAAATATAAAAACTAACGAAGTAAAAAATATGAAAAATATAAAAATACTGTATAATAAATTAAAAAATTATGCAAATCACTCTAAAAAGATGACACTATGAATAATAAAAGCTATCCCAAATAAACTCTTTTGTGCACAATTATAGGGGAGGGTAGAAAAACCATAAAGTACAAGTCATTATTAAAAACTGATATTAAGATGATTTTCCCAAAATGCCCTAGTCTGAATAAACGTCCCACCTACTTTGTAATTTTTTTTAAAAAATTGTGGACTCCGACATTTTGACAAAATTAATTTCAGGGGTAAACCAAAAGTCTCTCCATTTTCTCAATTTAACATATTCTGGGATATTTTTGAATGCTTTTGAAGAATATTTTCATACCTTAAACACATTATCCAACGAAAAATCTACACAGTAAAAGAAGCATAAATCTGAACCAGACCGAAAATTCTTAAACTCCACCCCACTTTTATTAAATTTTGCAATATTTTATCATAATTTATAATATACTTGGGACCTAGAGTAGTCGAAAATGAAGGTTTTTAAGCCCTTTTCAGAAAAGAATCATTAAATTATATTACGGTGATATTTTCCAAAATTATGACCCACAATCTCACTCCAGTCCTCTGTTTAGTTGTTCACTCATTAGACTGAGGTTATTGTGCTATACAACACGTGATGGTACAGTATTGTCAATCCCTTGAAGATGGTACAGATTGACTCTTACAATTAAGCATCAAAAAATACAAGAATACCTTCTATCATTCAGCAACCAATTATTGCAATGAAAATATTACCAAGTTATTATTTTCGAAGTTGAAACGAACTACCACATGAAGCATATAAATATCTTGATTGCATGGCAGCAACATACATTTTTGTTTTGCAGCATCGTTTTTCAAGTGCATTTCAAAATCAGCCAGTAACTGTCCTTACGTCATGACCCTAATAAAACAAATAGAAATTGAATCAGTATTGAAATCCAGGCATACAAAATGGTGTATAACTAAAAGAGATTTGTAAAATTGTTGATAAGTTATTTACAGCTTTCAATAGACTATAGTAGAAAGACCCTTTAGTAAGACAAATTATTCAGATTGTTTCTATTTCTAAAGAGAGTTACTAAAGGTTACAAAAACCTATTTTCAAAAATATTTTGAACTTAGGTCAAGACTTTGTGTACTGTAACAAAATTTTAGCTTCTTTTGATGTACAATGGAATAGTATCATCAATAGTCTTGTATTACTGGATTATATTACAAAAAATACTTACCTTGTTGTATTTTGTTCCTTGTTCAATGGATAAAATGAATCTATTTCCAATGAAATCCCAAAAACTTCAATGGCTCAATGTCGACACACATTCAATGTATCCTATAAACATGAAAGTTTTATGAAAATTTGACACACTGTAAAGCTTGCCACCTCAGAGTTTAAAAAGTAATTTCTCTGTTCTACACATTTTTTACAAGCAATCAGGCTGCAAAGGCTTGAGGCCTCAAATTTGTCAATTATTTTCCACTATCTCGAAAAGTGACAGCTGTTTTAGATGATGTAACCATGGCCAACTATAGCCCTTTGACCCAATACACATAAATATGGTATAATATTAGGGGTATTCAAAGCAATTTTTTCAGAAAATGGACCAGAATGCTAAGTAACTCTAGGCCTGACTAGAAAATTGGAGTTGCTTATTAAAAAATGTGCATTTAATCATGTCATCTTTTTCCATACAAAAACCAAAACGTCAACATTTCTTTGTTTTTAGACTAAAAAAATATATAAAAGGCCTACCTTCAGCTATGTTATCATTTGATATTCCACGTTAAGTTTAATTAAAATCATTTTTTACTTCAACCATGTTATGACAAAATAAGAATTTTCCAAAATAAAATGATCTGACAGCTTGCTATCCAACCAACCAACTTTTATTTTATCTCCTGAAAATGGAAAGACAACTAGTTAAAACAAAAGTGACCAGCTTTGGTCCAGGGGGATCAAGAAGTTAGTACAAGACATCATACCAGTTGGTACCTGGTGGTGTGTTATGTGAATTTGATTTCCTTACAAAAATCTTAAAATCGGTTTGCAGGTTGTCAGAGAAATTTATTATCTAAAATATTTTCTAAAATGTTGTAATTTCCTAATTGAAAGATGAAAAAATTTAAAGGTTCTAAAGGGTCCAGATATTATTTTATCTGATTATATTCTTTTTATCTGTCACTGTAACGAAAATCTACTTTCAAGGAAAGTACTAAGTGTATACCGTGAGTGGTCCTAAATTTGACAGCCTTGCTTAATTCCAACCCCCCAAATAACGGGTATGAAAAAAATTCTATGTTTGCTTCAGATGCATCCGCGCGGTATACCTATATTGTTTTCATTTTAGTTTGTATCTTTGAAAGACCACGCCAGATTTAGAACCACTCGTGGTATGTGTGATGATGTTACCAGCTTCTTACGAAAAGGCATTTAGATGACATGTCTTGTACTAGCTGCTTGACCCCCTACTTGGTTGATTATCAAGAAGAATTCCTGTATATACATTACACATTATAATAGAAAAAAAATTGGTATTAAAACGTCCTTGGTGGAAAACTTTTGAAAAGGAGGCTTTCACCTAGGGGGTGGGGCACTGATCTAGACAGCCGACAGGGATGTGCCGTTGGAGTTTGAAAAGTGGACCCTGTCAGATATGAATTTTCGGCAAAATTAGGACTCTGTCAGAACGAAAAATTGAAAATTTTTCCCATAGACCTTTTCGCCTTTGCGTCCGCCATATTGAATTGTATGCAAAAATACAGGAACGAAAATGCCGTGGTTGGATTTACTTGGAATGTATGCAAAACATATGCAAGTTTACACAAAGATTAAAAAGACAACAAAGCATCTTATAAATAAATATTATAATCATTAGAACAATAAAAGATGGAATTTCTTAATCCAAAAGGAAATATTTATAGAACAACAAAAGCCTTTTAGGAATTTGTTCTTAAAGACATTGCATATTCTGTTTTCATACCATTAAGAAATTCCACGAAGACGGAGTACACACATCAAACTTTCAAAACACGCAAACTGAAAGCAGTAATTATGACGTCACACTTTCTCAATGTTTTGATTTGATCATTTGGCGGCTCTATTCCCAGGAGAATAATTTGCCGTCAGCCGAATAAGGATTGTTTTTTACCTTCGCGGGTGATTTTTCAGTTTGAGGATCTGTCTAATGTTATGGTCTTTTGAAGTGCTTGTTCTAAGAGATGAGTGAATATAATTGTTTTTAGTTTTCAAGAGAAGCAAATTTAATCTTTCTTCTACAAGATTACACTTTAATATAATGCCAATTATGCATGTAAGTTTTTATTTAATACTTTCTTTTTGCATATGTTTTGCATACTTTCTAAGGGAATTTCACCACGGCAATTCGGCAACCATAATTTTTGCATACAATTCAATATGGCGGACGCAAAGGCGAAAAGGTCTATTTTCACCCTGAAAAGTGGCAAAAATTAATAAAAGTATATAGATGAAAAATTAAAAGATTTTCTGTTTTCCACCCTGAAGATTGTCCAAAATTATCAAAAACTTAAATTTTTGGGAACCTGTCATATACCATGAAATTGGGCAACTTGCATCAGTGGAGGCTAACATGCATAGCTCTCGAATGATTGACCTGGCTGGTTGGTCATTATTAAAATACAACATTAAATCAAAACAAAAATGGTAGAGTACTACTACTAGCAGAGCTGCGTAGTTCATTTGTTTTGAAATTTTTCTGATTTAATTGGTCAGCCGTCTGATGGCTATGGAGCCTAAAAATGGGACCCTGTCACCAGCAGCGAAACATACCCAATTTTGCCTAAGTGCCTCCCCCTGGGAGGCTAATACCCTGAGCTGAAGTTTTTCAAAAGTAAATTATTGTGGAAAATCCATATCATCCACTGGGGGTTAACAGACTATAACTTGAACTGCCCATAGCTTTAAAAAGCTGTGGTGTAGCCATGTGTATACACATACCACACTTCAATCATACTTTTTGTATCCAGCCAGACTGGCACTGGACACAAAAAGTATGATTGAAGTGTGGTTGATAATTAGAAATATATAAAAAGGAGCTCACCTTAGCATCTTTTGATTCCCATTTCATATCTTTAGAATATAGTTTCCATTTGCACTGCATTTTGGCTTTGCTTTGGTTTGCTGTCTTCCTCGTCACACACACACACACTGCCTTCCACTCCACAGCTTCCAGTTTCAAAATTACAAAAAGAAATTTTGCCGGCAATCATAAACCGTAACATTCGAAAATAATCTAAGTTTTTTTCCGGGGGTTTGCAAAAGTACTTCCAATGATGTGGATATTATATTTACAGTATTTAACCAAAAACTGTGTATGTAATACACTTAGAACAATTTCATTTCACAAGAAATTTAGATATTTTAGTATCTTCTTGTGTTTTAAACGTCAAAAATTATGCTTCAAATAGTCTTTTTGATCCCCGGTAATCATCAGTGCGGACTTTGGTTCGTAAACGTTTTGGCGCGTCCTTCTTTCAGCATCATGGAAAAACCAAGAGAAGTTCATTATCATCTTTCGAGAAGTTGAAAGACGTCGAAATACGAGCGTCGAAATTTTTGCTTTTTTTATAAGAAGAACCAGAAAATTTTGGCTCAGGCTGGGCTGTCTGGACTGTTCTTAATTTTTCGAGGTTTTTAGCCTTAACTGTTCTTACGATTAGTTTTTTTCCTTAAGAAATTAAAATGGCTTAAAATCTCTTAAAACCCATTAAAATCAGCAAACTCGTGTTCTTTTAAAATTGTTCCTATAAAAAAGCGTGTATTTAAAAGATATTAAACATTAAACATTAAACGTAAAAGTGTAAAAGTTCGCCTTTCGAAAAGTTGGAAGACGTCGATATACGAGTTTTAGACATCTTTTTGAAAAATTGAAAGTTTCTATTTCGAAACTTTTGAAAAACAGAGAAGTTCGTGGTTCGTCTTTCGAAAAGTTAAAAGACGTCGATAAATACGATCTTTTAAAAAAATTGAAAGTTCAAATTTCGAAACATTTGAAATACAGAGAAGTTCATCTTTCGAAAAGTTGAAATACGTCGATAAACGACTTTTCGACATCTTTTTGAAAAATTGAAAGTTCATATTTCAAAACTTTTGAAATACAGAGAAATTCATCTTTCGAAAAGTTGAAAGACGTCGATAAACGACTTTTCGACATCTTTTTGAAAAATTGAAAGTTCATATTTCAAAACTTTTGAAATACAGAGAAATTCATCTTTCGAAAAGTTGAAAGACGTCGATAAACGACTTTTCGACATCTTTTTGAAAAATTGAAAGTTCATATTTCAAAACTTTTGAAATACAGAGAAGTTCGTCTTTCGAAAAATAGAAAGTTGTAGGAAGATGAATTTTCAACAAAATTCAACAAACTTGTAAGTTCGTCTTTCCAAATCTTGGAAAAATAGAGAAGTTCATCTTCCTAAAAGTCGAAAGACATCGAAAGTTGAGCTTCCAATATCTTTCAACAAATTTGAAACTTCATCTTTCGAAAATTTTGGAAATTTGTCGAAAGTTGATCTTCTCAACATCTTTCGAAAATGGAAAGACAAGATTTCGCCCAGTGATACTTTGTTAAAAAAGTTAAATTTGATGGAGGAAGAAATTGGAAAATTATTAAAAACGCAGGAAAATTTACAAGAGAAATATAACGAGCAATTGCATTCGATTGACAGATATAAGCGTGATAATACGAACCTGAAGGATGAGGTTGAGGCCCTCAAAAAGGTCAATCAGGAGATCCATTTGGCGGCTACAAAAGATACAGCGTCCTTAGAACGGATAAGAAATAGCGAAGAAGAAATGAAGAACCAATCTATTGTTTTGCGAATTGAGAAAGAGACTTTGGGTTCTGAGGTCGATCGTTTGATTGGGAAATTGAAGAACCAAGATGAGAAATTAAGATGTCGGAAAGAAAAAGAACAGGATTTGATTAAAGACAATTCAATTTTGCGACAAGAGATCAGGATTTAAAGATCGAGAATTGCGTGATGTGACGGAAAATGGTGTCTATCTTCAGGATCAGTTAAAAATGGTTATGGATGAGAAAAATGATTTTGCAAATCAATCGAAGCATGAGAGTTTTTTGGTTCACGAGGAATTAAGAGAGCTATAAGGGAAGTTAGGTGCCAGTCAAAAATGTGTGTCAGATGAGAAAACCAGACAGAAAAATTGCGACAGACGAACAATTCGTTGGAGATGGAGGTCGAGAAATTGAAATCGAAGCTATTGAATTCTGAAGAACGCGACAAGACTTTAAAAGCAACGGTTGAGAAACTTGAGAAGAAAGGGCACGATGATCGTTCCAAGATACTGAATTTCGAGAAGGAGGTTAACTCTCTTAAGCAACGTATCAAAACTTTAAAGCAAGAGAATAGTTCATTGAGTGACAATGTTAAATCGATGGAGTCACAAATGAAAGAGGAATTATCAAGTAAAGTTATTGAAAACGAACGCCTGTCACATGAAACGAAACAAGTTCGTGAGGAGCTACAATGTAAAATTGATCAATTGGAGACTGATCACCTAAGCTATACTGTGGAGAGTGAAGCCGTTAAAAAACTTTGGAGAACCAATTAAGTCATTTGCAAAACGAACTGGAAGCTGTTAGCCATCATTTTAGAGAGTATAAAAGGGAACAAGAAACATGTCTATCTTTTAATCAGGTCGAAGTTGAAAATCTGAAAAAGCAGAATATAAGTCTTAATGAGAAATTAACTTCAAGTGATGTAAAACTAGAAAATTTAAGTCAAAATTATGAAGATCTTTCGAAAGATTTACAATGTAGTCGGAAGGAAAACGAGAGTCTCCAAATCGAAATCGAGGAAAGGGAAAAGGTTATCTTGGAACTCAAATCGAGGATCAAACAGCACGAAAACGAGGCTATGGATCTGAAAGAAAAACAGACAAATAATATGTCGTTAATTGATCAACTGAATCAACAATCAAAGTCTGAATTAGCGGCTCAAAAGTCGGTTTACGATGAAAAATTGACGGTACTAGAAGCGGATTACGAGCTATTGAAAACATCTTTACGAAATTGTGAACAAGAAAAATCAGTTTGCATCGAAACTTACAAAAAACAGATTAAAACATTACAATTGCAAAGCGATGGTGAAATTGATAGAATGAGTCATGAGCGAGATGAACTATCGACCACGTTACAGACGGCTCACTTAGATTTGAATGAATACAAAATCAAATTTAATTCGCTGGAAAATGAACTTGAGGAGGTTTCTATGGTCAATGCGGATCTGAAACAAAATTTATCATTACTTTCAAAAGAATTGGAAACATACCAATCTGAAAATCAAAATAATTTCGATAAAGATGAGGAGATTAATGAGTTACGTGAAATCATATTAAGTTTACGTAAACGTGAAGAAGAAATGGCACGTATTATATCGAAAAACAAAACAGAGAAAACGTGTTTGGATGAGAATTTGACAGTATTAAGACAAGAGAATGAAGGGTTGAAGGCTGGCAAGAATACTATGCAACAAGATTGGGACATGAATCGAAACGAGTTATTGGTGAAGATTGAAACGGTGACCAAACAACAGAATGATTTACAGGTACCTCGTGTAAATTTATTTTAGCGGGAACTAGTTTTCGCGGTCATAAAAAGATTTGAAAAAAATCGCATTTCTCGGGAAATAATTATCACGGTTTTGCCCTATTTTGGACAAATTTCTTTAAATTTTTAGGAAATTTTCAAATATGTGGATGGAAAATAGCCACATTTGTAATTCGACCGGGAAAAGCGAACACAGTTACCGTGAAAAGCGAACACAGTTACCGTGAAATTGACTATTGCCAAAAAAAACCTTGAAAACCTTGAAAATGGTAACAAAAATTCCGTAGACACCCTTTTAACTAGTGCTGGAATGTGAGTGTTACTTTACAGTGGGCTAAGCTTTATTTTTGTCTAGTGTCATATCTTTTACAAGACTTTTTTTTCGGGGAATTAGTTTTATGGAATTCAGTTTTTTTGGCTAGGGTACATTTTTTTTATAAAATGCGAGATTGATACACCTACGTTATTATTTAAGATGATATTTAAATTTTTAGAATATTTTTATAGAAAACGAACGTATATTTTTGTGATTACTAGGTGTTAGATGTGTTTTTTTCACCTGACTTCCCTATTTGAAAAATTCGAATAATTAAAACATTTTCAGAACTCGAGACTAAAAATTTTAATTCTCTGATTTTATTTTAAGATTTTATCTACTATGATGATATATAGGTTAAATTTTTATTTTCATGATTTTTATTTTCATTTCAAGTTTTTATAGCATAGATATTTTAGCGTATTCAAATTACTTTAAGTAATATTAATATCAGATTGTAAATATCAACTCTTTAGAATGAACGAAACGAAACAAACTCTTGATACAGTTAACTTTCTCTAATTCGATCTTCAAGGTCCAAATTTTTTTTCGAATTAGAGAATTTCAGAAAGATTCGAATAAAAGAGGTTCGAAATAGAGAGAGTTGAAGGTATGCTCAAACTTTTCCAAAAATAGAAATTTTAAATAGAAGTATCTGAATTTTTTACAAAGGTAATATGACGTACGTATTCTTCAAAAATAGAGATACTAGATACTGCTAAAAGTGGGCATCCTCGAAAAAGTTTTCTCCCTAACGGTGTCCGATTATTGGAGATTAGAAAATTAGGTAATTTTCTTCACTTGCCAATCCTGTGTTTTGTTAGTCCAATTCTTATTTAATTAAACTAAATAAACTCTTCCTGTTTTGGATCTTTAGTTACCTTGAGTGGATTAATTTGTTTATTTTATGTTAACCAAAATCGTTTCTAAGCAATCTCAAGCAAAGACGAGTTTTTTTAATCTTTGAATTCGTGGAATTCGCGAAAACTTGATTCTCGCGAAAATAAAATAAATCCTGCAAAAATTTCATTATATTTGAAGAAAGATCAAAATCCATCATTTTTTTTTTCAGAAAAAAAAACTAATGGATATTATAATATAAACAAATAAGTCGTCATATAACAACACAATGGATAGCTCAACTACAAAACCATCCATGGAAGAGGAGAATGAAACCCAACGCAAAGCCTTCGCTGAAACTCTCAAAGTTGCATTGGTAAGAGAGAACTTTGATTTTATTTTGCATGTTATTAACAGTGACCCTTATTGATCATTCATCCAACGGAAGACGTCTTGTTCATCATCATCTTTCGACCGCGGTCGAGATGATGGATTCCACCCTCTGGCGCCAAGAATCGCGGTCGCGCATGGCAGTCTCCAGGTCACTATAAAGAAGTCCAGTGTCCCTGCTAACTGCGTCAGTAAAAGTTAACTTTCTCGATCTTTGAACCAGCCGCTTGGGTTTCCAGAGTAAGAAAGAGGAGATGACTTCTGTGGATGCACGAAGGCAATGACCAGCAAACTGAACACGTCTAGCCTTTAAGATGTTTGAGATAGGCTTAATCGAACCATAGATGGTGTTTTTAGTGGGATGATCGCGCCAGGAAAGATTTTTAACTCTTCTTAGAAGGTGTGTGTATGTTCCATCGAGTTGTTTTTCTAATATACGTGTGATACACGTTTCCGAACCATAAAGAAGGATAGGTTCTATGGTGGATTTAAAACTTTAATCTTAAGGTTAGAGTCAAGAAGAGAAGATGTCCAAATTTTGTGTAGTTTGTTACACGCACTCCAGGCAAGTGCTTTGCGAATCTTAAAATCTTTTTCAGATGACGAGATATAGGAGTATTTGTAATCGTCAACTTTCTTTAATTTGATTCCTGCAACAGTTCTGATACTTTCGGAAGGATCAATGGGATTGAGACTGAAAAACTCGGTTTTTGATTCGTTAAGATGTAAGCCTATGGAATTTGCAGCCGATTCTAGTGCATTTAGTAATTTTTGAGCGTCTGAAAGCTTAGAACTGGTTAGAGCTATATCATCAGCAAAGTCTGTATCAGTGAGATAAGTCGCTGGACTACGAGGCCCAAGTTTATGTTCAAGTAGAAAACCACAATGTGAGATTTTATCAACAGAAACACGCATGATGTAATCTACAACTAAAATAAAAAGAAACGGGGCGAGGGTATCACCTTGCAAGATACCTGCTAAGATGGGAAAAGTATCAGTCTCGCCGTCTGTAGTCTGGATAGAAGATTTGGTGTCTGTATAAAGAAGCTTGATGGCATTAATGATTTTCAAGGGAATGCCATATAGTGAGAGGATATCAAACATTTTATCTCGATCAACTGAATCGAAAGCTTTTTTAAAGTCAACAAATACAAGTATAGCTTCGAGATTGAAATTCCTGGCTTCTTCAAGTATGCGACGAAGGGATAGGATTTGTGTTAGTGTGGAGCGCCCACTACGAAAACCATTTTGGTTTTTACGAAGAATGGGTTCGACTTTAGACCTAATCCTATTGAGTAAAAGTTTGTTATAAATCTTGGCCGCTATTGGAAGAAGAGATATACCACGATAGTTAGTAGCAAGAGTGAGGTCTCCCTTTTTCGGAACAGGAATGATATGAGATTTTAGCCAATGATTTGTGCAAACATTTTCTTCGAACGCGATATTACAAAGATTAAGAAGGAAACTGTGGAAGTTTTCGTCTTTCCAGATAATAGGTGGAATGTTATCTGGACCGAAAGCTTTACAAGATTTAGTTTGGGAAAGGACCTTTGTTAATTCTTTTAAAGTGAAGGAGAAAGAGGAATGTCCAAAGGCGGAGATATTTGTTCCCTGGGTAGAGAATTATTTTCAGAGAGAATTGGCTTTTTGCCAAGAAGATTTTTAAAATGATTGAGGCAATTATCTAGACGTTTCGCAATGGATCCGCCTTTTAATTGAATGGGGGGTTTCGAATTTTTTCCACTAAGCTCTCTGACTAGGCTCCATGCATTTCGATGAGAGTTATGCGAGAAGTATTCAGACATGGAGTTTATCTGGCCGTTTTAAGGATATTTCGGCTTCTAGGTAGGCCTCGTCAAGTTTAGCTTTACAAGAATCTAAATTTGCCTTTCGCCTGCGCGTAGGGACATTGTTGTAGAGAGATGCTGCAAGTTTGAGATTTTCTCTTGCTGCAATGACAGACGGGATGTCTTTCGAGTTTGAGATTTTTTCTTTTCTTTTCCTAGGGAGCTGCTCGAGAGCTATTTTTTCAGTGGTTTCAATCAAACTGGAATAAGCATGTTCAATGTTGTCTTTATTTAGATCCTCAATGAACAGATGAGAAAAGCGGTTATATACTTCGACAGTAAATCTGTTACGGATTTCAGGATTGAGAGAGGATTCCTTCCAATCGATTTTCTTCACAGGGTGTGGCTTCGAGTGTTTTGATGCACGAAGGCTCAATTTGATATTTTAGGAAACAATACGATGATCAGAGCTAACAGTGGAGAATGAGGAATATGCTCTGGAGTCTTTAATACTATTCCTTCATTTTTTACGAAAGAGAATATAGTCAATTTGAGCTTTATCGCCATTTGGATATTGGAATGTCCAAAGGTGAGTGGCACATTTCATGAAATAGTTATTTGAGGAGAAAAGGCCGTATTCATCAATCAGATCTAAGAGGTATTCGCCATTGCGATTAGTGTGCTTATTAAAGGAGAAAGAGACATCGGGACATGCGAGCTTCGCATTAAAGTCAACCGCAATGCTTATGAAATTATGTCTTGGAATATCGTCGAGTACATTTTTAAGTTCCAAATAGAATTCCTCAACTTCCTCTTTGGGGGCGCTATTGTGTGGACTATAGACACAAATAACTGATAAAACTGGATTGATTGAGAACTCAGCAATCAAAATTCTAGGCGTGATAGATTCTACCTTAATCAAGTTATTTTTAGCTTTGGAAGAAAGAAGAAGACCTACTCCTCCCACCGTAGCATTAACAGAGTTTTTGGTTGCTGAAGATGTAATAAGTTGAAAAGTAGAGTTTGAAGAATACATAAGGTTATCAGCAGGGTGAAAAATGCGATGTTCTTGGATTGCAATCATGTCTATGGAATTTTCAGACATTGAACGCACGAGCTCGTTTATTTGTGTAGGTCCATTCAAGGTTCGAACATTGAAAGTACTAATTTTCAAGAGATTGGTACATCTCAGTAATTTGTTTTGTTTTGGGTGATCAGGTTCTTTCTTGTCAGAAGAAATCCTCCCCAAGGAACTGGGGATGAAGATCTCTCCATCATTGGATCCCGTTATGGTATCAAAGAGAGAAAAATGATCGATAAAATCAGGGGCTTGCCCGGGGATCAAGGGTGTGTCCTGAAGGACTACCGATTGATCCCGGACCCTGGTGCTGTTTGGTGTAGAATCCATTATCTTTTCAATTGCTAAAATAGTATGTGCTGCGCAACGGCTACATACCCATTTTCCCATGGGTGGGGCAGTACTCAACTAACTCGAGAGATATCTCCTTAATTCAAGAACCAAGCAGAAGAGGGACAAAAACCAGATTAACTATTAGATGCTAACTGCCTAGTGGCCCCTATCACTCTACCTGCAACAGAGTGAGATTTAAAAACTGGTTTTCTCCAGCGTCTTGTTACTCTACCCTGCATTACAAAAGTAACAAAAAGATTTTAAACATCATGCATGGCGTTCTTTAATTTACCTAGCAAGCATGCAACAACTTCGGTTTTTTGGGGCTCAATTCAACATTTCGACGTCTCTTCAAAATTTCAAAATAAAGGAATATTTGGGTGAGAAAAGAAACACGAAGATAGACGAAAATCAACCATGGCACAAGTTTAGGAATTCGGGAGCTTGTTTGTTACTCCTACCTTTTACCTCCTTTTTTAGATTTAGAATGCCATGGTGAGTTTATGTTGAAAAGCTGTAACCTTTCAATAATTTACAGTGAAAAGTTCAACCATAAATTCATCGAAAACGTCAAGATGATTTCTTCTCGAACATTTTTCCGGTGTGTCTCTTGATGAAGTTGAAATTTCACGCAAAAAGTCATGGTCAATCGTTCTTATTTTTTCCTGTATCTTGACAATTTCAACCAGGGCCTTATTGATTTTATTTCCGAGTCTATCAAATACACATTTTTCCGGTTAGCCGTTTTGTATGAAAAGTCACCAAAATTTCGAGTAAACAAACCATCCTATTTTAGCCAATGAGATGGTTTGTTTAGTCGAAATTTTGGTGACTTTTTATACGAGGCAGCTAACCGTAAAAAGGTGTATTGTCAACTTTTCCACCATAGGCGATGTCCATCATAAGAAGCAAACCAGAGGGTGTGACATCAAAAGAATATGCTCAACAACTCGCCATCAGACTCAAAGAAACGGACTCATCCTGGAAAACTAAGGTATATTGATGGTTCAAATATGGAATATAGTACTGGGCGATACAAAAATACTTTGGACGTTTGCAGGGTAATATAACATGCTAGACGACTAATTCCGAATTATAGAAAATCAGTATAAAATTAATGCAAGGGACATTGTAGTTTATACAAACTCATATTGTCCCGTAAAAATTATCATATTATCATATAATACACATATTACTGTATTACACTAATTATAAACGACTCCAGACTCCAGTCTAGCAGGGTAGCTATACCAAACAAAGTCTATACTGAGCTAAGAATTACATTCATTGGAAAGAGGATGTCTAGCTTAGCTGCCAAGTAATTGCCAATATAAGCTATTTCAAAGTTTTCCAAAGGTGTAAAGATACACTGACATAGGGTTATAGTTCGAGTCGAAATTTAAGTTATAAGACTATCCTCTTTTTGATTAAACTACAATCGGCGCTGAAATATATTGTCAATTTTTGGTATTTTAACGTTTTTCAGAATTTAAAGCTCGGGCAAGAATTGCAGTTTCAGTACTTTCACTTTGTTTCATTGGATTTTTCTATTTGGGAGGGGTTAATAAGTGGCTTCCAGGCTATATTCTCAGCCTTATTGGAACATTTTTTGAACTTTTAGATTCTGAGATCCCAAGGTCTAAGTCTTAAGTCTAATGTTAAAAGTCAGAGTTAAAACTCTACTTTCCAACTGTGCTTCAAAGTACTTAAAAATCACTTGTGGTTTTAAAGTTTTGAAGGGATTCCCCTTTTCTACCAAATATTTCGGTGCCAATTTTGCAAGATATCGTTCGACCTGAGCGAATCATCAAAAGTTTTGTGAGTCACTCGACGTACTCTTTCAAATTGGCCTCTGAAAAAGAGCTTTTATGACCATGTTGTAACTTAAAATTTTAGTATAAAGACATGGAGACAGTGTTGAAGAAAGCTCAACAAGAAATCGTCATGCTTAGATTAAAGGTATCGTCTAAATCAGATGATCAAAGATTGACAGTCGAGCAAATGCAGTCAGATACAGAAAGCAGTAAGTCTGAAAATGTAATATAAGAATAATATGGAAAATTGGAATATTAGAGAAATAGCCTGCACCCCCCCCCTATATTGAAGTGTTGTGTAAAATCCAGGGTGGTCAGTAAAATGAGGTGGAAAATCCAGGGGGTCACCTTTACCAAAAAAGATCTCCTCAAAATAGGGGGTACAAGTTTTTTCCGGAATAGCCCATTTCGATCAGCCGGATATACTTTTCAGTTGTTGCACCCTAAAGCCTTATCCGGGTCATCAATGACGGATTGTTGATGAAACTGATGGTATCATAGTTTTTGAGGAACGGCCGTTTGAAGTTTTGACCCCTGACCTATCCCTGGCAAGTGGTCCATATTTTGAAAAATTGAGGAACATCTATAGAGGGTATTAATTAATATTTTTGATAGGTGGAAGGGGATATACCTACATGAAAAGATTTTCCCTTCATGCTTTCAGAGTTTTGCCTGGCAGATCGCATTTTGATCACCGATGTTTAATACTCTTAATGATCAATAGCAATCATCTATTTCGTTTAGGTACCAAAAACTCAGTGGTTGAATTCAAAACCCATGGAGACTTCCTTAGAACAGGTTAGAGAGCTAGATGCATCCCTTTTCCAAAATAATTTTGTTATCAATCTCTGCATCACAGGACATAATAGCGAGTTTATGTATGTGTGTTTTTCTGCAACGGAAACGGTAAGGTTCTAACTTGACTAGATCCAGACCAGCTGAGACGACGGTAAATCAGCACTTTTACCGTCCTCGGTTTTGCGGGTCAGAATTGCGGGTTATTCCAAATCGCTTCAGACACTCTACCGTGCTCAAAAGTGCAAATACATGTTAACTCGCTAATGTAGTATATTACTCTAAAACATTAGGCTATTCATGATATGCACCACTGGAGAGTCTTCTGAGATTTTTAAATTTTCCACCCAATACGTCACTTAAACAATAGAAAAAGTGACGTATTGGGTGGAACAAAAACAGAAAAGTTGCATAATTTCGTGAAGTCGTTGCAGTGGTGCATATCTATCACTCCCAATCTAATTACTCCAAAGAAGGTCAAAATCTCCAGTGCTGGAAAAATTATGGCAATATCAATCATGATAATAACAGAAGTGAGTCACGAGAGCCAAAAAAATTCTTGCTGAAATCGATAAGTAGGAATCTAAGTTTCTCGGAGTTTAGTCAGACAAAACTTGAAGTTGATAGCACAACTAGAGCTTTTTTTGGACCACCCTGTATTAATTATACTATAATGTCAAATATCCTCTATATTTTTATTAAAATTAAACCGAATCTTCTTGATGACGTTATTGAAAATTTGGCGTGATGGCGTGAATTAAGCTGGACGCAGCTCTCACCTCTCCCAGAGGAAGTGGTAAATAACCTCAACAATGATACTCGAGTAAAATTTCCAATAGTGTGAACAGCAGCAACGTCATTTTACAAGCAAAAGATGCCTTCTAGCTTAAAAAATCACCAGGATCCTGCCTTGACAAAAATCGCTATCTTTGTTTATGTTTTGCAAGTGTGCAAAAGTGAAAGTAGCAGCAACGACAGAAAAAAACAGTGAATTGATAATATGCGAGTTGCGAGTTGGTCCTGCGAGTTGCGAGTTGCTATCAAATATGCGAGTTGCGAGTTGGTTTTTGCGAGTTGCGAGTTACGAGTTGCTATTTTAACCAAATAAAAGTGCGAGTTACGAGTTGAAAATTTCACGTTAAGACATCAAAATCGCGAGTTGCAGATTAAAATCACGAGTTGCAGATTAAAATCGCGAGTTGAAAATTAAAATCGCGAGTTGAAAAATCAAAAGTGCGAGTTGAAAATTAAAATTGCGAGTTGAAAAATCAAAAGTGCGAGTTGAAAATTAAAATCGCGAGTTGAAAAATCAAAAGTGCGAGTTGAAAATTAAAATCGCGAGTTGAAAAGTCAAAAGTGCGAGTTGAAAAATCAAAAGTGCGAGTTGAAAATTAAAATCGCGAGTTGCAGATTAAAATCGCGAGTTGAAAATTGAAATCGCGAGTTGCAAATTAAAATCGCGAGTTGCAAATTAAAATCGCGAGTTGCAAATTAAAATCGCGAGTTGCAAATTAAAATCGCGAGTTGCAAATTAAAATCGCTAGTTGAAAATTGAAATCGCGAGTTGCAAATTAAAATCGCGAGTTGCAAATTAAAATCGCGAGTTGCAAATTAAAATTAACAGTTGAAATGAAAATTTGCTTTCGTCCTTTCTTAATTATATGAATTTCGCATTTTTGCAATTTGATTATTATATTGTCTTTATTTTGCAGACATACGGTATATTTTGAGGGTAAAGAAATATTTTTTTAGACCATCAAGCGTCTGGTTTTCTGAGTTACGATAGTAAATAGTGCTTATCCATATGAAATAATGCGCACGCGTGCGGGGTTTAAAAAGCAGCATGGCACAGCACAGGGCGGGGGTTTATTCGTGAGTGTACGTGTGTGTTGATAGCTTAATAGGTTAAGCAGCGTCCAGCGCGGAATTCGAAGGTTAACTACTGGTTTTTCCAGAAAAAAGTCCAAACTCCCACTGTTGAGAGGAAGTCAACGCCACTCTATTTTTTTCGGTTCAAAAAAAAATTATTTTTCCCGGTATTTTGATTTTATTACGGGTAAACACTCAACTTTTTCAAACATTCTTTTATTAAGGCCCGATCTACACGACACTTTCGAATGTTCGAATGTTTTCATTTCGTCATTTCGAATGTTTTCGTAATTCGAAAAGTAAGTGGCTTTATAAAAATCGAACGCTCAAAACGTTCGAAACCAGAGGGGGGCGGGTTATATTCTCTTAATTTACTATGGATTGCTCCACGTTTTGGTCTATTCGAAAAACCACAAGCGATTATTCAATCAAAAGTGTTCGGATAAACACGGTGTCAAATTCATTATATAAGTGTAGTCGGTCAGTGTGTAAAACGGGAAACAATAATTACAAGGTCTCAAAAGAAGGTTGTCTAATGCTAATTCCGGTATTTTAAATTTTCCGGGGGTTTTGTTGTTTGGAATTGCTTAGGTCAGGATTGCTAGTAACGGCTTGTCACTGTGCCGGGTGCATACTCGGCGCGCAGTGTTGCTAGTAACGGCTCGAATTTCAGTCAGGTTAAAAAAGGGGCAATTTATTTACTCGTATTATAATAACATTACTCCCGTCTTTTTTGTCATTCTATATAAGTATTTTCAAATTTTATATTTTGCTGTGCGAGTGTGGCTCAATGGATAGTGTGCTGGGTTTCTGTTCAGAAGCTCTTTCATTTGGTGGGTTCGAACCATTGAGTTTCAAGCCCGAAGGGCTAGAGGTCAATCTCTAACCTTTCTCAGGCAAGAAAAATTGAAGCCTTAAAATATGCGCCGTATTTTTGATGACGGATTGAATCTAGCAATTCCTTTGTTTTCGAGTGATATATTTTTCAAAATTAAGCGGTAAATTTTAGTTTCAATCTGTCATTTGTGTAAAAACCAGGCGGGTCGCTCAAGGCCGCGCAACTTTGGTAGGATTTGTTGGCTTCAAATCCTACCAAGAGCAGCCACCGGCTAGGAAGAATGAAATATCTGTTCTTGAGGTCCCTTTCTCCTGGAAAAAACTATCTGTTCTGTATCCTGGGCTCTCCTGGATTATATCATCTGTTCTGGGAAAAAAATGGGACTCCTGGAAAATGTATATCTGTTCTCTAGAAATATTATGCTCCTGGAAAAATACAACAGCTATTCTCTAATAAAGTTAAAATGCTCCTAGAAAATGAGACCTTTTAAGAAAATTATAAAGCTCCCTGGAAAAAAATCTGGCATCTGGTTGTGTTTTTCACAATTTAGCTCCTGGATTTTTTGAACAGATTGTCCGCTGGAAAATTGTATGTGTTTTTCTTTAAAATGTGCTCCTGGATTTTAAAAACAGATGTCTTTAAGGCGACCCCTGGATTTTACCTGTGTGTTTTGAGAAAAGTCTCTCCTAGATTTATCCATAATATTTTCTCTCCTGGAAAAAATAACAGATATTTCAAAAAAATCTGCCGGCGGCTGCTCTTGTCCTACCAAGGAGATTGACCTCTAGCCTTCGGCTTGAAACTCAATGGTTCGAACCCCGGTCGGGTCGATAATTCAAGGTCAGTTAAAACACTCTAGAATAGTCAGAAAACATAGTAAATGAGTTGGAAAAGTCACCAGGGGGTCAGAAAGAAGCCTCAGAGAAGATAGGCAGAAATGAAAAGTCGATGTCGGAATGAGCAATAGACAACCTTCGTTTGAGACCTTGTAATTGGGATTCTCAAAGTAGCGCAAGGACATGACAGAACGAATGAGAGCTATCGGGCCAATGCTCACAAATGAACGAGAACAACTATTATTTCCAATCTAGGATTTTCTTTCTTTATTCTGAATCGTAAATATTTATTTTACCAGCTACTATATGAAATTTTAAGATTCGAATTACACGAGTTTCACAGTATAAATAGTTTTCTATCAGCTTTTATGCTTCCAATACAAAACTTGTCTCCAATTTTGAACCTAGACATGTCGCCCTAACAACAAAATTCTCCACACTGGTTGAAACTCACACATTAAAATTTGCAACTCGCGATTTTAAATTTCAACTCGCACTTTTGATTTTTCAACTCGCACTTTTGATTTTCCAACTCGCGATTTTAATTTTCAACTCGCGATTTTAATTTGCAACTCGCGATTTTAATTTGCAACTCGCGATTTTAATTTGCAACTCGCGATTTTTATGTCTTAACGTGAAATTTTCAACTCGCAACTCGCACTTTTATTTGTTTAAAAAAGCAACTCGTAACTCGCAACTCGCAAAAAGCAACTCGCAACTCGCATATTTGATAGCAACTCGCAACTCGTAGGACCAACTCGCAACTCGTTTGTTAAAAATCCACAAAAAACAGACATCTCGCACTTGATTGGATATTCAAACTCGATATAATTTTAGTAACACTTTTACTTCTTTTAAAAACGTGTATATTAAAAAAAAAAATGACAAAAACAGAACCAAAGTTTTACTAAAATTAATTTTCAATTGATATAATTCACGAGGTAAATGCTTCTTTTCGCTGGCTAAACAGGTGCCATTCTTCAATTCAGAGCAAATGTGGTTGTGATGTCTTATGAGACTGATGAGACCGAAAAAATGGTGTGATCAGGGTGTAATGGTCGAGAGGTTTTTCTCTTCTACCGTCCCTTCATTTTCTTTTCTAGTTTTGTCGATCGGGAATTGGTATGATCGGCTGCAAGATGACGCGAGTTGTTTGACGACTATTAAATCATCTTTTAAGTATGTATTAACAGGTGAGTTCGCTGTTTACTGCATTACAATTTTTTATAGCCTTCCAGGTTTATAAACTTTTTCATTTTGTCAAATGGTTTATTCATTACTCAACATTGTTAACCGGTTACTTTTTCGAAGCGGGCTACACAGCTTTTTGCGCAATGCAATTGGTTCTTTTCGCATGACGACGGGCCTACATTGTCCAGAGTTGCCCGTCGTTAGGAAAATTCATTGTGACGTCACTTTTTCAAAGGAAAATGAACACTGCGTTGACATCTTTGTCTAATTTTTCATTTTCGACGTCAGAAATTAGAATAACTTTTGGCCACTTTTTGCTTGTTTTTCGCTATTTTTTCTGGATAAGGCGCGAAAAATCAAAGAAAAACGGTTAACAAATACAATAATGACCGTTTTTTTTTCGGGCTGTGCCGAAAAATATTACCCTCGTTCAACGCAACAACCTCGCAAGCTCGGTCGTTACTTGACCGTGGGCAATATATCGGTACAGCCCTCACTAACCGGTCATTATTGTATTATTGTTAACCGGTTACTTTTTCGAAGCGGGCTACATGGCTTTTTGCGCAATGCAATTGGTTCTTTTCGCATGACGACGGGCCTACATTGTCCAGAGTTGCCCGTCGTTAGGAAAATTCATTGTGACGTCACTTTTTCAAAGGAAAATGAACACTGCGTTGACATCTTTGTCTAATTTTTCATTTTCGACGTCAGAAATTAGAATAACTTTTGGCCACTTTTTGCTTGTTTTTCGCTATTTTTTCTGGATAAGGCGCGAAAAATCAAAGAAAAACGGTTAACAAATACAATAATGACCGTTTTTTTTTCGGGCTGTGCCGAAAAATATTACCCTCGTTCAACGCAACAACCTCGCAAGCTCGGTCGTTACTTGACCGTGGGCAATATATCGGTACAGCCCTCACTAACCGGTCATTATTGTATTATTGTTAACCGGTTACTTTTTCGAAGCGGGCTACATGGCTTTTTGCGCAATGCAATTGGTTCTTTTCGCATGACGACGGGCCTACATTGTCCAGAGTTGCCCGTCGTTAGGAAAATTCATTGTGACGTCACTTTTTCAAAGGAAAATGAACAATGCGTTGACATCATTTCTCTCATTTTTTATTTCTGACGTCAGAAATTATAGCAATTTTTTATCTCTTTTCGCTTGTTTTTTCTGCTTTATTTCGCTATTTTTCCTTGATAAAGCGCTAAAAATCAATCAAAGTTGAAGGAAACGGTTAACAAATACAATAATGACCGGTTTTTTTCGGGCTGTACTGAAAATATTACCCTCGGTCAACGTAACAACCTCGCAAGCTCGGTCGTTACTTGACCTCGGGCAATATTTCTCAGTACAGCCCGCACTAACCGGTCATTATTGTATTAGTAAAATTACTAATTAGCAGATACTCCAAAAACTGGGAAACTTCAAGAGCGAAATTCAGATTCAGACAATTATGTTCACATACTGTGATTCCTGATTCCGATCAAAAATTTAAGAAACAAAACTGACAAGAATGAGTCAGTAGCCATCCTTGATTCAAAATGTTGATGCTAATACTATGTATTTCTTGTAAATTTCAGATCTCGAGGCTGCATTAAAAGAAGTTGCATTAAATGAACATGAAATTTCACTCGTGGAAAACTCTTCAAAGTATTTATCAGGTAACAAAAAGTTTTTCAATTGTGTTTTATAGAAGACTGGTAGAAAGTACGCAATGTAAATTTGCATTAAAAGTTTGACACGTTAAGAATTTAAATTCACAAAAAGAATTTTTCTTTTACGTGAAAGGTTTTTCTATATAACATCCATCACCAGATGATTTTTAGACCTCTTTACAGACTTGATGAGTAGAAGTTTATAAATTGAAATTATTTCATACCGTAGATACAAATGCAGATTTTATTCACCATAGTTCTCTGTGGTCAAACAATCAAATCCTACATAGAACAATAGAATGATAAATGATTTTCTTAATCTCAGGAATGATGAAAGTGAAAGACTTTTGCCAAGATAAAAACATCAAGGAAATTTGTAACAGTATCATTCGTACCATGGTCACCAAGATCATGAACGCTCACCCTGTTCAGGTATGAATATAACGAAGTCAGAACAACCTGCCTAGTGAAGGGATTAAAAGAAGTCCCCCAGCAGAGCTAACTGCTGATCTCTAACTACTCATAGAGTGCAGAGGGGTTGAAGCCCCCCCCCTGAAGGTTCAGCCCCCCCTGAGATTTAGCCCCCACCAAAATTCGAAATAGACAGCCCCCCTACCAAAATACCGGGTGACCCACGAAAAAGTTCGGACCTTTCTCGGCGTCTTGAGGCCGAACAAATGTCCCAAAGTGCTCGGAATTGTGGTATTTAAAAAGTAGATATCCTAACTTAAAATTTGAGCTATCAATTTTTAAATTTGACCAACTAGTTCTCTACTTATGACCTTTTAAACTCAAAATTCACTTTTCGGAAAGTGTAAAAAACACGTAAAAAAGAGGTATTGAATTAATGCAATCAATTAGAAAATCTCTTATAAATTGACTTATTTAACGAGTTTTATGACATTAATCATTATTAAAAACACCTTTGAAAGTAGTTTTGTTTAAAACAAGACTAGTTTTTATCAAAATTGGCACTTTCAAGGAATTTTCTCAAAAACTGTATATCAAAAACGTCTAAAAATACCTAATTTGATACCCCTTTTTTACCTGTTTTTTACACTTTCCGAAAAGTGAATTTTGAGTTTAAAAGGTCATAAGTAGAGAACTAGTTGGTCAAATTTAAAAAGTGATAGCTCAAATTTTAAGTTAGGATATCTACTTTTTAAATACCAAAATTCCGAGCACTTTGGGACATTTGTTCGGCCTCAAGACGCCGAGAAAGGTCCGAACTTTTTCGTGGGTCACCCGGTACAAACATTTTTTTTAATTTATGCTTAAAAATTTCAAACAATGCAAGGTCTTCATTTTGCATGTCCACACAAGAGAAAGAGATACCAAATGTATAATGTCTTCTTTGAAATTCTAATCAACAAACGTCAATAGTACGACTTCATTATTACACAAACAAAATACCAAAATGTACAAAGAAAAATTTCTTAGTTCTTGGAAAAAGTTGTTAGGTTCGAACAGACCTAAACAAATAGCCCCCCCCCTGAGTAAGTAGCCCCCCCCCTGATCTTAGGGAAAAAGAGCCCCCAGCCAGAACTTTAGGTTCTAGCCCCCCCCCCTAAGAGCCAGGGGGTTGCATTCTATGCTACTTGACTGGATCGAGCTACCCTTACAATAGAAGGGTGTCCAGGTTTAGAGCTAACTAGTCCGTCATCTTGTTTTCAATTATGGTCGTTAACAGCGCGATTCGAATGTTTTGAAATTCGACCATTCACAAATCTAAGTTAAAATAGAAAACAATGTGGCGGACTAGTCGTCTTCAAAACTGGACACACTTCCACGGTTTAGATACTAGCCTATCTAGTGTGTAAAAGAATATGATATCTATGGAGCGAACCCAGTTTGCTTTAATTTTCAAGCAAAACACAATGCGGTTTTGAATGTATTGGCTGGACAATCAGGCCAGACCCTTTAGAGTTGAGCGTGATATGTGCAGAATGGATGATCTGTTATGAGAGTGTTATGGGTGTTATGAAAGAGTTATGTTATGAGACTTTTAACCCCCGGGGGGGGGGTACTTAGGCAAAATGGGTGCCGGGTATGTGCGAGCCATAAGGGTACCTTTTCTCATTCCTCAAAAGTCTCTCAAAGGGGTACAAATTCAAAAGTTAGTCTCTGAAAGGGTCCCAAAATCACAAAAATCAAAAATTTCCCTCTCAAAGGGTCACGATATCCAAGAATTTGGACCAAAATTTGGTGAAAATCAAACCAAAATTTGGAAAAAATGGACCAAAATTTAGGAAAAAGTCTCTCAAAGGGTCCCAAAATCACCAAAATTTTGTCTCTCAAAGGGTTGATTTTCGATTTTCGGCTCGGACATTCCCGTCACCTCGCAAACCTAGTACCCCCCCGGGCTTTAACCTACTTTACTATCTAAGTCTAGCGCCATTCTAACACGATGATGACAATGTATCTGGTCCCCGAAATGAGATTTGAACCACTTTGAAGCTACGACAATGCATGAAAAAGAGACAAAACATTTTCTTCTTTAGCCCAGCTTATTAATAGTTTAGATTTAGTGGCATCTAAAAAGCATAATGATGAGTTTCAATTTTCTTCGTTTAGGGTAAGAGATTGAACAGTGCGCTTTCAGCATCGTTATTACTCTTCTGCCAATCATCACCAATGATATGTGAAAATGTTGTCGCCATCTTGGTACGTGTAATCGCTGGTTTCACCAATCTTTTGAAAGGTAAGACAATGTGGCTGATTTCACAATATCCCGGGACCACTAATAGCTTTTTGATAGACTGGATAGTGCTGATAAGTGGCCCGGTGTACTTTGGCAGACTCCATTGTTTGGCTTTGCTTTGAGCACGTAGCAAATCCATACCACCAAATCCGTTCCCTTTTTGGAGAAAAACAAACGGAAAACCATGATCAATTGACCATTTTCATCAAATTTGGAGACTTTTATTATAGTTTCATGAGTTTTATATGATTTTTGAATACGAAATTAAAAAATTGATGGCAGAATCCTCTAGTCTTCTTACTAGACTCAGCGCGATCAAAATCATCATGAAGCAAAGTAAGAAGACTTTAATGGCGACAATTGTGCTGAAATATCTCAATATGTTATCGGATGTAAAAATTCGTAAGATATGCAAAAGGGCATCGAAATTTTAGAGCTTAATTAATGCTGGAAAATACCAATTAATAGAGTGCCAGTCGAATATACTTTCTTGAATTCAGAAAATTGACTCGATATGTATCGGAATCGTAATACAATATACCCAATAGAGTTGATTGTATTGTTCTCTACATTTATATGGAATGGGATGTTAATGATCGATTTATTGATCGTTTCGGCAAAACGAATTTTGCCTTTCGATTGTGTTCGATTAGTTCGATCTCAAGTGAATAAAGCTCATTTAATATCCCCTGGTTTATGATGATCAAAACCTGTTTTGATTCATTGATTCTTATTTTCACTCTGATAAATTTCCATGCTTACTGTGGAGAATCAGAATGGCAATAGGGCAAAA
The DNA here is from genome assembly GCF_902728285.1 of Clytia hemisphaerica. NCBI lineage: Eukaryota > Metazoa > Cnidaria > Hydrozoa > Leptothecata > Clytiidae > Clytia > Clytia hemisphaerica. The sequence continues at coordinate 2,379,602 of NW_027103595.1, read as the reverse complement.
TTTGCAAAAGAACCCTTTGAAAAATTCTTTTCATACCTTAAACAGTCAGGGAATTCCCTCAATTGCGGTATATACGAATACATATAGTGCTGGTCGACAAAGGTAAACAAACATCGATTGTAAAAAATAGTACGAGGAAAAAGTTGTTTTCTCCTTGAATCTTGAATTCTGTTTCTTGTATATACTGCGGTGCATTTGCAGTTTATGAAAAATGTAAAAGCGATGTTTATACAGCAATTGCAGTAGAAAATTACTACCGCTATAGAGGGAATTCCTTGTCTGTTCCTTGACGTTGGATGTACTAAAACCACTTTTTTACCCCCATTGGAAATTTTAAAACACTCTTAGACCCCTGGGAATTCTGCTCGAATTACCCCCCTGGAAATATCCAAATATCCACCCCTCACTATGGACATAAAATGGAATGCCCCATTTTTCGATTACTATAACTGTTCTTCCCAACACTGTAAATATTAGTTGTGAAGTATGTATGTCACATTTTATAATTTCACAGATCTGTCATCATTCACCAACTTGAACGTTTCCAAGTACCAAAACATTTGCTACATTTGCAATATCCTTCATGACGTCATTGTAAAGGCTGCATCTCATATCAATGCGTCCCTCTTTGGTAGGTTTGTTTTTCATCGATGTTGCAATAATCTATCGTCCGATCATCTTCATTTAGATAATCTAAGATAATGGTTGACAACTTTCGAGTGCAAACCTGTTTATTTTTACTATTCAAAGCAATGGGAATTGGGCAGGGGGTGTCGGTAGTAAAATCTCAGACATACATGAGTAGTAAAAGGATTTTTACGAATTTTTACATACCTTATTGGTATATATTTTCGCGTGTTACAAATTTTCGCGAATCGCGAAATTTTTTCGAAAAAACGTGTTTCGCGTGTATTAAATTTCGCGATTGCTGACTTCTGGAAAATTTTCGCGTGTATTAAATTTCGCGATTCACTAAACTAGGTATTTTCAGAAAGTGGGAATATAAAGCAAGAAAAAGACTGATTTTGCTTGAAACACAACGTTTTTGATGTAAAAATACTAACAAAATACTAATAAAATTTTTTCGCGTGTATTTAATTTCGCGATTTTGTAATTTTGAAAAATTTAAACAGTATTAAATTTCGCGAAAATTGACCAAAAAACTCGCGAAATTAAGTACCCGCGAAAATTTGTAACACGCGAAAATATATACCAATAAGGTACCACCACCCAGACTCTTGGAAGAGGTATTTTACTACCCTGGTAGTAAAAGTTTTTGGGACAATTTGTCATGGAGACCACCTTTTTTTTGGTTGCTTTTCGGACTGATTTTACAAAAAAAGCTAAAAAATGATTATTTCTGTGACACATTTTTCACTTAGTGCAAAAATTAATGTTTTGCCCTTAGAATTAAAGTCTTCTTTATATTGACAAAAAATTTCGAGAATTTTTTGTTTGTAGCAAACAACTTTCCAACAGAAAATTTTTTCAAAAATATAAAAATTTTCAGATTTTTTCAGAAAAGTCACCCAAAAAATTAAAAGAATTACAAAAATAGCTAAAATTTGCTAATTTTACCAGTTTTAACTACCCAGGTAGTAAAATCTTTTCAACATTTAACACATAGATACCACCCATTTTAGTATTTAACTACCCTGGGGAGTAAAATTATTTTTCGATTTTTCATCACACCACCACCGTAGTAAACGTCATTATGTCTGAGATTTTACTACCGACCCCCCCCCCTGAATTGGGTGTTTTGTAAAAAAAATATTATAAAGAAAATAACACCCCTGTCTCACAGCCCCGGTGGAACTTTTCCTAAATGGGGATATAATTTCCTCTTGAAATCCCGATATTCTATTGTTCCAAAATCCAGTGGGGGATGGTATTGGAGTTCAATTTTTTTACATTGAATTTTGAGTAGGATGAAAAGTCGATTTCCCAGTGGGGTTAAAATCCCCACCGAGTGCGAAATTTTTGCCAAATTTTCCAATGGGGCTAGAGTACCAGCCGGTCTGTGACACAGGGGTGTAAAATATAAATGGGAATCTTAAGGTAGTTCCCACTGGTTGGAGCTAAAATGCTCATTATTGGTCCAATATAGTTGGTTTTTGGTCAAATGATAGAAATCTAAGTAAAATAGAATTTTCAAACAAAAAATTTCCATTTTATAAATTTTGTTCCTTTTCAATATGATTTATTAGCCATTTAGAGTGATCCAGTATTAGCCATTTGAGGGATCCAGTCTGAAGTTTATAGAGGCTGCAATTTCAATCTTCTGTCTTATCCCATTAAGAATTAACTCATTGAGCCAGCTTGCCATTTATACGGTATTCTCAACTTCAGCTGAGCTAGAATCTGACAGTGTCTGTCTGTCTGTGTCTGACTTCAAAAATGGTCGGATTTGATTGAAATTTTGCATATTTGTTCTTTTGGTGAATATCTGGGGTGTTTTTTTCATTTTTTGAAAATTTTGATTTTTGGGGCCTGGGGACGAGTTTTAGCGCCAAAGCGAGGCTAAAACTTTGGGGCAGGTTGAAGACTTCAGAATTGGTCGGATTTGATTGAAATTTTGGACACTTGTTCCCTTGGTGAATATATGGGGGTGGTTTATTCATTTTTTTTCAAAATTTTCATTTTAAGGGCGTGGTCACAAGGTTCAGTCCAAAACTAAGCTAAAACATTTCTTAGATCAAAAATTTTCTGTTGATGTTTACAATTGGGCCTACGAGTAATTTAAAAGATACTGAAGTTGAACCAGTGCTGTTAGCACATTCGACAGTCTTAATAGGGTACACTTTTCTATTTTCCAGCGGACTAAAATTGAGAATTAGGTTTAAGAAGAAACAATTCGACTGGAACACATTTGTTTTCAATCTTCAATTCTTCTCATAGATCAATACGCTGTGATGCTGGACAAGAATTTGTTTGGCGTATCCAATCAATTTTCAATGTACACGCATATGGTGTGGAAGCTCAGCTCCATGATGAGTATGGCCACATTGGTGTAGAAATACTGTTTATGTGATCCTCTTTGTCGAACATCCATTCAATTCACACTCAAACTAGGTTAAACCTGGATTGCAAAAATAAATATGGCGGAAATAACTTTCTGCAAATTCGAGAAATCCTCATTGGTATAGATTGATTATAGATTGTTCGAATAAATCATGGATTTTCAAGGGAAAAAGAAGTTTTGAGTGATTCGAATTAGAAGGAGTTGGGCTGTAGATTGTTTGAATGAATGATGGATTTTCATCGATCGAAGCAATTCCATCGCCAATCTTGGCAACTCTTTATGTCATTTTGTTTGGCACAATACAGGCATATTTTGCATCTGCTTATAAAGCATATAAAAATCCTTAAATATAAGTTAAATGGGCTCTTCCAGAAAAAATCCGTTCATGGGAGGGTGGAGGATATATTATTTTTTCATGGAATTACCCCTGGACATTTTGATCTTTAACCCCCTGGACATGGGTTATACCCCTGGACAAACATCAAATCAACCCCGTGGTGGACACAAAAAATTACCCCTGGACATTGGAATTTACCCCCTGGACATTGCAATTTTTTGGTATTTTTTCAATACCCCTGGACAATTCATCCTCCCCCCCCCCCCCATGAACGGATTTTTTCTGGAAGAGCCCAATGATCATTTTACGAAGGCAAAAAACGCGTTCTATATTGTATCCTTTTTCATCTTTGTGAGTCCGACCTAGACTTTTCATAGGGTGCGCCAAAATCAAAATCTTCTAAAACTGCCTCCCCAGTTTGTCCAAATTTTAGACGAGCCACCAACGTAACTGCGTGCGTGCTATTGACTTCAAATTTGTAATTTTATAAAATCTTAATTTTAGTTAATCATTTCATTGAATTGAAATATCATTTTCCCCACCCCTGTCTCACAGCCCCGGTGGAAATTTTTCCCACAGTTGGGCTGGAAATTTATATCGAAATCCTACCGGGGAAATAAATTATTTGTTCCTAAGTTGAAAAATCAAGCGAGGATAGTTTTGGAGTGCAATTTTTTCCCTTGAATTTCAAATGGTGAAATGAAGTCAATTTTTTGGCCAACTTTTCCAGTGGGGCTGGGTTCCTGACTTCTTCGCCGATTTTTCGTCCCGACCCTCGGGTGGCCACCCTTAGGCAAAAAGGGTGTTGTGTATTTGCGAGCCATAAGGGCCATTTTCCACCTAGAAAGTCTCTCAGAGGGGTACAAAAGCCTCGACAAAAACCATAAATTAGCAATCGAGTCTCTGACTGGGTCCCAAAATTCGGACTATCAAAAATCACAGACTCGTATCCAGTCCCTTCGACGATTCTCATAGCGTTTACGATTGTATATTACGTCCGTCAGTAAAATGAGAAAGTGATTGGATCAAAGTTTGAAAATCTTGGTCGAAAATTGGGAGAAGGACACTCTCTCAAATTCGAAACTCTGTAATTCGAATCTTTCTCTAATTCGAAGAAAATTTTTGGTCCCTTGAAGATCGAATTAGAGAGAGTCGACTGTTGTCTCTCAAAGGGTCGCAAAAACGTCTGAAATGAAAGGAAAATTTTGAAATTCAGTCTCTCAAAAGGGTCAAATATTTTATTTTTTCGAAGCGATGTGTACAGGGGGGGGGGGTACTTGGACGCCACGCCAGTCAGGGTATCTTTTTTCATCTCCATGCGTCTCAGGTATAGGGCAAAAAAAAAACACCAAAATAGAAAAGTCAGCGAAGGCCTATTGCGGCTTTTATCGAAAAGTGAAGCCTAGGTTTGGAAGGATTTCCTACCAAAGTCACGTGACTAAAATATGCAATTTCACCGGTTTGAGAGGTGTGAAATAGCGTTTGCCGCCTACTTTTTTTTATCTCGCGCTCCGAAAACAATTAAAATGCTAGATCCTATCCATCGGCACGAAATTTAAAAAGTCAAATTTTTGCTTCACTATTTTTTGCTGGAGAAAGCTTAAAGTTGCCTATCTAGCCCTTCGGGCTTTACAGATATCTGTGATTCAGGGTCACTTAAAAAAAAAAAACGAGTCCCACGAAGGGTCCATTTTTTGAACTTCAGCGGCACACCCCGTCGGTCGGCAAGGGCAGTACCCACCCCCAAGGGGAGAATCAAAAATGAGTCCCCTCCCTGTCGATTCTTTTAAGCTTTATAAATGAATGGACATGACTTTTTGATGACTTGGTCCGTGGGTCGCGGGTTTCGGCTGGGGGATTAAATAATTCTCCAATTTAGCTCTGCAAATCCTTAACTGGAGGTTTTATAGCCCTGACATTATTTTAAAGCTGGTTTATTCTGGAGATATCTTTCTGCAGGGAAACCATTAATTCAGTCCATCTTTTAACTGTTTTTAACGCTGGGGAAACGAAAAGAACCCCAGGATAAATTCTTTGTTTCTTATAAAAAATAAGCACAGGTGTCAGAAAAAAGGTTATTTTTTTTTTTTTTCGTTTTTCTTTAATCACCAAAAATATGGTATAATATACCGGGTGACCCACGAAAAAGTTCGGACCTTTCTCGGCGTCTTGAGGCCGAACAAATGTCCCAAAGTGCTCGGAATTTTGGTATTTAAAAAGTAGATATCCTAACTTAAAATTTGAGCTATCACTTTTTAAATTTGACCAACTAGTTCTCTACTTATGACCTTTTAAACTCAAAATTCACTTTTCGGAAAGTGTAAAAAACACGTAAAAAAGAGGTATTAAATTAATGCAATCAATTAGAAAATCTCTTATAAATTGACTTATTTAACGAGTTTTATGACATTAATAATTATTAAAAACACCTTTGAAAGTAGTTTTTGTTTAAAACAAGACTAGTTTTTATCAAAATTGGCACTTTCAAGGAATTTTCTCAAAAACTGTATATCAAAAACGTCTAAAAATACCTAATTTGATACCCCTTTTTTACCTGTTTTTTACACTTTCCGAAAAGTGAATTTTGAGTTTAAAAGCTCATAACTAGGGAACTTGTGCGTCAAATTTAAAAAGAAATGGCTCAGATTTTAAGTTAGGATATCTACTTTCTAAATAATAAAACTCCAAGCACTTTGGGACATTTGTTCGGCCTCAAGACGCCGAGAAACGTCCGAACTTTTTCGTGGGTCACCCGGTATAACTCTTGTTTGAAAAAATAATTTACACTTAAAAATTTCGTTTTTATTTACTTTTTTTTATAGACTATATATGACTATATATGACAAACGAGTTGGAGTGACTTCGCTTCCCCGGGGGCGGGCTCATAGATCCGCTACAGGGCCTATCCGTATGGAAGTATGATATGCCCTAGGGAAAGCCAGGTCATCTCGCTTACCCGTATAGAATAAAAAGGGAATCACCTAGGATGAGCCCGCTGATATGTGTCACTTAACAAAGAAACTGTGATTCTGACCTGTATGGGAGTAAAACCTCGATAGAAATCAAAATAAAAATCAAAACAAAAGGTAGTAAAAACCCAGGAGTAAAATCTCAAAAACCAACAACAGACCTCAAAAAATCAAAACAAAGTATAAGAGAGGGATACTCTGGTAGACTCTGGTCTGGTTGGTGTATGTAGAGAATTAGCTGCAATAACTGAGGATAAACATAAGGCCTAGAGACACAGACAAGGGGAGAGCGGGGGTAGAAGATAAGGAGAGAAAAAGTCTCTACAGACCTGACTGTGAGTCCACAGTTACTGACAGCTATATATCTAGTAGATAAAAAAGTGTAGTTTTATGCACCAGGGATATAGTGTTCTAGTAAAGACTTTAATAGTATTCTGTTTTTATTGATATGCCAGTTCTCCCGGGGGGGGTACTACCCTTGTCGACCGACGGGGGTGCTCCGCTGACGTTCGAAAAATGGACCCTACGTGGGACTCGAAATTTGCGAAAAAAGTGACCCTGAATGGGACTGAAATTTCAAAATTTTCTCAAATTTTCTCCTTTTTCCCCAAATTTTCCAAAAATAGGCACCCTACGGGGGACTGATTTTTCTATTTTGGTGTTTTTGCGACCCTACCTGGGACTCGTGGAGGTCAAAAAAGGTACCCTGACCAGCGGAGCATCCCCGTAACCCATCTTGCCCTAGTACCCCCCCCGGGCCAGTTCTCTATTAGTTCCCGAATTCTGACAATGTCCTCACTGTATTCAGCATTTGTGATGTCATCGTTCCCCAGGTCAAACTTGATTTTACTACACATGACGGTTGAGGGTAGGTTGATTCCATTACATAAGGCTATATTGGCAGCTTGAGAAGCTGCTATTGTAGAAAGGGCACTGTGGGTTAGCTTTGTTGTTCCCCCAGTTCAAAAGTCTTTTACGTCAAATTAATGTGAATGTTTTATTATGCTATTAGCAAAACAACAAAAGACCCATCGCTTCGAAATGTTTGATTCTTTTTCAAAAAGGAGTTTTTTCTCAAGTTCTCCACCGTTGGTGCTATTTCTTTCTTTCCATGTTTGTTTTGATTTCTCTTTGAATGTGAATCTCTGCGGTGGAGTTTTTCTTTTTGCAACATTCTATTTCCACGCGGCGAGACTACAAACTTTCAACTCTCACACCATTCAGAAAATGGAATGTGAGTGGAGTGTGGTGGTTTGTTTTTGGTGGGAAATTTGGTTGTTGGAAAATTTTTGTTATATTTTTTTGATTCTGCCCTTTTTTCAAACGCTTCCCTGTTTACTATTTTAGAATTTATGCTCCCCGGTTACATTAGACTAGTAAACTAGTCGGTTATTACTTATAATAAAATTGTCAATCAAATAATGTAAACACTAATTAAATATTCAGCGCGCGTGAGAGAAAAGGATAATAACCGACTAGAAGCTTCTTCCAACACCTTTTTTTCTTCACCTAAATTCGTAAGGAGAGACATACAGATTTCTGTATGTCTGACCCGTGCGGGATTGCATTTATTTTTCTTTCTGTTTATTGTATTTTTGGAAATGCTCATTTATTTATATGTTCCCATGTTTAAATGTCACTATGAAATATCATTTAGTCAAAAAAGTTGGATGGATTCTCAAAAACCTAAAAAAGGTTGTAAAATTAAACAACGTTTTTTGAGGGAAGTAGCTTCTAGTCGTTGAAATTCAGAAAAGACACGCAACCTCACTTCTTCGATTCTTTTTATTTGGAGCTTAAATTTGTTGTATATGGGTCTGTTTTCAACGACTAGTTTACTAGTCTACGGTTACATAAGTTCGATAAATCGCGTAGAAAGTTTCAGCTTGAACAAAAGAGCTCTGGTCTTTTTTTTTTTAATCTTTACCTTGTAGTTTTATATATACTATTTATTTTGTAAAAGCTGGTAAGGTTGCAGGGGCTTGATTTTTATTGAATGAAATTCGGAACAATGGTCTGTGTCTACGATAGGCACAGTAAAGAGAGATTCTCCGCGTTTTTTTCTTCCTCTGGTAAAACGTCTTTAAAACTGAAAACTTGAGCAAATCTTTGTGAGATGGGGCTTTTCTGGTCTGCTTTTCTTATCTACTTTGCCATTTCTTTGAAAATAATTTAAATTGATTTTCTGTCCCGTTCAGCTCAAATTGCAATAGTTGTCCAAGTCCGACCTTTTATTTAAGGTTTTTACATCGTGGATGTAATACAAATTTCTTTGCCAATTTCGTACAGCCGTGATCTCGAATTTTCCTTACAGACTTTGAAATGAAAGGCTTGACAGAAAATATGTATATTTAGATATTTGAATTTAGAAAGCTTTGCCATGATCTTTTTCAACCTTTTGATGAAAATCACTATCTAATTTTTCTAGCAACTTTTCTCGCCCAAAGTTGCCTGACATTTTTCCAAATGTAGCTTTTTTACTTTTTTGTAAAAGTAGGCGTCAAGTTGTCTGGTTTATTTTCCTTCGATTTTTTCTTCTTTTGCGGAACAACAAAAAAGAGTAAGGACAATAGAAATTGATCGATCAAATTTTTTGGGTCTGTCTTTATTTGTTTTGGTTATTTTTTCAAGGGCCTTTGTCTCAGGAGTTTTCTTTCTTAGATAGGTTTAGGAATTCTGAATTGTCTGTCAGTCTGGAAAACAGGCAAATACCTACGTCGGATTTTCATTAGATTTTTGGACCTACCCCGGTGGAGGTCCTATAAATTAACCTTTGTCCGTCTGTCCGTCCGTTAGTTACCATCTTTTCTCATGATTGGCTCATTAGTTTTTTCTGATTTTTTGCACAATGATGCAAAATGGCAATGCCCAAAATGTGACGGAGCCCGATTTTCGAAAAAAAATTTTTGGGGGCAAATTTGGGCCAAAAAACGGCTAAAAAACGGGTTTTTTGGACTTTGTAAAAAATTGGATCATTAATTTTTTCTGATTTTTTGCACGAAAGTAGGGTACCATCATAGGTATAAGATGGCTCAAGCAGATTTTTGCAAAAAAATTTTGTTGGCTCAAAAAACCCATGTTTATCTATAAGAATCACTATTAATAAGCATACATCAATGTTCTTAGTCAAATTACTCAATTTTTTTATGAGATAGATGTTTTTTCTGCTCATGAGGGCTTACTTTTGAAGAATATGTGTGTTTAGACAGGAAATCTGGGTTGCTTGGCGTGTTTTCATAGAAAAACTGGCCAAATTCGATATTTTTTTATAAGCACATTATCAATTACTTAGGTATTGGCTTTTCTCGAGATTGGCTCTTTCATTCTTTATGATTTTTTACACAAAGATGCATAACTATAAACCCTTGAATGTGACAGAACCCGATTTTCGAAAAAAAATGTTTTTGGGCAAATTTGGGCCAAAAAACGGCTAAAAAACGGGTTTTTTGGACTTTGTGAAAAATTGGATCATTAATTTTTTCTAATTTTTTGCATAAAAGAAGGGTACCATCATAGGTAAAAGATGACTTAAGCAGATTTTTGCAAAAAAAATTTGTTGGCTCAAAAAACGCATGTTTATCTATAAGAATCACTATTAATAAGCATACATCAATGTTCTCAGTCAAATTACTCAATTTTTTTATGAGATAAATGTTTTTTTTTTCTCACGAGGGCTTACTTTTGAAGAATATGTGTGTTTAGACTGGAAATTTGGGTTGCTTGGCGTGTTTTTATAGAAAAACTAGTCAAATTCGATATTTTTTATAAGCACATTATTAATTACTTAGGCATTGGCTTTTCTTGAGATTGGCTCTTTCATTCTTTATGATTTTTTTACACAAAGATGCATAACTATAAACCCTTGAATGTGACAGAACCCGATTTTCGAAAAAAAATGTTTTTGGGCAAATTTGGGTCAAAAAACGGCTAAAAAACGGTTTTTTTGGACTTTGTGAAAACTTGGGTCATTAATTTTTTCTAATTTTTTGCATAAAAGTAGGGTACCATCATAGGTAAAAGATGGCTTAAGCAGATTTTTGCAAAAAAAATTTGTAGGCTCAAAAAACGCATGTTTATCTATAAGAATCACTATTAATAAGCATACATCAATGTTCTCAGTCAAATTACTCAATTTTTTTATGAGATAGATGTTTTTTTTTCTCACGAGTGTTTAGACAGGAAATTTTGGTTGTTTGATGTGTTTTTATAGAAAAACTGGCCAAATTCGATATTTTTTATAAGCACATTATCAATTGCTTAGGTATTAGATTGATTGGCTCTTTCATTTTTTACGATTTTTTGCACAAAGATGCATAACTATAAATCCTCGAATGTGACGGAGCCCGATTTTTGGAGAAAAAAAAATTGGGTAAATTTCAGCTAAAAAAACGGCCATAAAAGGGTTTTTTGGACTTAGTGAAATATTGGACCTTTGTTTTTTCTGATTTTTTGTATGAAAGTAGATAAAAGATGGCTCAAGCAGACTTTTGTAAAAAATGAATTTTTCAGCTCAAAAAAAGCATCTTGATCAATAAGAATCACTATTAATAAACATACATCAATGTTCTTAGCCAAATTACTCATTTTTTTGGACATTTTTTTTGCTCACGAAGTCTTGAATATGAAAGAACAAGAGCATGAAATTTTGGTTTCTAAACGTTTTTTTTATAAGAAACAAACGACTAATTTTAATAGATCGTCACTATTTGTGTTCTGATTGATTGTTTAATGGTCACGTCACGTAGATATCAATTATAAACGTGTTAAATGCATAATCCAGGTAGGTCCATCAAAGTATCACTTGTTTTTATGCAAGCATTCAAGGTCACTTCGTATGGCGTACATATTACCTTCTATCCAGACTTAGTCCAGTGGAGCTCAACTACTTTTTGCCTTTAATAATTTTGATGGGGGAAAAGTAGAGCAGCGCGCGCTATCATTTAAATCCGAAAGCGAAGATAGTAAACGGCAGATTTTCTGACTAGAAACTTGTCGTGCGATTCGGTCAAAACATACATGACCGGCTAGAAAATATAAAATTATCAAAACAGCTTTGGCTGTATGTCTTGCCGTCAAATTTTATTTTTGATTTGCGAACAAAAACTTGCGAATATTAGTTGTTTCTTTTTCGCGAAAGTTTTTTTTTGCAGGTTTGCAAAAGTTTATGCTCGCAAAATCTTTTAAAAAGCTGCAAAAAGTTGTCCAAACATCTCCCATCGTCTTGAAGTTAGGCATTGAGAACAAACACAGTTGTTGTGTATTATTTTTTGAGATGTGTTGAATTTTGAAGTAAACATTCCATTGTTGAGATTTTTGCTGATTGTGTGTTTATAAACGAATTTTCGAAACTTGTTGTGGAATTCTTTCTATAATTGCCCTGCAGATGTGTTGTTGTGAATCTTTGGGGTATCCATAACTCGAATGCGCACGGAGATAGCATTGCAATGCATTGACATTGCTGCAGTAGGGACCACAGATCTGTAAAGCCCGAAGGGCTAGATTTGTGGCTTTTATCGAAAAGTGAAGCCTAGGTTTGGAAGGATTTCCTACCAAAGTCACGTGACTAAAATATGCAATTTCACCGGTTTGAGAGATGTGAAATAGCGTTTGCCGGCTACTTTTTTTGATCTCGCGATCCGAAAACAATTAAAATGCTAGATCCTATCCATCGGCACGAAATTTAAAAAGTCAAATTTTTGCTTCACTTTTTTTTGCTGGAGAAAGCTTAAAGTTGCCTATCTAGCCCTTCTGGCTTTACAGATATCTGTGGTAGGGACCCGAGTTATGGAGGTTCCAGTTTAAGAGGCTCCACTGTATACTTAATCTGTTTAACCTGAAACCTTTTGGAGACCGTCGAGTACGAAACCGAAAATTGTACGTCATATTTTTTTCTTTTCTTTTTTTTGCAGCACGTTCAACTCTTTCCTCATTACGCACGAGCGAGCGCAGCGAGCGAGTGCGATTCTTTTGGCAAAAGCGCGGGAAAAAGCTGATATGCGGGGTGATAAAATCGATTTTTCAGCTTTTTTAGCCTCGTTTCCATTCAGACTTTCGTCGTCGTGTGCAACTGTCTTAAGTCCGAACATGGAGAATTGTCGCCTGCACCCGACTGTCTGTTGGAAGCATTACGTAATGGATTTTTTCCAAATCTCTTTGTAAATCGAGCTCCGGTGTCAAAAACAGTAGAGTATTTTTATACGAGGATGAAGACGTCATTTCTTCGAGAAACGTCGCGGGAAAATATAAGTATCCTTCTCGATCGGGAAACGTCGATTGGTTCGGAAGCGTATTGTTGATCGGACCATACTGTCTTTTAACAGTCAAAACAAAGATGGCGGGCAAAAATAAACAACTGGTTGCTACCGCTCTTTGGCTATTTTTCTATGGTTTTTATGCTTTAAAGAGTTGAATTGGATCATGATTTTTGTGTGATTGTTACAAGAAATGGTTGATGATGAAGTTTTCTTATTATTATTCCTTCCTGAATTTGATGTTTCGTTTGGTTTGGCATGAGAGATGATGGCGATGCAATCTCTTCTTGAAAGGTCGATATTTTATCAACTTTCACAACAAACTAACTTCAATTTTGCCTGTATATTTACACAAATTCTAACTAGGCAGTTGACTGAATATTTGTGGATAAATCTGACCATGCTATATTTGAAAAATTTTGCGACATCAAAAAAGTTTGAACTCACTTTTTTATGATGATGGTCAGATACAGATGGTAGATGCAGCACCCAAGGAAATGGTTGTGGTTGGATATGAACTGGTTAGCTTTAATGTAAAAATTTAAACCCAGAGCAAAATTTACTGATTTATGATTGATGTTTTAAAAATGCAACGTGGTGGTGGAAAACTTTTGGTTGTGTGAATTTGGACATTTTCTTGCACGTGCGTTTAAAACTTGGAAATTCTTGCTGTGAATTTGGACATTTTCTTCTACGTGCGTTTAAAAACGTTTAAAATGTGGAAAATGTTTGTCGTTAACTTGACATTTTCTTCCACATGCATAAATTAAAAAATGTAGAAAAGTTTTGCTGTCAGGCAAAAATAAAAAAAAATGTAGCGTTTCCGGAATGCAGGTCAAGGAAAAAGCTTTGATGCGCTGGCCAGAAAAAAAATTTTTATTTGATTTTTTTGATGACTTAAGTAACTTTAACAATAACTTTTATGTACAAACAAGTGGGAATATCGAAACAAACTACTTTTATAGCTTAAATGCTCCAACTTGATTTTTTTTATAATGAACTAAATAGATGAACCCATAGTCTGCGGCCAGATCAGAAAATTATTATTTTTCACCCGGTTGGTTTCCAGAAAGGCTACATTTTTTTATTTTCGCCTCAATTGAAAATTTGTTCAAGCAATATCCTGGCATGAAGACTTTTTTTCTTTTTGGAAATTTTTGAAATTATGATTGCCAATTATGTGACATTTTATGCTTTTGCAGCATGCTTTCGAAAATTACAAAATGCCTTCTGTTAGGGGAATTTTTTCCTTTCGACGTTCTTTCAGATTATGAAAATATTTCCCAGTACTGTATATACAGTATGAGATTTTTTTTTCTTCTTTTGCATTACACTTTTTTTATATAAGAACCAGTAAAAATTTTCTGAGCCTCGACTGTTTTTTTTTTTTTTTTTTTTTTTTTTGCACTTTGAGCTTCTATCATGTTCTTATTAATAGGATGTAAGTCAGGTATTTTAGGCATTATACCCAGTTTTTATTACTTTGACCCCTAAATTGATTGAAATTTAGTAGTTTCAGGCTCAGCATTGTTCTTAAAATGTTCTTATTTTTTGGCGATTTTGAGCCTCGTTGTTCTTATAAAATTGTTCTTATATTAAAAAAGTGTATGTTTGATTATGAAATTGTTTCCCTGTTTTGAAAGTTTTTGACATGCATTTCAAAAAATATAACTTTTGGATGCTATAATTTTTTACCTTTTTTGCAATATATATATTTTACATTTTCTCCAATATTTTATATATTAAACCTTTTTTCCAATATTTTATATACTATGAAAGTATATGCAAAATATTTCATCTATTTTGAAAATATAAATTTTCCTTTGGTTTTCTTATTGTAAAATATTCTCAATTTTTGATGAACAAGATCAATTTTTGGTAGATATACTACCTACCTAGATATTACCCCCTGATTTAAGAAAACGAGAAAAGAGAAAAAGTATCTTAGGTTGAAATTTTAAGATATTTGACTTAAAAAAACTTCAAAAAAGCAGTTTGTTTTGAAAAGAATCAATCAAATTTCTTTTGGTTCACCAGAGTTTGTACATGTTTAAAATTCATTGATAGAAATTTTCCTTGCTCTCGTGACGATCATGAAAATTACCAAAAAAAGGTTTGTTCACCATGCAAATATCGCGAAAATAGCCCAAATCATGCCTCGAAGTATTTCCTGATCACGCATCACCCAAACGGCTGGGTACAACTTTTTAAAATTGTATCATAAAATGGCTAACTTTCTCATTCCCGGGAAAACATACCTGCCCCGTCTCTGGGATCTTTTTGCTTCTAGGCGTCTCCGACTAAAATCGGTGTTAAATCTACTTTTGTGGGATTTGGTCCTTTTCCGTTGTACACTAGCCTGTTAGACGAAAACCGCTTTTTTATCGCGATTTGTGGGAAGGTACTGGCTAGTTGTACACTAGCAATCGGAAAGTTTAGCAATCCTACGTTATGTAGTGTAAAAAACCTTTCGCTTGCGAACACGAGATTTTCGTATCGTGCGTAACCCCTTTTACAATTGATGTACAGACCTCAAATTAAGTTAATTCAAGAAGATTCCTGCAGAGATAAAAGTTTTGTTATTTCGTGCAAATTTGATTTTACTTTTCATTATAATTTGGTTAAACATAGCGCCATTTTTCGTATCGTTTCTAGCAAAGTGTCAATTAATTTGAGCCCCTATCTTTTTCAATAATATCAAATATGAAATTTTAATGTACAGTAATGTATTATTTATCTTCTTCTGGAAAATAATTTTCATGTTGTTTGTAAAACTTCAATGAATTTTAGAATATGTTATTTCTTTTGTGTTTTTGTAAAAATTAGGCTTTTATCTTTTCTCCACCACGTTTTTCATTTTTTTTGGAAAAGAAAGCTTCAAAACTTTGAAAACAGTAAACAAAATAGACGTCCCTTTGCCAAGAAATTTCCCATATGATAATAATTTGATTTTTTATAAGAATTGTTCTGTGGTGGTTTGAATATATTATGTAGTCTTTTTTTCGTCCAGCCTTGGACAAATTTTTTTCTAGGATTCATCAACACTTTTTTTATAAGAACCAGCAGATTTTTTCTGAAGTTACACGGCGGTAAAAATGGTCTTTCTTTCACTAAAATTTATTTGTCGATTGTGCAAAAACAGAACTGAACCATAACATTGTAATCGCTCGGTCGAAATTAAACGTTTGATGATGGGAATAAAGGCTTTCTGTGTAATCTGGTGTTATTGAACTTACGTAACGGACTTTGCTCGCTTTGTCAAACTTTAAGGCTTCCGTACTTTATTTATATGATACCCTCACAGAAATCAAATTAATTATTTGTTTCAATCTACTTTCCAGCAACTATTAACATAACAGTATTTAGCGAAGAAACATTAATTTACGAATGATTGAAAAATGAAGCGAACAGAATTTGTTGTGGTATTTCTACTGGTCATACTACCCAACTTTGTTTTCTTGAGCAGCACGAAGAATGATTATTACAGAACGTACGAATCTGAGGATGGTAAGCTTCACTACTTTTCTCTTTCACTACATTACCATAACATTAGCCTATTACCTTATCAATCGGGGGAAAAAATGTCGGGGGAAAGTGACGAAAATTTTGAGGGGATGACGAAATTTTTCCCCGACGAATAGCGCACTGCGCTGAATTTAAAAATAGATTTTATTTTTGACATAATCATTACTCTCGATGTGTTTGTACGAGTTCCAATCCCATCAACCTTTGCGTTAATCTCTTTTGCACGTTAATTGCATCGTTTGACAAAAGATATATAACAGCTTGCACGTATCTTTAATTGAGCCGCGTTGAATTGTGGGGTTGCAACTCGTACAAATGTCAAAAAAAGTGAAAAGTAAAAATTATGACGTATGCGTTGCGGAGCGCTATTATTACCCCGACATTTTATCCCCGACCAAAACATTTACCCGAAATTTTATACCGCAACTAAAATTAAAATCTAATTTCTTTACACCTTTATTTACCGAAATTAGTGCTTTAAACGTCGAATTACAAGACCAATTTTCGAGCTAGCGAAGGAAGCCATTTTTTTTTGGACAGTTTAGTCGGGTGAAAGTGACGAATTTGAAATTTTGGTCGGTGGAAAGTGACGAAAATGCCTCTAGGTGACGAATTTTTTCCCTGACAAAAAAAAACCCGACTAAATAAAACTCTGACATTTCTTTTCCCGATAAGGTATACTAGACGTCATGGTTTTTTCTACGCTGTAACGTCTATTCCACTTTTTCGAATGTTTTGAGCCCAGGTTTTTGGGCTCTAAACATTCGATTTTTTGACGTCACTTTAAACTTTTGAAGCTCCTGCAGTAGCAAAAGTTTCGAATTTGCGTCAAAGCATTTGAAAGGCTTCTATTTTTCGAAAATCATCAAAGTGGAACTCACTAAGACCATGTTCACACGTTACTCTTCCGTTTCGTTCCGGTTTGATTTTGGTTACGGATAGAGTGTGTTCATATTGGATTCGGAACGTTTCGGAGCAAGCAAACGGAGCAGTTCCATTCCGATAAAAAAAGTGGAGCGAAACCTTTCGATCTGTTTTGCTTTGTAACGTCTTCTTTTTTGACGCTTCGAATTTTGACGTTCACACTTGTTTCGGAACGGAACGGAACGGAACCGTAGCGTCTGAACATGGTCTAAGAAACGGGATGAAAAATGTTGGTTTTTGGTGAAGTGCTTGTCACCATAATTAGTCGCGCGGCTGAGGTCGAAAAACGTTTCATTTCGTGATACATATTTTAGATTCCAAAAAAAACAACGGAAACTCGCGAATTAGTATGTGTAGATTACAAAATCAAAAAGTTTCCACGATATTATCGTGCAAGTAACGAGTAATTGGCGATTTTTTGCGTTTCCAGGCAAAATTGCAAGGCCTGGAAATTCATGATTTTTGGGGGGTCTTCAAATTAAAAAAAGACCTATATCACATGATAGAGCTCTTCAAACTGAGCAAAAAAGTGTATTACACCAAAGTCCCAACTTCTCTAGATCAAACTTTATTGGCCTATTTGTGGTAAAAAACTGATGGAAAACAGGGAATTTCCCCACAATCTGCATTAATTTATGCAAAATTAAACACTTTTTTGACCACAAATAGGCCCATAACTTTTGATCTAGAGAAGTTGGGACTTTGGTGTAATACACTTTTTTGCTCAGTTTGAAGAGCTCTATCATGTGATATAGGTTTTTTTTTAATTTGAAGACCCCCCAAAAATCATGAATTTCCAGGCCTTGCAATTTTGCCTGGAAACGCAAAAAATCGCCATTTACTCGTTACTTGCACGATAATATCGTGGAAACTTTTTGATTTTGGAATCTACATATACTAATTCGAGATTTTCCATCGAAAAAAGTGGAATCTAAGAGGTGTATCACGAAAATCATTTTCTAGCCACTTTTTTCGACCTCAGCCGCGCGACTAAATATATATTCTTTTTCGAGGAGTAAGTAAAATCAAAGAATTCTCATATACATTTTCAAAAAAGTAAAAAAATAAAAGTTTGAAAAAATCTCGGATCAACGAATGAACGATGGGGGTAATAATGGGTCCAGTAATTAGAAGGGAGAAGAAATTTAGCAATTTGATGGGGTTACCAATTTGCTGGGGGTACTGTGCCTAGCTGATCTGATAGAGACTCTGGGGCTGTGATTTTACCCCGGGGGGGGGGGTACTAGGGTTGCGAGCTGCCGGGGGGTGCCGCCCGACTTTCGAACTTTGGACCCTTACCGGGACTAAAAAGGAGAAAACAAAGGAAAATTTTTGGAATTTTACGACCCTTAGCGGGACAAATTTGACCAATTTTGACCAAATTTCGATCTTTCAGGGGGTAAAAAGTTGAAATTTTCCTATTTTTCCGACCCTTAGTGGGACTGTAATAAAGAAACCGTCTATTCATTCAGGTCAAGCCCAAAAGAGACGATGTGTAGACAAATAGTTTTCACTCATATGCGAACAATGTTTTTATGTAATTGGGCTGTTCCTTAAAAATTTCTTAGAAGGGGTTGGACGAACCTTTTCAAGTTAAATCTTAATTTCTTGAAAATGGGTGAATACCCCCTGAAAAATGGCCAAATTTGCTAGAAAATGACGGAAAAGGAATTTTCGTGCCTTAAAATGAGGGTTGATGAATTAAAATCAGCCTATCGCCCCCTGGAAATTTTATAATTACTTTTTACCCCCTGGAAAATTAAAAAACACTCCTGTAGACCCCTGAAAAATTCTTCTTCTATTACCACCCCCTGTATGGATATAAAATGGAATGGCCCACTCTCTACTTATAAGTTTTTTTGTCTTGTTAATAAAAATGCTCATTTTTGGACCTACCTGAGGTCCTATAAATTAACCCGTGTTCGTTAGTTAGCAGCTTTTCTCGAGATTGGCTCATTCAATTTTTCTGATTTTTAGCACAAAGGTGCATAACTATACGAAAGTAGGGTACATTCATTGGTAAAAGATGGCTGAAGCAGATTTTCAAAAAAAAAAAAATCGCATTTAAAATTGAGTCTTTATCCATAAGAATCACTATTTATAATCTTAGTTAGATCAATGTTCCTAACCAAATTCGTCAAATTTTAGATGAGATAGATATTCTCTTCCGTCCACCCCCTCCCTTATTACCAGCTAGTTTATGTATTCGAGATAAATCGAGGGGGACGGTATAAAGCAAAGTTGACATGTCTCTAAAATCACCGTCCACTTTGCTCGAAGACGGTAAAAATACCGTCGTCTATTTAGGTGAGCAAAGGCGATATAGAGCCGTACATCAACTATCGACTTTGTTTTGTATCATTTCTCTTACCGTCGCCTTCGATATCCTCCGATACATAAACTCGGTACCACCCCAATGGGCACGAGGGACAATCAATGATAAACGAACGAAATTTCATAAATTGTCACTATTTTTGAATAATGATTGTAACGGTCACACTCACACATTATATCAATTCTATGTGTTCCCATAGATATTAGTTATATATGTGTTAAGGGTTCTGACCGTAGTGAATTTTTTATATTTGCCATTTACAAAATATAGATTTCTGCCTGATGTAGCCAACAAAACTATGACATGTTATATACATTTTCTGTTAGGCCAATTATTCCTGAATCTAAAAATTTGAAAATCACAATGAATAAATTTGATGAAGAAGAAAATGAAGACTTTTGTGAAGAACAGTCTCAACTTTGAAGACTTTATTTTCGGCGAAGAAAAAAGATTTTGATAAATTTTTTACGTTAGAAGGTGAATCTTTATTAACCAAACTAAAAAAAGATTTTCGGAAATTTTTTCATTGCGGGACCTAGGTTTTTAAGTATCCTTTACATTTGTAGTTAGAGTTGTTATAAACTTAATGTAACTTCAGTCAAAGTCTCGCTCTGCTCCCCTAAGCACGTCCTTTTCGTAGTCCGGTCTCCTCACTCACCTACTGGTTCTAGTTCGCTTATTGAGCCAGCACCTGAATAAGGCTCCAGTACATATCTACAAACATTTGCTTACATACCATCTTTAAACAAAAGACAAAAAAAGACGCGCTCCCTCCGGCCAAGTTCCGTGCTCCGGCTCAGCGCGAGCAAACATTTTATAAACAATTTCTTTATTAATTATGTTTTGTCAGCACGAGAGGCGCGCCCAGACCGTAAAAGACTTTAAATTATGGCTATTTTGCCCTTTTTCATCCTCTCCGAAATTTTTGACTTATGGAGTAAGGTTTACGAGGCATTGTTACTTGAAGGAACCAGAAAAATCGTTTGAGTTTAACGAACGAGTTGTAGATGTATGAATTATAGACTCCGCTGTACATTGAGATCATTAGATTTCAATCAAATCTGGGATCTCTTTGAAACCATTGCCTTCAAAGATTTTACTTTAAAAAGAATAATGGGATAAGACTATTTTTTATTCCTATTGTCTCAAATTGAAATGGTGTTGTTTTGTTCTTTCAGATCTGGAGAAGAACTTGCTGACATACGCCTTGACTGAGCTCACACCCATTGAAACAGAAACGAACAAGAGCATCGAATTTATGGACATCGGTACAATTCGTGAATCGTATTTTTATCATTATTTACGACACATCTTCAAAAATATATCATCCGAAGAAAGATTTGGCTTTAACATGATTATTGATGGCCAGGCGAAATCTCTCAAGAAAACTGACATCGGTTTTTTCTTACATGATAGACAAAAATGGAATGGTGTTTACCCTGATATTCTAATTGGGATGCTATACCCTCGACATATACGACATTTCATTACGTATCAGACCATCTCTGAATCCATCATGTTCACCAGTGTTCCTACCGGGCTTTCCATCGACAGCTTCGCAAAGCAATTCAACATCGTTGGTACTCATCCTTCAGACCTGTATCGTTTGGAAGCGTTGACTTCATTCTTGAAACATTTGAAATGGAACTTCATCACGTTGATCACGAGCGTCGACATGGAAGCTATTTCCAAACGCTTTTTGTCTGATAAAGAAGGAGATTTTTGTTTTGGCGGAGTAAATTTCATTGACCGTTCAAATTGTGACATGATACAGGCTCTGGGCGAAATGGAGGAAGTAAGTGTCATGGTCTTATTCACTGTTGTCGAGGATTCCAGATACGTTTTAGATTGTATGCGCGAGCTAGGCTACAAAGACCGGTTCCAATTAGTTTTCTTCTACAGTCACAACACAGACTACAATGTGGTGCATGGACACGAAGAGTTAGTGGATGGAACATTTAGTCTCCGCGTTTTCCCTGAATTGTTTGACGATTTTTTTCCTGAAGCTGATCCAGATTTCTATGCAGCTTTTAGAAATCTCAAGCCCAATGGCACAAATGACTATTACTTAATAGCATATTGGGAGTTACGTAACGAATGTTATGGTGGCTCTGGATTTTTTAAGCCTTCACTGTTTAATCGAAAATGTACCTTTCAAGAACCGGAGACGCTCCAGCCTGTTGAAAGTTGGGATGCGGCTTATAACATGGTCACTGAATCGGCGTCAATGTTACGGCTGATGTTCAGATGTATCTATGCGTTACTTGAAGCCTTTCTGAATGACTATTGTGACGGAAAAACACCGTGTACTCGATCTACCATTGGACCAGACTTCAAGAGACTTTTCGCACAGAAGATTCGTGACATCCTTGGAGAGGACATGACGTGTAATCAATATCGTAAATTCTTCGGTTATATTGTATCCAACCCGATTAAAGTTGAAAGTCGAAGCATGTATGGGGATGTGATACATGTGCTGCATCCACAGGTCGTCTACTACTGGCTCTTACACAATCAAACAGGTAATACCTTTATTGTTGTGTAATTTATGACGAACGGTATGGCCAAAACATACTCCGAATATTTTCGGGTCGTGTTCGAGGTGAAATAGCAAAACATTTTTAACATTTGGTGTTCGGGCCAAGTTCGGGTCATAAAATTTTGGATTTTCGCCTCCGAAAACCTGGCCCGAATTCGCCCCGAACATGTGTGAGCCGTTTCAGGTCATGTTCGGGACTTTTTTCGAGTGGCCCGAAAAAGTTCACGCCATACTGTGGGTCGTTGCAATTTTCATCGCTGTTATTTAAACTCTTTTCATAAAATTTACATTTAAACCTTTTCAACGATATCCAGCAGCGGTATCTTCTTTTTCGTTTTTGTGTTTTTGAAAAATATTTTTCGGTTGTTTTTAACGTATTTTCTAACATGACCGAACTATGTGGCTATCCCTTTTTAGCGGACAACGTCCTTTCATTCAAGGAACTTTTTTCATTCCTTTCCGAAGGTTGCGGTTCACCGTCTTCCCGCTATCCTTATCTCAGTTTTAAAATCGATTGGCCTGTCCTGTGAACAAAACAGAATTCTACCACTGTTCCAAGACCTACTATACAGTCTTGTTGGTTAAATTATTAGATAATTATTTGGGTGGTATTCGCAGTTCAACGGGATTAAAATTAGTGTTGATTTTTTCAGGTGGATTGACTCCTCACGAAGTCTTGAAGACGGCTAATATTGAAGCAGGGCGTAACGGAGATGATAAAATACCGAGGTTTGGCGATAAACACTGGTATACTGTTCCCTTTGGAAACTGTTCCCATGAGTGCGGTTATGGTGCCCGCAAAGTCTTCCCAAACAGTGGCAGCCAGCCAATGTGCTGCTTTGATTGTGTACCTTGCGGTAAAAACGAAATCTCGAATGGTTCTCAATGTTTTCAATGTGCACCTGATGAAAGAGCAAATATAACTACAGGTATTTTTACTCTTCTTACTATGATGATATGCTCACGGATTTGGATTTCCATCGTTTCTAGTCTCGGGGACTGGAATTATAGTGGAATTGGGAAAAATGCTATTCTATTCTGTAAATCACCGGACAAAATGTTACCCGATTTTTATGTAATATTTTCTGGATACTTTAAAGGAAGAAATTTTCGCGGAATCTAATTTCGCGGTTTTTTGACAATTCCGCGAAACACGGATATACACATCTAAAATTGGTCTTTTTTTAGGGCAAAATAGGCCATTTTGTTTGGTTAACAAAAGTTCTCTTTGGATCAAAATTTGCAGCATTCAAAGTGGGATCAATTTTGCTCGTTTCCCGGCTTTTTTAGCCCACTTTAAAGTTATCGTCCGGAGGGGTACTCTGTACCAGAGTGTATCTCACGTTTATCGCTTCGTAGTACACTATGTGCGCATTGTCTGTTTGTTTGATAACTCTCTCACCAACACTCCATCGCAGTGGTCGGTTTGAAAAATCTCAAATAAGAAAAGAAAATGAATTTTAAAATTAGCCGTAGATGCTGGGTCTGTGTACAGACTACCGGGGAATGTTACTTTGTATGTATGTCATCTTTTTTTCCATCAAGAGCGCTGTATCAAAAAATATTCGGACAGTCGATTTTTTTGGGACAGACTTTAATTGTAGTCAAATTACATAGATGAAAAGAACACAAATGGAATGGGCCATTCCATTTTATATCCATACAGGGATGGACGAACATTACCAGGGGGTAATTTGAGCGAAATTTCCAGGGGGTCTAAAAGAGTGTTCTTTTCATTTTTCCAGGAGGTAAAAAATTATTTCAAAATTTCCAGGGGGTAAAAGACTGATTCATTCGTCCACCGTCACTTTAAGGTATAGATAGAATTTTTCCAAGGGCTTCTTTGCAAATTTTTCCATTTTCCAGGGGATATCCACACATTTCCAAGAAATATTTTTTGACTTCAAACGGTTTGTCCACCCCCCCCCCCTGTATGGAAATTAATTGGAACGGGCCAATGTTGGTACTTTTTTATACAAATTATTATGTATCTTCCATCTATATATTTTTAGGAACATGTGAGAAGTTGGTTTTGCGAACGATGCAAGATGTTCATGCGACTCTCAGTAAATTGATTTTCGTGTTAACCACATTGCTCGTTGGAATTTCTGTGTTTCTTGTCATTTGGATCATTCACAAGCGAAATGGAAAAATGTTCAACGTCTCGTCCACTGGTTACTGGTTTGGACTCATCCTCTCAATCATTTGCTGTCTGGCGTCCAACATCGTCTTCATCGTGGAACCGAACAATACATTATGTGTTATTCAAACTATCGCCATCCCAGTTACCTTGATCTATGTGCATAGTTTTGTTTTAATGAAAGCCGTACGACTGTTCTTTGCATTTCTAGGTTTCCCTCGCTTCGCTGGTGTGATAAGTAACACCGCAATTGAGCTTATCATCGGTCTATCATTTCCTGTAATTGGTGGATTGATCGCTTGCCAACAATTGTTATTAAATGGGATTGATTTGATGAAGGAACGTGTCTTCCATAAGTTGACCACTGATGAAGATTTTTTAGTTGTTAGCTGCACCAATGTTAACCCGTTAATCGTCCCCATAACAGGAATTTGCGCACTCGTTACCTTGGTTGTCAATTTTAACAGTCGAAATATACCGAACATTTATGATGAACCCTGGGATCTACTCTATTTCAATTTGTTCTCTCTCGTCTGTCAAATATTATATGTCGCTGTTTTTTATGCATACGACTATACCATGGCTATGGAATATTATCACGAGGTCACGTGTGCTGTTTTTCTACTTGCCGTTTGTTTTATGGCTCTTGCAAATTTGTTTTGTCGGAAGATTTACTTCACTATTAAAGGGTGGGAAGAACCCTACCAAGTCCGAAATGGTATCACCGTCGACCGTTCTCAATCCTTTACTGCCGCCCGTTACCAAGAAACCGTCAATTGAGAGGTTAAGTAAATCGGTAAAATCACGACGACGAACGAAAATTTAACAGGCTAGCGGGTTTCAACCAATCAAATTTCGTATTTCCACTAGCCTATTACATTTTTCGTCCGTCGTCGTGATTATCCTGGTATGCTTAACCTCAGTATTGGTGGCACACAAAATGAACCGCCAGAACGTCCTTCTACTCCGCCCATGTCTATTGGTTTGCCCATGAAGAAAACCTATTTGAGTGATGAGGTATGATAAAAGGGCCCAATGGCAAGTTGAATGCATTTAAACGAGGAGAGTCACTTCTCAGTTTGTCCGTAGGGCTCCGACTGCGATGTTTGGTTCGAGATATAACGCAAGCTATTAGATTTTTGTTCGATCTGGGAATGGAATCTCTTAACTAACATTGCCTACCAAATTCTACCAACCAAGTAGAGATTTTTCGGTTTGGATTGTTCCGTATGATGTTCCGTATGATGTTCAGTGTACTGTGAAGATTGATTTATTCTTTTCAAATTGTTGCATTTTTAGAAACTTTGAACTATTTTTCCATTTTAGTTTGTTTGGAAAAATTTGATTTATAAACTGTCCTAAATTTTAAGTGGGATTATGCAGTTACTGTTAATATTTTGTACATAGTATTTTGTTTTAAGAGTTTTATCACGCATTCTCTACTAGGAGATTTTTAACGGTGATATTTTTAGGATTACTTAATCTCATATGTATATAGTGTATATATTATTGCAACTCAGCGTAATGGGTAGATCGTTCGCGTTGAAAATCGAGTTATAATTAAATCGACGAATTTGTAAGACATTAAAATTGTGACATGGAACTATTTATTCTCGGGATTACCATTACTGATTTGGTAAATTTTGAGTACGTTCCGGTCGATTTGACATGATTTGTTTGTCAGAGATGTGTCGTCAAATTTAAGGCTATATCTATTTACCTTTGCTTTGTTTTTTTTAAACATTTTTTATATTTTGAAAACATTTTCGCAGTTTTTATCTCTTGTGTTTTTTAAGGAAGTTTTTTGTTTCCACCACTGTTTTTTTACGTTTTATATTTTCCATTTTATATTTTCGGCCTTTTCTTTTTTACAATTGATTTTCCAACATTGTTAACCAAGCAGGAATGGAAAAACCTAAAGATGTTTTAGAGTTTTCGATTGAAGATTTTTATAAAATGTCCGTCGTTAAAGACAACGATTAAAATTTACCGATATACATTACCGGTAAAGAATTCGTCACATTTTACCACCGGATATTTTGAGACCAAGAATTTTTACAAATAACGGTGAAAACGGCGGAAAACAACAATAAACAAAGCATTCATTGGATTTCCTTTAGTTTTTGTCGAAATTCAGTATTCAAGCGTTCGGTTTAAATGAAGAAAAAAAATACGTTAAAATGAATGTCAGAGCGTTTGGTAAAAACGTTGTTTGATTTTTTTGAAATATTATCGCGATTTCATTGTTGTTAACTTCACGTATAAAGTTTAGCCTTCTGTCAAGGCACTATTATATGCCCCCAGTGGTTTGCGTGAATGGGCCTTTTTCACTTACGTGAATTGCTCGGGGGGGGGGCTGTCATATTACAGTACCTCTATTTTTACAGAGGAAAGTTTTTTCTCCATTAATTTTAGTTTCATTTTTTATCATTTCAATGTTTTATTTTAAATTTTATTTTCTTTACAATGCATGAAGCTGTCCTTTGCCTGTGCTTTATAACCTCACAATGGCAATATGTTGTCAGATCAGATTTTTCAAAAATTATCCGGAGATCTTCATGCTTTTAGACGATTAGGCTTTGCATGATGCGTTCTTTCAATTACTTCTTTGATGTTTTATATTAAAACCGAGATTTACCTTTACTTTCCAAACTGGCAATAGACTATTATCAAATTGACATTTGTTTTAGCCTTAGCTTAGCCCTAGTAGCATTTGATTTATTGTTGCATAT
Organism: Clytia hemisphaerica; assembly: GCF_902728285.1. Lineage (NCBI taxonomy): Eukaryota > Metazoa > Cnidaria > Hydrozoa > Leptothecata > Clytiidae > Clytia > Clytia hemisphaerica. The sequence continues at coordinate 2,352,828 of NW_027103595.1, read as the reverse complement.
TATTTCTTCTTAGAAATTTCTAGGTATTATTATTTTATGCCTTATTATATACCCAGCATTGTATTCTGTAAGAAACAAATGATCATTTTTTTGATCAAATCAAACACAAACTTTGTTTTTACTATCTGTAAATCCTTAATTTTAAGGACGAGTACACACGTCCAATTTTCAGATTCCTTGATGACTTATTTTTGCAGATGGGCATCAAGTATATTTGGGTGCAACTCATTGTTGAATTCTGAAAATGTTGAAGGCTGCAAATGTTTACTCTTTTCAGTTGCAATATTCCAAAAACTTTAAATTTACCACTCAGTTTTCAAAATACATCCCTGTAGTTGAATAAATGCTTTTCATAGATAATCAATTTTGTTCACAAATGATCAACCTAACGAGAATGTTCTACCTTAGGAGAAAATTTTTGGCAGATTTTCTTTGAAAATTTAGCCTCTCTGGTACCCAATTTTGGCGTATTTCAGCTAAAGGCATGTTTTGAGCATTATTAATATAATTGAACAATATGCAGGAAAAAAGTATTGGTCCATTTTTCTCATATGGAGTCCCGTTAAGGACTGAAAATTTAGACCAGCGGCCGAGGTAGTGAATTGTGTCTCTTCGTAGGCCTGTACGACCGTCTATTTTTTAGCGGGTTTAAAGGGACGACGGCCCGTGTAGCCAGTCTAACTCTTACATATGTCTAAGTCGTAGGGCACTCCTTAGATCAGGGAAAACTTTTTATGTTATTCTCCTTATAAGGGTGTAGTATTTTCAGATTTTGAGTGAATCGATTTTTAGTTTTAAAGCGAAATATTTGGTGCTACCAAATAGTAGGGTATTTTGAGTACTGCAATCAGGGGGGGTCAGGATCCAGATACCAAACCCAGGGCCGGAGGGTGGTGTCAATTTTTTTTTTCAAATTTCAAAAAGTCAAGTTGGTATTGATACCAAAATGAGGGGGTGGGTCCCCCTTTTTTTAATTTTTGCTGGATTTGAAATTGGTATCTGACTTAAAATGTTGTATAATGTAAGTATAAAAACTTATTTGAATCGTTTACACTATACCCCTGTATACCCTGATTCCATATAAAAGCATTCTTCATTCTATAATTGAAATTAAATTTTTTTTCAACTTTTGCTGCTCTCAATCCTTTCAATCAACCAAAATTCATTCAAAACTAGAGTTGACCAAACTGAATCAAGTCTTAGCACATCTTAGAACTTTTTAGTCGCGATAAAATTTTTCTGTACATAACGTTCATCCGGCAGGGGGGGGGGGGGTACTAGGGTTGGCGAATGAGGGGTATGTGCGGACGGGACCTCCGAAAACCAAGCCTTAGAGAGACTAATTTAAAACTTTTTGATTTTTCAAAAATGACAAATTGAAAGTGATACACGCTTTTTTTTTTATAAGAATGGTGTTTTTTCATTTCATCATGGATATTCTTAACTTTTTGGCGAAAATCATCCAAAAATATTCTTACGGTATTCTTAGGTTAAGATCGAAATTGGCAATCTACAGGTTAAAATGCATTAAAAATGGCATTCTTAGGTTCAGTTGCTAAATTCCATGATGGTGATAAAAATAAAAACAACCACAGATTTTGTTTAGCGTCCCTTGTATGCAGTATCTTATGCATATAACTTCTTGCATTTTTACTGATTGTAAATTTAGGGGGGGATCCCCCTTTTTCAGAAAAATCGGGATTTTCAAGTTCGTATCGATACCAATTTAGGGGGGTGGGTCCCCCCTTTTTTAGAAAATTGGGATTTTCAAGTTGGTATTGATACCAATTTAGGGGGTGGTGGTGTCTACTACTTTCAAATCTCGAAAAGTCAGGTTTTTGGGCCCTGGGTTGGTATCCTGGACCCTGACCCCCCCCTGCTGCAATAACACCAAACAGCCCTTTCAACGTATCATATACTATTACTATGTATCATATACTATTACTATGTATCATATACTATTACTATGTATCCTAAATCCAAAACTAAGCACTAAGCACGAAGGGACTTTTTTCGCCTCACTCCATATTTTCTTTGCAACCAAATGAATTGGTTTGTGAATTTGGCACAGAGACAGGATATCATGAATTATATTTTCTATTGATAATTGAATGGTATTAATCATGGTAAATAAAATATGCGCTTACAGTGTATGTTGGGTAAAATAAAGTCAATAAAAAATTAACGTTTTTACACAAAAAATATTACACGGTTTAAAATTAGAGTAAAATAGACTAGGATAAAATAAGATGTCATGTTGAATACTTTAATGGGATCGCGGATCGCGAAATTAAGTCCCAATGGAAATTTGGAAGGGCCTCATCTGCGAAATTAAGTACCCACGAAAAATCTCTCTTCGATTCGCGAAAATTTTAAAATACTATTATACTATTATACTATTATGAGTTTTGATTTGCCCTTTTCGCTAGGGATCTTCTCATACTCTAACAAAAAAAGTAATCTTATATTTAGCCACTAAAGGTCTGCGAATCAGACTACTCAAACCCCGCTTTGATTGAAGAATATCTCTATTCGTTATTTTTCGAATTTTCGCACACTACCATATAAAAATAATTTTGCAGACAGGCCCATTCGCGAAATTTAACCCCAGTGAAAGCTTACCCCATTAAAGTAATTAATAGCTTCATCATTAAAACAGTGACACATTAATACATAATTTTTTGGATTGACACGGATGTGGAGCAAGATTGGTCAGAAAGAGGAAAAGAAAAACCTTTTTTTGCTTATATCAGCATAATATAACAATAGGCAGACACTGTCCTGATATGAAAAAGGAAAACAGTAAACCATTAAAACAAAAAAATCATTTTTTCTAGCCTTATCTCTTGTTTATCATGTTTCCTTTAAGTATTAGTTCTTCAGTTTTGTCTCGATCTTGTTCCATTCTACAATTCCACAAGTTCCCCACAAAACTATCATACATCATTTTGCGGTTTACTCTAGTGAGTATGGCCTGCTCCAGCTCTGTCATTATGGCTTGCGATGGCATAAATATGGAATATCCCCATGGCAACGGACAACAAAACAACGATGATGCAAAAGATGGTAGGTAAAGAAGTGTTCTATAAAGAAACATTTATGAAACGTTTGATAGAATAATTCTTCCCTTGTCACGACATGGACTCTGGCAAAAGATCAGACTGAAATAAAGATTGTTTGCATACACGCCAACGTATTCGTGTTCCGTATTGCATGCTATCTGCGGTTTTGTAGAGGTCTGTGATTCAGACCAATAGCGCTCCGCAACACATACGTCATAATTATTACTTTTCACTTTTTTTGACATTTGTACGAGTTGCAATCCCACAATTCAATGCGGCTCAATTAAAGATACGTGCAAGCTGTTATATATCTTTTGTCAAACGATGCAATTAACGTGCAAAAGAGAGATGGGATTGATGGGATTGGAACTTGTACAAACACATCTACAGGGTGTCCCTAATTAAAGTATCGAGTTTGAACATGCGATTGAGTAGAAAAGTTTGTGTGTGTTATCGCTAAAATATAAGAATGTTCTCCATCACACAGGCTTATTACAAAAGGTAGTTACAACATATAAATTAATCGTAATGACAAAGAAAAAAGAGGAAGAGCTTAAAATACAATTTTGTGAACACGCACATAAAACCTTCTACTCAATCGCATGTTCAAACTCGATACTTTAATTAGGGACACCCTTTAGAGTATAGTAATGAATATGTCAAAAATAAAATCTATTTTTAGATTCAGCGCGGTGCGCTGTCATGGGACGGCAAATTTAAGGAACGGGACAGGAGACATACTGATAATTTGATTCTTATTCAGTTCTAAAATGTAGCACGGACACTCTTCTCGAGATGCATAAATTTATTGTTGTCCTCGTTTTCAAACAGATTTCATTGCTATAAAATTACATATTCACAATTATAATTGTCTTGTTTACACCTCATGAGACATTTTGAATTTCAAGTACTTTTGTTTTAGAGTTAATGTTTGCCTTTTGGGAATTTAAATTCGTTTAAATGTATAATTTTATAGCAATGAAATCTGTTTGAAAACGAGGACAACAATAAATTTATGCATCTCGAGAAGAGTGTTGAAAAGAAATCAAACTTGTCTTGGAAGGGGGGGGGTTTGTACCGGTGTGACGGGATCGGCCTTTTTTTAGTACGGTATTACGGGATTTGGCGAAAAAAGAGACGGGAAGACGGTATTTTAAAATCAGACGGTGACGGTGATTAGCATTATTTCTTGTCAATATTCCGGTATTTTGACTTCTACAAACCGGTGTGACGGTGTTATCATTCTTTTCAATTTTCGAGAATCTGGGATTCAGCCAAAATTTTGACGGGAAAACGATATTTCGAACCCCTACAACCCCCCCTCGGAACTTTACTTACGCTATTTGACGAAGTGTGTTTGACACCCGGGGGGGGCACTCAAGGTAAATGACCTACCAGACGTTCGGCCCTTAAGGGTAGGTTTTTCATAGTTCAGCTAGTGCACTGTAAGGGTAGGAAATTACAAAACTGCACCTGAACTGCACTGTAAGGGTAGGGAATTGTGATTAAAGGCCAATTTTTTGGTAAAATTGGTACAAAATTGGTCAATTTTGGAGAAAAAATTCCACATTTTCTTTGAAAATTGCAAAAATTTCCCCCCTTACGGGCGAAAAATTTTGAAATAGTGCACTGTAAGGGTATGATTTTTCATGGTAATTCACTGCACTGTAAGGGTCCGATTTTAGAAGCCAAATTTTGGGCCGAACGTATGGTCGTTTTCAGATCGAGTGCCCCCCCCGGGGTTTGACATCTACCATATTATTTGTGCCGCTGTACGCCACTATAAAAGACGCGTTAATATAAGGATTCAATTGTAACACATGTATAATCAGCCTTACTTTTCCATCGCAATAATAGGATTCACGCTTTGTGCACTTTATCAAAAGCCAGGCAAACCCGATTTTTAAGAAAATCTTAAAAAATTGGGGAAACCAAAGTAACTTCTAAAACTGGGGGAAAACTGCACTAAATCGGATTTTCATTTAAAAAAATTCGCGCCCATTTGCCCACTCACGCATTTACGCAAACTGCTGGAGTCATAATAAAACTACACTGGAGCAATAAATTTGCTTTGAGTTAGCTTTTGATGGAAACCAGAGAAAACAAATAAACGAAAAAGAAAAGAGGGAAATCTTACCATCAGCTGATGCAGAATTTTTCGAAGAAGCACAAATAACGATGTCCAATAAAATGAACAAAACAACGACCACTATCATGAATACCAACATCTCTGTGTAACTTTCTTGTAAATGTTCATAGAAAGCATAAATGATGCTTAAACCTATAATAGACAAATTGAAAATATTATATACTGTAAGTAAAAACAAAAATCTACTCCAGTGTGAAGTCAGTGAAATCTATCTACCATTTAACCTGGTGAGTTTTCAAACTTTACCAAGCTCTCAAATCATACACCATTTGAAACTTTCGCAATCTTTGCGAACTTTACCTTTTTTCGCGAAAGTAAATGGCTTGAAGTAAATTGTTGAAGGCGCCATTCGCGAAAGTTTATGTTCACAAAAACTTTTTAACAAAAATAGAAAATAAAACTTCTAGCCTAAAATAAAATGTAAGATTTATGGCACTTTTTAGCCTGTTAAAGCCTCATTAGTCAAAAAGACAAACGTTTCAATCCTGTTCAAGAAGTATTTGTCCCTTCAAGTCATATTTTTGTGTGAAAACTTTTTGTGTGAAATCTTTTATATCTTGATTCGTAAAAGTTTATGCTCGCTAAAAAGATTTTTTCGTCAAATTCGCGAAAGTGAATATCATAAATTTCGCGATTTTTCAACCTCGCGAAAGTTGCTGTTAGCGAAAGTTTGTACGCCTAAAGAAGTGTTTTCTTTTTTTCACAGTAAAAAGCGAGGCTTGGTAGACACAACAACACTTGAATTCTCTACTCTCTCCAGGTATAGTAGCAGAAGAAAACGAAAAGTATACCGGCTAATAACCACGCAATCATTCCAAAACTTCTATGAAACCAATTGAAAATGAAACGCCTGACATGGAAAAATACAAAAATAAAATAATTATTTTCATCGAGAAACGCCAATTATACAAGATATGTGGTGTAAATAATTTTGTGTCAATAAACCATTACAATCAACCCATACTACTTTCAGATTATCTTAGTGCTCGACACCAGAGACGCAAATCACAGGTAGAGCTATTTGCATTGTATTGAAAAAAGGGAGTTATTCTGTTACCTATCAGCATCCGGCGCTGGTCGCACCATGGCCATCAACGGCTGCAAAATAAAAATAATTTATTTATTACAATCAGAAAATTATATTTCACAGGTCCATCGACCTCTACGAAATAATATTAAAATTGATATCATATTGTTTAATCTTCATTTCGTCCAGTCGTCAGAAGATATGGACAGACTAGACGTTGTTTTGGTCTTGTCCTAGGTAAGAAGAAATAAGCCAGTCTTTTAAAATGTTATTAATTCTAAATTTTATAACACCCCTGTCTCACAGCCCCACTGGAACTTTTTTCCTCAGTGGGGATATACATTCCTATTGAATTCCCGATGGGGATGGAAATTCTATTGTTCCAAAGTTAAACAAGTGATACTTTTATGGACCTACCTGGTTATGCATTTAACACATATATAATTGATATCTAAGTGAGCGTGACCATTAAACAATCATTCAGAACACAAATAGTGACGATCTATTAAGACTAGTCGTTTGTTTCTTATAAAAAAACGTTTAGAAACCAAAATTTCATGCTCTTCAAATATTCTTTCATATTCAAGACTTTGTGAGCAAAAAAAGATCTATCTCATCAAAAAATTTAGTAATTTGGCTAAGAACATTGATGTATGCTTATTAATAGTGATTCTTATAGATAAACATACGTTTTTTCAGCCAACAAAATTTTTTTGAAAAAATCTACTTGAGCCATCTTTTACTTATGTACCCTACTTTCATGCAAAAAATCACCAAGTTTTCACCAAGTCCAAAAAACCCGTTTTTTAGCCGTTTTTTGGCCCAAATTTGCCCAAAAGTTTTTTTCGAAAATCAGGCTCCGTCACATTCGAGGGTTTATAGTTACACATATTTGTGCAAAAATTCAGAAAAAACTAATGAGCCAATCACGAGGAAAGCTAATAACGAACGATCGAATGGACGAACGGACGAACGGACAAAGGTTAATTTATAGGACCTCCACCCCACCGGGGTAGGTCCAAAAATCCAGAGGGGGTGGTTTTAGAGTACAATTTTTAAACATTGAGGATATCAAGGTCAATTTCCCAGTGGGCCTGAAATTCGAGGGCTTTTTCCCACCGGGGACGAAATTTTTGTCAAATTTTCTAGTAGGGCTGGCGTCCCAGTGGGTCTGTGACACACTCTGTTAAGACTTGAAAAAAATGTACATGATATTAAAGAGCTCTGTTGTTACCTGAATTAAGCCAAGAATGATAGCAATTAATCCCAGAATACCATGAGTTCCTGCACTCTCCTATAAACAAAGAAAAATAAATGGTTAACTTGTTCATGGGTGAGGTTTCCCATCGGAAGGTACGATTCAAACGTTTTTATGTTCTTTAATTCTAGAACTTCCAAATCCTTTGCTCTTTTTCCCTTTGGTAGAGTTTAATTTATCATATTACTAATATCGGGACGAGTTTAAAGCGAGTTTAGGTATATTTGCACTTTTTAGGACGGTGGAGTGACTGAATAACACGCCGTTTTGACCTGTGCCAAAACGAAAAATGCTGATTTACAAGCGTCCTCAGTCAGTCAGGATCAAGACAAATCAGAAGCTAACCGTCTCCGTCACAGAAAAACACGCATACATACAACTCGCTATTTCGGCAAGGTGACAATCGATGTCAAAAAATCAAAATTAATCTTGCCGATTTCCGGAGGAGGTACCATGGATCATTTACACTTTCGCCAAATAACTTCATCCCAATTTTTGAAAGAATGTATGAAAAAGGAAAGGGAATACACTCACAGCCCATCCTTGTTTTTCCACCAAGATGACAATGAAAGCGATGAAGAAAATAACAACACATGACATCATCAAACCTTGATGAAGCTGAAACAAAATATTTATCGATAAAAATACAATGAAATCTTTGCTCCAATAAGTCAGACATTCAGACCTCTACACTTTTTGTTTTTTTAAACAATTTTATAAGAACAATGAGACTCAAAATCGCCAAAAGATAAGAGCAGTTTAAGAACAATCCTGAGCCTAGAATTACTCAAATTCAAGCAATTTAGGGTCAAAGTAGTAAAAATTGCGGGTATAAATCCTAAAATACTTCAATTTCACCCTATAAATAAGAACAGGATAAAAACAATCTGAGGCTCAAAGTGCCCAATGAATAAAACTAACTAGTTCTTATAAAAGAAAGTATGCTTCATAATTCATATAAAAAACTTCTTTGTTCGAGCGTGAGCAGACAGACGTCTACTGTGTATTGTAAGTACTACTGGACACAACTGTAAACAATGTGGACATTACAGCTTTAAGCTTAACCCCTCCCCCGTTTCAAACGCTTAAAAATCACTCACAGGGAACCAAGCCGGTTTACCGGTGATTTTCTTTTCTTTAGTAGCTTGCTTCATGTAACGAGCCATGAAAATGCCGATAGTTGAACAAATTATCCACGCAACTACCATAAGGATACCTTGTAAAGAATAGAATAAAGAATAGAAATATTTGTTACAGTTACGGCTGCCAAAACCAGACCTGTATACGTCATTTTGATCCTGTTACGAAATCCTTCGGATTTTTGTCCATCGAATTTTATTGATCCAATATTAAATAACTTTCAAGCTCTGGACTTTTATCAAACAAATTGATAATTGAAAGCAAACTGAAGCAAACGAAAGTTAAGGCGAAAGATCTACCTTGCCCTCTCACTCAAAAGTTACGGATGGAAAATGTACAACGAACGATAAAAGTTACTTTCAAAATTTCCCTGACGGTAAGTTCGCGCAGTTGTTTTTTACTGATTTCAAAAGATAAATACTGAATACTGGTGTATATTTTGTATCATATTCCCCGCACTATACCGTGAGCTACTTCTTTGTCTTGCAGCATTCGTCCAGTAGTGGTGATAATTTCACCAGAAGCTTTCAGCAAGTCAAAAGCAGCAGTTGTTGCATAATCACCAAGTCCATGTCGACTTATTCTATTGCCTGTAAATTGTAAAATACAAAGCATTGTTAGTCGAGAAGAAAATATTTGGTTTACTGGTGCAAAAACTTTCGATAAATCAGTGAGATAGGTATGCAGGGGCGAATGAATACTATATGAAAGTTATGATATTTGAGATAGGCGAATTTCTATTCGATTAGCTGAGTAAAAGTAGAATGCAAATATTTTCCGATTTCTACTTCGAACAAAACAACCTATCCCCGGTATCATCGTTATTTCAACGTTTATCTAAAATGATTGGAACGTTGGATAGGCGCTGGCTGGACATTTAAGATCTTCCGGTGAGCATTACCTGATCCAGATTTTCCAAAAGCCACAACCATCATCAAGGGATTACTCAAATCGTGTAAATATACATTTCCTTGCGATGGTTTGATCGTTCGCTCATAGCTAAAGAGAAATGAGATGGCTGTTCAAAAAACGGTACTTTAAGTAGATAAACTTTCACGTGGAGCTTTTTTCGCAAATCGAAGCTCGATAATTTTCACGCGAACAAAATTTTAGCCTCTTCTTGAACTAATCTCTTCCATTTTCTTAAGGGTTTTGGCAAAAATCCTAATTTTAAATTTTACGCGAGGTCTTAACGAAAATCGCGAAAATTAAATCACGCGAAAGACGTATTTAACATGTTTAAGGATTGATTGTGCCTTGCATGACGGGCGGCTGTAAAATCCCACCCTTCATGTATTTTTTTCAACCCGTGATCCTAAGGCTTAGGTTTTTTCTCATCTTCGATTTACTGAAGAAAGCGGGAATTTAATGCGAGAGTTAGTAGATTGTCAACAAAGTACCGTAAAAAATCATTGAATAAAAGAAGAACTTTAAATCTTAAATGTTTTCATTTTCAAAAACATGGTGCAAAAAACTGAAACATGGAAAAGTTTTTTATTGGTTCAATCAAAATAGGGGATTCGGAAAACTTTCTATGTTTGGTTTTTGCACAAACCCCTGTAACTATGGGCGAGCAGCTCGTTGCTAAGATATTGGCTTGAAATCGAAAGTGAAACCACTGAAAACGAAAGTAAAATCGGCCCGCACTCCAAATCCCGTAATCTTGATATACATGTTGTTTTTTTTTATAAGCAAGTGTATGCCCCTTGGTCAGGCTCGTGTATGCTTAAGTTCTCAAAGCATCCAGGCATAGTTTATGCTTATTATATGCTTAAGAATTATGCTTATGATTCACCCCGAGCCAAGTTTTTTAATGAATTAAGAAATTTTGTGGGTGGTTGTGGCTGATTGTACCTTTTTTCTGGCTGATTGTACCTTTTTCTTGGTGGTTGTGGCTTATTGTACCTTTTTTCCTGGGTGGTTGTACCTTTTTCTGGGTGGTTGTACCTTTTTCTGGGTGGTTGTGGCTGGTTGTACCTTTTTTCCTGGCTGGTTGTACCTTTTCCTGGCTGGTTGTATCTTTTTCTGGGTGGTTGTACCTTTTTCTGGGTGGTTGTGGCTGGTTGTAACTTTTTTTCTGGGTGGTTGTACCTTTTTCTGGGTGGTTGTGGCTGGTTGCACCTTTTTTCTGGCTGATTGTACCTTTTTCTGGGTGGTTGTGGCTGGTTGTACCTCTTTTCCTGGCTGGTTGTACCTTTTTCTGGGTGGTTGTACCTTTTTCTGGGTGGTTGTGGCTGGTTGTACCTCTTTTCCTGGCTGGTTGTACCTTTTCCTGGGTGGTTGCACCTTTTTCTGGGTGGTTGTACCTTTCTCTGAGTGGTTGTGGCTGGTTGTACCTTTTTTCCTGGCTGGTTGTACCTTTTCCTGGCTGGTTGTACCTTTTTCTGGGTGGTTGTACCTTTTTCTGGGTGGTTGTGGCTGGTTGTAACTTTTTTTCTGGGTGGTTGTACCTTTTTCTGGGTGGTTGTGGCTGATTGTACTTTTTTTCTGGCTGATTGTACCTTTTTCTGGCTGGTTGTGGCTGGTTGTACCTTTTTTCCTGGGTGGATGTACCTTTTTCTGGATGGTTGTACCTTTTTCTGGGTGGTTGTGGCTGGTTGTACCTTTTTTTCCTGGGTGGTTGTACCTTTTTCTGGATGGTTGTACCTTTTTCTGGGTGGTTGTACCTTTTTCTGGGTGGTTGTGGCTGGTTGTACCTCTTTTCCTGGCTGGTTGTACCTTTTCCTGGGTGGTTGCACCTTTTTCTGGGTGGTTGTACCTTTCTCTGGGTGGTTGTGGCTGGTTGTACCTTTTTTCCTGGCTGGTTGTACCTTTTCCTGGCTGGTTGTACCTTTTTCTGGGTGGTTGTACCTTTTTCTGGGTGGTTGTGGCTGGTTGTACCTTTTTTCCTGGGTGGTTGTACCTTTTTCTGGGTGGTTGTGGCTGGTTGTACCTTTTTTCCTGGCTGGTTGTACCTTTTCCTGGGTGGTTGTGGCTGGTTGTACCTCTTTTCCTGGCTGGTTGTACCTTTTTTTGGGTGGTTGTACCTTTTTCTGGGTGGTTGTACCTTTTTCTGGGTGGTTGTACCTTTTTCTGGGTGGTTGTGGCTGGTTGTACCTTTTTTCCTGGATAGTTGTACCTTTTTCTGGGTGGTTGTGGCTGGTTGTGGCTGATTGTACCTTTTTTCTGGCTGATTGTACCTTTTTCTTGGTGGTTGTGGCTGGTTGTACCTTTTTTCCTGGGTGGTTGTACCTTTTTCTGGGTGGTTGTACCTTTTTCTGGGTGGTTGTGGCTGGTTGTACCTTTTTTCCTGGCTGGTTGTACCTTTTTCTGGCTGTTTGTACCTTTTTCTGGGTGGTTGTACCTTTTTCTGGGTGGTTGTGGCTGGTTGTAACTTTTTTTCTGGGTGGTTGTACCTTTTTCTGGCTGGTTGTGGCTGATTGTACCTTTTTTCTGGCTGATTGTACCTTTTTCTGGGTGGTTGTGGCTGGTTGTAACTTTTTTTCTGGGTGGTTGTGGCTGATTGTGGCTGGTTGTGGCTGATTGTACCTTTTTTCTGGCTGATTGTACCTTTTTCTTGGTGGTTGTGACTGGTTGTACCTTTTTTCCTGGGTGGTTGCACCTTTTTCTGGGTGGTTGTACCTTTTTCTGGGTGGTTGTGGCTGGTTGTACCTTTTTTCCTGGCTGGTTGTACCTTTTTCTGGCTGGTTGTACCTTTTCCTGGGTGGTTGTACCTTTTTCTGGGTGGTTGTGGGTGGTTGTGGCTGATTGTGGATGGTTGTGGATGGTTGTGGCTGATTGTGGCTGGTTGTGGATGGTTGTGGCTGATTGTGGCTGATTGTGGCTGGTTGTGGCTGATTGTGGCTGGTTGTGGCTGGTTGTGGCTGATTGTGGCTGGTTGTGGCTGGTTGTGGCTGATTGTGGCTGGTTGTGGCTGATTGTGGCTGGTTGCGTATTTTAGTATTACCCAAAATTAATTTGAAGTAACGCAATTGAACTGTGATTTTACGCAAAAGAAACGAATAAGATGCAGCTTACTTGGCATGGGTCTTTTTTCTGTTTTTTCAACGAAACCTTTAAAGCATTTGTTGAACTGTGCTTCCAAACGTTTGCTCCATTTGAACGATTTTTTTGCTGAAAGTCAATAAATTACATTAACTTACTAAGCCAGCCAAAAAGTCTCTACATCTCCCTCTTTACTTATACGACTTTCCTTTTGAAAAATGTTCCTTCCCAGAAAAATAAACCTTTCTGCTGGAAAGTGAAGAAGCAACTTTATGCAAGCATCCTTCTTTTTCTACCCCTCCTATTTTACGGCATTCATCTCCTCTTCTCTTTGTGGTATGTTTGTTAAGTTTCGCCAAATCCTATTAACAGTACTAACCCGGACAGTACTATCTCGAGTTTTTAAATATTTTTTATGGCACCACCTAACCTTTGGTACCAGATCAATTCAATCAATCAAATCAATTTCAAATTCATTAAGCCTCAATAACTTCGGTAATAATGTGTTGGGTCATGCTGTATTTGAACTTTCTGATTTCCGACATTAGGTACACCTGATGGGTATAAATGTTTCTTTGTTGTGCAATAAAATTACCCATCTCCGATGAAAATTTGAGCAAGTAGTAGTACACCCTACAGTAGATTGATAAAGCACCCCAAAAAAAGGAGAAGCAAAGAAGATAAGAAATATTAGTTCAATTTTAGTCGAAAATATTTTCAAGTTTTCAATTTTTTTAGTAGTGCACGGCACTAACCTATTTTGAGAGGATTAAAAGTACAAAAATACACAAATACACCTCTTACCCACTATGGCTCAGTACCCCTTGATAAAAACGCTACTTAGTTCCCCCTAAAGTAGCGTTTAAAAAACTTTCGCAAATTGAACTTTTCAAAATATTTGACGTGAGAAAAATTTAAATGATTCGGTCATTTTTCATGTTTTATAATATTCAAAACTTACATTGTATGGGATCTTCGTCGTCGGTATCAGAATCTGCATCGCGGGCTCTTTTACGTGTCTTTTTGTAACCTAAAAAAGAACGAAAACCTGTAACGAGTAAATACCATAATGCTCGTTCGAGGACTGCTTTCTGGCATATGAATTAGATACTCCCAGTTCGATTCTATTTGTCCCAAGGATAAAATTGGTATAGAAATTATGATGTACATCATACCTCTGGTTGCATCCTGACTTGACGAAGATTGAGCTGTTGATTGGGCAGCTAATGAACTTTCGGCAATCATGGACGAAGATGGAGCTGTTGATTGGGCAGCTGATGAACCTTCATCAATCATGGTAAGAAATGCCCCAGTCCGTGCTAACTGCTGTTCTGCTTGCGGAACTTGATATACGTGTTTATTGACAGCTTCTGAATGCCCGAAATGTTCGTACGTAAGGCTTCTATCATTTTCGTTCAAATCGAATGCACCAATGATTGAGGCTACTCTGTGTCTGTTTAGCGTTCCATTTACTTTCGCATCCAACCCAGCCTTTTTGCATGACGTGGTTAACGCTTGCCAGCCTCCAACATGAAGATTACTTTGACCAGTTGATGGAAAAACAAATTTGTTAGCAATGGAAACACCGGCTGATCTTCTAGTTTCTGTGTCGCAGAGGAAAATTAGCGCATCGACCGTATCGGGAGGGAAGAGAACTGTCACTTGATGATCCCCTTTGCCTTCTTGGTAGGTAATGCGACACACTGTCTTTATATCATCTATATACTTCTTCCTTGGTGCTCCTGGACGAAGCCACACCCCTTCCAAAGCCTCTTTCCATTGATACTGAAACAATCTTGCAGGCTCCCCACCTAAATAAGAGATAGCTGAAAGTTAAAGTTCTTAAGCACGGTAGCTTAAGGGTTAATTAGTTTTTGGGGGAGGCAGAAAACATGAAGTTTTTTGCAACGTAGGTACCGAACGTAGTAAGAAACATCTGAAGCAACTGACCAAAATAGGTTCCAGGCCAAAACATATGTACCAAAAGTCATCGACTAAAAATGTACAACTGAATATCACTTTGGCACAAAACCGACTTCTAATTGTGGATTTACGAGTAATAAATCAGAGAAGGTCAAACAGATTGGTATAAAAATGCGATTAGGGAATAAGAGTGTTTTTAGTTAAAATCAAAAATACCAGGACAGAATCAATGTTGTGACAAAACAGTTAAAAAAATATTTCTTCAAGGAAAGACTTAACAAACCTCGACGGCCATTGAACATTACCAGTCTTGCACAAGTTGCATCTCGAACTTCAACGTAACAACTTTGGGGTTCTTTAAATATAAAGTTTTCTTTCTTCATCGTATCCAATAGATATTTTCGAAGATCTTGGACCAACTCTTCATCAGGTAGATTCGCAGGCTTACGTGTAGCTTTGTTCCGTTTTTGTTTAATTATATAGAGTGCACCATTAAATATTTCATTCTCTACAAGATGGAAAACCTTTACAAAGTCACAAACATTTTCAGCAAGCTTTGTTTGACCTTCAACCAAAAAGTGTGCTTCAAGGATTTTGGCACCTTGCTTGATAACATTCTGAATTTGTACCTTCAGCCCAGATTTCATTTCCAATTCGTTTTCAGACAATGCTTCTATAGCAAAACGAAGGTGGCTGAGATGAAGTCTATTATACAAATAAGATAAATCAATCTGTTCTCCGTAAGAAATCCTAAACTGAATCAGCAAACGGCTCAACAGTCTCATTACAGATCGGACACGTTTTTCTGTTTCATACAATTTCTCTTCTTTACATTTGTTGCCATTAAATATTCTAGCCCCTACCACTAGAATGTAAGGATCAGTTTTGGCTAAAGTTGATACGTCGTCAATAATCATTTTGTTCAAGACTTTTTTGAAGTCATCCGGATACTGTGTGATCACTAAGTCTTTAACGGGGACCATGGGTATCATTACCTGTCCACTAGTCTTCCCACACTCTAATTGGTGTCTGGATTTGTATGCCTTGGATAAGGTTCCATGGCAAGATGCACAAATAACTACATCCTCTACTTTCACTTCCTCTTCGTATTTTGCTTTTCTTTCACGCATAAAGGTTGGTTTTTCCTTTTCCATCTCCTTTTGGTTATGTAGAAATATGCCTTCTTTTTTGAGCAAATCAAAGGCTTTGTCACGCTCTGATTTTTCTTTCTTATTCATCGCTTCAATGACAGCTTGTTTGTCCTTGTGTTTCAGCTTCAGATGCCGCGTCAAAGTACTCTGAGGGACACCACAATAGGGGCAGGGTCGGTGAGGTTTGGGTTCCTTCTTATTGTTAGACTGTTTTGTTTGTTCGGTTTTCAATGGCTCTGTTTGATTCGGCTCTGTTTGATTCGGCTCTGTTTGATTGGGCTCTGTTTGATTGGGCTCTGTTTGATTCGGCTCTGTTTGATTCTGATCCGTTTGTTCTGTTTCTTCGTCAGCGGTGTCAATAATTTCTCCAATGCTTTCTCCCAAACCAATGGCCGAATCATTGGCAATATCTATCTCGTGAATAGGTTCGTTTTCTTGTTCAAACTGTGCACACATGGCCTGAAACACAAAGAAGGAAGAGGCTAACTTTGTCAGTTCAACAACGGTATTGTGGAGTGATGGCCGAGTGATCATACGATCTAATAACATAAAAAGAGATCTTTGTTAAAACAATTCAACATGTTACAAATAAATCTTGTTGTAATCCTCTCCTCAACTGTAAAATTTAAGACTTTCAGGTATCATCCTCCTTAAAGGAAGACCTGTAGAGCGTAGAAATGTGGAAACGATTTGATGAAAACGCGACTCGTGGAGTCATTATGACATCTATTAAGACTAGAATAAGGAGTGCAAAAGGGCATACTTCCTGTTGATTCAATCAAAAGGGCGTCACAATCTTTTGAATCATCATCGCTTTCTTCAATGTAAACTTCTGTTTTACTTGTAATTTTGATTTCTTTTCCTTTTATTGGGTCCTAAAAAAACAGAGAAAAGTTTTTGTAGGTCGTGTGAAACTAAGATTAAAATTCACTCGAAACGTGACTTATTAACCTACTTCATTAACCTTAGTCTACAACAGGCTTTTTGGCCTTACTCTTGGTCTATAGGCACTCCTATTGGCTGCCACTAGTGACCCCCACTGGGGATTTGCTTGTTAATAGGATTAAAATTCATAAAAAACTTTAACAAAAGATGTTTATCAATAGAGATTTGAAATAAAAGAATGTTTAAAACACAGGTTTCGGAACTCTCTTTTGTTTAATCAAAAACTCAGTGCGCATGCGACTTATCCGAAGAATTTCAATACATTCAAAACCAGAGCAGTGCTCATATCCCGAAGAGTAGGAGTTTTACGCTCGAAACGAAGGAAGATATGACGTAGCATTCATTAACCTATATTTATATTATTTATGTGTCACAATGGGCCTCTTTCAACTAAATTATAGCGCTTTACATTCCTATCCCTCAATAAGCCAAAAAACTAAATGATTATAATTAGTACGTACCGATTGATAAGAGATTTCCTGTGGTAGGAACACGACACTATCATTGTCCGACGAATCCTGAAAGAAAATCAGAAAATACTTCATCATTCATTTTTCCTGTCATCATAGTTCACGAGTTGTGGATTGAGGCGGTTTTAGACTAGAGCTTACTTCTGGCTAAACTCTTCTTTTTGATGGTTTCTGATGACACTTAGTCCAGTGACTAGGAGGATCACCATTTCTACTTTCAAAAATGGCATAATCACAATTAGAAAATTCAACACAAACCAACGATCTAAGGCGCCCTGTTTAGAAAAAAATCATTGTCATCCATCGATCTCGCTTTAAAAAGGACTGGAATCCAGTAGTCCAGCTTACAAACCACCTAGACGGAGAAATCTGCCGAAACATTTCAAGTCACTCATCCATCCAGCGACTATCAAGGCTAGGTATAGAGTAGTCACTATAAAATCTAAAAATACGATATTGAAACAAACAAAAGATGAAACAAAAGAGATTAAGATAGCTACCTCAGCACCAATATCAAAATGTACACCAGAATCTTTATCTTCGAACTCATTAGCTTCAACCTGTGATGTTTTTTGTTCAGATACATCGACATCAGACAACAATTTCTTTTGATTGTGTTCGTCGACTTCAGAGTGTGACTTCATTAGCTCAGATTCATCAACATCAGACAATTTCTTTGGATTGCATTCGTCAGCATCAGACTGTGATGTCTTTTGTTCAGATACGTCAACTTGAGACAAACACTTCTTTTGGTCACATTCATCGACTTCAGAGTTCAATGATGTCTTTTGTTTAGATTCAGCTTCAGAGTGTGACTTCAATAGCTCAGATTCATCAACTTCAGACAATTTCTTTGGATTGCATTCGTCAGCATCAGACTGTGATGTCTTTTGTTCAGATACGTCAACTTGAGACAAACATTTCTTTTGGTCACATTCATCGACTTTAGACTTCAATGATGTCTTTTGTTTAGATTCAGCTTCAGAGTGTGACTTCAATAGCTCAGATTCATCAACTTCAGACAATTTCTTTGGATTGTATTCGTCAGCTTCAGACTGTGATGTCTTTTGTTTAGATACATCAGTTTGAGACAAATATTTCTTTTGATTGCATTCATCGACTTCAGACTTTAATGATGTCTTTTGTTCAGATTTATCAGCTTTAGACTGTGATGTCTTTTGCTCAGATACGTCAACTTGAGACAAACATTTCTTTTGGTCACATTCATCGACTTTAGACTTCAATGATGTCTTTTGTTTAGATTCAGCTTCAGACTGTGATTTCAATAGCTCAGATTCATCAACTTCAGACACAGATTTCTTTTGATCGCATTTTTCAGCTTCAGAACGTGATGTCTTTAGTTCAGATTCAGCAAAATAAGGGATGTTATTTTGTACCATCAGCTAAGGCGATAAACATAGAATCCAACATCAAATATTTATCTTTTATAAGCTTCGTCTTTTAATAGTAGAAACAAAACTTTAAAACGTTAGATACACTATGAATTGGGTTACGATTTAGTGCTCCTTGACAGGATAAAATTTTTAGAATTTTCTATTTGATTATTCTAATCACAACAGTGGGTTAAGGTGAAGTAAGTAAAGAAGCAATCTGATTGGCTGATAAAGAACTGGTAATTCAGGCTAAAAATGTTCATAGGCTAGTTTCATCATCAGGCTTGACTCTCTCAGCCTAGATTCGTCATTTTTTTATGGGAAAAATAAATTTTAAAATAGTAAGACAGAATCTTGTGTTCTCTGTGTTCTTGTGTCCACCACGATGGAAAAAAATAAATTCTAAAATAGTAAACCTGAATCTTGTGTTTTCTGTGTTCTTGTGTCCACCGCAATGGGAAAAGTAAATTCTGAAATAATAAGGCTTAATCTTGTGTTCTCTGTGTTCTTGTGTCCACCACGATGGGAAAAATAAATTCTAAAATAGTAAACCTGAATCTTGTGTTCTCTGTGTTCTTGTGTCCACCATAATAGGAAAAATAAATTCTAAAATAGTAAGACTGAATCTTGTGTTCTCTGTGTTCTTGTGTCCACTGCAATGGGAAAAGTAAATTTCAAAATAGTAAGACTGAATCTTGTGTTCTCTGTGTTCTTGTGTCCACTGCAATGGGAAAAATAAATTTCAAAATAGTAAGACTGAATCTTGTGTTCTCTGTGTTCTTGTGTCCACTGCAATGGGAAAAATAAATTTCAAAATAGTAAGACTGAATCTTGTGTTCTCTGTGTTCTTGTGTCCACTGCAATGGGAAAAGTAAATTTCAAAATAGTAAGACAGAATCTTGTGTTCTCTGTGTTCTTGTGTTCACCATAATAGGAAAAATAAATTCCAAAATAGTAAGACTGAATCTTGTGTTCTCTGTGTTCTTGTGTCCATTGCAATGGGAAAAGTAAATTTCAAAATAGTAAGACAGAATCTTGTGTTCTCTGTGTTCTTGTGTCCACTGCAATGGGAAAAGTAAATTTCAAAATAGTAAGACAGAATCTTGTGTTCTCTGTGTTCTTGTGTTCACCATAATAGGAAAATAAATTCCAAAATAGTAAGACTGAATCTTGTGTTCTCTGTGTTCTTGTGTCCACTGCAATGGGAAAAGTAAATTTCAAAATAGTAAGACAGAATCTTGTGTTCTCTGTGTTCTTGTGTTCACCATAATAGGAAAAATAAATTCCAAAATAGTAAGACTGAATCTTGTGTTCTCTGTGTTCTTGTGTCCACTGCAATGGGAAAAATAAATTTCAAAATAGTAAGACTGAATCTTGTGTTCTCTGTGTTCTTGTGTCCACTGCAATGGGAAAAATAAATTTCAAAATAGTAAGACAGAATCTTGTGTTCTCTGTGTTCTTGTGTCCACTGCAATAGGAAAGATAAATTCTAAAATAGTAAGACTGAATCTTGTGTTCTCTGTGTTCTTGTGTCCACTGCAATGGGAAAAATAAATTCTAAAATAGTAAAGCTGAATCTTGTGTTCTCTGTGTTCTTGTGTCCCGACGATAGGAAAAATAAATTCGATAGTAAGACTGAAGACTAACCATCCTAGACAAAGCTAGAACATATAAAAATCCAGGAAATCACAGCGCTATGACAAATAAAAAAGAAATACAGATATGTCTATAAAAACGGTTCAAAATTCATAAACTCTGTAACCCGTCAACAACATTTTTCCAATCAGGGCCGGCGAATCAATTTTGAAAGTGGAGGGGCCAAATAGTAAGTGGCTAAGGAGGCGCCACCATGGTTGGTTGGTTTTTTTTTCTGAGCAAAAAAGGGCCCCGCCCCCCGTTTCGCCGACCCTGTCCATGCAACATGATCGAGTGCAAGACCACGTCAATCAATTCTATTAACATTAACAACTTTCAAAGCTTTGAGAACACCACGGCCATACTCTCAGGTATCTAATAGCCACCCCCCCCCCCGCTAATTAATTTTTCGAAAATTTTCCACCCAGGACATTCTTATTCCAACCCCCCCCCCCGCCGCTTATTAATTTTTTGGAAAATGTTTTTGAAAGTTCACTCTTTTGTCCTAATTCTGCTGTATTAGCCTCCTTTTCAAAAATTTTCCACCCAGGACATTTTTATTCCAACCCCCCCCCCCCGCTTATTCCAAACCCCCGGCTATTAGGTACCCGAGAGTAGGTAAACTCAGGTGGCCCGTCTAGGCCGTCGATAGCCAGGACGACAACACTTTTCGAGGTAGCCTTTCAAAAGGCATTCTAGCAACATTATCAAGCCACGATAGCTGTCCGTGGAAAACATAGTAATCAATCTTTTTCAAGAAGGACGATCAAGAAGATCATATGTGCTGGTTATGTAGGGAAATACGTGCAAACGGTTTACCCTACACATTTCTCGAATACAGGTGTGGTGAAAGGTACGGAGGTAGGCTGCTGGCATCCACTAACGGATTCATGCTCCTTATAGACTATACTACCTAGGGTTTTGTACAGGTCTGCGTTTCAGACTAGTACGGAGGTGGTTATAAATTGATTCGGTTAGACACAAGGTTTCAGCATTGTTGTATAGTAAAATGGGAAGTATCAAGCTTGTAATTGCCGCACTTTTGGTATTAAATTGCCTAACTGAATTTAAGGTATTTTGGACATAAAACGAGTTAAAAATTTGAAATTTTGGGAGTTGTCGAAGCAATGTTGGCTCAAAATCTATAAGCAACTTTTGGGCTGAAATCTTGAAACCCCTTTGCAACTCCCGTCCTGCCTTAAGCCTAAAGTTAGGTTTTTTTATAAAAAAATGTTAATAGATATCCATTATGCTTCATCAAATAGAGGTATATTTCCACGGGGATAACACGTTACCTTAAGGGAACTAATTTTCGCGTTTTTGGGTGTCTACCGCAAAAGTCAGTTCCGCGAAATGGAAATTTTAAATTGGAATTCTTAAAAACCCCTAGGAAAATGAAAGAATTTAGGCAAATGAAATTAGAATTAGTTTCGCAAAAAGCACCAGCAATTTCATACCCTCGTACCGCGAAAATTAGTTCCAGCGAAAATTTGTTCCCTTAAGGTATTCGTTCTCTTTATTACAGAAAATAATTCTCCAATATATGGCTACTGGGGCTTGGGACGCTAACCTGATGATAACAGATTGTGTATTTTCTAGCCCAGTACGCTAAACCCTAAAGCTCTAAAGACGTGGGCGAAAATATACAATCTGAAGAATATGGTCGCGCGTTTATTCTCGGACCGCGTATAGAAGAATGGGCCCGAGTGCAATCTGGACAGGGAAGGGTGTCATTGCCGACAAAATTTGGGTCAGAAAAAACTTCAAAGGTTTCACGAAATAAATTTAAATATTTTGAAAGCCTCCAAGTCGCAAAGCATTGTGGGTTAGAATTTTAATTCCTATCTATAAAACGCACTTTTTATGGAGCGCCATTTTAATTTTAATAATTTTGGCGCACGACAAAAAGTTGACTGAAATTTTCTCATAGCGACATGACCATTTTCCTCAGATGTTAGTTTTCAGCGTGTTGCGTTAAAAAAAACTCCACAGCTGTTATCAGGTTATGGGACGCTGGATGAGGGCTAAGGTCGCTTAGGGAAAAAATCCACAGCACTTCCAAACGTTTGATTCTCTGTACCTTGTCCTTACCCCAGTGGGCGGTGGACTCCGGAAGAAAAATCATTATGGGGGTAGGGGGTCATAATTACGTGTGGCTTTATTGATTCTCACAAGGAAAACGGAGGTTTTCAGTACTTTAAGGGCAAAAATTCATAAAATGGGGGAAATCATATTTCTTTCGGCGTCTCATCCCCAATAAGGCTAATTTCACCAAAGATTTATTATACACTGGATAAACGACTCATAAAACGATGGAGAGCGATCATTGTATTTCCTTTGCTTCAGAAAACAATTGGTGTTCTAGCTTTGTCCGCAATTAGACAAGAAATTCAGGAAAAATGCTTATAGTGACACAAAATTTTCAATTGGAAATATCTTTTTAAGACTGCCCCCAGAAGAGCTGAAATTAACATAAATAAGACTTGAGTGTCTTGGCTCCACTGTGTCAACATTAAATTTCTTATACACAACACGTCTTTTGCATCTTTCTCGCAGTTTGAAACGTCATAACAACTTATAATTATCAATTAAGTGGAAGAAAGTTTTAACACAGATATCTGTAAAGCCCGAAGGGCTAGATAGGCAACTTTCTTGAACTTTAAGCTTTCTCCAGCAAAAAAAAGTGAAGCAAAAATTTGACTTTTTAAATTTCGTGCCGATGGATAGGATCTAGCATTTTAATTGTTTTCGGAGCACGAGATCAAACAAAGTAGTCGGCAAACGCTATTTCACATCTCTCAAACCGGTGAAATTGCATATTTTAGTCACGTGACTTTGGTAGGAAATCCTTCCAAACCTAGGCTTCACTTTTCGATAAAAGCCGCAAATCTAGCCCTTCGGGCTTTCCAGATCTCTGAGTTTTAAGTCTCTTTTGGAAAATGGATGAGTGATTTTAGATAAGAAATGCAATAAAAATGCTTCGAAAAATCATTTAATGAGGGAAGGAGAGTGAACAATTATATCATTACTGCGGACATAGCTAGTACACGAGAAATCGGCAAAAATCTGTTACTTGTATATCCAGTGTATAATAAATCCTTCTTAAATTTTATTTTATTTGTTATTGAAATTTCAAATAAAACACAAAAGCAAATTTAACTGAATACTAAAAGTAAAATTTGATCTTACTTAAGGTGGTTCCCCACTGGAAATGCTAAAATGCTCAATATTGGTCCAATAAACTTGATATTTGGTCACATGAAAGTATTTGAGGTAAAATAAATTTTTTTAAAAAAAATTTTCAATTTCCCTAATTTTCCTCATTTTGAGCATGATTTATTAGCCATTTAGAGGGCTCCATTCTGCAGTAAATGAAGGACGCAATTTAGTCTTAAAAGTCACTTTGATCACAAAACGGCGAGCACTAACGGCGAGCCTTGTCAAATTTCCTTTAAATCTTAGGCGCAAAATAACTCCTTGTGGTGGGTGGGGAAATTCCCCAATGACCAAAAAACTTTCCCAGAAGTGAAGTTCAACCAACAGGAAGTCTTTCTAGGTCAACTTTGAAAATGGTATTTTCCGGTGGGGAACCACCTTAATTGGGTCAGCTATTTTTGCTTCCCCCACGTGCGATTCTGAAGCTGTGTCCACGGCGATGCGAGTATATGAACAGCGGTAAAAATAACCTTATCGGCCCTTTACACCGGCCCTTATTGGCGTTATTTTTTCGTCGCTGGCGTAATAAGGCAGGGCCGGCGTATTAATATAAGGGGTGGTGGTCGAAATTAAATAATGGTCCGGCTAAGGGCTGGCGTGCGTCAAAGAAGAAGGAACGGTACCGTCACATTTAGTCCTCTAATAATTTAGTGCGTCCTATAATTAATTAATGCGGATTAATTATTTTGGCAAATAGGGGCTGATTTATTTTGGTGTTTATAATCCGTGAAAAGAGCCAGAGGAGAGCGAGCCAAAATGACACCCAAGCGAGCTAGAAAGCCTCGTGGATGATAAATCCGACCAATCCAGATTTCTCATAGAAAAGCGAGGGGAACTCTTGTAAATCTCAATCATTCTAATTATGTAATTTTCCTCTATCTAATTTTTAATGTGGTACGGTGGGAACGTCAACGGTTCAAAGTAATTTATTTCCTCCTATTATTAGTGCGTTTATTTTTTAGCATATTTTGGTGTAGATTTAAGAAATTGCTTGTATGGAGCTTGTAAAGCCGATAGAGCCTTCGGATGTTCTTCGGCATAGGTGTTGATGTTTGATGTCAGTAAACAATTTAAAAGTAGTTATATTTAAATCTGCGAAATCCGTGAAATAAATAATCCTCGTGAAAATTTATCTCATATCGCACGAGGGAACAAAGGCACAAAGGGCACGACCAAATATCTTTTAATTTTTCTGGACACAAGAACACAGAGAACACAAGATTTGGATTTGAAATTCTGTAATTGATAAAATCGGACACAAGAACACAGAGAACACAACATTGGATTTGGGAATTCTGTAATTGATAAAATCGGACACAAGAACACAGAGAACACAAGATTTGGATTTGGGAACTCTGTAATTGATAAAATCGGACACAAGAACACAGAGAACACAAGATTGGATTTGGAAATTCTGCAATTGATAAAATCGGACACAAGAACACAGAGAACACAAGATTTGGATTTGAAATTCTGTAATTGATAAAATCGGACACAAGAACACAGAGAACACAACATTGGATTTGGAAATTCTGCAATTGATAAAATCGGACACAAGAACACAGAGAACACAAGATTTGGATTTGAAATTCTGTAATTGATAAAATCGGACACAAGAACACAGAGAACACAACATTGGATTTGGGAACTCTGTAATTGATAAAATCGGACACAAGAACACAGAGAACACAAGATTTGGATTTGAAATTCTGTAATTGATAAAATCGGACACAAGAACACAGAGAACACAAGATTTGGATTTGAAATTCTGTAATTGATAAAATCGGACACAAGAACACAGAGAACACAAGATTTGGATTTGAAATTCTGTAATTGATAAAATCGGACACAAGAACACAGAGAACACAAGATTCAGTCTTACTATTTTGAAATTTATTTTTGCCATCGCGGACACAAGAACACGGAGAACACAAGATTTGGATTTGAATTCTGAAATTTATCAACTTTGAATTAGAATACGGAATTAAATAGCCTGAATCTTCGATAATAAATAGCCTGGATTTTTGAAAAAATGGATAGCCAATGAGATTCGAGCTTTACTTCTTCACCACTAAAGTTATCCTGCTTTGTTAATACAAATTTAGATGGGGATTTAATTAACAGATTGCAGGAACAGTTTTTCTTAATTCAATTTAGTAGTTACAGGATATTTTGATTCAAAAATGGGTGAAGGGGTAAATTGTGAAAAAAAACTTTTAGGACCTTAAAAATTACATTTCAAGTACAAATGAAACTTACCAAAGATTTTTTAATGGGCTCAAGATTTTCATCCTTAAAAAAAGAGTTTTCAATGTCTATAAAGATAATAGTTGGGGGTAAAAGATAGCGACATAAAGGGTGGCACCTCGATGCTGAGTCAGATAAATAAAAGCTACTTTTTTACGCAATGATAACCTCAAAGCAAAATGAAAGATCGAAAGTTGTTACATCTGTGACCTCACATTCTATTGCTTTTATAAACAAAAATATAGCAAAGTTGATTTCAAACAAGTTTGCAATCGAATGTTTTGATCTATATATAGATAACGTTCTATTTATTGTATGCATAAAAACATTCAATAAAGGCTCCTTGTGTGAGAAATGTGTTTTAAATATACGTTATCATTTCAAAAGCTTTTTTTAATATTGTTGCACTTGTTTTTCCATACACATGCGCATACTGATGACTAGTGCACATGCGTGAGCGTTTATGAAATATTTTAGACTCAGCATCGCCAGACCCTTCAATCAAAAGAAAACCTTTAAATAACAACGATTATCGCGGTGTACAAACAGATATGGAAAATGAAACCTCAAGTTGACTATTATAATTATTATTTTCACATTACCTTTGATCGCCATGCACAAAAAACATCAGCGTCTCCATAATCGTATCTGGGAAAGAAGATAAAGTTAAAATCCACTGGAGCATTGGAACTGCAATTCCATTTGCAAGACCCACTTGTTTTGAGAAATCACAATATTTTTATGTATTAGTTCTAATACTAGCATAGTAGCAGTTCCTTACAGTCAAAATAGTAAGTCAAGTGTTTTCTTAAAGGTACTCCCAGATGCAAACAAATCAAGGAAAATATTATGGAATTCCTGGATATCCCTCATTTCCCTTTCTTCCCCCACCAAGCTTGAAATTTTCACTCCCCCCTTGCACGAAAATCTTTTTCTCTACCTCCTATCTTCCTGGGGTAGGATTCTATTGATAATCTTTAAAAATGAATTCATCTTAACTGCAATAGCGCACCGCGCTGAATCTAAAAATATATTTTATTTTTGACATAATCATTACTCTCGATGTGTTTGTACGAGTTCCAATCCCATCAACCTTTTCGTTAATCTCTTTTGCACGTTAATTGCATCGTTTGACAAAGGATATGTAACAGCTTGCACGTATCTTTAATTGAGCCGCGTTGAATTGTGGGATTGCAACTCGTACAAATGTCAAAAAAGGTAAAAAGTAATAATTACGACGTATGGGTTGCGGAGCGCTATGTTAATTTATCAAAACTTACCTAATTTCAGTCCCAACTTCTATATCAGTCTTTGCAAATAAACAAAGATGCCAGTTTCAGTGTGAATCTTTTTGGTGTAGGCATTTGCCCTTTTGTGAACTGTGTCGTTGACAAATCTTAAATAGAAATTAGATTCAAGAATTAGGAATTGAGCGGTTTGGTAAACCAATACCAGTCATAAAAAGGGTACTTAGATTTCTGCAACTTTACAAGCATTTAGTGTAAGTACGATTTACAATTCTTGAATGCTTGAAAGCTTGTCAGAGCACAATTATACAATTAGTTTATAAAAGTAATTCTTACTTTCCAAGTTGCTTTGAACAAGTCGCATCCAGACTATGAAAATGAAACATAAAGGTTAAAAGTTGATCATCAAGACAACAATAACTAAGACCATGAAACCTCTTGTGCTAATCTTAATTCACATTGAAAATATCTTCGGCCCCAATTCTAATTCAAAGAACAGGGAGTAATGCTCTGATCATTCGTCCTTGCTCCAAGCTTCTACTATGGATTATACACTTTTACTCAGATCGGGGAAGTGCCTATTTCACATGTATTGTTTATATATATTTTTTTTAAATAAAATGTGTAACTTTAAACAACATGTAGTTAAAGAGGGTCACAAACAAAGAGGGGTGAATCTCTAGGGTGGCGAAACGAAAGCGGTAGGGGTTGTGGATGGCGAAATTTGCCGTTCTTTTTTATTGTTGCGAAGTAGGCACTTTCTCCCCCTCCTTATACTAAACATCTACCCAAAGAATTAAAATTTTTCATGGATATACACATAAATACTGACACTGCTACATTCTAATATAACTGAAACATGGTATCTCTAGAGGCGTGCTTAAGGAACACTTGCTTACCAAAATGTCCCATTTTTTCCTTCAATTCCAAAATAGATGAAACATCCCATTCCATCTTTCTCGTATCTCCTTTCTCTCTCTACTGCCTCTTCATACAAGATTCGTTCACCTAAATAATGTTCATGCTGGCTTAGTATATAGACATTATCATCTCACTGAAAGCAAAGTTTCTCTAGCTATAGGACATCAAATTTTATTGGAGCTAATTTTCAGGGTTTCGGGTGAAAACCAGGAAATTTTATTCTGAAAAATGATGAAAGAAATGAAAAATCTATGAAAGTTGGTTTTAAGAGTTACTATAATTTAAAATTATTCAACGAAACATAAGTTTCTATGAAAGTATGTTCTGTAAGATATACGATAAGATAATGTCTGTCTCTGGTGGACTTCAGATTCTATTGTCTCAGGTTTGCTTCAACTCTGCTTTATCCACTGAACTGAAAAATTGAACTTGATATTGATATTTCTTTAATTCACTTCAAAGGACTTGGCTAATGCTTATTAAAAAAATAGATTTACCAGCATATTCCATCAAGAAATCACCAACTGAAAAGTCTTTCGTTGCAAATACACCTTTACCTGAAAAAATAATGGGAACAAAACTAAGCTAAGGTTGCATTAATAGCAACTTACTGGGGTCAATTTTCTGCCCCTGACAAGGAAGGGCCAAATCTTGAGATGATGCAGATTTGTTCTGCAGGCTGCATCTTTTAAGGCGTGCAATAGAACGTAACACCTCTACAAACACCTAATGTTTGAGGAGTGTGATCAATCACTCACAATTAAGTTAGTTTTACAACTAAAAGGTTTATAAGGAGAGTGATTGACCACATGCCTGGAATTTTCAAATGATGCAGCCTGGCTCTGATAATTTCAGCCAGACTCACAATTCTAACTTGATCAACTCTGAACTAATCAAACAACCTGAAGTTTGATTAAATAGGTAATTGAATCTTGTGTAGTTTTACAAAGATGTTTCATTAAAGTTTGATCACCTAATTTAAACTCTTTGTTTACTTAGTTGTTCCAAATTCTAAGTCAAATTGATAATCAAGTCCAAAATTCGAAGGGAAAACAAGAAAAGTATACCAGATTACCCATGTCATGCATCTATTAATTTTCAGTCTGAAAAACTAACAATATCAAGTTCACAAAGGTTGAATAATCAGAACGCAACACAGAGAGGCGCTGTAGTAATGTAGTCAAAATCAACTTTGACGATGAAGGATCAAGTCAGTTCCAACTCATCGTGCTGTTATCAGATTCATCGAACTACTATCGAACAGTCGTCAAACTTCACAACATTTTCTCTGTTTGATAGCAGTTCGATTGTGTTAGGTAATGGTAATCGAACAGTTTATTTGACATTTCTCAGACCATACTACCTAACTCAATGCAAAAAACATAAGAAGGCCATGGTTATCAAAATTATGTGGCCTGAAGATGTCTCGAACTATAGCTGAAAATAGTAGTCAGACCAGGTCAGTTAGCTACCAGGATTTTTTCAAACTCTTAGCAGAATTCATGTGATCATGTCTAAAAAGCAACATTAGGTCGACAAACGAAAGTACAATATTGAACATTAGGTCGACAGTCATATTACCTCTAATCTCTAAACCTAAGTGATCATGTCTAAAAAGCAACATTAGGTCGACATAGTTAAGTTTACCAGATTGAACATTAGGTCGACAGTTATATTGCATCTAATTTCTAAACCTAAGTAATCATGTCTAAAAAGCAACATCAACAACAAACGAAAGTACAATATTGAACATTAGGTCGACAGTTACATATAATTTCTAAACCTAAGTGATCATGTCTAAAAAGCAACATTAGGTCGACATAGTTAAGTTTACCAGATTGAACATTAGGTCGACAGTTATATTGCATCTAATTTCTAAACCTAAGTAATCATGTCTAAAAAGCAACATCAACAACAAACGAAAGTACAATATTAAACATTAGGTCGACAGTTACATATAATTTCCAAACCGAAGTGATCATGTCTAAAAAGCAACATTAGGTCAACAAACGAAAATACAATATTGAACATTAGGTCGACAGTCATATTGCATCTAATTTCTAAACTGAAGTGATTATGTCTAAAAAGCAACATCAACAACAAACGAAAGTACAATATTGAACATTAGGTCGACAGTTATATTGCATCTATTTCCAAACTGAAGTGATTATGTCTAAAAAGCAACATTAGGTCGACATACTAAAGCGTATCATGTTGAACATTAAGTCGACAGTTATAAGACATCTAATTTCCAAACCGAAGTGATGTCTAACAAGCTGGATGCTGATTGTACCTACCTGATGACGAAAGTTAGCCAAATGAAAGAAAACATAGACATTAATGGAAAAGGTAAGCGAAAAAATGAGAGAACGAACGTGTAAATGAATGAAAGAGCAAGCGAAAGAAAAGACCAAAAATACATCAATGAAATATTGAGTAACACTCCGAGAAATTGAAGAAAATTTGTTTTTCGGGCCAACAATCGGCTGCTCCGGCAATTTTTAAAAAATATTGGGAATTAATTGCTATCAACAATATAGTCAGGTTGCTGGACCTCAAAAATTTCAAGTTTAGTTAACCTCACTGCGAAGAATCTAATTTGATGCTCATTTTATTCTTCATACTTTACTTAAATCATTTCCCTTTACTGGACATTCTAATTCTACCTTTATCCAAAGTTATAGAGAAAAGTTTTACAAGAAATACTCTTAGTGTTGACAGTGAACTTTCTGACGCCATGTTGTCTTCCCTCTTTGCGTTTGTAATAGAATAGAATGTAAACATTAAAACGTTCGAATTCTTAGACGGGGGTAAAAAATCACACAAAAAATCGCTTTTGATACTTATTAAACGCACGTAAAACTCAAAAAGCACTCTGATATTAATTCTTTTTGAAAATCAAAAGAATTTGAACTCATCAGACATCAGAATACGATTTAGAAATTATTTTTACTATAAATAAATACAACATTTTCAAAAACACTTACAATTTACCAAACCCCCGTTTTTTTAATAGATACAAGTTTGTAGCAATACATACAACTTTTCGAATGCGAAATGGTAGCTAAAATTGTACTTTTTTTTTTATAAACAACAAAGCCATCCCTCTCCCTGCCTAAATAGCTGCAGAAGAATAGTACCCTTATCGGGGAAAACTACGTCGGGGAAAAATATTTGTCACTTGGCCAAAACTTCGTCACTTTTCTTTGACGAAGTTTTCCCGGATAAGGTATCTAATATTGATTGAGCATCTTTCGTATTGATGTTTATTGATAATTTCAAAATAATCTCCTAAAGTGTAATTTTTTAACCGATCTTTAAACAATTTAGTCTTCAATAAGCTATCCAAAATTGATTGAGCTATATTGTCGCGTTAATGTGTAAATCGTATTGATTTCTGAGATTAGATATAATGATGAGGGTACAACTAGTATTAGCAAGTATTAGCGAGCGCAGCATGTGTTCTGCATGTTTATTTTGGCTAAAAATTTATTCTGATTAAGGTTCCGTGAATCCATCAGCCGGTAATATTGATGTGTTCTAATGAAACAGGGAGTAAAATCAAGAAAAATCTCATATCTTCTAGTTACCCCTAGAAAGCTTTAGAACGCATCTTTCAAGGCGATAGGGGGTATGATCAAATTAAGACTGATTTGTCCTTTGTTAGTAACGCGGCAAAAGTTCATGGATTTAATGAAGTTTTACAAGTGTCTGCAGGCAAAAAGTTCAAAAAGACCAAATTTCGTAACCGAAAAATCGGATTCTATCGGACAAAGTCAAACAAATACTGAACCAAAAATCTAGCAGTCATCGCACTTTAACCCGAAAAAAGTTCAAAATAAATCTTTTTTTGAAATAATAAATTTGCCCCCGATTTGAAAGAGTTTTAAAAAAAGTTGTCCCTAGATTTTGGAACACATCCAGCCATAGTAATAAATTTAGGGAGATCAGAAATCAGAACTCATCATTTAACAAAAACAATTCAGGCTTTCATTTAGGATCATAGCATGATGATCTGTATATACTAATATACCACTTTCTGCAGGGGTTTCTAGGGGTTACAAAAAGTCAAAATATTTTCTCGAAGGATTGGGATTTCTCCCATTTTGGGTCCTTTTAAGGGTACGAAAACCATTGAAAGTGTCAAATAAATCTTGTGTTGGGATTTCTCCCATTTTGGGTCCTTTTAAGGACACGAAAACTATGAAAGTGTCAAAAGAATCTCTCTAAGGGTGATTTTTCGCAAAAATTTAGTGTTTCTAAAGGTCACTGATAGTCCCAGGGGGGGCACTCGTTTCAAAAACGACTCCACGGGCGGCACAAAATTGGGCCTTTGAATTCAGAACCTTACAGTGCAGAGAAAATTTAGGCAAATTTGAGTAAATTTGGGCGAAAAATCGTCCCTTACGGGGCAATTTCTTGAAAATCATTGAACATCTTAAGGCAAAAAAAGTCTGAATTTCCAAATTTTATATCCTTTGAAAGCGATTTTTCTCATTTTTGCTCATTTCGACCCTCATAGTGCACTATGGGAAGCTTGGAAAAGGAGCCCATAAGAGCCGCACGCCGGGCTGATAGTGTCTTAGAGAGTCAAGATAAAGCATTTATCTTCATAAACCCGAATGGAAGGATTGATACTGATAGCAAAATAAAAAGAAAAGGGCTTTTTAGTACAAGTTCCTTCTCTTTGATTGGTCAGCTAAATTGCCGTTCCATAAATTCTTGGCAGCCGCGAGAAAAAAAATTAACACTCGTAACTTCCGAGTATAACGTCTCGGTCTGTGTTATTCAAGAACATCGTAAGGAAAAATTAACTATGACGTCATATGGCTCACTTTCTGCATTGATAACTCTTTTGCACTTGATTTTGACCCTATGAGATAATCCTTTTTTGAGATCTACATCAAATTTCCGATCTAACAATGTATAATATGACCTAGTTTATATTTTATGATTTTGTAAGCAAAAATTAACTATGACGTCATATTGCTGACTTTCCGCATTATTAACTCTGTTTCACTTGATTTTTACCCTATGAGATAAACCTTTTTTGAAATCTACATCAAATTTCCGATCCAACGATGTGTAATATGACCATTTTTGTGGAGGTTCAAATTTCACCTTAGGTTAACCACCCTGATGACGTCACAAAATCTTAAAAAAGCCTGGAAACGAGTAAAGGAGGTAGATAGAAAATGGCCAGTAAAACTTTTCTGAATCCTTTCGTGTTATATAACAAGTTCCAAAAGGTTTTAGATTCTTCGCACTAAGATTTCTAAAAAAGTGGTGCAGCAACCTGACTAATATCTTATGTGAGAAAAGCTAGAAATACAAGGGAAAATGATGATTTCTGGAATATTTTATATCAGGTACAACATTAGGTCGACATAATACTCAAGTGGAACATTAGCTTAAACAATATACACCTATATTGGATGGGATAGAGGATGGGATAGAGGATCAATTATCGGGTGTACTATCAAAACGTAGATCTCGGTGTACTATTATGAACTATTCCTAATCTTCTTGATATGTATAAAGGTAACATTAGACTGAGGTCTAGAATTAACTTCCAGCATTGTCAATTGAATAAAGAAACTGGTCAGGAAATGCAAGCACAACAGTTGGGATTTTTTTGGTCCCATGATCAAAATGCATGAAGAATCTAGTCTTTTAGCTAGTTGACGTTACAATTGCAAATTCACTAGTGGCTTTTCAAATTTATTTACCAATCATCGACGTCAATTTCGATCGTGTGATAAAAACGCAGGGTGGGGGGTGAAGACTCAGTTTCGAAGAAAAAAACCCGACTCCCAGTCTAGGTTTGTGTTTTATCTGATTTTATTGACATTACTTCCAGTATTTCTGGGTGTGGCTAACCCCCCATATCTACATGGAAAAGACTTCAATAGACAACCAACTTACTTTCATTTAGGAAATTAACGTGAAACAAAAATCTTTCTGCTGTTTGCACCAAAATCAACCAGGTAGTGCAATTTTCAGTCTGAAAAACTAACAATAGTACCCCCTTGTTCTCTTGGTCTAAACTGTAAAATTTAAGGTTTTAAGGGTGGTATCCCTATTTTTTACAGTAAAAATGAAGTAGTACTCGATACTAAATACAGGTGGGTGAAACAAAAAAAAAGTTGATTAAAAAATCAAGTTAGTACCCTATGGGTCAGTACCCTGCCTCAGTATCCCCCTGATTCTACATCTTGGTAAAAAAATTAGGAAAAACTAATGAACAAGTTTTTCATGAAGTTAGAGAAAGCCCAAATTTGACCAAAAATTTCTTTTTGAAAAATGAACTATTTCATATTCAGCACAAAGTATTTGAACGTTTTTGTACAAAAAGTTATAGGGACGACTTAATTTTCATTTAAGTTAAAAAAACACCTATTTTTGGCCTTTTTAGGCACAATTAATTTTTTTTCTCAAAAATCAGGCTCCACATTTGTGCAATCACTATTTTTCACATTTGTACCAAAAATAGCAAAATTCCCATGGTTCGATCCCTAGAAAAGTTTCTAACATACTAACAGATACTAACGCACGAACACAGGTTAGGACCTCCAGGTAGGTAGGGGCCAAATTGAAAAGTCGTCAACCAAAACACAAAATCAAAAATCTTACAAACAAAATAAGTAACTGTGATTTTTTATTTAAATAACCCTTAAATTTTCCAATTTCAACTTTTAAATCAACCGAGTCGCACTTTTAGACTCTGTAAGCAGGTGATTTTATCGAGACACAACTAGTGAGGTTTGTCACGGAAGGACAAGTGTTAAAATATAATGGACCTTCTTTTGAATAATAAAGTGATTAATCAAAAATGAAATGTTGTTTTAAAACAAGTACATACC
The DNA here is from genome assembly GCF_902728285.1 of Clytia hemisphaerica. Classification (NCBI taxonomy): domain Eukaryota; kingdom Metazoa; phylum Cnidaria; class Hydrozoa; order Leptothecata; family Clytiidae; genus Clytia; species Clytia hemisphaerica. Next base: position 2,318,196 of record NW_027103595.1, on the reverse strand, counting down.
CTAGTTAGTTTAATAGGTTTATTCATTTTGAAATAAGTCGAACAACAAAAAAGTACTGCAAGCAGAAACTTTTTTTCAAATATCGAATTCCTTCCGTGACAATTTCAAGACAAAAAGTTTTTTCACCAGTTTTGTGCAAGTCCACTATTCTTGATATTATTGCAAGTTCTAACTATTGGTACCCCCTAACAAAAAATGAAATTACATTCCAAAGCAACCTCCTTCATATTCACTTACAAGGTCTGAAATTATTGTCCTTCCGTGACACTTTCACCTTGTCCTTCCGTGACGGATTAAAAATATCTTGTTATTTTTAGAAATCTTGGACTTCAATGGGTCTAATTTATTGCAGGAGAGTGTCCTACAAGGTTTAGAACCATTGGGAACCAGCTCAACCCTGTATGGAGCTCAGAATAAGCTTAAAACTAAGGCTCCAGTACAGCGCTGTAAGCTTACAGCGTAAAGCCCAGGCGGCTTTTGAGGCCTAAAAACCGGTTTTCTGGCAAAACTACTGTTCCTAGCTGGTTCTAAATCCTCTAAATCGCTTCAGCACCATGGAAATATGCTAATTAGAGCCTTTGGAAGTAGCTCACTGGCTTGCAAGGTCGCGTTTTTACGTTTTTTTGCTTAAAAAATATAATCTTTCCTGTAAAATTTCCTAATTATTATCACCATTATAATTTGAACAATAAAAATACAGTTCCAAGGTTTTGAAATGAGCTGAATAGTAAAAATGGCTATGATTCATGATATGATGTGTCACTTCACTAGTTTCAGTCAACATTTCTTACGCTATTGCTGATTTAGAAAAATAGGAATTTTTTCCTTCCGTGACGGTGTCCTTCCGTGACACTGACCTTTCTCAGTTGCAAAGGCCTGTAGCCATTGAAATTAATTTTTTTTACTCAGTTCTTTTTTCAATGACAAGCAGATAGACATAAGTTTCTTCTGGTGGTATTTTGGTTTTAAAATTCTCTTTAAATTCACAGGAATCTGAATCAGCATACTTTTGTCTTTTTTAATGTCTTCGCTGCGTTCCTTCCGTGACAGAACCTTCAAAGTTCAATTATTCAACGAGGAAAAACTTTTATGAAATTTATTTTGCTTTGGAAGTAGTAGTACTATGAAGGCTTTAATTCAGGACTAATACTATTTTCATTCATTTTACCATTTTTCAAAAAAAGACCAAAAAAGGCTCTGATTTCCTTCCGTGACAGGAACGGGACTTTTCAATTTGGCCCGTAGGTAGGAAAGAAAGAGATAAATCCTTCAAATCAACAACCTTCCATCCTTCCATCACTCTATGACATTGCCAAAAAAATAACTTTTTAATTTGGTCCCCATTTATTGCTTCACGTACAAATAAATACAAAACACTTTTGCTACCCTCAAATCAAATTCCGTCAATCCTGACAACTTTCACAAAAGGCATACAACATTCAAACCCCCTTTTCACCAAGTCTTTCTGGGTTAATGGATTCAAATATTGATTTTAATGACCCATTTTCTAGCTTAGCGTCAACAATGAAAAAGCAGCCTTAACTATCATACACTGAAAATGGCCTGGAAGATGCAAAGTTGAGAAACGAATCAGGCTGGCACCGTGTAATAAAAAGTGAGAATATATTTTTTCACACTTTTTTTATGTTTTATGGGGTAAGAGTTCTATGTTGATTTGCCAGCTTGCTTATCTTGGCTGTACCACAACATTTCCCGAATTTTTGCGTTTGATTGTTAGGAGGATTTTTTTATTGTTGACGCTAAGCACGGTATTCCGACACTTTCTGTATACTGTCCTGTTGTTTTTGCCGAAACACAAATTCTTTTTTGTTGTCGAACAAAATCTCTTTTGGAAAGCTGAAGCAAACACCAATTAAATTGTCTGATATTTTTAATGTCGGAATAGAAAGTTTCGGACTTCTGAAGACTTCCAGCCATAGAGATGACCAGCGTCTCATCAAGATTTGAAAACAAAACTAGCTGTATTAAAATAGTGGACAAAACATGGCTTGAATATGTGCCACAGGCTATGTTCGGTCCATGTGGCTATCTCAATTTAACTCTATCAAACTGATTTTCCTAATTGAACCTTCGAACAGGGGGGTCAGTGTACTAGAAGGCGGCAGACCCCTTTCATGTGATGTCATATGTTTTGGATTACCTTGTTTAGCCTAAATAAAATATATTACAAATTTGGATAATAGAGGCAATATGCCTCCAACTTTGCCTCCGAATTCTGTCTCTTTTATTCCAGATTTTGTTAAAAAAGACCATACAGAAAAGAAGACTAAGCGAGAAAACCAAAACAAGCTGACAAATTATGAAAGGGGTCTATACTACATGGAAAAATTCCAAAACCACCCATACCCCCTATTTACTACCGGGTAGTACCTGGAAAAAAACCAAAACGACCCCATACCCCCCATGTACTACCGGGCACTACCTAGAAAAATCTGGAAAATGAAGAAACTTTTTTCTGATAATTAGAAAATCGGGTAAACATGTTTTCAAAAATTGGGAAATCAGGAAAACTTTTTTTCGGAAAATCAGGAAATCGGTAAAACTTTTTTCCAAAAATCGGAAAAACAGGAAGATTTTTCTCAAAAATCCAAAATGCGTGAGAAATCAAACTTTTCAAAAATTACGCGAGACCATGTGGAAATGCATGAGTGTCACACCCAATGCGTGAGAGTTGGCACCAATGTTGAATGTTTGAATTCAAATGTTCGAATGTTTACATTGACTCGATAAACCTTCATTTCAATGGGATCTAGTAGGACTTCAATTCATTCCAAGAAGTTTGGAAGAATGATCTTGGACAAACTTTGCTTGATCAATTTATAATAGAACAACTTTACATTTCTATTTTAGCAGATAATTTCTGAACCTTTTTGTTTCCACACATCCCCTTTGGACCCAACACCCCTATTTTGGTACACAGGTAGTAAAAATCAAATTCTATTTTGGACCCAACACCCCAATTATAGTACACAGGGAATACATGACAAATTTTTTTCTCTAACACCCACCCACCCCAGGATACATGCCACCTTCTGGTACACTGAACCCCCCTGCTTCGAATTAGGTAAAAGAAAATCGATTACCAAACCCAATTGCACAGCTATCAAACTTGTCTTGATCAAAAATGTCTTGATTAGTTTGATAAATTTTGATCGATTCAAGTTCTATTCATTCTTTCACAAAGGTTGAATAATCAGAACGCAACACAGAGAGCCCTGTAAAGTAGTCAAAATCAATTTTGACGATGAAGGATCAAGTCGTTTCCAACTCATCGTGATTTGATCAGTTCTCATTGAGCTACTATCGAACAGTCATCAAACTTCACAAAATTTTCCCTGTTTCAGCCTGTTTGATAGCAGTTTGATTGTGATTGTCACCTGGCAGTCTAAACTTGAACTTGTATATCAGGATTAGAAACTAGGCTAGTCTTACCTCTTTTATCTTTTCCTGTACGACAATATAATACTGACAAGTTGACACAACACATGTGTACATGTACATTGACAAGTAATCCCTTAGAGAAGTTTTTATAGAAATCTGCAACAAAAACAAAAGTGGTCTCTTCTACTGATTGCTTCCTAGCGCTCATTTGCAACTGTTTATCAAATTTCCACCAATGAGGTTGCCGCATTTCAAACGGCCCTTCTTTTTGGCATCCATGGCCTTTCAGTGCCTTGCACAACGGGCTGCTGTAAAATCTCACCCTTCATATATTTGTTTCAATCCGTGATCTGTGACTTAGGTTTTTTCTCATCTTCAATTTACTGAAGAAAGCGGGAATTTGATGCAAGAGTGAGATTGTCAACTAAGTGCCGTAAAAAATCATTCAATAAAAGAAGAACTTAAAATCTTAAATATTTTCATTTTGAAGGATAGGTGCAAAAAAGTGAAACATGTGAAACATAGAAAAATTTCATTTTTCATTACATTAAACGAAATGTGGGATTTGGAAAATTTTCTATGTTTAGTTTTTTGCACAAACCCCTGTAACTATGGGCGAGCACCCCTGCTAAGATGTTAGCTTGAAATCAAAAATGAAACCACTGAAAACAAAAGTAAAATCAGCTCATAATCAAAATCCTGTAATCTTGATATACAAGTTTAAGTCCAGTAAGTCTATGCCGTGAGATCAGGTAACTTGCATCAGTGGAGGCTAACATGCATAGCCCTCAATCAAATGAAAGACCTGGCTGGTCATTAAAAATACAAAGTTAAATCAAAACAAAAATGGTAGAGTAGAGCTGCGAGCGAAGCTGCGAGCGAAGCTGCGAGCGAAGCTGCGAACGAAGCTGCGAGCAAAGCTGCGTAGTTCATTTGTTTTGAAATTTTGCTGCTTTGATTGGTCAGTCATTTGAGGGCTATGCAATGAAGTAGAAGCTGAAGGAAGTTAATCACTTTGGTAGGATTTGAAGCCAACAAATCCTACCAAAGTCATGGTTTCAGCCCACTTTTCAGGTGCCCCCATTGAGCATGGTGCCCCCAGCAATTTAGGTCCCCTTGAAAAATTGCTTTGAGTTAGGTACCCCTATTCAGCAGATAATTTCTTTGAATTGACACTTTTTGTTCTTTTGTCATTCCTAAAATCATGCTCGCGCATGAACGCCTGCTAATAAGCTTTCTTGTTATGCTATAAAGATGGCGGCTGTAAATCAAAACAATCACATTAGAAAAATATAGCAAAAGATGGCGCGATGGGAAACGAAAGAAAAATTGGATGGGAAACTAGGTGCTGGGGTAAAAAAAATCAATAATTTGAAATATTTTGAAATATTAGATTTGGAAAATATAACCAGCCCCCAGAGCCTCCATCAAGACAGCTAGGTACCCTTAATGAATAAGTAACCCCAAAGAATTGCAAGGCATCATGCATTAGCCCCCCTCTACTAACCTGGCCTAGGTGCCCTTCAGATTTCTGGGGGGCTGATACCACGAAAGTTGTGCGGCCTTGAGCGGCTCGCCTGGTTTTTACACAATCTTACCGCTAAATTTCGAAAAAAATATCAATCGTAAACAAAGGAATTGCTAGATTCAATCTGTCGTCAAAAATATGGCGTATTTTTTAAGGCTTCACTTTTTCTTGCCTGAGAAAGGTTAGAGAGTCTACTCTAGCCCTTCGGGCTTTAAACTCAATGACATGCATGTTAGCCTCCACTGATGCAAGTTAGCCTCCACTGATGCAAGTTACCCAACTTCAACTGTCAAACCGGGTCAGTTAGCTACCAGGGTATTTTCAAACTCTTAACAGATATAATTTGGGTTTGACCATTTTGGTCATCAAATATTGCAAGAGACTGTTCATCTAACGTTTCCAGATCATCTAAAAAGAACGACAAATAACTAATAAAAAGCGACAAAAAGAACGACAAATTTTTAAAGAACGACAAATTTCATAAAATTGCTTTGAGTTAGGTACCCCTATTCAGCAGATAATTTCTTTGAATTGACACTTTTTGTTCTTTTGTCATTCCTAAAATCATGCTCGCGCATGAACGCCTGCTAATAAGCTTTCTTGTTATGCTATAAAGATGGCGGCTGTAAATCAAAACAATCACATTAGAAAAATATAGCAAAAGATGGCGCGATGGGAAACGAAAGAAAAATTGGATGGGAAACTAGGTGCTGGGGTAAAAAAAATCAATAATTTGAAATATTTTGAAATATTAGATTTGGAAAATATAACCAGCCCCCAGAGCCTCCATCAAGACAGCTAGGTACCCTTAATGAATAAGTAACCCCAAAGAATTGCAAGGCATCATGCATTAGCCCCCCTCTACTAACCTGGCCTAGGTGCCCTTCAGATTTCTGGGGGGCTGATACCACGAAAGTTGTGCGGCCTTGAGCGGCTCGCCTGGTTTTTACACAATCTTACCGCTAAATTTCGAAAAAAATATCAATCGTAAACAAAGGAATTGCTAGATTCAATCTGTCGTCAAAAATATGGCGTATTTTTTAAGGCTTCACTTTTTCTTGCCTGAGAAAGGTTAGAGAGTCTACTCTAGCCCTTCGGGCTTTAAACTCAATGACATGCATGTTAGCCTCCACTGATGCAAGTTAGCCTCCACTGATGCAAGTTACCCAACTTCAACTGTCAAACCGGGTCAGTTAGCTACCAGGGTATTTTCAAACTCTTAACAGATATAATTTGGGTTTGACCATTTTGGTCATCAAATATTGCAAGAGACTGTTCATCTAACGTTTCCAGATCATCTAAAAAGAACGACAAATAACTAATAAAAAGCGACAAAAAGAACGACAAATTTTTAAAGAACGACAAATTTCATAAAATTGCTTTGAGTTAGGTACCCCTATTCAGCAGATAATTTCTTTGAATTGACACTTTTTGTTCTTTTGTCATTCCTAAAATCATGCTCGCGCATGAACGCCTGCTAATAAGCTTTCTTGTTATGCTATAAAGATGGCGGCTGTAAATCAAAACAATCACATTAGAAAAATATAGCAAAAGATGGCGCGATGGGAAACGAAAGAAAAATTGGATGGGAAACTAGGTGCTGGGGTAAAAAAAATCAATAATTTGAAATATTTTGAAATATTAGATTTGGAAAATATAACCAGCCCCCAGAGCCTCCATCAAGACAGCTAGGTACCCTTAATGAATAAGTAACCCCAAAGAATTGCAAGGCATCATGCATTAGCCCCCCTCTACTAACCTGGCCTAGGTGCCCTTCAGATTTCTGGGGGGCTGATACCACGAAAGTTGTGCGGCCTTGAGCGGCTCGCCTGGTTTTTACACAATCTTACCGCTAAATTTCGAAAAAAATATCAATCGTAAACAAAGGAATTGCTAGATTCAATCTGTCGTCAAAAATATGGCGTATTTTTTAAGGCTTCACTTTTTCTTGCCTGAGAAAGGTTAGAGAGTCTACTCTAGCCCTTCGGGCTTTAAACTCAATGACATGCATGTTAGCCTCCACTGATGCAAGTTAGCCTCCACTGATGCAAGTTACCCAACTTCAACTGTCAAACCGGGTCAGTTAGCTACCAGGGTATTTTCAAACTCTTAACAGATATAATTTGGGTTTGACCATTTTGGTCATCAAATATTGCAAGAGACTGTTCATCTAACGTTTCCAGATCATCTAAAAAGAACGACAAATAACTAATAAAAAGCGACAAAAAGAACGACAAATTTTTAAAGAACGACAAATTTCATAAAATTGCTTTGAGTTAGGTACCCCTATTCAGCAGATAATTTCTTTGAATTGACACTTTTTGTTCTTTTGTCATTCCTAAAATCATGCTCGCGCATGAACGCCTGCTAATAAGCTTTCTTGTTATGCTATAAAGATGGCGGCTGTAAATCAAAACAATCACATTAGAAAAATATAGCAAAAGATGGCGCGATGGGAAACGAAAGAAAAATTGGATGGGAAACTAGGTGCTGGGGTAAAAAAAATCAATAATTTGAAATATTTTGAAATATTAGATTTGGAAAATATAACCAGCCCCCAGAGCCTCCATCAAGACAGCTAGGTACCCTTAATGAATAAGTAACCCCAAAGAATTGCAAGGCATCATGCATTAGCCCCCCTCTACTAACCTGGCCTAGGTGCCCTTCAGATTTCTGGGGGGCTGATACCACGAAAGTTGTGCGGCCTTGAGCGGCTCGCCTGGTTTTTACACAATCTTACCGCTAAATTTCGAAAAAAATATCAATCGTAAACAAAGGAATTGCTAGATTCAATCTGTCGTCAAAAATATGGCGTATTTTTTAAGGCTTCACTTTTTCTTGCCTGAGAAAGGTTAGAGAGTCTACTCTAGCCCTTCGGGCTTTAAACTCAATGACATGCATGTTAGCCTCCACTGATGCAAGTTAGCCTCCACTGATGCAAGTTACCCAACTTCAACTGTCAAACCGGGTCAGTTAGCTACCAGGGTATTTTCAAACTCTTAACAGATATAATTTGGGTTTGACCATTTTGGTCATCAAATATTGCAAGAGACTGTTCATCTAACGTTTCCAGATCATCTAAAAAGAACGACAAATAACTAATAAAAAGCGACAAAAAGAACGACAAATTTTTAAAGAACGACAAATTTCATATTTTGCCATCCACAACCCCGACCGAAAGTGACTGTTCCACCCCTACAGATTCATTCCTCTTTGATTGTCACGGGAATTAACTACTTGTGGTTGAAAAGAACGGCAAATTACGCATGCGTATTAGTGTCTATTTGGGTGAGCTGGAAACATTACATGAACTAACTCGCAAGGTGGTGAAAATATGTTAGGTCTATAAACACTGTAAATCCCACCAGACATCATCTTACAATTGTACTTTAAAAACCAAAAAAAACTCCTGCTGTTTAACTTAAATAACAAGAAACACATGAAATGGATTGAAGAAATTTTGACTTACCAATTTCCTCGTTGATATTGAGCAGCTCGAAACCATCTTGGTCCACTCCAGTACCAAGCAAAGGAGGCCCGGAATTCCCGAGTTATTTTTTCCGAGTTAAAAAAACCGAGTTAAAAAAAACCCGAGTTATCCCGAGTTATGACGTCATTTTTGGAATTTAGTGACGTCATTTTCCATTTTTTAACTCGGGAATTTTTGCTTCCTTTAACTTTCCGAGTTATTTTCCATTTTTTAACTCGGGAATTTTTGCTTCCTTTAACTTTCCGAGTTATTTTCCATTTTTTAACTCGGGAATTTTTGCTTCCTTTAACTTTCCGAGTTATTTTCCATTTTTTAACTCGGGAATTTTTGCTTCCTTTAACTTTCCGAGTTATTTTTCATTTTTTAACTCGGGAATTTTTACTTCCTTTAGCTTTCCGAGTTATTTTTCATTTTTTTTGTCTTGTAAAAACAGCCAAAAGTTCCAATAAGGGTCACAAAATCCCGAAAAATCAGTTTTTTCCTCGATTTTTGCGGCACATACCCGTCAGCTCGCAACCGTAGTATCCCCGGCCGGGGCTTCTATAAAGCCGAACGGGTCTTACACGATCCCTCCATTGTTTTTCAATAACACAGGGATGTGCCAAGCCAAGGGCGATTTTTCTGCTTCTAAAAATTTTCTCACATGCACGTAAAATTTTACTTAAGACCTTACGAAAATTTGGTGTTCATTCATTCGCTTACGTTACGTTTATTCTTTGTAGGTGTGACAACGAGTGACAAAAAACTCGACTAGCAGTTTCCTCGTTGTTTAAGTAAAAATTTCCAGTATCTTTCACTTCACATTGCGCATAATGGGGTTTGATGTTCGAATTATTTTTATAAAAAGACGGGAATAAACATTCGAATAACAAGGTCAACATTTAAAAACTTATCACTTTGAAAAAGTAGCGTATTTGAACCCCGGAATGTTTTTTACCCGCAAGTCTAATTAGAGCCTTACGACACAAAAAGATTCGATTCATAATTCGAATGTTTTGCAAAGGTCACACGTGCGCGGGAAACTTTCAAATGTTTTTCTGTAATAGTCTGTAAAATGATTGATTCAAGAATCGTTGGTGATTCATTCAAAATTTTTACAGCGAAGGGGGAAGGACTCAGTGAATCTTTCTGAGAATCTTGTCATGTCACTTACAGTATTCTTTAATGAAATAGGGAGGAAATAAAAATTTTGAAATAGCTTTATCTCATCGCTTACCTGCTGTATTTTTTGAGATTTTATTTTTGCTGTAATATTTTTGAAGGGCTTACACTTTGTTTATCTAGCAGGTTTTAACTTCAGTTCTTGCTTTTCAATTATTCACTTGTTTGTTGATTATTCATTTTATTAAGCAGGTTAAGGTTTTTCTAGTTGGTAATGGATGGTTATGTCTTTGTATTGGTTGGTATGGGATCAATAGATTAAAACTGGTGTTTTTTTTATGAAGAAAAATAACTCGGAAAGCTAAAGGAAGCAAAAATTCCCGAGTTAAAAAATGAAAAATAACTCGGAAAGTTAAAGGAAGCAAAAATTCCCGAGTTAAAAAATAAAAAATAACTCGGAAAGTTAAAGGAAACCAAAATTCCCGAGTTAAAAAATGGAAAATAACTCGGAAAGTTAAAGGAAGCAAAAATTCCCGAGTTAAAAAATGGAAAATAACTCGGAAAGTTAAAGGAGGCAAAAATTCCCGAGTTAAAAAATGGAAAATAACTCGGAAAGTTAAAGGAAGCAAAAATTCCCGAGTTAAAAAATGAAAAATGACGTCACTAAATTCCAAAAATGACGTCATAACTCGGGATAACTCGGGTTTTTTTTAACTCGGTTTTTTTAACTCGGAAAAAATAACTCGGGAATTCCGGGCCTCCAAGCAAAGCAACCCAGTGACCTGCAGGCTTTCTGGTGCTTCTTTTGGTCGACCCAAAACACGGGGCAAATTTTTAGGACAAATTTGCATAATTGGAATAATTAAAAAACAGCAAATGAAACCGGCGTACTTTTACGCATAATTAGCTGAAAGAACCAATCAGAAACAGATTTCGAAGAAAGATTTTGAATATGCCGCGTTTTTGGCCCAGCGATAGCGAACGGGCCTTTCAAAAGCAACTGTCTGTTTGTCCGTCCCACTTTCGTTTTCGTTTTCACAAAAACCGCTGTATTCAGTGAAGGGAGTGAGTCTGTTGCAAGCGGAGCTGCAGAGTGAAATACAACGATTAGTTACTAGTCTATCTAAGTTGTTGTTGTTGTAGATCTCGCGCTCTTTGCATTTTATAGCTCAAAATGGCGGATTAAGTGGAGACAAAGTTTTTTTCTCCTCCTGAAATATCAGACCAACTCTGACATTTTCGGCTAATCACCCGTGTAAGAAGCACAACTGACGTCATCAAGCTGCATTCAGTTACCCTTGCATCTGTTTCTATCCGTTTTAACATAACATTAAACTTCGCTGGATCGACGGATCAATGGATCGTTAAATCGTTCGATAGATTTGACGGATCAGTGGCTCAACGGATCGATGGATCAAAGGATCGACGGATCAAAGGATCGACGGATCGATGGATCGATGGATCAAGGATCGACGGATCAACGGATCGATGGATCGACGGATCAATGGATCAACGGATCAACGGATCAAGGATCGACGGATCAATGGATCGATGGATCAATGGATCAACGGATCAATAATGGATCAATGGATCAACGGATCAATGGATCGATGGATCAACGGATCAATGGATCGATGGATCAACGGATCAATGGATCGACGGATCGATGGATCAATGGATCAATGGATCGACGGATCGACCACAGATCTGAAAAGCCCCTGAAGGGGGCTAGATAAATGACTACTTTTATTGAAAAGTGAAGCTAGGTTTGGAAGGATTTTCTACCAAAGTCACGTGACTAAAATATGCAATTTCACCGGTTTGAAGGATGCGAAATAGCGTTTGCCGACCACTTTTTTTGATGTCGTGCTCCGAAAACAATTAAAATACTAGATCCTATCCACCGGCACGCACGAAATTTAAAAGTCAAATTTGTGCTTCACTTTTTTTTTGCTGGAGAAAGCTTAAAGTTGCATATCCAGTCCTTCGACCTTTATAGATCTGCGGGATCGATTGATCAAAGGATCAACGGATCGATGGATCAATGGATCAAATCAACAGATCAACAGATCGACGAATCATTGGACCAATGGATCGATGGATCGAAGGATGATCTCATCGTGTAACTTATATGGCACGCGTCCAAAAAAGTTGGGTGCAACAAAGTGGGGGCCTTATTAGATATGTTCATTAGCATAGGCTCTAGAATTTTTTTAAGCTGGAGCGATAATTGTTTATATCCGCTATGGCATATTCGATTTACGTCTTAGAAAAACGTCAATTGTTGTCAGCGAGTGGGTGCGTTAAAGGTGACTGAGGTTTTTTTTCAATATAGAAACATCGATTTTTAGATTGATCAGAAAATCTAAACTAAATCAACTAAAAAATATAAAATCCTTTTTCATTTTCCCTTTTATTTGTATTGAAGAACTCAACATTTTTTTCGAAAAAAATGATGACGTCAGCAAATTTTGCGAAAAATCGATTTTTGCTGATTTTTGCTGACGTCAATATTTTTTTTAATTTATTTTTGTTTGAAAAAGTTAGCTATTAGCAAGATGCATCATTTGTCCAAATTTGGTTAACTGTTAAGATTGAACATTTACTTTTGAAGTTATAGCGATTTTACGATTTATGATGTCATCAAATTATGACGTCATAATTCACAATTTCTTAAATTATTATTTTTTGTGATGAGATTTGTACCAACAATTTCTTATTTTATTTTTTGACAATCTATTTCGGATTATTATCCATCTTCAGGTCTAAAATTAAAGTAAATAGATATAAAAACATTAAAAACAGTTAAAATCAATCGTCAACATTTATTATACATACAGTCCCTGGCCCACAGAATGTAGGTACGTCACAGAATGCAGGTCTGATGTAAATCAAGTAAATCAGTAACAAGTCACAAACATGATGCTTTGGAAGACTTTTGATTACTCTCGGGTACCTAATTGCCGTCCCCCCCCGCTAATTAATTTTTCGAAAAATTTCCACCCAGGACATTCTTATTCCAACCCCCCCGCTTATTAATTTTTGGGAAAATGTTTTTGAAAGTTCCCTTTTTTGTATTAATTCTGCTGTATTAGCTTCCTTTTCAAACATTTTCCACCCAGGACATTTTTATTCCAACCCCCCCCCCCCCCGCTTATTAAATTTTGAGATTTTTTCCAACCCCCCTGCTTATTCCAACCCCCCCGGCTATTAGGTACCCGAGAGTAGTCGGACTGATACTTTACATCGTATCCTTGAATAAAAAACCGAATTCAGCAAAATATAACGACGATAAACCGATCATTTTGAGGATTTAAGAAGTTTTGAGAAGTGGTTTTTCTTCGATTTTTTTACAATTTCTTTACTGCTGACCGCTAGGTTGCAGATAAGTCGATAAAAGGGGTATAGAAAAGTGCGCTGATGCATCAGCTTTCAAAATATATCAAAGTCAAGGTGCCCATTAGATTTCGATTTTCGTGGAGTCGATAAATTGAGACCTGCATTTGCAGTTTTTAGACTTTTTTGACGTTAAGTACTGATTTTGACGTAAATTCCAAGTTTCGCATTTTACCGTAATTTTAAAAGCTTTGAAACGCCGTAATTGCGTTAGTATTTTGAAGTAAGAAGCAAGTTGCTGTACATTTTCTCGTTCAAAATTTTAGACTCTATTCGATGGTATATCTTACATTTTTGGACCTACCTGGAGGTCCTATAAATTAACCTTTGTTCGTCCGTTCGTTCGTCCGTTCGTCTGTTACCAACTTTTCTCAGGATTGAATCATAGGAATCTTTTGATTTTTGGTACAAAGGTGTAAAATGGTGGTGGCCAAAATGTGATGGAGCCCGATTTTTTTTTGGGTAAATTTCAGCCAAAAAACGGCTAAAAAAAGGGTTCTTTGGACTTTGTGAAAAATTGTATCATTAATTTTTTATATTTTTTTGCATGTAAGCAGAGTGTTATCATGGGTAAAGTATGGTTAGTATGGCTGAAGCAGATTTTCACAAAATTTTTGGCTCAAAAAACGCATTTTTATCTATAAGAATCACTATTTATAAGCATAGATTAATGTTCTAAACCAAATTACTCCATTTTTTGACGTTATATAATGTTTGTTTGCTCATGATATCGTAAAGTGAAAGAAAAGTTATATTCAGGCATGAAATTTTGGTTGCTAAACGTGTTTTTTATAAGAAAAAGGGCCAAATCTGATCTCTCTTTTTATAAGCACATTTCCGATTACTTAATTATTAGCTTTTCTCAAGATTGGTTCATTTTATTTGAGCAGTCATTTCCGAAAAATGGAAGATACATTTTCACACATTTTCTCTGGACAGTTAAGGCAGTTTCCTCAACAGAATCAGAAGAGTCAACTTTCATTTTCGCAACAAAGTTTTTATGGATAGCACGTAAAAGAGGCTCATTATGACGTCACAGTCTGCATCAAAGATCTTTTCGTTTGAGCAGATTTTCCAAACTCGAGAAAACAAGTTTTTCACCAGATTTATTTTGTATTTTTGGTCGGCAAAACTGTACCAATTTGTGTACAGCCCATGGTGGTGAGTAGGCTTATAATACGTATTCGTTAGGAATTTACCATCAGCCTTGGTCACTTTAGCGTCCAAAAGTGGTAGCATACCGTTAGTCTCCTCCTCGATGGTAAATTTGATGTTTGCATGTAATCCATTTAGATAGTCATAAAAAAACATGCATTTCTGAAGGTCGTTTAAAGATCAGGAAACTGTCGTCAACAATCGTCGATAAAATAATGGTTTAGGCATATTAAATACCATTATATACCGTTGGAAAGGATTTTTTACACTGAACAACTTTTTTGCTTACGAAAATGTCTGAAAATGTACTGAACTCAATGTGTGTAAAACACGATGGAAGGTGTTAAAATGACATCACCATTTTCCCAAAATTTGACATTTGTTCCAAACCATTGAGTGTTATATACCTTTGAAAAGTATTTTTCATGCTTATTTTTTTATTATTTCATGCCATATGTTACATAAGTTACACGAGTTCCTTATTCGATCCATCTATCCATTGATCCAATGATCCGTCGATCCATTGATCCATTGATCCATCGATTCGTCGGTTCATCGATCCATCGATCCGTCGATTCATTGATCCGTCGATCCATTGATCCATTGATCCGTTGATCCATCGATCCGTTGATCCATCGATCCATTGATCCGTCGATCCATCGATCCATCGATCCGTCGATCCATTGATCCATCGATCCATTGATCCGTCGATCCATCGATCCATTGATCCATCGATCCGTCGATCCTTGATCCGTTGATCCGTCGATCCATCGATCCATTGATCCATCGATCCGTCGATCCATTGATCCGTCGATCCTTGATCCGTTGATCCATTGATCCGTCGATCCATCGATCCGTTGATCCGTCGATCCTTGATCCGTCGATCTATCGATCCGTCGATCCATCGATCCGTCGATCCTTTGATCCGTCGATCCTTTGATCCGTCGATCCTTTGATCCATCGATCCTTTGAGCCACTGATCCGTCAATCTATCGAACGATTTAACGATCCATTGATCCGTCGATCCAGCGAAGTTTAATGTTATGTTAAAACGGATAGAAACAGATGCAAGGGTAACTGAATGCAGCTTGATGACGTCAGTTGTGCTTCTTACACGGGCGATTAGCCCAAATTGGACCAATATTTCGTACCTGGTGGGGAAACATATTTTTCATTAGGAAATTGAAAAGAAGCTCTTCAAAACACCCCCAACAGAATTTACAAGAGAACAATTTAGAATTCAAATCCAAGTTCGATAGAAAATTTCAACCCTGTTGTTTTGGGTGAAGTTCCGCGCCGGGGCTGTGTTAAACATGGGTGTTATAGAAGTATAAGCGAGAGAGCAAAATGTTCATAGTGAAATTCTATTTCAAGTTTTATTTTTTGCATTATGAGAATTTAGTTTTGATTCCTGTATTTCTCCAATAGGGACTTTCAGTGTACTTTAAATACAATGTACTTTTGTAGTTTCAATGAAATCGGGACCCAATCGGGTTAAATCAGCAAAAAGCCATCGCTGTGGACAAATGGGTGTTTTATACAAGTCAAGTGAAATTTCAGAAATTTGATGTTTGCTAAAAATATCGTTTTAAATAACTTGAGTTACTGTAGACTTTATTCATATTTAACAGCGGAATAAACTAGATATAGCTTACACTAACTGCCACCTTTCAAATAATATGTTGAAATATTATTACTATTATTTATTCATTTACTTACTTATTTTTATCCTTTTATTTCTAGACGGAAGAACCCTATTTTTATTTTAGGGAAGTCGATTTTATGATGAAAAAAAAGTTCTGTAATAGGAGATAAACTTTCTTTAAGAGTGGCAATTATAAGACAATAATTCGGCATGCATGGGGGATAAAATATTCTCAACTTCAGTTGAGCTATAATCTGAGAATGTCTGTATGTATGTATGTCTGTATGTCCGTCCGAAAACTTTAGGGCAGGCTGGACACTTCAAAAAAGGTCGGATTTGGCTGAAATTTGGCACACTTGTTCCTTGGGTGAATATCTGGGGGTGCTTTTTTCATTTTTTGAAAATTTTGATTTTTGGGGCCTGGGGACGAGTTTTTCACCAAAACGAGGCTGGCAGCTTGGAGACTTTAAAAACGGTCCGATTTGGCTGAAATTTGACACACTTGTTCCTTGGGACGTTGGGTGAATATCTGGGGGTGTTTTTTTCATTTTTTGAAAATTTTGATTTTTGGGGCCTGGGGACGAGTTTTTCGCCAAAACGAGGCTAAGACTTTGGGACTGTAAAGCTATGATGGTAGACTTTAAGAATAGGGATATATGTAAACATTTGTGAACCCAAGAAAACTTTAATATCTTGATAAATTTTAAAATCAATTTTCGTATATGATAAATTGTGGGAAATTAATTTTTCAGAGCAACATGTGAACAAAAGCCACAAAAGGTTTGAGGAACTTTCTCCTAAGTTATTTATTTTGAAAGGCTCTTAGGACGAGGACACTATTCTAACGCACATAAAAAAATGAAAAAATTAAGATAAAAACACCCCCAGGTATTCACCCAAGGAACAAGTGTACCAAATTTCAGCCAAAACGGACAAAGTATATTTGCTACCTAATAATAAATATTTGAAATGTTACAATTGGGCCTTCTAATAACGGGAAAATCTGAAGTTGAGCCCAGTGCGGTGCGCACGTTCGACTATTGAGCTATAATCTGAGAATGTCTGTATGTATGTATGTCCGTCCGAAAACTTTAGGGCAGGCTGGACACTTCAAAAAAGGTCGGATTTGGCTGAAATTTGGCACACTTGTTCCTTGGGTGAATATCTGGGGGTGTTTTTTTCATTTTTTGAAAATTTTGATTTTTGGGGCCTGGGGACGAGTTTTTCACCAAAACGAGGCTGGCAGCTTGCATGGGGACGAGTTTTTTGCCAAAACGAGGCTAAAGCTTTGGAGCAGCCTACAGGCCTCCAAAATGGTCGGAATTGGTTGAAATTTGGCACACTTGTTCATTGGGTGAATATCTGGGGGTCTTCAATTGGGCCTATGAATAATTTGAAGCCACTGAAGTTGAGCCCAGTGCGTTGCGCACGTTCGACTATAAGCATACATTTGGTAAAAATAAATGTGAAGATCTTCTTTTTTTCTAAAAATAACAATGTAAAGAATCTATCTAAATAAATAAAAATGATGGGTTAGTTTTAAAAATGACAATATAAACAATCCATCCAAATAAAAATGATGGGCTAAGCGGTTTTTCTATATGCAATAAATCTAAATAAGTACAAGCGGTTTTTCTATTCTCAACTTCAGTTGAGCTATAATCTGAGAATGTCTGTATGTATGTATGTCTGTATGTATGTATGTCCGTCCGAAAACTTTAGGGCAGGCTGGACACTTCAAAAAAGGT
This sequence comes from Clytia hemisphaerica, assembly GCF_902728285.1. NCBI lineage: Eukaryota > Metazoa > Cnidaria > Hydrozoa > Leptothecata > Clytiidae > Clytia > Clytia hemisphaerica. The sequence goes on along the minus strand of NW_027103595.1, from coordinate 2,300,731 downwards.
CGGATTTGGCTGAAATTTGGCACACTTGTTCCTTGGGTGAATATCTGGGGGCGTTTTTTTCATTTTTTGAAAATTTTGATTTTTGGGGCCTGGGGACGAGTTTTTCACCAAAACGAGGCTGGCAGCCTGGACACTTCAAAAAAGGTCGGATTTGGCTGAAATTTGGCACACTTGTTCCTTGGGTGAATTACTTGGGGGTTTTTTTCATTTTTTGAAAATTTTGATTTTTGGGGCCTGGGGACGAGTTTTTCACCAAAACGAGGCTGGCAGCCTGGACACTTCAAAAAAGGTCGGATTTGGCTGAAATTTGGCACACTTGTTCCTTGGGTGAATATCTGGGGGTGTTTTTTTCATTTTTTGAAAATTTTGATTTTTGGGGCCTGGGGACGAGTTTTTCGCCAAAACGAGGCTAAAACTTTGGGGCAGCCTGGACACTTCAAAAAAGGTCGGATTTGACTGAAATTATTTGCATACCTAATACTAAATATTTGAAATGTTACAATTGGGCCTTCTAATAACGGGAAAATCTGAAGTTGAGCCCAGTGCGGTGCGCACGTTCGACTATATGCAATAAATCTAAATAAGTACAAATCACAACAATGACTCCTTTATAACTGTTTTAAACTGCATCCCATTAAACGAACCCTCCCCAATTTCTTGCTGGTTATCCCGTAAAATATATATAGGAAAAGAGTCCAGAAAAGTATCAAGAATCTTAGTACGGAAATGGGAAGTTGTTAATGATTCAAAATAAAAATCCTGAATAGCAAAATGGTGTATCAAGACCGTTGCCCATCTCCGACGGGTTATTAGCAGACGCCCACGCTAAAAAGCTTAAAGAGCAGGCAAATATCTATCATCCCATCGGCCGGGCGATGTCAATTGAACTGTTAGGTTACCGAACCAAATCAAACAGTCATCGAACCAAGAAATTCCAGTAAGGTTCGATTAGTTCGATTGATGTTTGATGTGTTTGATTTACAGTTTTCGTTTACAAATCATTCTCGGAGCACATGAACAACTCTTTTCTGCTAATCCAATGATTGTAAGGGAACCATTTGAGCTACAAAAACATTGATTGAACTTGATCGAACTGCGATAAAAGTAATCAAACTTTAATCAAACTGAAGATTTTCCGGTAAAGTTCGATTACTGTTCGATCAGATTCAGTAATTTAAAACACCTAACCGTTCGATTTCGTTCGATGAAATTTGATGGTTCGATAACGAAAATCGGTTTGATAGGGTTCGGTTGACATCGCCTAGGCTGGCATCGGGGAGGAAAAGCTGGAACTTTTTCTCAACCAAACTCATTGAACACCAATCAAACTTCATCAGATAAAAAACTGACTATTTGTCACAACTGGTTAACATTTAACACATTACTATCTGGTAAAAAAAGGAAAAAAAGATCATACCTGTGCTGTTTGTAGTTTTAGTGAAGAAGAGGGCTATGTGTTGATGTTTGCTGTTAGTGCTGTGTTATTGATATGATATTGATTGTGGAAAATTAACTCTTTTTGTACTACTTATACTGAGCATTATCAATTTATTGGTGCATTCACTAACTACACAAACATAAAATACTTAGTAGTAAACGAATAATAAATCTCTTTAAATACTCTACAAAAGACCAGAAAACATGATAAAGATTTATACAGCAGCAGCAAGCTTCAAAAGAAAAGCATGTGCAATGGTGCAATCAAGCAGCCATTAAAAGGTTCTCACGATGAATGTTTACAAAGGCTTGGTTACACTTCTTACACTAACGTATTTTAATTATTGAGGAAAGCGCTGTTTTTTATCTTTGTGAGTGAGTCCACCTTTAGAATATTGGCCGTAGTACGCCCGCAGCCAAACACCCACGCCATAATTTGCGCCCCAAAAGTATTGCCCGGATAAACTACGAAATGTAAAACATACGGAAACTGAAAGACGACAAAAACAAAAAAACAGCGAAAAAATTTAACCCGCCTCTCACTCATCGCGAAACTATTAAGCCACCTACGCTCCGCTGCGCTCCGCTCGGTGGCAATAAAACCCGGTCTTTAACGAGGTTAATCCACTATTAATCAAGAGAGAAAATTAACTTTCTATTATTCAACAGTAGACTACAATTTTGATTTAGATAATGCACAGCCAGATGGACGTGCGCGGGAGTTAGCGCAATCAAGTAGATCGTAGTTAAAAGTAACCTAATATAGTACACAAGGCTTCCCTATGTCTTACCTTAGTAGTGAAAGAAATTGGAACAAAACGCGTACTAAATACGAATTAAATATTTTGTTCCCAGTGGGACTACGGGCGGTTCACAAGTTCGTCGATGCAGGTTTCATAGATTAGATTAAAAAGAGATGAAAAGAAATAAATCCAAAATACCTACCGAGTAAGTAAAAAAACTTCAATGGTAGAAACGTAATATTGTATCTAATTCTGTTTCATTACCACTGTATTTAAATGTCTTACCTTACTTTAAATAGGACACCCCTACCTCACAACGGCCCCGGTGGATTTTTTTTCCCACAGAAGGGATAAAAATTCCCATTTATTTTCTTATCTGCGAACCGAAAATAAATTCATTTATTTACTAATTCTCCGAAATTATAGGCCTGAGACACAAAACAAAAAAAAAGAACAACTAGAAATCTCGATTTCGAGACAGATTGATATTTTTCATGTAGTAGGAGCCGTACCAAAGCCTAGAGTCGAAAAACATAAAATATACATCCTAATGAAAATAAAAATCCTAATATTAATTACCCTAGTTTTAGTCCTAATTCTAGTCCTACACCTAATCCTATTACTAACCCTAATCCTAATCCTATTCCTAATCCTAATCCTAATCCTAACCATAAAATACTTTTCGTAACCTATTTTCTCCGTTTTGATCCCCTCGGATGAAAACTGCACTAGCCCCGTTCGCCAATTTGGGTGCTCCAACTGTCTCTGAAAATGGAACTGCTAGAGAGAAACCGTGGGGGATCGAAAAGAAGAGCTGAAAACTTTGTAAACTTATATACATGAAACACGAAAACTTAAAACGCGAATAAACATATAACACTCCGGAAAAACCATCTATACTTAAAAAACCCCTTGTTGAAACTTGACCTTGAACACATATTGTACATACCGAAAAACACAACACCCGCATGTAAAACTGCTGTTTTGAAGCTGTCGTATCAAATCTTTCTTTTTGAAAGGGTACTTAAAGTTCAGATAGAAAATCTTTGAATCTGTCAAATTCTATGTTAATACATAAAACATAAAATTATACAAAACACTAGTCAATATCTAATACATACAAAAAAGCTAAAAAACGTTCAACGCTAAAAACTTTTGTGACGTGTTGCTAGTAAAGTTGCAAGCGACTCTAGAAGCTTTGAACGACGTGTGAAGAGGAATGCAAAAATCTACCATCTTAAGCCCACGCTTCAAAATTGATAAAATGCGGAACCCTAAAAACGCCTACCTAAATAACGCCCAAAATGCCGAACACGAAAAACTCGAAAAACGCCTTCCGCCTCTCGCATAATGTTCTCCGAAAATGTAAATAAATACACTTATTTTCTTATCTGCGAACCGAAAATAAATTCATTTATTTACTAATTCTCCGAAATTATAGGCCTGAGACACAAAACAAAAAAAGAACAACTAGAAATCTCGATTTCGAGACAGATTGATATTTTTCATGTAGTAGGAGCCGTACCAAAGCCTGTAGACTAAGAGCATGAGACAATTATCGTGAGTCTTTATTAAAAAAGTTACTTAAACATTCATAAACCTAAACTCCTAGATACATATAATAAACTTTTAATACTTTCGGATATATACCTGTTTTTAACGTTATGAGATTTCCATCTTCCATGTTTCATTAACAATCTGTCTTTTACGCCCAGATTTGCAGCTGTGGAAACACCACCTGATCTTAAACTGTGCAAACCGTACAACCTTTTATCAAAACCCAACACATTTACGATAGCTTTAAATTCGTTACGAATTGTTGAATACGACACTGCTTGTTAGCCTTTCGAAGTTTATGTTTTGATGTTAATGCTCTGAAAATAAAGTTGTTAGAGTTAGAATTTTCTTTTATCTTCGTACAGTACGACTCTAATGCTCTCACTGGACAAAAAATGTGATCTTAACCTAGCGAGGCACAACCAATGCCCATGTCTGTAAACGTCCGTCTTACTTTTCTCGATAAAAATCATGGCGTGAGTCGTAAAAAACTTCAAATCCGATCTTCTCAAGTTCTGACATTCCGAAAATCTCAAAAACCCAGTAAATGATACTATTAAAATTGTAATTAATCGCAGAGCCTTTAAACTGTCTTTCCTAGCCGATAATGTTTTAATCACCAATTTTAGCATGTCTACTGTAATCGGTTCCTTTTTCTTTGCTTCCTTCCCAACCAATCTTTTTGCTGCCTCTAGAGCGTATTTTAAAATCGATGTCTGGACAAATTGATGGCCCGAAATCGCATGAAAATATTTTATTGCCATGATTGTAGACTCTATTACAGAAAAAGATTTATCTTGTTGTACGCATGAAACTATAAACAAAACGACATATTGTTCTTTCGTGGGCATGGGACTGATCTCCCGAAATTGTTTACACCAGTTAATCCATTTTTTGAAATATCCTTCGTACTTTTTGTTTGTGCTTTCTGATCTTGCATGCTTTAAAACTGCTGGTACCGAATTTACTAAAGAGTCCAATTTTGGATCGTAAACTTTGAAATATCTTTTCATACCGCTTGCAATCAGACCTAAACAAAGTGATTTTCAATCATTAAAACGTAAACCGGTATAACAAGATTAGAATCTCCCAAAATTGACCTTTTATATTCCCCTTGCGAGATAAAAACTCTAGAATCTTTGTAAAAAATAGCTTCCTTAACAAAATCTTTAAAAACCCCTTCTTCTTTAATTAAGTAAGGCCAAAATACTGCAGAAGGCCAGAAGGGGACAATCAAAACACCTTTGGTCTTACCTTAAGACGCTAGGAAATGTTTAATTGTTTTGGGAATCAAATAGGGGGGAGGAACCATATAGCAAAATTCTCCAGACCAATCGAACGAAAAGGCATCTACCTTGAAACTCCCTGGAGAAAAATACCTTGAGCAAAAGCGTTCGCATTTTGTGTTATTACTATCTGCAAATAAATCTATGCTAAACTTGCCCCACTTTGTTTCCAAACTGTGCACAAAAGAAGATTTCACAAACCAATCGTCGTAATCTGTTGTTTTGCTTACCTTGTCAGCTTGTCCATTTTTGTCTCTAGAAATCCATGTGACAGTTAATTTTACATCCTTTTTCTTACAAGATAAATATATATTGTTCGCTAAACCTTGCAACAAATCTTTATTGCTACCTACCCTGATAATGATCGCTGTGCTTATATTGTCTGTGTGCCATAAAATAGTTTTACTATCTAACATTTCGTCAAAAGAATCTATCGCATATTTAATAGCCAATAATTCTCTAAAGGTAGAACTTTCTTCTATTTCTAACCGCTTCAAGTTTCTATAACATACATTTTTATCAAGAATTGCACCAATTCCCGTGGCACTTGCATCTGAAAAAACTTTTAAATCTGGAATTTCATATTTTCTTATTGATTTGTTATTCAACTCACGTAGATTAAACTTCCAAAACAATAATTCTCTTAAAACGTCATGAAAAAAGTGTAACATTTATTTTCTTATCCCAGGAGACCCTGGATTCAATTAGTTTGTAAATTAGACGAGTTTTTAATCGAATTACATTTCCTAAAACAAATTTCATAGAGACAATTTTACCTGCCACACAAGAGAGCTGTCTTGCAGAAGTGCGTGTTGGATGATCAAAAATATTTTCAAGTGACTTCAATAACGAAGTAATGCGCTTCTCCGAAATAGAGTAAGTTTTGTTTTCGAAATCTACCTGAATGCCCAACCATTGAATTTTTGTGACTGGATCCCATTGGGACTTTTCCTCATTGATTACAAAACCTGATTGATCTAAGGAATCTTTAACAAAAAGTGAATTTTCTTTAGCTTTTTCCCTCGAATATTCTACTGACAAACCATCGTCTAAAAAACAGGCTATCCTTATCCCGTGAGATCTCCAAAATTTTATTAGAACCCTTACTATCTTAGTAAAAATTAGAGGCCCCGAACTCAAACCAAAAGGCAAAACAGAATACAAAAAATATCTCTTTGGACCTTTCCCAAAATTCCAAGAAAAACCTAAATACTTTTGGTGGTCGCTGTGTATGTCAACATGATGATACCCACTTTTTAAATCAAACTTGAATAAATACGCCTCTTCATCTGAATGGATAAAATCTTCGAATACTTTCCAATCGTCGAACTTTATCTTTTCTTTCCACAAAAATTGATTTAAAAAACTTACATCTAATATCAATCTTTTCTTCCCACTTGGATCCTCCGCTACTGATAAAGGGTTGGTGGCGAACGGCCTCTGGACTTCGAAAATCTTTCCCTCTCTTAGCAAGCCTTCTAGGGTCTCTTCAACAAACTTTTTGTTTCGTAAAGCTGATTTGTTATTCTTAAGCTCAAAAGGTGGTGGTTTATACCTAAAGGGAATTCTGTAACCGTGCTCGATAACCTCCAAAATGTGTAAATTGGCTTCTAAATTTTTCCTCCAGAATTGAAGGTGCCTTTTTAAACTTCCTTTTACCGTTTATTTATTTTGAGAAATACAATTATCACTCTTACCATTATCCCATTGTTTATCTTTTAGGACACTGGTGTTTCCAATGGCCGGTCTCTCCACACACGAAACAAGCGTTGAGTGGTACTGGATACCTTCGTGGTTGCGAAAACGGTTGGAGATGGTTGGTTGATGTGCCTTCTCCACTGGCACCTTGCCATAGAAAGGGCCTTTGGTGTAGAGGTATAAACACTTGCTGCTGTTGTGGAACCACGTGTTGTATTGGAAGCTGTGGTCTAGACTGATAATTCTGTACTGCATGGTTATACTGGGGGGACATGAATTTCTTGTTTGGGACCACATTGTTGGAAGGGTCCTGTTGGTGCTTTCGTTTCAAACTTGAGATGGCTCTACCCTCAGCTTTCCTCCACCTATCATCATCTCCATCCTCGAACAAATCATTGGGCAAATATTCTTGGACAGAATCCCAACCAGCTACCGAGCGATCAGCCAAACAAATGATTTTCTGGCGCTTCAACAATTCCTTCTCCATCTTGTCTAATACTGATGCCAGTTTATCTTTATTGTTGGCCTCCAAAAGAACTTTAGCCTCAATATTCAACTCGTACAAATCCTGAGTAAAACTATATTGTAATTTATTAGATATTGATTTAAAATCACGAGAGCTTTTTTTTTTTGAATAGTTTTCATTTGAGACTTAATAAATACATTATCCTTCTCCCTTTTTTCGTCTGATTGATCGAACCTTCGTTGTAAAAAGTTCATAAGGTTATCCTGAAAGGCAATAGGATCGAAATCATTTTGTATCTGTTGTGGATCACCCTGCTGGCCTTGAAAATTCTCCTGCTGTTCCTCTTCTTCTCTAATAGGTCTAAATTGGTTTTCCTCATCCGACTCTGTTCTTATGTTGTCTACTTCTGGTTGCACTGAAATCTCCTGATTATTCCTCTTTGGTCTTCTCGTGATCGTCGATGAACTCTTCTTTTTGTTGGATGTCTTTTGAGGAGCCATGATATTTTTGAGTTTTCTAAACATTACTCTAGTAAAGTTGCAAGCGACTCTAGAAGCTTTGAACGACGTGTGAAGAGGAATGCAAAAATCTACCATCTTAAGCCCACGCTTCAAAATTGATAAAATGCGGAACCCTAAAAACGCCTACCTAAATAACGCCCAAAATGCCGAACACGAAAAACTCGAAAAACGCCTTCCGCCTCTCGCATAATGTTCTCCGAAAATGTAAATAAATACACTTATATTTTTACCAAATTTTCCAGTGGGGCTAGAGTTTGTGACACATGGGTGTAATAAGCACATATCATTTGGCGGGTTTTAAATTTTTGCACTCGTCTTTTGATTCGAGTTAAAGGTAAAATGTTACGATTACGAAATTTAGTTTGTTAATACAGCCAATAATATATCGACTATCTGTGACAATTATACAAAACGTGGAAGGCCTTGTAAGACTTTATTAGACCAAGTTGTTGAATCAAGTGGATTGTCAATTGATGGTCTGTGCAATCGAGCACTAGACAGAAAATAGTTATATGTTTTTTTGAAATATTTATGATGATTGGAGTGATTCACTCCCCTATAGTGCTATGATTAGTATTTGGTAAAATTTATACCCACTTGCGGATTTAAGACAATAGAGTAAGTACGTCGGAAGCATACGAAGGAGTGCAACGCTACAAATCTCTTCCTCTGATAAGTTCGACATATGGTCTAAAACCGCCTATAACCCTCCAGTAACAGAGGTTTCTTGAGTCAAAATGATTTGTAAGCCAGCTGAAAGAACCATCGGCTGTCATAGCACCAAAGCGGCTTTTTTGCTAATGATATTTCGAATTTCAATATGCAGTATTTTCTTCCACCGGGGACACATTCATTAACATTAGGTCAAAAAAGAAACAGATAAACAGGTTCTATCACAGCCATTCAATACAAAACGTTTAAGCGGAAACACCCTGTCTCGACTAACGAGATGATAAAAATGTTTAACCGACTAGCTATCGTTAAGGGGCTGAATGATAATAACTTAGAAGTAGTTTTCACATCAATGCAACAATAAATAAATTATCTTTATTTTGGAGAAATCGGCACTTGGATCTGGCGAAATCACTGATTACTACTTCAGGCGTACAAACGAGCACAAAGTTTTGCGAGGCCGAAAGAGCGCAAAGTTTACAACAAACTTTCACGAATCGTTAAATTTAAAATTTTTACACAAAGAATGGCTTATTAAAGGGACAAATACTTCTTGAATGAATAGGATTGCAACCTTTGTCTTTTGACTTATGAGGCTAAAAGTGCAATGAATCCGTGTGAATCTTATATTTATTACAGCTTTTTACAGATTTTCTATTTGTCAAAAAAATTTCGTCTGCATAAACTTTCGCGAATGGCCTGAAAGAGAAATTTCAAAGAGATCAAATCTCGTGAAAAGGCCAAAAATTCGCGAAAAGCGCAAAACTTTCTGCTCGCTAAAATTTATACGCCTAAAAGTAGGCCGTAAAAGAAAGAAGAAGATTCTATGGATTACCACAATGCAAAATCAATCTTCGAGACAGGGCTGTATGATGAGACAATATTTTCAGTATACATGCACTATATTGTCACACCACCATGGAAAGAGCATGACAAATGCGTCTTCAAGTGTACCACCGGAGGCTCTTTAATTAGTTACGATAATCTTAGATTTAACTCATTAGAATTTGCACCTACATATTATGTGTGGATCAGACAAGAGCAGCCACCGGCTAGAAAATACAAAATAACTGTTCGGGAGGCCTTTTTTCACTGGAAAATATGACTGTTATTTACATAACCCGCTCCTGGGAAAATATATCTGTTCTTGGGGAAAATTAGTGTTCCTGGAAAACATGTATCTGTTCTGGGAGAAAATTAGTGTTCCTGGAAAAGATGTATCTGTTCTGGGAGAAAATTAGTGTTCCTGGAAAACATGTATCTGTTCTGGGAGAAAATTAGTGTTCCTGGAAAACATGTATCTGTTCTGGGAGAAAAATTAGTGTTCCTGGAAAACATGTGTATCTGTGAGATCCTGCTTGCTCCTGGAAAAACCTGTCTGTTCTGACTTGAGATTGCTCCTCTCACTCCTGGAAAAAATCTGTATGAATGAACTGGGCGATACTCCTGGAAAACCCTTGAACGTTGAAGAGGTTTCAAAAGAGAAAAGAGAAGTCAGCAAATACTCGTTCATTGATTCATTCTGTACTCGTTTCTTGTCGTTTGTCGTTTGTCGTTTTGTTTGCGTGATATTTTTTTCGGGTGCGAGGCGAGATTTAATTTGAAACACCATGTTCGTTCATTATCGCTATGTGGGCCGGGCGGGACATTTACGGTAGCTAGGCTAGCTCCAATATTACGGCTACCGAAGATAAAGAGCTCAGTCCCAGTCCACTTGGTTGGTCAACAGAGCTCACGTTTTCTTTTTTTCTCGTGAAGCAGCGTGAAGAAGTTTATATCCTGACATCTCTCTCCCATTTTTGACGGCTGGACTTTTAGCAGAAGATCTTACAAATCTTATTGTTTGGTGACATTTAAGATTCAAACCATGAATGAAGTTGAGTTTATTAAAGAAGAAAAAAAGGACCCTTCTTCATGAGGTATTGTTAACTTTTTCTCAATTGCTTGCTTGTGTTTTCTTAGTTATAGAGAGTCAGCTCTAGGTCTAGCTTGAGCATAGGTCCCAGGCATAAAAATAGGTCCCCCCATTTTTAAGCAGCACCCAGTCCTATGTCTAGTATAGACTATAGAATATTTGTCGATTTATTATTGTCTTCAGGAAAATCTCATCTCTATTCTTTTGCCATTCTCGAAAGAAAGATGTAAAAAAGTCTCTATTTTGCAGTAGCATGGTGGGTCAAGTAAAATTTGTGTAAACTGGGTAGGCAGTTTTAAAAGATTTTGATATTCATGCCCTATGATAAGTAAATGTCTTTTAAAATAATGTGAGTAAAACGAGCATGAAAATACTGCCAGTGTGGAATCCATGCAAAAGCCACACCGGTGATATTTTGAGTATCGAGAAGGTTACACCCAATTGAGGGCATTCTCACGCCTAAGCCGAATATATATTCGGTTGATAGTTGACTATGTTCGATTGGTTTGATTGATAATTGACATTGGATTAATCTTTGATTTCGTTCAATTACTATTATCTTCGATGAGTTTGATTGCGATTAGATTAAATTAGTCACTCTGTTAGAGCTTTTTAGCGTGGGCGGTCGAGCGCTTAATTACCATACCAAAGCCAGTCAGGCACATCCTGGCAAATGAACGGGGTGAGCATTTGCATGGGGTTTTCGTCACCCACTGCAAATGAGATTGGACGTCTCAGGCTATAAGTGTGAAAATGAATAAAAATGAACTTCAAACTGAAAACAGGGAAAAAGGTAGAAAGCTGGGGGAACTTTATTTTTTTGTTAAAAGTTTCTTCAATCTTCGAAGAAAAAATTGACCCATGGAAAAAAAATTTAATCTATGCAGTTCTTCAAAATGAAGCAAAATATTTCAAACCCGGTTCAATTGCGTGGGGTATTCAGCACTATTACATCACGTTTGTTTTCTACCCCTTGCATTTGCCACCAATCTCAATGAAAATACCCCGTGATCGGCTTTTAGAGCAATCGTAGTGCATTTGTAAGGTAGGGTCTCACATAAAGTTGATCGGATGAATTCTAGCATTGGCTGTTGGCTGATTTAGTTGATAATTTTTACTGTGGAGGAAATCGACAAGTGGCACAGTGGTAGGGCTGAAGGCTTGTTTACAGGCTTCAGGCTGGCCATGGCCTCTCCCCTTGTGATTTCTTGTGTGGTACAAGATTAACTTAAGATCAGGCTCCAATCATGCAAATTCAAGTGATCGGCTTTTAGAGCAATCATAAGGCGTTTGTAAGGTAGGGTCTCGCATAAAATTGATCGGATGAATTCTAGCGTTGGCTGTTGGCTGATTTAGTTGATAATTTTTACTGCGGAGGAAATCGACAAGTGGCACAGTGGTAGGGCTGAAGGCTTGTTTACAGGCTTCAGACTGGCCATGGCCTCTCCCCTTGTGATTTCTTGTGTGGTACAAAATTATCTTAGGATCAGGCTCCAATCATGCAAATTCAAGTGGCCGGCTTTAGAGCTATCATCGTGCATTTGTAAGGTAGGCTCTCGAATTCAAACATCAAAAACATCCAAACATTAAATTACTTAGCTTAAAACATTTGTAAGGTAGGGTCTCACGTAAAGTCGATCAGATAAATTCTAGCATTGGCTGTTGGCTGATTTAGTTGATAATTTTTACTGCGGAGGAAATCAACAAGTGGCACAGTGGTAGGGCTGAAGGCTTGTTTACAGGCTTCAGGCTGGCCATGGCCTCTCCCCTTGTGATTTCTTGTGTGGTACAAGATTAACTTAAGATCAGGCTCCAATCATGCAAATTCAAGTGATCGGCTTTTAGAGCAATCATAAGGCGTTTGTAAGGTAGGGTCTCGCATAAAATTGATCGGATGAATTCTAGCGTTGGCTGTTGGCTGATTTAGTTGATAATTTTTACTGCGGAGGAAATCAACAAGTGGCACAGTGGTAGGGCTGAAGGCTTGTTTACAGGCTTCAGGCTGGCCATGGCCTCTCCCCTTGTGATTTCTTGTGTGGTACAAGATTAACTTAAGATCAGGCTCCAATCATGCAAATTCAAGTGATCGGCTTTTAGAGCAATCATAAGGCGTTTGTAAGGTAGGGTCTCACATAAAGTCGATCAGATAAATTCTAGCATTGGCTGTTGGCTGATTTAGTTGATAATTTTTACTGCGGAGGAAATCAACAAGTGGCACAGTGGTAGGGCTGAAGGCTTGTTTACAGGCTTCAGACTGGCCATGGCCTCTCCCCTTGTGATTTCTTGTGTGGTACAAGATTAACTTAAGATCAGGCTCCAATCATGCAAATTCAAGTGATCGGCTTTTAGAGCAATCATAAGGCGTTTGTAAGGTAGGGTCTCACATAAAGTCGATCAGATAAATTCTAGCATTGGCTGTTGGCTGATTTAGTTGATAATTTTTACTGCGGAGGAAATCGACAAGTGGCACAGTGGTAGGGCTGAAGGCTTGTTTACAGGCTTCAGACTGGCCATGGCCTCTCCCCTTGTGATTTCTTGTGTGGTACAAAATTATCTTAGGATCAGGCTCCAATCATGCAAATTCAAGTGGCCGGCTTTAGAGCTATCATCGTGCATTTGTAAGGTAGGCTCTCGAATTCAAACATCAAAAACATCCAAACATTAAATTACTTAGCTTAAAACATTTGTAAGGTAGGGTCTCACGTAAAGTCGATCAGATAAATTCTAGCATTGGCTGTTGGCTGATTTAGTTGATAATTTTTACTGTGGAGGAAATCAACAAGTGGCACAGTGGTAGGGCTGAAGGCTTGTTTACAGGCTTCAGGCTGGCCATGGCCTCTCCCCTTGTGATTTCTTGTGTGGTACAAAATTATCTCAAGATCAGGCTCCAATCATGCAAATTCAAGTGATCGGCTTTTAGAGCAATCGTAGTGCATTTGTAAGGTAGGGTCTCACATAAAGTTGATCAGATGAATTCTAGCATTGGCTGTTGGCTGATTTAGTTGATAATTTTTACTGTGGAGGAAATCGACAAGTGGCACAGTGGTAGGGCTGAAGGCTTGTTTACAGGCTTCAGGCTGGCCATGGCCTCTCCCCTTGTGATTTCTTGTGTGGTACAAAATTATCTCAAGATCAGGCTCCAATCATGCAAATTCAAGTGATCGGCTTTTAGAGCAATCGTAGTGCATTTGTAAGGTAGGGTCTCACATAAAGTTGATCAGATGAATTCTAGCATTGGCTGTTGGCTGATTTAGTTGATAATTTTTACTGTGGAGGAAATCGACAAGTGGCACAGTGGTAGGGCTGAAGGCTTGTTTACAGGCTTCAGACTGGCCATGGCCTCTCCCCTTGTGATTTCTTGTGTGGTACAAGATTAACTTAAGATCAGGCTCCAATCATGCAAATTCAAGTGGTCTGCTTTTAGAGCAATCATAAGGCGTTTGTAAGGTAGGGTCTCGAATTCAAACATCCAAAACATCCAAACATTAAATTACATAGCTTAAAACATTTGTAAGGTAGGGTTTCGCATAAAATTGATCGGATGAATTCTAGCATTGGCTGTTGGCTGATTTAGTTGATAATTTTTACTGCGGAGGAAATCGACAAGTGGCACAGTGGTAGGGCTGAAGGCTTGTTTACAGGCTTCAGGCTGGCCATGGCCTCTCCCCTTGTGATTTCTTGTGTGGTACAAAATTATCTCAAGATCAGGCTCCAATCATGCAAATTCAAGTGATCGGCTTTTAGAGCAATCGTAGTGCATTTGTAAGGTAGGGTCTCACATAAAGTTGATCAGATGAATTCTAGCATTGGCTGTTGGCTGATTTAGTTGATAATTTTTACTGTGGAGGAAATCGACAAGTGGCACAGTGGTAGGGCTGAAGGCTTGTTTACAGGCTTCAGACTGGCCATGGCCTCTCCCCTTGTGATTTCTTGTGTGGTACAAGATTATCTTAAGATCAGGCTCCAATCATGCAAATTCAAGTGATCGGCTTTTAAAGCAATCGTAGTGTATTTGTAAGGTAGGGTCTCGCAAAAAGTTGATCGGATGAATTCTAGCATTGGCTGTTGGCTGATTTAGTTGATAATTTTTACTGCGGAGGAAATCGACAAGTGGCACAGTGGTAGGGCTGAAGGCTTGTTTACAGGCTTCAGGCTGGCCATGGCCTCTCCCCTTGTGATTTCTTGTGTGGTACAAGATTATCTTAAGATCAGGCTCCAATCATGCAAATTCAAGTGATCGGCTTTTAGAGTAATCGTAGTGCATTTGTAAGGTAGGGTCTCACATAAAATCGATCAGATGAATTCTAGCGTTGGCTGTTGGCTGATTTAGTTGATAATTTTTACTGCGGAGGAAATCAACAAGTGGCACAGTGGTAGGGCTGAAGGCTTGTTTACAGGCTTCAGGCTGGCCATGGCCTCTCCCCTTGTGATTTCTTGTGTGGTACAAGATTAACTTAAGATCAGGCTCCAATCATGCAAATTCAAGTGGTCTGCTTTTAGAGCAATCATAAGGCGTTTGTAAGGTAGGGTCTCGAATTCAAACATCCAAAACATCCAAACATTAAATTACATAGCTTAAAACATTTGTAAGGTAGGGTTTCGCATAAAATTGATCGGATGAATTCTAGCATTGGCTGTTGGCTGATTTAGTTGATAATTTTTACTGCGGAGGAAATCGACAAGTGGCACAGTGGTAGGGCTGAAGGCTTGTTTACAGGCTTCAGGCTGGCCATGGCCTCTCCCCTTGTGATTTCTTGTGTGGTAAAAAATTATCTCAAGATCAGGCTCCAATCATGCAAATTCAAGTGATCGGCTTTTAGAGCAATCGTAGTGCATTTGTAAGGTAGGGTCTCACATAAAGTTGATCAGATGAATTCTAGCATTGGCTGTTGGCTGATTTAGTTGATAATTTTTACTGTGGAGGAAATCGACAAGTGGCACAGTGGTAGGGCTGAAGGCTTGTTTACAGGCTTCAGACTGGCCATGGCCTCTCCCCTTGTGATTTCTTGTGTGGTACAAGATTATCTTAAGATCAGGCTCCAATCATGCAAATTCAAGTGATCGGCTTTTAAAGCAATCGTAGTGTATTTGTAAGGTAGGGTCTCGCATAAAGTTGATCGGATGAATTCTAGCATTGGCTGTTGGCTGATTTAGTTGATAATTTTTACTGCGGAGGAAATCGACAAGTGGCACAGTGGTAGGGCTGAAGGCTTGTTTACAGGCTTCAGGCTGGCCATGGCCTCTCCCCTTGTGATTTCTTGTGTGGTACAAGATTATCTTAAGATCAGGCTCCAATCATGCAAATTCAAGTGATCGGCTTTTAGAGTAATCGTAGTGCATTTGTAAGGTAGGGTCTCACATAAAATCGATCAGATGAATTCTAGCGTTGGCTGTTGGCTGATTTAGTTGATAATTTTTACTGCGGAGGAAATCAACAAGTGGCACAGTGGTAGGGCTGAAGGCTTGTTTACAGGCTTCAGGCTGGCCATGGCCTCTCCCCTTGTGATTTCTTGTGTGGTACAAGATTAACTTAAGATCAGGCTCCAATCATGCAAATTCAAGTGGTCTGCTTTTAGAGCAATCATAAGGCATTTGTAAGGTAGGGTCTCGAATTCAAACATCCAAAACATCAAAACATTGAATTACATAGCTTAAAACATTTGTAAGGTAGGGTTTCGCATAAAATTGATCGGATGAATTCTAGCATTGGCTGTTGGCTGATTTAGTTGATAATTTTTACTGCGGAGGAAATCGACAAGTGGCACAGTGGTAGGGCTGAAGGCTTGTTTACAGGCTTCAGGCTGGCCATGGCCTCTCCCCTTGTGATTTCTTGTGTGGTACAAAATTATCTCAAGATCAGGCTCCAATCATGCAAATTCAAGTGATCGGCTTTTAGAGCAATCGTAGTGCATTTGTAAGGTAGGGTCTCACATAAAGTTGATCAGATGAATTCTAGCATTGGCTGTTGGCTGATTTAGTTGATAATTTTTACTGTGGAGGAAATCGACAAGTGGCACAGTGGTAGGGCTGAAGGCTTGTTTACAGGCTTCAGGCTGGACATGGCCTCTCCCCTTGTGATTTCTTGTGTGGTACAAGATTATCTTAAGATCAGGCTCCAATCATGCAAATTCAAGTGATCGGCTTTTAAAGCAATCGTAGTGTATTTGTAAGGTAGGGTCTCGCATAAAGTTGATCGGATGAATTCTAGCATTGGCTGTTGGCTGATTTAGTTGATAATTTTTACTGTGGAGGAAATCGACAAGTGGCACAGTGGTAGGGCTGAAGGCTTGTTTACAGGCTTCAGGCTGGCCATGGCCTCTCCCCTTGTGATTTCTTGTGTGGTACAAGATTATCTTAAGATCAGGCTCCAATCATGCAAATTCAAGTGATCGGCTTTTAAAGCAATCGTAGTGTATTTGTAAGGTAGGGTCTCGCATAAAGTTGATCGGATGGATTCTAGTGTGGCTGTTGGCTGATTTAGTTGATAATTTTTACTGCGGAGGAAATCAACAAGTGGCACAGTGGTAGGGCTGAAGGCTTGTTTACAGGCTTCAGGCTGGCCATGGCCTCTCCCCTTGTGATTTCTTGTGTGGTACAAGATTAACTTAAGATCAGGCTCCAATCATGCAAATTCAAGTGGTCTGCTTTTAGAGCAATCATAAGGCATTTGTAAGGTAGGGTCTCGAATTCAAACATCCAAAACATCCAAACATTAAATTACATAGCTTAAAACATTTGTAAGGTAGGGTTTCGCATAAAATTGATCGGATGAATTCTAGCATTGGCTGTTGGCTGATTTAGTTGATAATTTTTACTGCGGAGGAAATCGACAAGTGGCACAGTGGTAGGGCTGAAGGCTTGTTTACAGGCTTCAGGCTGGCCATGGCCTCTCCCCTTGTGATTTCTTGTGTGGTACAAGATTATTTTTAAGATCAGGCTCCAATCATGCAAATTCAAGTGATCGGCTTTTAGAGCAATCGTAGTGTATTTGTAAGGTAGGGTCTCGCATAAAGTTGATTGGATGAATTCTAGCATTGGCTGTTGGCTGATTTAGTTGATAATTTTTACTGCGGAGGAAATCGACAAGTGGCACAGTGGTAGGGCTGAAGGCTTGTTTACAGGCTTCAGGCTGGCCATGGCCTCTCCCCTTGTGATTTCTTGTGTGGTACAAGATTATCTTGAGATCAGGCTCCAATCATGCAAATTCAAGTGATCGGCTTTTAGAGCAATCGTAGTGTATTTGTAAGGTAGGGTCTCGCATAAAGTTGATCGGATGAATTCTAGCATTGGCTGTTGGCTGATTTAGTTGATAATTTTTACTGCGGAGGAAATCGACAAGTGGCACAGTGGTAGGGCTGAAGGCTTGTTTACAGGCTTCAGGCTGGCCATGGCCTCTCCCCTTGTGATTTCTTGTGTGGTACAAGATTATCTTAAGATCAGGCTCCAATCATGCAAATTCAAGTGATCGGCTTTTAGAGCAATCCTAGTGTATTTGTAAGGTAGGGTCTCGCATAAAGTTGATCGGATGAATTCTAGCATTGGCTGTTGGCTGATTTAGTTGATAATTTTTACTGCGGAGGAAATCGACAAGTGGCACAGTGGTAGGGCTGAAGGCTTGTTTACAGGCTTCAGGCTGGCCATGGCCTCTCCCCTTGTGATTTCTTGTGTGGTACAAGATTATCTTAAGATCAGGCTCCAATCATGCAAATTCAAGTGATCGGCTTTTAGAGCAATCCTAGTGTATTTGAAAGGTAGGGTCTCGCATAAAGTTGATCGGATGAATTCTAGCATTGGCTGTTGGCTGATTTAGTTGATAATTTTTACTGCGGAGGAAATCAACAAGTGGCACAGTGGTAGGGCTGAAGGCTTGTTTACAAGCCTGGTCAGGGGAATTCAAGGATTTTTTTTTTGTCTGGAATAACTACGTTTGTTATCAAAAGTCAGGGGAAAAGATTCAATACAACCTTCTTTTTTGAAATTCTTTTTCTTTTTTCTTTTGAAAAAATTGCCTGCATTGCTACAAAGTTTCCTTTATTGATTAATTGCCAGCCTGGGTTTAAGTCCCTGGCAAAAATTAATCCAGAGTTTTAAGTCCCCCAAAGATTTATGAGTTTTTTATTAGCCACCAGGGCGTTTGCCTGAGAAAGGTTAGAGATTGACCCAAGCTGGACCCTTCGGGCTTGAAACTCAATGGTGTAAACCCCCCTCCAAAACAAGCAGGGGGGTCTGACGCTATGTTGATTGCACAAATGTTTTATTTCTATCGTTAAAAACTCTTTTCTTTGTAAATACCAGTCCTATTATGCCATGGTTTATCTAGCAGGACACTCCCCATCCCAGCTTTTGGCAAACAAAACAGGTTAAAGGTCAAAACTTTTCTAGCCCAGTTTTAATTATTCATAGGCCCCTTGTATATTTACTGTGTTTTACTTTTTTGTTATTTTATTCAGGCTGAATCCAAAAAGAATGTAAGAGGTAGAAGATTTTACTTACACTTTATAAATATCAGAAAAATAAATGAAAATGGTCTGCAACCATTTTTCATAGAAAAGTTACTATACAGGAGCAAAAAATTTATTGTTCTCAAAATGTTTTGGTATTTTCTGATTATGTGACACCCTTATGACGCCATTTTTATTTTATTTTTTGCAATCCTTCAGAATAAAAGGTAGAAAATTTTAGAAACATAGTATTTGTGGTTTAAAAGTTATCTCATCTCAAATTAGGTAGTCATTTTTAGTGTCGGGAAAGTAGCAGTTAAAACTCCGGAACTGAAAGGTTTAAATTAAAAAGGATAGTTGGAGGTGCCTATGTCAGTACAATTATTTGATTTTTGTATCAGTTTGTATTCATCTAAATTGTTTTGATTTAAAAATAAGTTCTATTTCAAAGCTCTTTTTGAACCTTTCGCATAGTATACACCACAGGAGATGCCATAAATTTAGGTACTCAAAATGATTAATCTGACAGGGTACTTTTTGTGAAGACTCGCTAAATATTTTCTCAAGATTATGGATGAGAATTACACCTTTCAATTTTACCACTTAATTTCTTGTGTTAAAGCCTGAAAACAAGCTTGATAAAAAACGAATGCTTCTGCTTTATTGCCTTCTGATTAAATTCTCATAATAACATAATAATAACACCGGTTTTTCGGTGAACGACACAATGTGTAGAGCGATCTCCATGGAATACTCATAGCCTTCTTCTTCTCTATGATCCTCAAACAGAAAGAAATATTTTGCACTTCTGTTGAGTCCTTTTTTCTCAACTATGTCAGGATCAAAGTCAACTCCAATCTATAAAAGTTAGAAGTTTTGACTCCTGGAGGCAACCTAAAACCAGTGCTTTTGCTCTATTGCCTTCTGATTAAATTCTCATAATAACATAATAATAACACCGTGTTTTCGTTGAACGTCACAATGTGTAGAGCAATCTCCATAGAATACTCATAGCCTTCTTCGTCTCTTTGATTTTCAAACAGAAAGAAATATTTTGAACTTCTGTTGAATCCTTTTTTCTCAACTATGTCAGGGTCAAAGTCAACTCCAATCTATAAAAGTTAGAAGTTTTGACTCCTGGAGGCAACCTAAAACCAGTGCTTTTGCTCTATTGCCTTCTGATTAAATTCTCATAATAACATAATAATAACACCGTGTTTTCGTTGAACGTCACAATGTGTAGAGCAATCTCCATAGAATACTCATAGCCTTCTTCGTCTCTTTGATTTTCAAACAGAAAGAAATATTTTGAACTTCTGTTGAATCCTTTTTTCTTAACTATGTCAGGGTCAAAGTCAACTCCAATCTATAAAAGTTAGAACTTCTGACTCCTGGAGGCAACCTAAAACTAATGCTTTTGCTTTATTTCTTTCTGAATAAATTCTCATAATAACATAATAATAACACTGTGTTTTCGTTGAACGACACAATGTGTAGAGCGATCTCCATGGAATACTCGTAGCCTTCTTCTTCTCTTTGATCTTCAAACAGAAAGAAATATTTTGCACTTCTGTTGAATCCTTTTTTCTCAACCATGTCAGGATCAAAGTCATCTGCAATCTTTAAGGTTAGAAGTTCTGACTGCTGGAAGCTACCCGAAACCTCATTTCTCTGTTTTCTTTAAGAGAGAGCTAACTTTTCGGCTATGGTCAAAACCAATGCTTTTGCTTTGTTGTCTTCTGAAGTTTTTTAAAAGCCTATGTGCAATATTTATCATCCGCATAAAAATATAAATCTAATTTGTTCATAATTTGTCTTTAAACAATTTCATAAATGAACCTTTTTTCACCCTTATATTAAAGACATTTTTTATTTTGGCCTTTGAAAGTGATACACTGTTTTTTTGTAAGAATATCTTCTATAAGAATATCAGGGTGGAAATTGGCCAAATTGTAAGGATACCCTAAGAATGCTCTCTAGGGTGAGTTTCACAGAATTTGATAAGAATACAGTCATTTTGTATTTGGTTAACAGAAAAGACTGCTTCCTTTCATCCAAAGTACACTATTCTTATGAAAAAAAAGCTTGTATCTACTTATAATACTTTTTTACTTCATTGAAAAATTCTTATCAGCGATCAATTTCTATATACATTCTTTAATTCATTTCTTTTTAGACAATGGAATCCCAATTTGAGAATCTTCTTGATTGGTTTAAGAATTGTCTTGTCATCAGACAAAATGGTTCTGTATCCATACAGGCACTAGTTATATCTTATAGCCAAAATTATGATTTGAAGAATATAGACAAGTCTTCTTTTCACCAGGCTTTAAAGAATGTGTCTGAATCTTCAGGCATTCATCTTACATTTGCTAAGAAGAAACTAAAGGGTAAACGTCATATTATTTTGCTTGGTTATGATTTGAAAAAAAAGAATGAAAATTTGTCTAATTTAGTTGATGAATTACCTAATTCAGAACAAGATAGCTACAGTGTAAAAGCACAACCACGGCATGTTTCTGTCATTGTCCATTCAAAATCATGCGAATCTTTTTCTACTCCAGATGGTGACTTACAAGCAAGCATTTTCCAAGAATTGTTTGACATATTCTAATGTTCTAATAAAGAAAATCCACCATCATCGACTTCTAATAAAAAGAGGGTTTTCCCTTTACCTTACTTTATACTAATAGAGCACCAAATTATCTGCACGTTTATCATCAATGTCTGATGACGTCAGAACAAAGTTCTTATAATTGCTTCGAAATCACTTTATGTTTCTCTTGGGATTCGTTTAAAGAAGATCTTTCTCGGCTGACGGTAAAGCCATTTTCGCAGCGACTTTCTCGGCGAATTTATGGAGCAACTTTGATGGGTTATTGAAGATTGAGGAATGCATATTTTTAGCCCAAATAACTTTTAACGTGACATTCAATGTCTCCTCCTTTCATCACGTCAATAAAATTATGAGGTTGCTGCCTTAGATATCCAACAAATCTCTTTACAATGGAAGATGGTAAAATATCGTGGTTTTCTTCAATTTCTTCTTCGTTCTTCTTTCGGCGTTCCGTCGCTTGATATGTATCGTCGAGTGTACTTTATTTCCGAACTGTGAAAGAAAAAAGTACGATAAAATGTTAAATCCTCGCGAAGTAATCACTTGTTAAAGATTTTAGTCCGAAGTTTCCTTCATTCCGAAGTTTCCCCGACCTACGGTAACAAAGTTCAGTACCTTTGGAAAAAAGGCTATTGTGGCTGAAGTTCGAAAGGAATCTTAAATTTTATTAAATGGAATCATTAACAAGATGTTGTAATAGTTATTTCCACATTAAACAGGTATCAGATTTCAAAAGTTTAGGCAAAAAGAGGTACCCCATAACCTAGCCCAATTGGCTACCCCATTGGCTACCCTGCTTTTTAGACCAACCCGGTGTTATTGAATGGTTTGCCTTTTTGGAGGAGCATTATCAATTCGAAAGCGGGCGTTTATTCAAAGTAATACGATCGGTATGAGATTGGGCGAATTCCAGAAATTTTCTTTACTTCATTAAATACCTTATCTTGGCCCTTTTTACGCTGGACCTTACTAGCGTTATTTTTGGGCTTGTTGGTGGAATTAGGGTCGGCGTAAAAAGGGTCGGTAATGTAATCAATAGTCGGTCACAATCGATATAATATTTAATCGATACCGAGACGTGATCGAAGATAAGTAAATGATTGATAAGTAATCAATGCATGAACAATAAGTAATCGATGATTGTTAACAATCGATACATGATTGATAAGTAATCGATAGGTTGTATGTAGTCGATATGTGATCGATAAGTAATCGATAACTTGGAAATAATCGATCGCTGATCGATACTCAAGATTTTTTGAAGGTCTGATTACCTATCGATTTTATCGGTTAATCGATATCTAATCCATCGATTACTTATCGATTATTTATCGATTACTCAAGATTATCGATTATATCGATTAACTACGCCTGGTTTGTCATGCTGTCTAATTACAAAAAACTCCAATCACTACTTCTCCTGTGGAATATTCCTTCTCCTGTTCTCCGCCATCTTGTTGCCCCATCTTTGTTTCACTTTAAATGCCGTGTTTTAAAATTCCTTAGCTACATTAGCGAGTTTATGTATTTGTTCTTTTTGGCGATGGAGGACGGCGGATCGGGGTAGCCTGTGCGGATTTCTGTATTTTGTCCAGGCTGGAGCGACCCGCAGTTCTGACCTGCAAAATCGAGGACGGTAAAAGTCCTGATATACCGTCCTCCTTAGTCAGTTATGATCTAATGTGGAAGTAACTTTTTATACCGCGGAAGTGTTGTCCGCAACCGGTTTGGGTGTTAAGAAAAACATAAACAAAAAAAATTCTCTTGGAAACATCAAAAAAATTTTTTTTTGATTTGTGAAAAAACTTTTAACTTGTACATTAAGAAATTTTTCCCAGCTCTTTAAAATGTAAGTATATGGATATTTTTTATATTTTATTTCAACAGTCAGTTGACTGGATGGAACCATTGGATTTCTATATTATTGTTTTGTGTTTTGATTTCAATGTTATTTACCCTCCATTGATTAGTTCATTGTTTTTCTATTTCAGAACAACCACACCAAGCTCGCAAAAAGAGAACGTCAATCCATCGACAGCAATAACCACTACGCCCAAGAAGAAAAAAGTTATCGTTGCTAGTCAGCAACCAAAAACTTTGTTTAGATGTCCATTGATTTCAGTTCCTGTTGTTTCTCGTCCTCCTTTTCGTCCTCCTGTTGCAACCATTACAAGTCGTCCTGCTGTTCCTGTTTGCCGTCCTTCTGTTCCTGTTTGCCGTCCTTCTGTTAATGTTCCTATTAGTCGTTTTACTATACCTGGTGTTGCATCCCTGTCTCGTCCTCCTGTTGCGACCATCACAAATCGTCCCACTGTTCCTGTTGTCGTTAGTTCCAATGTGGGTGTCAATGTTCCTGTTTGTTGTCCTTCTGTTAATGTTTTAATTCCATCAATTTCATCAAACGTAACTACTGTTCCTGTGTGTCGTTCTACTACTGTTCTTGCATCATCATCATCATCATCACACCCCCGTGTCACAGACCCGCTGGGCACCCCCACCCGCTGAAAAAAAAGTCCAAAATCTTGTCCCCGGGGAGAAAAACGGGCTTAATTTGCCTCCGGGGAATCCCCACTGAAAACTTTTAATTTTTCTAGATCCCCACTAAGTAGCTCTTCAAAATTTTTATTTCCCTGTCGGTCCCCACTGAAACTTGAAGATTTTGAGAAAACCCCGCTACCCGCCTATACTAAAAAACATCAACAGAATTTATACAAAACTTTAGTTTGAAAACTTATGTTAAAAAACTGCTAACTGCTATTCTATCTTTGATTAACTCTTAACTGATAACCTTTATCTTTAAGACTGACTGTTCATTGTCAAGCAACTTCATCCAGCCAGCCAATTTTTTTTAACATCCAATTTAGATTGTCTACCATATTTGTTTTGATTTTGAAATACCTTTAAATATATTTTGCACGCTCGCAAGCTAAGCGAAACAAACTGACAGATTTCTTTACCTAAGTAGTACGCGCTCAGCTAGGCTAGAAAATCCTGTTTTTTTGTTATGAACAGGCCTGTCTAGAATGTGAGACACGAAAAACTGTTTACAGTGGTTTTTTTGAAAACCTTTGTGCTCTTCATGTAGTTTTATGGAGTTTTGATGATTAAAATGGGTTGAAAATAGACTTCTGTTGACCCTGAGAATACTTTAATGGATTTTTAACAGTGTCAGTTTGATGTTTTGTAAACTGTTGTGATTATGATGAAAAGGAAGACAGAGAGAAAACAAACTAAGAAAAACTTTGCAAGAAGCTGAGTTGAGAGGGACATGTTTGTCTGGATTTATTTCTACCTCAAGAAAAAAGAACAGTCATAAGAGGAAATTTATACAACGGAGAGAATGAATATTGTCATTGTAGAAACTCAAAAATTATGCGAATGATTTGCTTTGAATCTTGTTGTGAGGAATTTTTGGAGGATTTTATTTTGTCCATCATGATACAGCATGACCCATGGCCTGCAAAATACAACAGCAGCAGAAGCATATGATAAGGCTATCTAGTGACCAACAAAGACAAAATTGTTGAATTGATTGCATACGATACTGAACCTGTCAAATAGTTCCGATATCAAAGAGATTGTAAACAGACTTCTCAAGACCATGAATGTGATTTTTGTTATCAAAATTATGAATCGGTCAATGATATTGATAATTTGACGTGCTTCTTCCCAAACTCAGAGCTCAAACATCAAACGACGTTTCTTGAACTAACTTGGGAATATGTTTTAAATTCATTTTTGATGGATTATATTCCTGTTCCGCTATCATCCTGACATGCATATTCATGATATTCATGATGTAATCTTTTATACGGAAGCACCCGAGATAACCCGGAACTAGTGGCAAAATAACAAAAGACTAGTGGCAAATTTTGCCACCAGTTCCGGATTATTTTGTGTGCTTCCGTATAAAAGATTACATCATGAATATCATGAATACACAAAGTAAAGAAACCCAAGCTATGATTTAAAATAAGTACCAAGAATTCATTTGCTTGACTGAGAAATGTTTTTCATTTTTTTTGGAATTATTGTGAATAGACCTTTTTTTAAAGAGGCCACCCTGTTGAATAATTATGTAGTCCAGCAGAAAAACAATGATAAAACCATGCATAATTATTACAATATGCATGATACAGTAATTATGCATGGCTATATCATTGTTTTTATGGCTGGACTACTGTACATAATTGTTCAACAGGACGTCCTCTTTGAAAAAAGGTCTATTATTTTATGTTTTGGCTGGTGTCTCTTGGAATTTTAAATGAAAGTGACATAAGGAGAAATGAATGTAGAGGCATTATATTACTGTTTTTCTAGTTTTTACATTTTATTTCATATTTAATTTTGTTGAAAAATTTCCATAACCTTCATTAAAGCTTGATAATAGATTCTTATTTTTCAAAACAAATGAACAACTTTGACTCAAAAAAGCTTCAACATAACTTTTTTTCTCTCACAGAGGTTTTGATATAATAGATTATACACAAAATTTGTGAGGCTTGTGATATTTTCATGTTTTTTAATAGAAAATGTGTACATAATTATTGTTGAGATACCTATTTATTCAAAAAGTGAATGGATTTTAAAAGAAATTGTGAGATCTTTTCTTTTTCTATCATAACTTTTTTAGCTATACGGTTTTTAATTTTATAAGCAACGCAGTGCTAAAGGGCTCAGGCCTCACAATGGCCTAAAAGCAACTTGGCTTAGGAACTCTAGACCTGAGCATGAAAAATGTTGAAACTACTAGGAAACCCGTTATTTTCCTTTTCCACTCTGAAAAGACCCTGAAATCTTGCTATATTACGACCAAAAAACTGCCTTTTTACTGTCAAAAATTTGAAATTTGAGGCCATATTTAGCCAATCTAGAGGGTCCTATTTTCAAAAATTTTCTGGCCCGTCGGCCCCAACCATGGTGGCGCCTCCTTAGACACTTATGTAGCCGTTACGTCATAATACCAGAGATACACCACTCAAATCCTAAACCCCCCTGTAAACGTAATCAAATACAATCGAATCCGAAAAAAATAAGGGTAACATTCAATTGAGAGTCGATTGCTCGATCTTGTACCATTGAGCTTTCTAGGCTGCTCATTAGAATCATGGTATACAAAATTTAGGTCCGAGATCATGAAGACGTTTTTATTCCACCCCCCCCCCCGCTTATTAAGTTTTGAGATTTTTTCCAACCCCCCGCTTATTCCAAACCCCCCGGCTATTAGGTACCCGAGAGTATATGGGACAGTAGCCACTCCAATACAGCTTGTCTATTTCTTGTAATAGCTGTCATGTTAGCACATAGTTGCTATTCTACCCGTTCAAGATGAACGGTTTATGTTTGGAAATTTTGGCCAAATGAACTTAGGGAGGAAATGATATATAAGTAATTCAACTTAATGACCCTCATTGACCCAATCAAGACTGGGTGGGAGGAAAGAAAAATGTTATTATGCATTATGCATATCCATATAATTAAATAAAGATTGAAATAAAGTTGCTTGCTTATCACACTTACTGTACTGTTTCAACAAACTTGGAAATAATAAAGAAAATTTCGAAATTCCCACTGAAATTTTTATTCAAATTCTGTGTCCCCACTGGTATTTTCTGTCTTTGAAAAATCCCCACTGGATTTCCAAAGAAATTTTTTTATCCCCGGTGAAATTTTAAAAGCCACCGGGTCACTGAGACAGGGGTGTATCATCATCATCATCATCATCAATATCTAAAAAATCTTCTTCATCAACTCCCAGACTGTCCAAATTTACACGAGAAGAGGATATAAAACTATGTCGGGAAGCTATGATGGAGGAGTTGTTCAGTACATCAAAAGGGACACCTGCCAGGGGTGATATTTATGAAAAATTATCCGTTAAAATGACAACAATAACTGGCAGGCCCTTAAATAAACGAAATATTCGTGAACGCTTATCGGAGCTAATGACCGAATTTAAGAAAGCTCAAAACGGTCAAATTAGAGGGAGTGGTATGAATGATCCTGTACCAGCCGAGCTGGAAGTGTTGTTACAGGATATGTGTGACATAGAAAAGGATGCAGAAGTTTCAAAAAAAGAACTCATTGAAAAAGAAGAAAAAGCTAAATCAAAACGAAAAACTTTTTTCATTTGTTTTTCACCGAATATCAACTTTGCAACCATGCTCGCCACCGTCCGCCGCCGTCCAAAAAGAAAATACATAAACTCGGTATTATTGCCCCCGCAGGAGCGTAGCGACGAGGAGGCTCTCATAGTTTCATAGTTAGTCTCTTCCGTAAATGTTCGGTTTTTTTCCGGGACGGTAGTATATATTTTCATATTACGTTATATGGTATTATCATTATTACATATTACAATTTTAGCTTTGATTTAGCTTTGAAAAGCTGAAGCGAGTGTTATAAATGCAAATCAAAACAGTGTATGATATAACACGAATTACAATATTACTTGTGCAAATCAAAACAAACAAAATGGCAGACTGGTTATGATGATGATGAGCTGATTCATTGACTAGAAAAAGTGTTTTGTATGTCAAATTTTGTTTCTTGTCTTTGAAACTGAATACTAACTACTATAATTTAGTCAGAAGTTCACTTCAGCAATGATTTCAATTCTTTTTCCAGAATCTTTAAAGAAATTTGCTTAAGTTTTCAAATGTACATTTGATATTTTTGTTCAAACAAACTCAAAAACTGTTCAAATTTATTTTTGTCTGTCATTTTATTGATAACTACCTTTATTGTTTATAGGGCTTCTTGAGCTTTAAATACCATCATATGGTCGTAACTCGAGAAAGTCCTTCTTAACTTAGTAAAACAACCGGCAAAGTACAAAAAAATGAATGTACGCATATGTAAAGTTGAATCCAAACGTGGTTGACTTTTTCTTTTGGTCTTCAAAATAATTTACCTCACTTAGAGGGTTTTTACGTCTTTTCAGTGTGGTAAATCTTTTTCAAAAACCTGAAAAAAGTTTGTTTACTCGTTAAACTTTACATGCGCACGTTAAACTTTTTCATGCAGTTGTGATAGCCTAAATAACTTACGCTCCAGTGGTTTGGTGAAATAGCTCTAAATTCTGGCTTTCTAAGTTAGGAGAGACCTTCCCGAAGGCATTTAACGGTGGTTAGACTAGGTACACAGACAGTCATACAGAAACACCATAAAGGGAAAGTACCGTGAGATTGGGTAACTTGCATCAGTGGAGGCTAACATGCATAGCCCTCAAATGAAAGACCTGGCTGGTCATTAAAATACAAAGTTAAATCAAAACAAAAATGGTAGAGTAGAGCTGCAAGCGGATCTGCGTAATTGTATTTTAATGACCAGCCAGGTCTTTCATTTGAGGGCTATGCATGTTAGCCTCCACTGATGCAATCAAGTTACCCAATCTCACGGTATATCGCTAGCTCAAAAAGTCTAGCTTCCTGAAGGCACGTCTCTTCATTGTCTGCTCTGCGATCAGCTTGGAGAAAAGATTGCATCATGAAAAAGGACTATGCACTTGAAAAGAAATTTAGGCGCATTTTAATTTTTCTCGACTGTACGTCTGAATGAACCACAATGGCATTCCTTTACTTTTCTTTTGACCAACAACATAGAAGATTTTGCCTGAGAAGTGCAATCACAGCGTACGCTAGTGGAGCCCGGGCCTTAACTAGGATAAGTGAGTTTCTATTTCACCCAACTTTTTGATAAATAAACTTAAGATGGCGCAGAACTTTTTGATAAATTTTATACGCAGCCAGTATCCTCTTGACTATTGTTTATTAGGCAAAGTAGCAATAGAGAAATGTTGAAATATAGCAGCCAATGACAATAGGAACATTTGGCGAGTTCCTGTACGCAGCCGCAATCAAAAAAATCATAACATCACTCATTAAAAAATGGCGTTCGTGTCTTTTCGCATTTTTTTTAGCCTAGACGATGTAGCAAACATAGGTGGAGTTATTTATAACTTAGATTAATTCCCAGATAATTAAACCACAACATTCTACTTACCTCTCTACTACTCTCAACTTGCTATAGGCTAGATGCACATCACTCTTACTTACTATAGCCTAGATGCACATCACACTCTACTTACTATAGCCTAGATGCACATCACAAGTATAGTGTCAGAGAGAAGTGAGCTAGGTACACAAGCTAGAGGAGCCTGGAACCTAGTCCAGCCCACATGGTCTTAGGCTTATTTAAGCTCTGGCCCTCCTTGAGCACAGGTCCCTCAGATTTTCAGATTCAGACTTTTAGTTTAGCATTCGTAACAATCCTCACTTTACATTGTACCACCATGAAAATCTGTAATATCATCATTCTTGCCTGCCTAAGCTTATCTTTAAAACTTGGCAGTGCAACACCCAAGAAAAAGAAATCAAAGAAAAGCTCTAACACAATAACGTCAGCAGCAGCATCCACAACTCCTACAACCCAACAACAGACAGAAACATCAACAGCAACCTTCACCCTAGCTCCAGATGGCAATCCAATTCCACAACATAATCCTGCAATCTCTCCCCTCATCAACCTGAACACTTTCGGTAACCTTAGCCAAGGTGGCTACCAATCGTACGATGGATTCTTACTCAACGATCCAATGATGACAAGACCTAGCGGCTCGATCATCACTGAATCCCCAAATCCAATTTTACCTACCCAAACTCCAAGACCGGCGGCAGAAGACACATCAGCAGTTCCTCTCTCGATGATGCAACAGATCCATGTAAGACCACCCCTCGACGACCCAAGAATTTTCACCACCCTAGCTTCACCTCGTGGCGAGCATCACCACCCATTCGTTTTACAAACCATGTCCAGCCGACAGCAACATCCACGTTTTGCTGCCATCCACCAACCCCCTGTAGCGACCCCAGCACAAGTCACACTACGTCGTCCTGCCACCATGTTGGATCCTCTTCTAACTAGGCCTCCAATAATGACAAGAAGCCAGCAATCACAGGAAAACCACCTAGGCAGCCTTGCGCCATTGATCGCTCAACTTACGAGCCAGTTGAGGGAAACGTCTGAACAACAACAAAGAAGCCTCCGTCATGCCGCCCAATTGGTGTCGTCGTGTCGTCACTCGAACCCGTCGTCGGGATTGAATGCGAGTTTTCCAGACCCTCGGCTGCCGGTCCATCAGCAAGACACGTCAAATATCCATAATGGCCTTTTCGAAGCTCCTTTGCATGTTCCAGTCGTCCAGCAACAATCGTCATTGCTTCCGCCCGCGCCTGCAAGAGTTATTCAACGAATTCAACGCGTCAATGACGGTATCCCCGCAGAAGAGTGCTCTGTCCATTACACCTCCTTTGACGATGCTGTGGAGATGGTTAGACTGTTTGGCAAAGATTGCTTTCTCGCCAAGGTTGATCTCAAGCACGCTTTTAGACTTTGCCCTGTCCATCCTAATGACTGGCACTTGCTGGGCTTCAAATGGAGGGGTAAGTATTATTTCGACATGTGTCTTCCATTTGGCATGAGATCTTCACCTTTTATTTTCACTTGCTTCGCTGACGCTTTGCTTTGGATCCTGGTCAATAAGTTTTCTATCCCCAGTATCTGCCACTACCTGGATGATTTTTTATTAGCAGGCCACTCCCTCCAGGACTGCTTACTTAAAAGGGATAAAGTTTTCCTAGCTTTCTCCTTGCTTGGTGTCCCCATTTCGGAGGACAAGCTGGAAGGCCCAGCTCAAGTCCTCACTTTTCTTGGTATCGAAATTGATGTTCAGGCTTCTACTTTGAGACTTCCTTTACCGAAAACTTACAGAATTGCGCGGCTTAGTACTTCTTTGGTCCACTCGACGCAAATGCATTAAACGAGAGCTGTTATCATTGATTGGCTCACTTTCCTTTGCTTGTCGTGTTATTAAGCCCGGAAGAATTTTTCTCAGACGTCTTATTGATCTTGCTCACTCTGTTCGCTCTCTGCATCATCACATAGACATCTCGGTCTCAGTTAGGGAGGATCTTGCCATGTGGTCTGTGTTTCTACAGTCTTGGAACGGATGTTCTTTTTTCCAGCAGCCAACTACATCTTCTTTTGCTCTCAATTTATTCACTGATGCTTCTAAGCTGGGCCTTGGAGCCTTCTTCCATAATCAATGGATTTCTGAACCCTGGCCAGACGACACGGTAGGTATCAACATCGCTCTCCTTGAGTTGTTTTCTGTCTTCACAGCTATCAGCAGGGTGCCGTAGTATAGTGGTAGTCGACCTTGGCTTCTGTGCAGGCGGCCAGGGGTCTATTCCCACTTACGGCAGTTCCCTTGGCAAGTGAACGTTCCTTCGCCCGGGTCAACCCATGCCATGTGAGGGGAATTGGGTAGTCAGTTCAAGGTGCTGACGGGACGCTCATTAGTAAGCGTCTATAGTTGCGAGAATAGGCCTCTAAAGCCTCCTGCAACTCAACTTTTTTCCAGCAGCCAACTACATCTTCTTTTGCTGTCAATTTATTCACTGATGCTTCTAAGCTGGGCCTTGGAGCCTTCTTCCATAATCAATGGATTTCTGAACCCTGGCCAGACGACACGGTAGGTATCAACATCGCTCTCCTTGAGTTGTTTTCTGTCTTCACAGCTATCAGCAGGGTGCCGTAGTATAGTGGTAGTCGACCTTGGCTTCTGTGCAGGCGGCCAGGGGTCGATTCCCACTTACGGCAGTTCCCTTGGCAAGTGAACGTTCCTTCGCCCGGGTCAACCCATGCCATGTGAGGGGAATTGGGTAGTCAGTTCAAGGTGCTGACGGGACGCTCATTAGTAAGCGTCTATAGTTGCGAGAATAGGCCTCTAAAGCCTCCTGCAACTCAACCAAATAGATAGATAGACAGCACATGGTCAAACCAGCTTCAGCACAAATCCATCTGTGTCTTCACGGACAACGAGGCTATTGTTACAATATGGGCATCAGGTTCCTCTAAGGATGCGGTTATTTCGGCACTTATGCGTTCAATGTTCTTTCTCTGCACTCGTCACAATATTTCCATCTCCTTTAAGCATGTTCCAGGTGTTGATAATGTCTACGCAGATCTTCTTTCTCGGTTGCAGGTCGATCATTTCTTGTCAATTTGCCCTTCCGCACATCCGCTTCCATCACCAATCCCACCGGCAGTCTGGCAGTGTTGGAAAGATCTTTGATCAGCTTCTTAAGACAGTCTGTCGCCCAATCCACATCAGCCACTTACATGACAGGAGTTCGCTCCTACATCAACTTTTGTGGTTCTCTTAGCATCCTTGCTTTTCCAGTACGTGAATCTTCATTGTGTTACTTTTTCACAGCCGAAGCCAACCGAGGCCTGGCGCACGGATCAATCAAGGTTTACGTCTGTGGAGTACTTCACCAAAATACGTTGCTTGGTTTTAGTTCATCAATGTCTTCCTACCCTCTTCTGTTTCACACACTACGTGGTATCCGCCGTGCCCAAGGTAACTCTCGTCGCAGGGCACCAAAGCTTCCAATAACAGTTGAACACATGTTTCGTATCGCCAATCACATCCGGCAGTCAAAAATGCCTACCAGAGACAAATTTATGTACATGGCAGCAGTTCTTACAGCATTCTTTGGACTTCTTCGGGTCTCTGAGTACACCTCTCCATCTACAACTCACTATGACAGCTCACTACATCTAACGAGATCAGACATCTCATTCAACAGACAGGTCAGTATCATGTTCCTGTGCATCAAGGGTAGCAAAACAGATCCTTTTAGAGTTGGACACACCTTGCGCATCTGTAGAGTCCCTGCGCTCCTTGACCCAGTCACTGCTATGCTCTCTTACCTGCATTACCTACCCAATGACCCACTCCCTCTCTTTCGAACTGTCCAAGGACAATTCCTTACACGACGACATATTAGCAATCTACTTTCACAGGCGCTCCCGGGAGTCAACCACATTAGCACCCACAGCTTTAGAATAGGTGGTGCTTCTGCTGCTTTGTCTGCTGGCGCTTCTGATGCTCTTATCAAAATACTCGGTCGATGGTCTAGTGACTGCTACTCTCGGGTACCTAATAGCCGGGGGGGTTGGAATAAGCAGGGGGGTTGGAAAAAATCTCAAAATTTAATAAGCGGGGGGGGGTTGGAATAAAAATGTCCTGGGTGGAAAATGTTTGAAAAGGAAGCTAATACAGCAGAATTAATACAAAAAAGGGAACTTTCAAAAACATTTTCCCAAAAATTAATAAGCGGGGGGGTTGGAATAAGAATGTCCTGGGTGGAAATTTTTCGAAAAATTAATTAGCGGGGGGGGACGGCAATTAGGTACCCGAGAGTACATCCGCTACTTACGAGTCTCTGACAACCTTGTTGCTGACTTCCAAAAACTTATGGCAAAGGTATCCAGTACTACGTCCGTGTGGGACCCTGACATGATCTAAGCTAGTTTTTCTTTTAGTTATTATTTTTTTTTTTTGGTGTTCATTATGTACAGGGTTTTGGGGATGGCGTTGGGGATGATTTGGGTTACTTCGTAACCGGCTAGTTGTGTGTCAGTCTTACTCATGCCTTGATACATCCCCAATGTTCCCCCAATTCCCTCCTTAGCATTTTGCGTTAGACTTATAACTTATATCTACTTTGAATAGTTCACATGTTGAGTTTCAATACATTTCAACTTTCGGCTAATACTCAATCGCCTCTGTTTACTTACTCTGACCAACCTGGATAGCCTACTTTACCTTTTGATATTATTTCGGACAATCTAGTGTTAGCGCTAAAACACTAAGTGTCTCATCATTCACTCAGCTCTCATTTATTTCGGACAATCACTCACAGCTCAAAAACTACGGGTTTCATTATCGCCAGAATTAATAAGTATAAGCACACTGTGCATTTAATTGGCTGAGTTTTTTTTTTGCGTCGGAAAAACTTTTTCAAACTTTCAGCGATGATTGACCGAACTGTTACAATGAAAATTATCCAGCGCATTTTTTATCTTCTTACCTTCTTCATTATCAATGAAGCACTCAAAGTTTACTGAAGGTAAGCACATAAGATATTCTTATAATTAATGATATTCATTGAAACACGCTTCTTTTTTTTTACTTCTCTTTTATCACCATTAACATTATTGGTATATATAAAGCTAAAAATATAACTAGGTCAGCGTGTTTCAAACACACTGTTGGCGATCGCTTATTTCCGACAAAATCATCGGAGAAAAAACCTTTTGTAGTGTTCACTGGCCGCTACCCACTCAGCATTTTATGGTCGGCGAACAAGGCGCACAGCTCGGGCGCTTTGGTCGCTGAACGCTTTTCCCATTCCACTGATCCAAAATAAAGGGGAGATATGCTGCACATTTTTTCTTTTTTCTATTGTTGATGTATTTTTGCACACGGTACAAGAGAGTTAAATGTCTCTTCTGATTGGCTATTTAAAAAAGAACAATAGGGAAGCCGCACAGCCTAGCGAAAAAAGTTGAAAAGTTTCAACTCTTGTTGCGCTCAAGGCGACAAGGCGACAAGGCGCACAGCTCGGGCGCTTTGGTCGCTGAACGCTTTTCCCATTCCACTGATCCAAAATAAAGGGGAGATATGCTGCACATTTTTTCTTTTTTCTATTGTTGATGTATTTTTGCACACGGTACAAGAGAGTTAAATGTCTCTTCTGATTGGCTATTTAAAAAAGAACAATAGGGAAGCCGCACAGCCTAGCGAAAAAAGTTGAAAAGTTTCAACTCTTGTTGCGCTCAAGGCGACAGCCTTTGAATGCCTGATTTATGTAATTTATGCAATAATTAAGACGCGCGCCTTGTTCGCCGACCATAAAATGCTGAGTGGGTAGCGGCCTTTAAGAAATTAATTTTCACTTTGTCATATTGGGCGTTTTGGCGTTACCACCCTCAAAGCAGCGGGCGCCTTTGTCTTTCCGCAACTCTTTCCACCATTTTAGATGGCCTTAACAATAGATCCAAAAGGGCGCCATAATCTTGGAAGATAATTTGTTTTGGTCTCCGGCTTTGGGAAGTAGCAATGTTTTTGGTTGTTTTCGATGGAAAATGGTAAGAAACTTAAGTTACAAGTGTCATTTAGTTTTGGCTGGCTTATAGAATGGCAGGATCCTGGATGGTTTCCCTAACTGAATGAAAAAAAAAACAAGCTATTTCTGATTGGTTACCTTGTGGATTTATTCACTGCGTATGTCCATATATTTTGCCTACAATCTAATAAGATGTCTGCGACATTATTAGAAAAGGTCTATTTAGTGAAATCATGACATATATCGTTATAAGAAAGAAACTAGGAGAAAAAACAAACAAACAGGAGATGTGAAAACCAGTGAGATAATGATACCATAACTTTTTGAATATATTTTTGAGAGGCTTTTCCAGCTTTTCCTTAAATTTTATTAAGTTAGACTATGAGTATGCAAATCACGTCGAAAAAAGAATATATTTCCGCCTTTACTTTCACTTTCGCTTTCGTGTTACGCGATTCCAATTGGATGAATACTGCTCGCTAACAAATTCTGATTGGCTGTAAGTCTTTAGCTTCAGGATTCTGATTGGATCATTTCCCGCGTCACGGTTGAATTTTGATTGGTTGAAAGTTTCTGAGCGTGAATTCTGATTGGATGAATACCTAAAAAGTAAACAATTATTTTTCACCCAGCCACACAACAGGTACATGGTAGTCTACACAATAGACAGATACAGGCTTTTAGGCCTTACTCTTGGTCTATAGGCACTGCTATAGGCGGCCACTAGTGACCCCCACCGGGAATTGCTTATTAATAGGTTTAAACATAATAGACAACATTCACAAAAGATGTTTATCAATAGAGATTTTAAATAAAAGAATGTTTAAAACACAGCTGATTGGCTTAGGTTTCGAAACTCTCTATTGTTTCATTAAAACCTCAGTGCGCATGCGATTTATCTGGAGAATTTCAATATTCAAAACAAGAGCAGTGCTCATAGCCCGAAGAGTAGGAGTTTTACGCTCGAAACGAAGGAAGATATGACGTAGCCTAGTACATGGCCGTCCTTCTCGGGGAAATTACGGCTTGTCCAAAAAAGTAAATAAAGAAACGCGTTTCATTAGATCTTCTTCATGCCCGCGGGTTGTGACGTCAGACTGCGGTAAACGATTTGATTGGTTCTTTATTCTTTTTGATCATGAAAATCTGCCGTGAAGCCGAAAGACAGAAAAACAACAAAGCAGCGACAGGATAGAGCAAAATGGCGATCTGGCTGGATCTGGAGATTTGGTGTTCAGGAACTATAGATATTGGTAGATTTATTTATGTTTTAACCATTAAGGGGATTATTTTCAATCCTAGAAATCGATGGAGTATTACTGCGTTTCTTCTCCATGACCATGGTCCATGATATGATTAAAAGTAGTCTGACAGTTTGACAGTATTTTTCAATTTTTAATCCATTAAATTAAATGGATGGCCATCGGCCATGCAGATTCCATTTCATTTTTCTAAGCTTGATATCTTCTTCATGGGCATGGACGAGAGAGTATAATATGGTTTTTAAATAAAAGAATATTAACCAACCTAGCATGATGATTTAAAAGGAATGAGCATCTTCCAGAGGGTTCAACCCCAGATTTCCAGTGGATAATTAGTTATTCAAAATTTCCAAGGGGGTTGGTGAAAAAGGTTCGTCAATACCCCTGTATAATTTTTGTATTTTTGGAATAGCCCATTATACGATACACTGGGTAATTTCTCTTGCATGATATGCAAGGCTACGACGGCAGACATGTGCCCGTTGAAATAAAACTTTTACTCTTGATCTACAACTACCGTGAGATTGGGTAACTTGCATCAGTGGAGGCTAACATGCATAGCCCTCAAATGAAAGACCTGGCTGGCCATTAAAATACAACTACGCAGCTCTGCTCGCAGCTCTCTACCCTACCATTTTTGTTTTGATTTAACTTTGTATTTTAATGACCAGCCAGGTCTTTTATTTGAGTGCTATGCATGTTAGCCTCCACTGATGCAAGTTACCCAATCTCACGGTAACTTGTTATTCAAAACTTTATGGGCATTGGGGTATCAGTGTATTAGGCAGTTAGTCACACTAGCGTCCCGCCAAAATGCGTATCAAAGATTAATGCTGCGAAAGCGCTATATTGTTTGCTTGACTCTCAAGCAAAAAAATGCGCCGCAAAACTTCTAAAGGGATTCATGAAAAAATAACCCGGCGCTTTTTAATGAAATTAACATTCTCAAAAACTATGAAAAATTGCCTAAAATATGAGCTATAGATGAAAAAATTTGAGCCAAGCCAACCTTGAGAACTAATTTGAAGATCAACTTCCCAAGAAAAAGATCTACGGGGGAGACAGAACCCACCTAAATCCCCGCACTGCCAGATAGTCTATTTCCCGGAAATTTTGCCGGACCTCAAACACTGACCCATTTACATGTGCGGAATTGCTTTAACTTTAGCGTATAAACAAGGCCTTAAGAATCGAAGCGTTGTCTCGGGAATTGAATCACAAATTTTGGTTGGTTGATTTTGGCTGCTGCACGCTGCTGCACGTTTTATTTTGTTTCAAACTTTCAAGTTTTAATTAATTGTCTTGCGAACTTGATTCAGGTAACTCTCATCCTTGTTGTTGCAAATACATCCTGTGGATGACTGATGTTGTTTTTTCTGAAAGCTTAATTTCCTAGTGTGACTAACTGTTAGGTATTAGCATTATTAGCTCGGTTGGTTAGGTGTGCGCCTTGCAATACAAGGGTGAATCATGGTACAGAGCCCTAATGGCTGCTATTAAAATCTCATCAACATTCTCCTGGGAAGATGATGAATGAGAAAGTAACGTATCTCAACGTTGTTTCAAAGAGTTTGGCGATGAGAATACCGTGATTCAGCCATGTAGATGCAAGACGGTCTTCTAAAAATTGGAGGTAGCCATGCTGAATGCCGGCCCACATCAGTGATAACTCAACAGCATAGTTGGCGCAAGCTACAATTTGGCCTGGGTAAAATGAAATAATAATAATAACAGTGGTGTCAGTAGCATTTAGGAGTGTAAAAATGTTTTTATTTGGTTTGACTGATGGATACGATAAAGCTTACACCATTGCAGAATATAGATAAGATCTAACCCTACTTACAGCTACATTTCCAACAGTTTTTTGG
This sequence comes from Clytia hemisphaerica, assembly GCF_902728285.1. NCBI lineage: Eukaryota > Metazoa > Cnidaria > Hydrozoa > Leptothecata > Clytiidae > Clytia > Clytia hemisphaerica. The sequence continues at coordinate 2,262,272 of NW_027103595.1, read as the reverse complement.
TATTCTAATGGGGAAAAATGACAGAAATTCAGTACCATCATTTGGGGTTCATAACATAGCCTTCAAACCAAAAGGATATTTTTGGTCCTTGGTTTAAACTATCCTGGGTATTCAGACTCAAAATTCTTAGTTGGACCAGACCGTAAACCAGAGACAAGACTATAAAAACTAGACAGTAAAAAAGTTTACGGTCTGGACATCCAGGCTAGGTTTAAGCTAGAGAAGTCTCAGCATAACTTCTTTACATGCTAGAGACCTTTTCCTAATCAGGATGTCATGCTTGAATAATTAAAAACTCCATTCCAACTCCAGCACAGATTATAATTTTTTATTGTTGTTGTTTCCTTCGCATTGCGTCCATTGAAATGGGGAGTTGTCGTGATTTACGCTGGAGTTATTTTTAATATTCAACACAGCATTTGGATTAGGAAAATGTCTTTTCTAGCAGGTTAGTATAAATTACTTATAGGATGAAAACAAATTTTCGTTCAAAGTTACAAACCAAGAAAGTGAAATTTATGCAAAATTAAAATTTGTGATTTCTGCCTATACTTTGTCTGAAATTCAGCGGTTTCTCTGGTGTAGAAAGCTATTAATCAGGCTCATTATTATAGCATGGGCTTATAATGGAAATCCCATTGTATAAGCCCATTATAGTATTTTTTCTGAAATTCAGTGGTCCCAGCATGTTTCTCTGGTGTAGAAAGCTATTAATCAGGCTCATTATTATAGCATGGGCTTATAATGGAAATCCCATGATATAAGCCCATTATAATATTATTTCTGAAATTCAGTGGTCCCCAGCATGTTTTTCTGGTGTAGAAAGCTATTAATCAGGCTCATTATTATAGCATGGGCTTTATAATGGAAATCCCATGATATAAGCCCATTATAGTATTATTTCTGAAATTAAGTGGTCCCCAGCATGTTTCTCTGGTGTAGAAAGCTATTAATCAGGCTCATTTTTATAGCATGGGCTTATAATGGAAATCCCATGATATAAGCCCATTACAGTATTATTTCTGAAATTAAGTGGTCCCCCGCATGTTACTCTAGTGTAGAAAGCTAATTAATCAGGCTCATTTTTATAGCATGGGCTTATAATGGAAATCCCATGATATAAGCCCATTTATAGTATTATTTCTGAAATTCAATGGTCCCCAGCATGTTTCTCAGGTGCCATCCATAATAGTACGTACGCAATGAAGGGGGAGAGGGGGTTTAGCAAAAGTGTACATCTATTGCTTAAATGACGCCATTTTATATATTGCATTTCCGAAATTCTTTAATCACAAATCTTCTGTTTTTTTATTCATGTGCGCAGTTTTTCAAATTGCTCATTAGAATTCAAGGCAGAACATCCAAACTCTACAGTATAGATTTTGAATGTCAACACTTTCTAGTTCATTATTTTAAATTTAAACTTACTGAAACCAAGGGGGGGTCAGAACGACATAAAAAGGTAAAGTTAGACAAAAATCAGGTTATTTAGAGCAGACTCTCTTTTGACAGTTGACATTTGAAAGTATTTGACAGTTGAAAATATTTTCAAAAATTAATAAATCTTGGCCTGCACTGAGAGATAAGTTAAGGTTGTCGGCACTTTTCGTATACCTTCTTAATTTTGGGAATGGAAGGCGTATACAAAATACTGCCAACAAGAACCTTTTGTTATCCCTCAGTGCAGGCTAAATTGAATCAAAGTCAAAAGTATTTTAATTAGACTAGACTTGATTTTATTGTTGGGCAGTACATAAATATAATATACATATTATGATTTAAGTAAAATTATTAAAATATGAATATATTAGAATCAGGTAAAAAATCATCAAATCTAAGATAAAAAACCTATTACTTGGATAAACGGTCAGCTAGAAAAAAATTCTATTGTTCTCTTCATGCTCTCAGATTTTATATCTGGTGGTAAGGAGTAAAAATAGAAATACAAATGTAACACTTTATCCACTATATATAAGCACTATCTATATAAAAACTAACTTTGATAGATAGATAGATAGATAGATAAGGAACTTTATCATGCTACTTTAATTTCACGAAAATAAAAACTAATAAATATAATTACTCACTAATTATTGAATTATATATTTTAGTTTCTTCGGCTGGTTCCGTGGAGTTTAAGTTTTAGTTTATTTTATATTTGCGCGCATTTCATACTTTCACTAAACACATCTTTTTACATCTTTTTATCTGTGGTGGTGTCTAGCTAACACTGCTTGGCCTACCTACACAACCCTATTTCCATCATATAGGAGGATATTTTCACAAATGGCCGAAATCCTGTGTAGGTCGAAAACTGAGGAACAGATAATGTGTTTTTTTGAAATATTTTTTGACTCATATTGAGTTACTTCTTTCCATCTCAACTCATATTGAGTTACTTTCTTCCTTAAAGTCATTTTAGATCACTAGTTTTACATTGACGGATTTCTATGTCATCATATTTTCCTTTTCTCCTCCAACCTGATTGATTTTCTGTGAATGTTCATTCTAGATTTTTGTTGTGTTTGTATTGTCTTTTTGTTTTGTGGGTTTTTGTCTTTATTGTTTCCATTTTGAGTAGTTGAAGGTTTTATACTTCTAGACTATATATATTTGAAAAATTAGAAAAATATTTGAATTTATGATTTCTAAGAAAATAAAAACGAACTGCGATAGATAGATAAGGAACTATAATTAATCACTAATTACAGCTAATTATTGAATATATATTTGAAAAATTAGAAAATTATTAGAATTTAAGATTGTCTCTAAGAAAGTAAAATGATGAATAAATTAGAATTGAAAATATTTGAAATCAATAGACCATATAAATAATAAAATGTGTCTGAGAAGCACGATAAATTAGAAAGCTGTATATTGGCATTATAAAATGTCAAACTTATCACTTCCTTTACAGTCCTGGTGGTCTAGTTTTTGAATATACATGGAACAGTAGAAAATTTACTAAATAAATAGGAAATGCATGAATGAATAAATTAGAATAAAATTAGAATAAATTACAATTGAATTTTTTTATAAATAATAAAATGTGTTATGAGATGTTGAAGTGTTTCATAAGGAGAGAGTTATATCGGATCACCCAAAGTTACCTTCATTTTTTTATTTTTCATTTTTTTATTTTTTTATCCACGGATCGCTGATAGTCACCTTTCCGGGGGTTTTGTTGTTTGGAATTGATTAACTAACAGTTAGGTAGGGTCAGGGTTGCTAGTAACGGCTTGTCACTGTGCCGGGTGCATACTCGGCGCCTTGGGCCCCGCAGGGTTGCTAGTAACGGCTCGAATTTCAGTCAGATTTAAAAAAGGGGTACTTTTACCCATATTATAATAACATTACCCCCGTCTTTTGCTAGTTTGGTATAATATGTTATGAATTGCGAGGATTTGCTGTGCGGCGATGGCTCAGTGGATAGAGCGATGGCTTCCGAATCTGAAGGTCTTTCTTTGGTGGTGTTTCGAATCCCACTCGGTGCGAAAATTAGGTTGGTCGAAATTGATGGACAAATGATTGACAGGTATGAAAACTCAGTCAGAAATGAGAAACTAAGTCTCAGAAACTCAGAAACTCAAACAGTCAGAAAAGAGAGAGACAGGATCAGAGATAAGAAAATAAAAAAAAAACATGAGGGTACTTTGGGTGATCCGATGTAACTCTTTCCCAAGTGATTTAGAATTTATCATTTTCATGTAAATCTTTTTCATATCAGAATCCATGTATTTAAAAAGCGGGTCCGTCAAATGTTTCTTTAAATAAGCGTCTTCCCATTCCTTAACTTGTTTTGCAGAATCACGGTAAATATTCTTCAATTCTGACGTAAATTTTGTGATCAAATTATTGCACTTCGCACGATCTGATTCGTACTTATAATCACGGAATTTGAGATGATGGGAATCAAAACTTTTCACTTCATTAGTCATACCAAAGACATGATATAAACTTTTACCAACTTTCGTTTTCAATTGGTATGACAGGTCGGTATCAGGGAGTCTTTCTTCTGAAATGAGTTAAAAATAAATGATTTAACTATTTGTGTTCGGTGGGGAAACTAATGTTAATAGCTCATGAAATAAATAATTTGTTTAGAAAAGCCAAAGCTAAGACCAACCTCTTTTACTGGTCGATGCCATATTTTCATTGACGAAATTTTCTTCTGTCGCCTCCATCATATTCAACTCTATAAAGTAATAATTGAAAAATATTTTACTTCAAAGCACGATATTACTCACGGGTTTATGGGGCAGTAAGATTTTCCAAATAATATAAGATTGAGGGATACACATAGTCTCCCTCACCCTAGAAATTTTGTACATTTTGTTATGGTCAGAGCCCTTAAAAACAAAAAAATGATGGGCATTGCATTGCTTTTAAATTTTTCCTACCCATTGGCTTTTCCTGGTTGGTTTCCATTGTCTCTGGAAGTTTGTCATTTTCCTCTGAATCTAAAAGAGATATTTCATAACTTAACATAATAGACCTTTTCATAAATTACGTCACCAACATCACTTGCCTCGTTTTCAAACAATGACCATAGTGATTTTGTCCCTTGAGACATTAAATGCTTTCTTCATGAATAGAGAGTAGTTTTAATGAACTCCGCTTAAAATTAGTTAATTAGTCAAAACGAGGCAAGTTATGTTCGTGGCGTAATTTATGAAAAGGTCTATACTGTGTAATTTTTCTTCTTAGATGAATGGTTATCTGATTTGGAAAGGTCTGATTTAAAATTTTAGATTACTTTGATAGCATATATGAAAATTATTGAAAGCAATATTTGGACAATCACCTTTTTTCTCATTCTCATTATGATCATTATTGTCATCTGTGTCATCATTCATTTCAGGTTCGCAAACCAACTCTTCCAAAATATCTTCTGGAACGGTTTTCCATTGGCTAGTAAGGATTTGTTGGACCTTAGAAAAAAATGGGGTAAAAATTCTGTTTGATTTTTCAATATCCTTCCAAAAAAGCCAAATTCTACATCCTTTGAAAAACAAGCTTACTACTCATATTGTATTCAAATTAATCAATGTTTCGGGTCTGCTTAAAAATTGAGTAATTGGCTAAAAAACAAAAAAGGGGTTTTAGTGTGGTGAGAGGTATCTTATTGTAATGAGATACACGCAAAACAAAAATCCTATAGAATTGATGTCAATAAAACATTTTTTGTTTTTTAATTTTCTTCAAGTTGATTTTTAAAAGGGTTTACCTTCTCAAGGTTAGTTGTCTTGAAATCTAATAACTCGGGTCCCTCCATTCTGTTCTCAAATTCATCCTCCCCGTCAAAAAAAACGATATAGTTTCCTTCTCGCTTCCACCAGCTTCTTGCCAGCACATAGTCCACAATGCGCTTCAGATGTTTCGGCCAACTTTTATCACACTCTCCGAGATGGAATCTTGAATTTGGGTGGCTTGCTGGAAATGAAATGATTTTCTTTAGTAAATCAGGCAGTGGGGATGCATAGAAAATCTTTACTTTACTTTCGTATTTATGGAGATTGAGTAAGGACCATCACCCTTTTGTATCGTGTACAAATATAAAATCTGACTTCATATAAACACCCCTGTATCAAAGACCCGGTAGGATCTACCCACTAGAGAAATCGGCAAAAAAATCGTCCCCGTTGATCAAATACCATGAAATTTCATCCCCATTAGAAAACTTATCATCCCCATTGGAAAAAAACACTGACATTTTGGCTATCCTACTGGAATTTTTAAGCTGTACACAATATAATTTAAAATCCCCACCCATTAAAAGCAAGATATTTTCATCCCCATTTGTATTTAGCGCCATGATTTTATCCCTAAGATAGAGACAGGGGTGTGTGCAGTTACACTACCCCTAAACTACCTGGAAGTTTCCAATACAGTCCTATTTTTCAAAAGGAAAAGCAAGGTACCACCCACTAAATTTTACATAACACTCTTCGGAAAAAGGGTCAAACCAGGCAAATTTAGGGAGGAAAGAAATACTAAAGATTTTAAGTTACTCCGAAAAAAAGTTTTTCTGTGGCCATTCTTGACGAACCTTTTTTCACCATAAAAAAAATAAGGAAATGATATCAAACTATTTTATTTTTTTTCATCGATTGTTTAAAACATTTACTTACTGATAAGTGTTTGGAACTGGGCAATTTTTGATTCTTTGTTGTTCGAGTTACCACGTGTCCCATAGTTTTGTTGAAACTCTTTCTCTGTTTGGTATCTGGAAAGTTTTTTAAAAGTAGAGTTTTAAAGAGGCCAAGATACAACTCTCTACAGACTTTTCCCACCTGGAAATATGGCTAAAACTTACCACGCTGGCACAAAACGTTGTTTCAACGTTTATCTAACGTTATATGGACGTTATGAACTTTAGAACACCCCTGTCTCACAGCCCCACTGGAACTTTTTTCCTCAGTGGGTATGAAAATTCCTATTGAAATCCCGATGGGGATAGAAATTCTATTGTTCCACGGTTAAAAAATCCAGTGGGGATGGGTTTGGAGTACAATTTTTAAACATTGAATTACGAATGAAAAAGCTTGAATCAATTTTTTACAGTTTTAATCGCTTACCTTATTAAACCTACATCCCTGACTGATTCTTTTGTCCTGTTTGATGTCGACTTTACTATGGCGCGTATGCTGGCAAAAATACCCTCTTCGCTCTCAGTGTAAAGGGAGGAGGGCGCGATGATACGAATGACTTCAGCGAGATGAACCGTTAAAGAATGAAAATATGTGCCGTAAAACTTCGTTATCTTAGGTTTTTTACCAAATAGCTGATTGCAAAGCATTATGTGACGATAGGTGATGTTATACGCCCTTAAAACAATTCTTGGGGTTCGTTTTTGTGCTGGTAAGTATGCCAAGCTCGGTTAAAGTGAAATTCCTGCAATAGAAAAAATGATTGTAAGCTATATCTGAGGCAAAACTTAACTCGACGAAGGTTCTGAAAAAATCGTGGTTTCCTTGGAGGTAGCTACTCTCGGGTGCCTAATAAACGTACGGTCCAAAATAAACGTACAGGGGGGAAATACAATTGGAATTAATAAACGTACAGGCTGAAATAAACGTACAGGCAAGAAATCAGAGCTAAAATAAATAAACATACAGTCTAAAATAAACGTACAGGGAAAAATCTACCAATTTTTCAAAAGTAGAACATCCAGGTCGAAACGACTGACTTATGTATAGGTATATCTCTTATAGATCAATGACAAGTACTACTACTCCAAATCTCCCACATAACGTTTGAATGTAATTAACGGCCTTTCTACACGTCTTACTTTTAAGTGTTTAAAAACAAAAAATAACAAAATTTTTCCAGTATGAATCGGGTCAAAATAAATAAACGTACAGGAGGGAATAAACGTACAGGCGGGAAAATTCTTCAAAATAAATAAACATATAGGTCCTAATAAGGTGCGTACATGCGGGAAATTTGACACGAAAAAAATAAACGTACATGTACGTTTATTAGGCACCCGAGAGTACATATTGCAAAAAGGGGGATAGACGTAAAGGGAGGGGAGAAACACTTATGGACGACAGTCACAGGAAATAATATTAACCAAGTCTTAAGTTCGGGGTGGGTAAGCAGTTTCAAGGCAATATTGATATGAAACTTTCTTTTCATTCACCTTAATTTCTGGTGGGCAGTCTTTATTGTCATTCATTACCATATACATATATAGTGCAGAAAGCCGGAAATCTCTACCACGGTATGTGTCTTTGGTGTCTCCTGTATTAGAATAAAATAATTTGATCGTCACGCTCTTATAGTTTTTGTAGACTAAGCCTTGAAAATTAGAGACCAACTTGTGTCGCCTTCAAATAAGCTGTATTTTTCTTACCTAAAGTGTTGTTCAGCTCATTTTCAAAGAATTCTTTAAGGTCATCGTTGCAGCAAGTGGGAAAGATCTCCCAAACGTTTTTAATGTGCCCTTTGATGTCATGTAAAGGTTCAACGGGGCTTATCTCATATTGACCCATGTTACGGGATAGAAGCGATATCGAGTTGTTGAGATGACACACTGCGGGAACTCTGACCAGACCAGTCATGTGTGATTTAAGTATTTGAAGTAACTCATCTTTCAGACCTTTGCCTTAGTAGATAAAAAGACATAAATACTTAATCTTTTTTACCCCTATTACTAAAAAATTGGCCTGACTTGTAATAAGAAACAGGATTACTTTAAAAACCCGGCGGTCAATAGCCGATAAGTATGTAAAAAATGTGTAAAAAAAATTCAAAACATGCAGAAGTAAGTTTTAATTTAAAAAAATATACCTTTCACCTGGTTCATCAGCTTCCTATCAAATAAATCAGTTCTTAAGGGGTCAACTCGTATATTTTCATAAGGGCTGATAGAGCCCTCTGTTGTCCTAGACGTCCGATCGTGATCTTTGAAAAAAGTAAAACATAACTTTGAGGTTTCACTGATTAAAGGAATTATACGGTGTTATATACACCCGACTCGTCTGAAACTGATGTCAGCAAAATTTTAATAAAAGAGTCCTTTCAAATTTGTAAATAAAAGGAAGAAAAAAATCTTGCTCCACATTTTTCTTTATTCAATATAAAAGATTCTATTTATTTCAATCTGCTGAATCAACATACATTATAACTATGTAAGAGGTCAATGGCTTTAAGGGTGCTTTATTTTTTATTGAGATTTATGTCACTAGTAGTTTTTAATATTATTTTTTTATAGTTATTTTTACCAAGTGCTTACCTTTGCTCGTCTACTCTCCAAAGACTGTATTCTTCCATTCCCAAGAACGTATGCAGCGTCTCCAAAGCGCCCAGAATAACAACCACACATGCAAGGGTAATCTCCTCCTTGAGCATTACCTGCTTCAAATTGCAATTCTGGATGATCACCTTTAATAAAAAAAAAATATTTCAAATTAAGATAAATCTTTGAAAACTTTTTGCCAGTTTATGCTTATTATCAGATGAGGTCAAATTAATCACTTTGAATTGAAAATGACGAAAAAGACCTCTACAAAAACGATTACAAAAAAATTACCGATGAAAAACCTCATGCAATCCTCTATCTTTTTTCCGTCGACGTAAAAGGGTTCTTTCATTTGTTCAATATCTTCCATTCTACTAGAGACGTACGAAAGCTTCTCTGCAATTGAATCTTTGCACTGACCGACAATGTAAATCTCTGGTTTTTCTACTAAGCTCTGGACCTTGACAGACTTCTTAAAGATATTTTCCATTTCAAAATCTGTGTAAAATATATCTTTGGAATAAATGACTTTAACGGTGTAAAGTAGGTAGCCTGAACTTAGCATAGACGTGTGGTCTCCCCACGTAGCGAGATATCGTTTGTACTCCTCCAAATCCCGAAGTATCCCTAGGCAAAAATAGAACATAAATATTAATTCATCGACGGACAAGCAAAGTGAAAAAATTGAAAAGATTTTCTTTATTTTTTAAATAATTGATGGACAATGCAGGAAACCCAACCTAAAAAGACTACTTTCAATTCTCTAACTCTAGAAAGATTTTTCACTTGAAGTTCTGCAATACCCAGGGTGCATTACATTATGAAATAAAAAGAAAGCGATCGAAAAATAGTTGAAAATACCTAGAGCTTTGTGCTCATTAAAAATACGAAGTCGTATTTCATCCAGTGGCAGCTTTCGTCCATGCACTTGAAATGTTTCCTTCACCAGTTTTCCTTCTTCCAATTTGACCCGAATGTATGTTTTAGGCTCAATCAGCTCGCCAAGAAGAATTTCACCTTTCTCAATCTTCTCCAAAAGTTGTTTTCTGATATGTGAGTAACATTTGGGCATTGGTACCGATTGACCTCCTGATAAGAAAACACAAAGTCGTAACACGCCTTGTTTATAAGAATATTTCACCTTCAATTTTGACAATTTCTTAAGAACACTTGACCCTTAGTCAAATTACACTACTGTATTCTTATAAAAAAACGTGTAGCTGAACTCGCAATATTCTTTTTAATAACATTCAACACTATCATGGACTTAATCTATTCAATTATCGCCTAAAAGATTTCTACTTTATATTCTTTTAATCTATTCAAAGTAAAATTCACTATCTTAAATAAAAAAAATGCCCAAGTCCAAGTACTCCCCCCCCCTAATTCAAAAGGGGCCTACCCTGATTCAAAGGGGTCTAAGTCCATTTTTATGAAAATTGAGATTTTTGGTTTTGTGGTTGTAAATGCAAAGATTAGCCCTTCAACATTTTACATAATTTGGACTAATTTTAAAAAGGCCAAAGCCAGTTCTATTGAATGATGTAACCTTTTCTCTCATCAGCATACCTGACATTTTCTGATAAGCCCGTCTAGATGCTCTAGTTGTGTTGATGTAATTGTTGTCATACTCTCTGAAATCAACATTCTCGCTGTCTAAAAACTCTCTAACAACCTGACCAGCACCATCTTTCTTGGAAATTTTATACTTGTCTGCCAAATGTTGCAAAATCAACTAAAAAACAACAGGATGATTGATTAGCCTTTGTAAAAAATCGATAAATAGCAGGGAATTCACCAATCTGGGAGATCGTGCACGTGTAATAAATTTTAAAATGACTTTAGATTTTTTACATTATATTGTTGGTGCTTTCAAAGGTCGGAATAATTTCAACAAAGATTTGCTAATCATAATAAAAAAGTTCCTTATACTAACCTTTTGACCTTTCATACCCCTAACTTCTTCTAGCATAGCAGCCTTGTCAAACTCTACCTCTTCGAAATTAGTGCAGTGGCGTCTTTTTCTAAATTTGCCAGATTCCTCATCAAGTTTACCTGTTAGAAAATAATGACATTAGTAACGCAGTAAATTTTAGGAATTCTAGGGAACAATTTTTTTTTGCCCTTATTATCCTCAGTCATTCTTGCAAAGAGCTGTACTATTTGGGGAACTATAAATATCCCTAATTCCTAGTTGAACTATCTTATCCAGTATTGATTGGGATTTTTCAATTCGTCTGAGTCACACACATAACGGAGCCTTTCTTATTTGGTATATAAAAGAAGAATCAATGATTTGAATCCAATTTTCAAGACTGTAATTATGAATAATGGTATTAGCTAACTATACTTTGAAAAAAATCGCAGAAAAATCTTTTGTCCAAATCTTATCAAAGATTAGTTGTTCATATTTCTCCTTATACACACGTAAAGAAGTCAAATGTTGCTATTAAAGGCGTCAGATAATAAAGATAGTTTTCTTCTACATAAACTCGTTCACCCCCTGGCTAATTTTTTTCTCTGTGACAAATTACTCAAAAAATGATAATTACGCTTTTCTGTGCGAGCAACTGCATCTTTCTTTGACTCCATATATAACGCAGACCTTTGATCAACGTATTGTGCTTTACTTTGTCGAGTACCAAAGAGAATATCAACAGAGCGTGCATGCATCACCTATCAATTCAAAAAATGCTCAAACTTATATACGTTCTATACGTAAAGTTTGATTATCGCATACTACCGAGTACATAATTAGAAATAACTGTTGAGTTCTGAGATGTTTTCAAAGATATCTATATCAGCTCCCCCTCTGGGTTCTACCCCCTTTCAAAAGTTTGACAAAAACCTTTTTCATCTCAGGATGTCTAAAGAATTTTTATTGCTAATATGTGAAAAATATTTTAAATAAAAAAAGTTTTAAAATAATCTGAGCAAAAATTTTGAAATGCCGTAACAAGCAAATCCACGCTGCGAGAGTCGTAGCCTAGTTTGTTAGAGATCATGCTTATCCAAGGATGAGCACCTTTTAAAACTCTAGTAGGCAGCTACTTTCATGTCGGGATTTGCGTTAGTTACATAAGGCTGCACATTTACTGGTCAACAATCACAATCAGCTTGCATCATGTAAAGCCCATTTTGTACTTTTATATCAAATTTCAGAGGTTTCAGGTGGAAAGCTATTAAAAATGGGGTCAATTCTTTAGAGCATGGGCTTAGTTGTGGGAATTCCATGATACAAGCCCATTTTGTACTTTTAAATCAAATTTCAGAGGTTTCAGAAATGGAAAGCTATAAAAATCAGATTAATTATTCTGAGCATGGGCTTACTTGTGGGAATTCCATGGTACAAGCCCAAGTACTAATTTATATTGAATTTGAGAGGATTTAGATGGAAAGCTATATTGAAAATCAGTAACAGTTATCAGCAAGTACCTTGCAATTTTATATATTTTGACTTAAGTTCATAGGAAATAAACAGAAAAGCGGCGCTGCAGGCAAAACAATTTTAAATTTTAAAACTTTGATGATTCTGGAGGTTTTCCAAAGAATATAATATGAGTAACTCTCCCCTATAAAACAGAGCCCATGCCTTGATTTTGAAAGTGGAGGGGCAAAGATATAGTGAATAAGTAGGTACAATCAACAGCTGTTTTTGGCACGAAATTCAAACCAATGTTTACAAATTCAAACTGGGACATAAATACCATACTCTCACTGAGTAGCTTTGATGGGACATTTGTTTGAGTGGTGAAAGTTTTGGTTAGAGAGTATGGATCTTTAGACTAGTAAACATAATACTTATTGAAATCTCTCTTGACTACTCACCTTTTCTATATTTGTTTTCACTCTATTTTCAATGATCCTCACATTCTTCTTCCTTTCACTGTCAGTTAGCCGGTGTTGGAGACCTGATTCAGTAACTTTTGAAATTATCCCAGTGGGTGCATGTCACTAGTCCGACACTTTCTAGTCCGACAGTAAAATAGTCCGAATCTATAAAATAAATTTAAAATTTGAAAGTCTTTTTTCCGACGTCACTTTTGTCCGAAAACGAAAGATTTTAGAGTGTTGAATTTTGAATAAGGGTTTTTCACTGAGATACTATTAATAAAAGTTCATTTTGGCGGCATTTAGACATAATTAAATATTTCCCCGCTTTCCAAAAGGGAAATATTTATTAAAACGGGCTTTCTCCATAATTTCCCGTGTCAAAACGCCTTCCGTACGCCCTGACTGACGCCCGTTTTTATTTTCACAGCGAAAAATGCATCCAGTGAATTATAAGTAATGCATCATGATTCAAGTCGACTGATAAACTATATATATAATATATGTTACAAGTTCCTTACGGATTCTCAAGCCCAGTTATAATAAAACTATTACATGTTAGTAGCAGACCCGACTGGCAATTGTTATGTAGCAGGTTGAAACATGAGTATTTGCTAGAAAGATGCAGTTTGTTTTCAAGTTAAAATCTTTAAAATAAATCAAACTGTGTGGGTTTTATTTACTTCCAAACAACCTACCAATAGTTTTGGAACACTCCATAATAAAGGGAGATGGCTGTTCTTGTGGATTGACTTTCTGGTTACCCCATATAAACACGATGTGACATGATCATATGAAAGTGAAGAGACTTGTTGCAAGTGAATTTCAAAAGGAGAATTATTTTTACCTTTTGTCAAAAGGAGAATTTCTTTATCGCCTGGATTTAATTTGGGTTTTTAGTCGTCATGCATGTTAAGCGGCACACAAAATATTTTCGCGCCATCGGCGCATCTTTCCATAGTCAATAGTTCATCGAGCGCATCCGGCGTAGACTTTTCCTTCTTTCCAGACTGGCTTGTTGGTTTTTGTTTGATTTCTTGACTCATATATCTCATGGCAAATGGGATAGCAAATGACTTTTCATGTATTGCTTAGCTCTACATATGATACATCTAACTTTGAACCCTCCAGAATGTTGAAAAAAGCATTTTATGAGATAAGTTTCGATTGTGATTGTAATTTTCATGGAAATTTTTAATCGACAGATTTGACTTGGCGTCAGTTTTGTTTGGTTGATAAATCTTTAGCTTTACCATGACCGTGGGATGATTTTCAATAAACTTTTGTTGTTATACACAGTTTTGTTTCCTACACATGATGACTCCAGCCATGATTGGTATCAGAATTTTGGAAAAAAAACACCTTACGACGACGAGAAATTGTTGATAGAAATTATATTGACTTATTTTTACAATTTTGGTGGTGTGGGTTTTGTTGTTGTCTACACCGTGGGATCCTGTTAGGGTATCTTGATTGTTGTTTGTTGGAATTGATTACCAAAAAAAGAGAACCTTTTTTTGATAAATACTTTATTTTTTTCATGAACCGTGTGGATGGTTGACATCTTTCTCTAGTCTTGTAAACCAATGCAGTGTCTCTTTTCAAATCTTGAATTCTCTATACCTACTGAACTGAATTGAAGCTCTGACTAGCTCTGTTTAAAGCTATTTAAATGCTTTAAAACTTTGAGGCATATTCTTTTCTTTGTTGCTATTAAAGATAGATTTTTACTTTGTCCTAATGTAAATTTATTGTAAAGTTTTAGTTTTTGAGTTTAGTTCATCTGCAGTAGTATTTTTTCAGTAATCCTTAAATCTTGTGAATAAAGTAACATTTAACCAGACTTATTGCCCTCATTATATTCAAATTTTTATTTTTTTTAGGACTGATGAGTACATATTTTTAAATACCAAAACAAAGCAAACAACATGCCAGTTCTTTCTGGACAAATATATATGTATACTTTATTATGTGTGCTTCGATTTCTATTTTAATCAACCCTCTCAACTGCTGATCTTTCAACTATCATTTAGGAGTATAGAATGGGCTTTCATAGTACCATTTTCTCTAAGTATTTTTTACCACTTGCGTGGATTAAAATATTATTTTCTCACGATAAAAGCTCACCCTCAATAGGGTGACACGACATCTGTAGAGTTGTTGAACAACTTAAGACTTGGAATTGTAACTTGTCACTCTCACCTTGCTTTCTTTTACTAAGGCTAATTATCCCTTTTTACATATGTCAATAATGACCTTCATTTTTAAGGAAATATTTAGTCGCAATTTTGCGATTCTTGTTAGAAATAAAGGAACAATCAGGGTTGTAAATCACTAAAGAAGGGTCGTAAAAACAGCTAAATCCAATTTCTTGACTCTTAAAAGCCTAATCCTAACAAGCTTCCCAAAATTTAAGAAAAGTCGGGATTATGGGCTTAACCTCAAAATGGAAACATTGGATTTTTATAAAAGATGTGCCTCCTCTTCCGCGATTAATATTACGTTTTTATATGTTTTTTTTTGACTCGTTGTCGGACAAAATTGTTGTCGGAATACTGACGCATTCGTCAAACCCAACGTCGGACATTTTTACTGTCGGACTAGAAAGTGTCGGACTACTGACGACCTCCCATCCCAGTAGTCTGGGAGCAGAATCACAAAATAGCAATTTTGCTTAACCCAGAAGGTGAATGGGGTTGTTATACATCGTTGGAACGGAAATTTTATGCTGATTATGGAAACCCGGGTCTTAAAAAGTCTATCCTGGACAAAATTGCAAACGAGGCTGGAGTTTGCACTCCGTCGTGGTGTTTTTTCGATTTTACCTGTTCTAGAAAATTGCTTACTGTCAGCAAAGTTAAAGGTTTAGAATTTCATTTTTCATGCAAAATGCTGTCAATAGAATGGGTTATTAGAAAGAAATTCAAAAATGTCGAAAAAATTTTCTTTTGCACTCCATCTTGGAGGATTTTGGCGAAAAATCGATGTTTTTTCTTAAAATTCGTCAAAAACTAGTCTATAAACCACTGAAATTATGTCAAAATAAGTCCAAAAATACTTTCCTGCTAAAAATACTATAAAAGAATAAGAAATTATAACAAAATAAGGAAAAATCGGCTCAAAAAGCTATTTTGCACTCCATCGTTGGTGTTTTTAATGAAAAAACGTGATTTTTGGTGTTTTTGAAAAAAATATAACATTTTCTAGCTTTTTCTTTGATCTACGACTGGAAATCCTTTCTTTCTCTTAGTATCATTTTTATCCAACACAAAATGATAAAATATTCCGAAAAATGACCCTCCTTTGCTGGGGTTTTAAGTCAAATTCAGTATTTTGTAAGCTAAAATTCAGTATTTTTACTTACAATTCGTCAAAAACTAGTCCATAAACCACTGAAATTATGTCAAAGTAAGTCCAAAAATACTTTCCTGCAAAAATTACTATAAAAGAATAAGAAATTATAACAAAATAAAGAAAAATCGGCTCAAAACGCTATTTTGCACTCCCCCGTTGGTGTTTTTATTGAAAAAATGAGATTTTTGGTGTTTTTGAAAAAAATATAACATTTTCTAGCTTTTTCTTTGATCTACGACTGGAAATCCTTTCTTTCTCTTAGTATCATTTTTATCCAACACAAAATGATAAAATATTCCGAAAAATGACCCTCCTTTGCTGGGGTTTTAAGTCAAATTCAGTATTTTGTAAGCTAAAATTCAGTATTTTTACTTACAATTCGTCAAAAACTAGTCCATAAACCACTGAAATTATGTCAAAGTAAGTCCAAAAATACTTTCCTGCAAAAATTACTATAAAAGAATAAGAAATTATAACAAAATAAGGAAAAATCGGCTCAAAAAGCTATTTTGCACTCCATCGTTGGTGTTTTTAATGAAAAAACGTGATTTTTGGTGTTTTTGAAAAAAATATAACATTTTCTAGCTTTTTCTTTGATCTACGACTGGAAATCCTTTCTTTCTCTTAGTATCATTTTTATCCAACACAAAATGATAAAATATTCCGAAAAATGACCCTCCTTTGCTGGGGTTTTAAGTCAAATTCAGTATTTTGTAAGCTAAAATTCAGTATTTTTACTTACAATTCGTCAAAAACTAGTCCATAAACCACTGAAATTATGTCAAAGTAAGTCCAAAAATACTTTCCTGCAAAAATTACTATAAAAGAATAAGAAATTATAACAAAATAAAGAAAAATCGGCTCAAAACGCTATTTTGCACTCCCCCGTTGGTGTTTTTATTGAAAAAAATGAGATTTTTGGTGTTTTTGAAAAAAATATAACATTTTCTAGCTTTTCCTTTGATCTACGACTGGAAATCCTATCTTTCTCCTATCTTTCTCTTGGCATCATTATTATCCAACACAAAATGCTAAGATATTCTGAAAAATGACCCTCCTTCGCTGGGGTTTTAAGTCAAAATTCAGTAATTTTAAGTCAAAATTCAGTATTTTTACTAAAAAATTCATCAAAAGCTAGTCTATAAACCACTGAAATTGTCTCAAAATAAGTCCAAAAATACTTCCCTGTTAAATGTTTATAAACGAATGAAGTATAGGAAATAGAAAAGAGGGCTCCAGACGCTATTTTGCACTCCTCCGTTGGCGTTTTCATTGAAAAACAGGATTTTTGGTGTTTTTGAAGAAAATATAACATTATTAATTATTTAGGTTTTCCTTTGATTTACGAAGCTGGAAATCCTGTGTTTTCTCCTAGAATCATTTTTTCCAACACATATGCAAAAAGAATCTGAATAAATCACCCTCCTTCGCTGGGTGTTAGGCCAAAGTTGAGTATCTTTGCTTAAATTTCATTAAAAACTAGTTAGTATCCATTGAAATCGTGCTTAAGTGAGCTTTTTAAAGTCACAGAGGTTCAAAATGTTCCAACTTGGACTGGCTGCCGGAAAATTTTGCCACTGAAACTGTCTTCTCCAACAATCATCGGGAATGGTCGTTCACTCCCTGCATGCTGATGAAGTCTACAATATCTTGATCAATGTGGGGAAGATCCTACGTAATCTAGGACAACAAGATCAATGTGTTACCGTTGACCGTTGACGAGCTCTTGTAAAAGCTTGTGGGGCATGCCCCAGCTTCAAAATATGCATGGGTGGGTTTTTATAGAGTGATGAAGAAGCACTTTTATGATATGAGTTTTCTGCGATCCCACTGTTGTTATTCTACTCTTTTGCGCTTAATTGTAGATGGCGATGATGATTTTGCTAAAAAGCCCTAGGAAAATGAAGGTTTTAGCGATTTTTCAGGAAAATTTCATAAAATTGGGGGTTGTTATAAAATGATATTGAAGGTAAAAATTTTGAAAAAATGCAAAACGATCCCCCCCCCACTACAAAAGTACAAAAGAGTACCCAAATGGAACAATGCGAATGCGAATTTCAGGGTTTTCGGTGACACGGTATCGGCCTTTTTCGGTTCGGTATTTCGGTATTTTGTAAAATATGTACGGTATTTATATTCAAAATGCTGCTAGTGATGGTAATATACCCATAAAACTTCAGCCTTTCGGTATTTTACCTATGGAATCTAGGTATTATTTCCGTAACACTTTCTGAACTATATTCTTCATGAAGAGTTTTCCAAAAATAGCCTGCGGCGCTAAACTATCTTCAAATTTAGAAATTTACTAGTACACCCCTGTTTCAAATACGTTTGGCACTTGCCCGCACGTCCCCGTTGTATACTTATCCAACCGTCATAGTCCTTAAACAAGTGAAAGCTTTGTTGTTTTGCCAAGTTTTTGTACTAACTTTAACGAAGGTGATGGCATGCGTAATGCCTCATTTCCCCCAATGAACTTAACTGAGAAGTTAGGCAAAGATATCCATAAAAAGTAGCGTTTGAGGTACTTAGTTTTCATTAAAAAATCAGTCCAAAACATGGTGTGAAAATCGAAATTTTCTCCTGTCCCCGAAAACTACGGTTGCGACTCCTCCGTCACGAAAACCTCAGTTCCTCGATACTAATTGTACGTCGAAATTAAGTCAGGGCCCTCATTCTTTTACTATATGCTGTGATCGGAAAATGTAAACTAAAACTACTACTACTACGTTTGAGTTACGACATTACTTCATTCAGATCCCGCATTTATTCGTTTTGAAAGTCTCAGCAGTTATTAATGCTCAAAACTTATTTCAACAATATTTTTTGCAGCTTAAACGCCTTATTTCCTCCATTAAGCGCCACCATACCACCCTCTTGTAAGCGCCGTAACTAAGGTTTAAGTTTCGAAATAAGCGCCGCACCTCCCAATGCGGCTGGAAAGTGAAGAATCTTCAATAGCAATTTCGTCCTAAAAACCCAGGCGAAGGAGAGCAATTTTTCATGGAGGAGTGCAAAATAGCGTTTTGGGCCTACTTTTTTTATACTTCGTTCTTTTAAAAACATTTAGCAGGGAAATATTTTTGGACTTACTTTGACACAATTTCAGTGGTTTATAGACTAGTTTTTGATGAATTTTTTAGTAAAAACACTGAATTTTGACTTAAAATTACTGAATTTTGACTTAAAACCCCAGCAAAAAGGAGGGTCATTTTTCAGAATATTTTAGCATTTTGTGTTGGATAAAAATTATTCTAAGAGAAAGAAAGGATTTCCAGTCGTAGATCAAAGGAAAAGCTAGAAAATGTTATATATTTTTCAAAAGCACCAAAAATCTCGTTTTTTCAATAAAAACGCTAACGGGGGAGTGCAAAAGAGCGTTTTAAGCCGATTTTTCTTTATTTTGTTATACTTTCTTATCCTTTTATAGTATTTTTAGCAAGAAAGTATTTTTGGACTTATTTTGACATAATTTCAATGGTTTATAGACTAGTTTTTGATGAATTTTTTAGTAAAAATACTGAAATTTGACTTAAAATTACTGAATTTTGACCTAGAATTACTGAATTTTGACTTAAAACCCCAGCGAAGGAGGGTCATTTTTCAGAATATTTTAGCATTTTGTGTTGGATAAAAATGATTCCAAGAGAAAGATAGGATTTCCAGTCGTAGATCAAAGGAAAAGCTAGAAAATGTTATATTTTTTTCAAAAAAAACAAAAATCTCGTTTTTCAATAAAAACACCAACGGGGGAGTGCAAAATAGCGTTTTAAGCCGATTTTTCTTTATTTTGTTATATATATAGGAAAGTATTTTTGGACTTATTTTGACATAATTTCAGTTGTTTATAGACTAGTTTTTGATGAATTTTAAGTAAAAATACTGAATTTTGACTTAAAATTACTGAATTTTGACTTAAAATCCCAACGAAGGAGGGTCATTATTCAGAATATTTTAGCATTTTGTCTTGGATAAAAATGATTCCAAGAGAAGAATAGGATTTCCAGTCGTAGATCAAAGGAAAAGCTAGAAAATGTTATATTTTTTTCAAAAACACCAAAATCACGTTTTTTCATTAAAAACACCAACGGGGGAGTGCAAAATAGCGTTTTGAGCCGATTTTTCTTTATTTTGTTATATTTTCTTATTCTTTTATATAGTATTTTTAGCAGGAAAGTATTTTTGGACTTATTTTGACATAATTTCAGTGGTTTATAGACTAGTTTTTGACGAATTTTAAGAAAAAACATCGATTTTTCGCCAAAATCCTCCGAGATGGAGTGCAAAAAAATTTTTTTTCGAGATTTTTTAATTTTTTTCTATTAACCCATTCTATTGAAAGCATTTTGCACAAAAAATGAAATTCTAAAACCGTTTACTTTGCTGAGAGTAAGCATTTTTCTAAAACAGGTAAAATCGAAAAAACACCACGACGGAGTGCAAACTCCAGCCTCGTTTGCAATTTTGTCCAGGATAGATTTTTTAAGACCCGGGTTTCCATAATCAGCATAAAATTTCCGTTCCAACGATGTATAACAATCCCATTCACCTTCTGGGTTAAGCAAAGTCGTCTATAACTCGACATATTGAATTCTGCTCCCAGACTACAGTGAAGTCTTTGCCATATACTTTATTAAATGTCTCATTTAACTCTTTTAAGGCCGCTACCCACTCAGCATTTTATGGTCGGCAAACAAGACGCACGGCTCGGGCGCTTTGGTCGCTGTACGCTTTTCTCATTCCACTCTGCAGCACATGTTTTTCTCTCTTCTCTTGTTTATCATCTGTTTGCACATGATACACATCTTTTGCACACGAGACAAGAAAAAAATGCTCTTTTATGATTGGTTGATTTAATAAAAACAAAGGGTGAGCAGTTCAGCTTCGCGAAAAAAGTTAAAAAGTTTCAACTCTTGGTGCGCTCAAGGCGACAGCCTTTGAAGGCTTGATTTATGTAATTTATGCAATAATTAAGCCGTGCGCCTTGTTCGACAACCATAAAATGCTGAGTGGGTAGCAGCCTTTAAAACTTGATTGGCTGTCTCTTTTTCAAATCGCACAGATTGTTTCTCACTGGGTTGTGGTAGTTGAATGGTAAGGGTGGAAAAAGGTGTTGTTGGAGTTTTAATGGCTGAGCATGAGGAAGATGCTTCTGTGATTGGTGTGGAACATAATTGAGAAGAGCTCGATGAAATTTGGATTGGTGTTAAGGGTTGTGAAATGGACGACGATGTGGGTGAAATTAAGGAATTTGGAACAGACAAAGATGTTGGTGTTTGAGGAAAGTTGCATGGTGTGGAAGTGGAATTGGAGGAGTTTGAGACATCATGAGATGGAAGTTGAGGGATGGGTCTCAGTGGTGTATGACCAATGATCATGAACTGACATGGCTTACATAAATTTGATGTATGTAGCTTTTTGTAATCAGTATCAAGCCTATTCCATGCATCAATTGAATATTTTTTCAGCAGCGTAGCCTTAACAGCAGGGCTCACTTTGCCACGACATTGTTTGGTAAAACGTTTTAAATGTCGATAAAATGTGGTAGCATCGAGATTTAAATGAGGAAATTGTTCATTGAATAGGTCATATTTTACATTTTGATTGGATACGAATGAACTGTTGCGTTAAGACGGTGAAGTGCAGCTTTCATATAGTTACATTGTATTACATCTGACATCTACAATTATAAGGATCAGTGTTTAAAATGTATTAACTGTAGCTGTAGGATTGTCTATTATTGGACATTCCCTTTCTAACCCTGTCACCAGATCTACAATATAGTCAAAACTAACCTCTACATGATTCCTATGATGTAATTAACCCTATTCATACTAGGCTTTTAGGGGCGGTTCAGAACTAGGGGGGGCTTTTCCTGTACCACCCCTTAACTTTTGATCTAGTGGGTCTTTTTGGATGAAATTTGGCACACAAGATCATTGTGACGTAAGGTAACTTTTGACAAAAAATTTTTTTGATGACGTCACTCATCATGCCCAAAGTGAGCAAAAACCGAAAATTTCCTTTGTTCTTATAAATAGCTATTGTATTCTAACAAAGGCTTTAGAAAAAAGTTGCCTGAGTTTAAAATGCTTATTTTATCCTAAATATTCAATAAATTACGGTTTAAACGATATATTTGACAATGAAAATAAATTTGTATTGGAAAAGTGTCAATTTTTGTGACACCTTACTGTCAGAAAAGTCATCATGCTCAAGGTGTGAAAATATTTAGGTGTCAAATTTTTTATTATTTTGAAGCTAAATAAAAGTTAGGAATTTACAGAAGATTTCACGGCATAAGCTCTATTATTTCAGGAGCTATTAGCAATAGTTTGACCTCCGAACAGAAAGAGCCCCCCCCTAGTACGAATAGGGTTAAAGGGTGTATTCCTATTTTGCAAGTAAAATCAAAGTTGAGTCAAATTTCATCATACCCTGTGTAATTTTGTCGAACACTTTTTTTTTCAAAGCATTTAGCATTTTCTTTGTGGTGCCTGATGGAAGGACGATTAAATTTTCATTTTCCATTCCGCTATCAAAAAATATATATTGCAGGTCAAAAAAATGGGGTGGCAAAGTTAAACAGGGTAAAAAGTATAGAACCCAATAGTGGTGACATCAATAATCACCTTGCCTGAAATGAAACTAATGCCATATAGACAAAAGTTGTTTTCGTGTCGTCCAACTCATTTTCGTCATTTTCTACCTTGACGGACAACCAATTTTTTAAATTTTGGCGGGTATTTAATTTGGCGGATCTTACCAAAACCGGCAAAATCCGCCAAATTTAATCACTGCCAAAATTAATACACTGAAGGTATCAAGTCCAATGCTTTTCTAATTCCTATCCACAATTCTACAAATATTTTTTTTGTATTATAAAAATGCCCTATATACATGACGTGGTTGGATTTAGTTGGAAAATATGCAAAACATATGCAAGTTCACACAAAAATTAAAAAGCCAACAAAGCATCTTACACACAATAAACATGCAATTGAAAGCAGTAATTATGACGTCATACTTTCTTTCCCGTGCATGAAAATATTAAAACCCCCGTTTTGATCTACGAGGTCCAGCGCAAGACGCAAGACTTGTAAAAACAAGTATTTTGCTGCCATTAATCAGGGGCTTGAGATCAATGTTTTGATTTGAAACATGACATCATTTCAGCTGCACTATTCCCAGGAGAATAATTTGTCCTCAGCCAAATAAGGGTTATACTTGCACCTTCGCTGCTGATTTTTCAGCTTGAGTTTATGGCTAATGTTATGGTTTTTTGAAGGGCATGTTCTAATGAGAGGAGATAATTATTTTTGGTTTTCAAGAGATTTCAATCTTATTTCTACAAGATAACCACTTTAAAAGTTTTATATTAATACTATTTTCTTGCATAGGTTTTGCATATTTTCCTAAGAAATCTCACCACGGCAGATTTGCTGCCATAATTTTGCACGTACATATGGCGGATGAAAAGTGAAAAGGTAATGATAATGATCAGATGCCAGAAGTTTCTTGTACAAAAAGTTCAAAAAATATACGTTCGACTAGCTATCATCATTTTCATAAATTACCAGCTATATACAATATAAGGAGAAGCTACCCATGGTACTTATACTAGGGGAAAATAGGTAACCAGGGATATGCGTCGCTGGTCAGGTTACCTTTTTTAACCTTAAAAAATCCCAAGTATGGTTGCAAAAAATCAACATACTGTAGAAAAATCATTCCCCCGTTTGTAGGAATTTCAGTCCCATTCAAGGTCCCTTTTTCTTTTTGCAAAAATAAAAAGTCCCACTTTATAGAGCACTTTTTAGGGTCCATACATGGATAAATGACATAAAGTTCATCATAGCTATAAAGCGGAAAGGACCTGGTGCATGATAATTACGTGTATGGCCAACATCGACAACATGTCCAGAGCTACCGTGCATATTACACCCATGTTACAATACACAAATTACTATAACTACACTACACTCACTCAGTTTAGCTAATCTCCATGCTCTCACTACACTCAATGTTCTCACTAAACTCACCCCACTCACCCCACTCACTACACACACTACACTCACCCCACTCACTCAGTATACTCACTACACTCACTCCGTTTAGCTAATCTCTATGCTCTCACTAAACTCAATGTTCTCACTAAACTCACCCCACTCACCCCACTCACTACACTCACTACACTCACCCCACTCACTCAGTATACTCACTACACTCACTCCGTTTAGCTAATCTCTATGCTCTCACTAAACTCAATGTTCTCACTAAACTCACCCCACTCACCCCACTCACTACACTCACTACACTCACTACACTCACCCCACTCACTCAGTATACTCACTAGACTCACTCCGTTTAGCTAATCTCTATGCTCTCACTAAACTCAATGTTCTCACTAAACTCACCCCACTCACCCCACTCACTACACTCACTACACTCACCCCACTCACTCAGTATACTCACTACACTCACTCCGTTTAGCTAATCTCTATGCTCTCACTAAACTCAATGTTCTCACTAAACTCACCCCACTCACTACACTCACTACACTCACCCCACTCACTCAGTATACTCACTACACTCACTCCGTTTAGCTAATCTCTATGCTCTCACTAAACTCAATGTTCTCACTAAACTCACCCCACTCACCCCACTCACTCAGTATACTCACTACACTCACTCCGTTTAGCTAATCTCTATGCTCTCACTAAACTCAATGTTCTCACTAAACTCACCCCACTCACCCCACTCACTACACTCACTACACTCACTACACTCACCCCACTCACTCAGTATACTCACTACACTCACTCCGTTTAGCTAATCTCTGCTCTCACTAAACTCAATTTCTCACTAAACTCACCCACTCACCCCACTTACTACACTACTACCACTCACCCCACTCACTCAGTATACTCACTACACTCACTCCGTTTAGCTAATCTCTATGCTCTCACTAAACTCAATGTTCTCAATAAACTCACCCCACTCACCCCACTCACTACACTCACTACACTCACCCCACTCACTCAGTATACTCACTACACTCACTCCGTTCAGCTATTCTCTATGCTCTCACTACACTCAATGTTCTCACTAAACTCACCCCACTCACCCCACTCACTACACTCACTACACTCACCCTACTCACTCAGTATACTCACTACACTCACTCCGTTTAGCTAATCTCTATGCTCTCACTAAACTCAATGTTCTCACTAAACTCACCCCACTCACTACACTCACTACACTCACCCTACTCACTCAGTATACTCACTACACTCACTCCGTTTAGCTAATCTCTATGCTCTCACTAAACTCACTAAACTCACCCCACTCACCCCACTCACTACACTCACCCCACTCACCCCACTCACTCAGTATACTCACTACACTCACTCCGTTTAGCTAATCTCTATGCCCTCACTAAACTCAATGTTCTCACTAAACTCACCCCACTCACTACACTCATCCCACTCACCCCACTCACTCACCCCACTCACTACACTCACCCCACTCACCCCACTCACTCAGTATACTCACTACACTCACTCCGTTTACATGTTTTTTTTTTTATAAGCATACAAAAATCCGAAAACAGGCTCAGAGATGCTTAAGTTAAAAGCTTAATAAGGCTGAAAAATGCTTGAGGGGATGCTTAAATCTAAAGCATAAATTTAGGGAAATACTGAAAATCCATAAAATTCCAGCCAAAACAAGCCAAAATCAGGAAAAAAAACATTTTTCGTAGGCTCGAGGTAATGCTTGCCATATGCTTAATTTTTCCCCATATCTGAGCCTAGATATGCTTATAAGTGCAATGCTTATAAAAAAAAAAACATGTAGCTAATCTCTATGCTCTCACTAAACTCACCCAACTCACTACACTCACCCCACTCACCCCACTCACTACACTCACCACACTCATCCCACTCACTACACTCACCACACTCACTCAGTATACTCACTACACTCACTCAGTTTAGCTAATCTCCATGCTCTCACTACACTCAATGTTCTCACTAAACTCACCCCACTCACCCCACTCACTACACTCACTACACTCACCCCACTCACTCAGTATACTCACTACACTCACTCAGTATACTCACTACACTCACTCCGTTTAGCTAATCTCTATGCTCTCACTAAACTCACCCCACTCACTACACTCACCCCACTCACCCCACTCACTACACTCACCACACTCATCCCACTCACTACACTCACCACACTCACTCATTATACTCACTACACTCACTCAGTTTAGCTAATCTCCATGCTCTCACTAAACTCACCCCACTCACTAAACTCATCCCACTCACTACACTCACCCCACTCACTCACTACACTCACTCAGTACTCTAGCTAATCTCCATGCTCTCACTACACTCAATAATATTATGGTATCATTATCTTACTAAATTTCATATTTCCTTGTTTGTCCTTTTTCCCCTAGTTTCTTTCTTACAACAATATATGTCATAATCATTCATAATAGACCTTTTCCGATAATGCCGCAGAGATCTTAGATTGTAGGCAAAATATATGAGAGTGAAATATATAGCAGTGAATAAATCAACAAGGTAACCAATCAGAAATAGCTTGTTTTTTTTTTCATTGGCTGCTATATTTCAACAATTCTCTATTGCTACTTTGCCTATTGAACAATAGTCAAAAGAATACTGTGTATAAATTTATGAAAAAGTTCTGCGCCATCTTAAATAGGGTGAAATAGAAACCAGTCCTACAATCATGGTCGTAATATTTGAGAAAAAAGGGAAATCCACCGGGAAGTTTTGAAACCACAATCGATTTGTAAGTGCTCTAAAGTAGGTTTGAAGTGTAGAGTTTTAACTCTGAGTTTCAATGCTAGACTTAAGACTTAAGACCTTAGGATCCGAGGATCCAAAGTTTCAAAAATAGTCCAATAAGGCTCAGAGTATAGCCTGGAAGTCTGTCTACCCCTCTCAAATTGAAATATTCGATTAAGTTAAAGAGATAGCCCAAAATCGACTTTCTCGCCAGAACTTTAAATCTTGAAAAACGTTAAAATAACCGGAATTCTCATTCTTTTTTTACCATGATTGTAGTTAAGGCCCGGGATCCACTTGCCTACGCTGTGATTGCACTTCTCAAGCAAAATCTTCTATGTTGTTTGTCAAAAGAAAAATAACCATTCAGACGTAGAGTCGAGAAAAGTTGAAATACGCCTCAATTGTTTTTCAAATGCATAGCATAGTACTTTTTCTGATGCAATCTTTTCTCCAAGCTGAAAGGATTGAAGCCATTAAGATGTTCACAGCACAGACAATGAAGAGACGTGCCTTCAGGAAGCTAGACTTTTTGAGTTTATAGCTATATACTTTCACTTTCTAATGTTTCTATATGACTGTCTGTGTGCCTAGTCTAACCACCGTTAAATGCCTTCCGGTAGGTCCATCCTAACTTGGATAGCCAGAATTGGAGCTATTTCACCAAACCACTGGAGCGTAAGTTATTACGTAGGCTATCACAACTGTATGAAAAAGTCAAAGTTGAATGTGCACCTATAAAGTTAAACGAACGTAAACAAACTTTTTTCAGGTTTTTAAAATAGATTTACCACACTGAACAAACAGTGAAAACACTCTAAGTGAGGTAAATCTATTTTGAAGACCAAAAAAAAAAGTTTGTTCACATTGATTGTCATTCAATTTTGGTTTCATATGCGTACATTCTACTTTTTTTACTTTGCTGGTATCTTGTTTTACCAAGTTAAGAAAGACCTTCCCGAGTTACGACCATATGATGGTCCTTAAAGCTCAAGAAGCTCTATAAACAATAAAGGTAGTTATTAATAAAATAACAGACAAAGATAAATTACAGTTTGAACAAAAAATATCAAATGTACATTTGATAACTTGAGCAAATTTCTTTAAAGATTCCGGAAAAAGAATTGAAATCATTGTTACTGCCGTCTCGAAAAAAACCGAACATTTACGGAAGAGACTAGCTACGGGGATGCTAGACGATGCTATCGTCCGTTCAAAGTAAATGCGAGAAAGAGTTAGGGCGTGAGGGCGGTTTACGGGAAAAAAGTGGCGGTAGAGTTTCGAAGAAACTGTAAACTTCTCCGCCACTGCTTACTCCACCCGAATTTATCACGCCTCTCCTAAACTATTCCCTTTAAAGTGATTTTGTGTAGACGATAGGATCGTCTACGGGGATGCTTGCGCGACAACACACACAAAAAAATTTCGAGATTCTAGTCCAATATCTATGTTTGAAGCTATGAGTGCCTCCTCGTCGCTATGCTCCTGCGTGGGCAATAAGAATCGAATCAATTTCTCTTGATAGACGGTTATATCCCCTTCGGGAATTAGTTTTTACAAAGTAAACAAGGGATGTCGCACAATGAGCATATTCATATTTCTTATAAGCATTTACTTTATAAGAATCAAATCAATGACTCTTAATAGAGGGTGATATAACTTTTGGGAATCAGTTCTTACAAAGTAAACAAGAGATTTCGCGAAATATGTGCATATTTATTTTTCTTATAACATATCTTAGACCAAGGTTTAAAGCAATTAGGTCTACATGTTTCTTTTATATTCCTTTTGTATTTAACGGCACGCTTCTCATTACTTAAACCAAAGTTTAAAAAGGAATCACCCTCTGGTTTAAAAAAAAAGTTTTTACGATTTCGTTACAGTTTTCTGAATAGACGAAATCAGAATTTGCGAGTGAAAAGCATGCTCCTTTTGTAAATGAAGAAAAAAGAACGTGAAATTTATGACTTAGAGACGCTCGGAGCATCTCTAGCAGTAATGGCTTCAACGAACACGAATTAGTGTTTTGCAGAGGGATCCCCTGAAATCTTTTTTGTTTCAAAGTATCTCAAGAGAGAAGATGACATAATTTCAAGTCAGGAAAGGAGATTCCTCGAGATCGCCGATCGATGATGACAAAAGAAAAGTGATTATAATTGAATTCCCATATCAACAAAGGGGCAAATTGTTTCGCTTACACTTTTGCCACTTTTGCCCTTGTTCCCACTTCTGCTAACTTTGTGTCAGGCAATGTGTAAAAACGAGACCACGTTCCTTCAAATACGGGCCCGAAACAGTGGTCCTTCTAGGTAAATTCCGACGGCAACAGAGCCTTATTCTAGGTCTTTATATTACATTTTCAATCGGTACAACATAAATTATGCCTTCTGCCATCTTTGAAAAAATTTATTCTCTAGTTACATAGCGACGGAAAATTAATGCAAAATTAAAATCAAATTTATGCATTCGAAAGCTGCCATTTTGTTTACCACTTTTCACACAAACTGCGCGAAACAAAACAAATTTGTTTTTTGCTTGGTGGAGATTGAGAATTTACCACTTTTAACACAAAGGACACAATCGATCATTTGGAATTAGGTGACAAAAAATGTAAGCACTTTTGCCACTTTTAGACACATTTTGTAGAAACAATTTGGAACCTGGTCAACATAGTAGCGAACGTTAAATCAATGATTATCATGTTTTTCGTTTTAATCGTTCAATCAATGGTTTTAGTTGATTTAATGATCAAAACTACGGAACTATGATAATACCGCTATACGGTTAAAAAGAAACCCGGGTATCTAACCCAAGGACACAAAGGGAAAGCAAAAAGTATACAGTAATTATTATACCGTCAGTACAACTTATCTTGTTTGCTGGATGAAATAAAATCAAGATAACAAAGTTTTATCCATTGTTGCACAACTCGAAAAGCTTTGCTTTGTTGTCTTGATTTGAACTTTCTATCTAAAATTAAAATGGCTACTTTCAAATTGAATTTCTTTTAAACATACAGGAACAGATAGTTCAACATATTATTACTTATTTATGGCAGAAAATAATGATGGTGAGCAGCAGTGTTCCTCACAGCCATCACAGTCAAAGCGACCAAGAAAGACAAGTAAGTAGTTTCTTCTTTGTGTTCAACATTTTCATTTGCCACATTTTGTGAAAATGATGCGGCGAGTGGTGGAAAAACAAGTTTTTGTGATTGTTTTTTAATGCCCAGTCCAGTCAGCACCTTGAACTGACTACCCAATTCCCCTCACATGGCATGGGTTGACTCTGGCGAAGGTTCATCCACTTGCCAAGTGAACCGCTGCAAGTGGGAATCAAACCTCAGTCCACAGGTCCACAGTCCACAGTGCCTAATTTTTATGCATATGCATTTACAAGCATTTACCACATTTACCACTGAAAGGCATGATAGTAGATTGTGATCTGATATTATCAGACGGTGTCAATCGAAGAACTTCGAACAAAAATCGCAATCGAACGTAATCGAACCAATCGAATGTAATCGAACGTGATCGAATAATTTGCGATTCGATTATCATTGACTATGTTCCATTGGTTCGATTACAATAGACCTTTTTTCAAAGAGGCCACCCTGTTGAATAATTATGTAGTCCAGCAGAAAAACAATGATAAAACCATGCATAATTATTACAATATGCATGATACAGTAATTATGCATGGCTCTATCATTGTTTTTATGGCTGGACTACATAATTATTCAACAGGACGTCCTCTTTGAAAAAAGGTCTATTATGTTCGCTGAGTTTGATTGCGATAAAATTAAATTGGATCACTCTGTTAGAGCTTTTTAGCGTGGGCGGCCGAGCGCTTATCAAGTATCACATGAAAGCGAATAAAATCTAAATCAATCGAACGTACTCCAACATAATCGAATACAATCGAACGTAATCGAAGCAATCGAACGGCAAATCCTGGGTAATATTCGATTGCGATTCGGCGTTCGACAATCGAATTGCAATTATTTGATTGTGTTCAATTGCATTCAATTGATTCGGCGTTCGATTCGTTCGATCGACACCGTCTGGATATTATAAGATTAAAGTCAATATATCAATCAAGAATAACTCAAATCAAAACACATGCTGTAACAAAAATTCACTTTCGTTTTTAAAATGTATAATATATTGCTATATTACAGCTATATTCCTTAAAATACACAGTGCAAAGGTTTATGATGGCAGATAGCGCAATGTACTGGAGATCAGGTAACTTGCATCAGTGGAGGCTAATATGCATAGCCTTTAAAATGAATGACCTGGCTGGTCATTATAATATAAAATTAAATCAAAACAAAAATGGTAGAGTAGAGCTGCGAGCAGAGCTGGGTAGTTCATTTGTTTTGAAATTTTGCTGCTTTGATTGATCAGTCATTAATTGATGGCTATGCAAGTTTCCCTCCACTGATGCAAGTTACCCGACTTCACGATATCACCTTTCCATGGTACTCTCTTTTAAGGTACACATCAATATTTGAATTACGATTATTTGATTAATGTATGACCATTACTGCATATATATAAAACACCATACTGTGTCTTAAAGTTTGAGAAATGTTTGTTTGCTAACTCAGCTTTTTTGAATTATATACAAGCTCTTTAGTAACGTCGAAGAGTGATACATTGGTACAGTGGTACCTTCTCTGCCATACTTTGCAGGGTGTATTTTACCAAATCGCCAATATGTACATTTTAAAGACGAAGGCAAATTTTTGTAAGGTTTAGATTGTAATTGATCACATGTTTCAATCTGTAAACAAGAGATTTAATTTGATGACTGGAATTTTGAGTAAAACAAAGGAAATAAAGTGAGTAAAAAGTATGGCAGAAAAGTGCAATATATCACCCTTCGATGGTATTGAATAGATATGAACGTGGAGCAATCTTTAATCGAAAACAAAAAGAAATCCAAAATATTTGTTTACCTCAACCAAAAAGAGCAATAGACCGATATCTGGTCTGATATGAAACATGAAAACCGATATCTCAATCTAAAAAATGAGAGTTTTATGTAATTTAAATTTACACAAGAATGATTTAATAATTTATTATAGTGTCCAATCTTAAATTTAACCACAAAAAATATTTTGTCCAAGAAACCTTAACTTTTCTAAGACGATGTCATAGAATCCCGAAAGCTCTATTCAATCTTAAAGATTAATTAAAAATCTCTAAGATTAATATTAACCTCCTTTAAAAACGGGTTGGTGTAATTTAAGATGCACGATTTAACGATTTACGATGCACGATTCGCGATCCGTGCATAAAATATGTTAATTCATGCGTAGTTATACTAATCATGATAAAATATTTAGGCAATTTACAAACTTTCATTCGCTGAAACTCAATTATTTTTAAAAACATAATTTATGTAAGATTATACAAATTATATTTAAAAAAAGTTTTCAGTGCGTTTTCATAGATTAAAAGAAAGTGAAAGCCACGTGCATTCACCTTCTGTACTCTCTCGTTTTCATAACTTGAATGGGAATTGTTTACCGAAAGAAAATTCTTTCTCATAATAGAGCATCCGTTTTTTGCTTTGTACATTACGGTCCGCAAAACATATCATTCTCCAATATATTCTTTTATTTGCTTTAAAGGCCGTGATACACTGGTCAATATTAAATCAATATTCAAAAACTGTTACTATATATGGATATAAATCTAAAATTGATCGCTTCCTTACACTTATCAATAGTCTAAATTATATTCAATCATAGAATATTGATCTATTATAATTTGGGCCCTTACACTTGCTCAAAATTATAGGTGATATTGCAAACAATAGGAGCATTTGCCCTTTGTTCAAGAAGAGAAATTTTTTCTCTCTCTCTTGGAGAAAAATTGAATGGAAAGTGTTTGTTTACATTTAAGCGAAATCAATAGTTTTTCCTTTCTTTCTATTGTTGAATAGTGGCTGGAAGGTGAATTAAATTGAAAAATTTCAATTTAAATCAACTCTCTCGAACAATAGAGCACTTTCATAAATTTGAAGATCATTTTAAATACAAATTTTTACCTTATATTCAGCAATATTAGCTCAATAACATTTATGATCCATATATAGTAACAGTTTTTTAATATTGATTTAATATTGACCAGTGTATCACGGCCTTAAGAAAGAAATTCCTATATTCGATTATTGATTGTTAAAACTGAGAGCAAAAATGTTTCTTGTGCATTGTACTTTCTTTCATTGTAAGATTATGTAAGTTATTTTTTCCATAATTTTACGGTCGTAATTATTTGTAGTTCCATTGCTTACTTATTCCTTTTTTTGGATAAATTTACTGTGGTAAACAAAAGCGAGAAAAGATTATGCCATTGTTTTAGAATTATGTTATATAATTTAAGTTTTATGATAATTATTAGGAATAATCAGCATATTTTATGCATGGATCGCGCATCGTGAATCGTAAATCGTTAGATCGTGCATCTTAAATTACACCAACCCTTTAAAAACATGGAACTAATCATAAACCAATTTTTTAGAATTTAAAAAATCAAACTTTGTTGGTCGATAAATTTCTATTAAGTTTTGTTGTCAAACTAATAGAACTAAAGAACTGAAGAAAAAATCTGCATGATGTGCCTGTTAAACTGATGGCCACTACTCAAAGCTCTAAAGTCTCTGCACCCTAATTTACTGGTCGAACTTTGTGGAACTATAATATTTGTCAGGTTTGCTGAACTTTCTCTGTTGTCATACTTTGCAGAAGTTCCTTGAATTTTAATCAAACACTTGGATTTTTTAAGACAGTCTGGATTACATGATATGACATGAGATTGATAATTGATGATTAAATGATTTGCATTCAGATTTTAAAAATCGGCAATGATCTATCTATCTATCTATCTATCTATATTTTGAGTATCAAAAGTTCCTAAGACC
This sequence comes from Clytia hemisphaerica, assembly GCF_902728285.1. Classification (NCBI taxonomy): domain Eukaryota; kingdom Metazoa; phylum Cnidaria; class Hydrozoa; order Leptothecata; family Clytiidae; genus Clytia; species Clytia hemisphaerica. The sequence goes on along the minus strand of NW_027103595.1, from coordinate 2,228,582 downwards.
CATTATCCATACATACAAATTATAAGATTGTATAAAAATAAAAAGTAAATAACCTATGTAAATTTTTTTGCACTAACAGAGGACACAAAGAAATAGGTTGAGTAGGCTGAATTAGAGTAAAGTAGTGGCAGAACAACCAGCAAAACTAGGAAGGTGCACAACAAGACGCCAAACAAAAACAAAAGAGTTATATATGCAAAGATAAAGAAAAGCTGCTTGTAAAATAGTGGCTAAAATTTGAAATGGGGGAGTCTTCGATTCAAACAATTGCTAAAAATAAATTTTATTTAATAAGTTAGATAAGTGTAATAGGGATAAAATGCTAAACTAGTGTAATGATCAAGGTTTGTCTAATTAATATTTATTAGTTAATTTTATTGGGTGATCAATAGTGCTAATCTATCATTTATCAGTTATCTAGATCATGATTGCTGGTCAAGAATTTATAAATTTCAGGAATTTTTTAAGTTGTAACGTCTGATGTTTCTGAAAAGCTATTACATGTATAAACAGTGCTGCAAATAGGGAAATATATATTATTTAAAACAAATTTCAATCAATTAGAATTGATTATTGATATATTATTATTGATTAGTTGTCAATTGCTAACAATAACACAAGGCTAAGGATAAGCAATCAATTACTGTCAAAGGACAAGAAAAAACATATCATCCATGTAGCATTATGTCTGATGTTTTAGATAAAACCAAGAATGTTTTTTTTTGCCCTTGGGAATAGGCTTCAGTTACTTTTGAAAAACAAAGTATTTTAGTTGCCTTGGAAATATATAAAAAGTATTCTGCAAAGAAAGCATGTTTTCACCATTTCTTTTGCAACTAAACTTACTGCTATTGACTTATCACCTTGGCTATACAAGATATGAAATTTTGAAGGTTTGATTTTGTTTAATTACTTTAAAGCAGTGTTCAGACAAGACAAGTTAAACCCTCTTAATGGCAAGCAGGGGGTAGAATCTACCACCCTTGATAATTTTTTATCAATATGATCATATGTAGTTTATATCAAACTTACAGAAAGTAAAAAATAATTGACACAACATGCATATTATCATAATTTTTTCTCTATTTTTTCTATTTCTCTATTTTCCTTAACACTGCAGATCACTGGATAGCATCATTTTAATCACTAAAACTATTCTTTTAACATGAATGGATTTGAAAAATTGTTATTTCTTTGTAAAGAGGATAATATTCATCCCATGGAAAATTTTGAAGGTTGCTAAAAACCTAAAAATTACAAAAATTCTTTGTCTACACATCACTTTGTTTAGGTCTTGGTTTGATGAAACAAATTGTGGCAGTTAACAAATCACTTAAAGCTAAAGCAAAACCCAAGAAAAAATCAGAGATTTGCTTTGTTGAACTCAAGAGATCTGCTGAAACTGGTTAGTATATTTTGTTTGTGCGGGACAACTGAAACTCTAAATTTTGTCATCAATACAGACCAAAGAGATTTCTCCCTGTTTCAAACTTTTCAACCTGAATTTTATTGCACAAAAACTTTTGAAAGGTTTAATCTTTAGCTAAGGTTTGTTGTCTTGTTCAATTTTAAATGCATGCATTCTTTCTCTTTTTTTTTGGATAATCTAGGTCAAAGGATCTACAAGCTGAAGAGACCAAAACATAACAATGGAATGAAAAGAAGAATATCAAATACTGGTAAATGTGCAGTTACATTATTTTATGCACTGGGTAATATTGAGGTACCTAAATCTAAATAGAGTTGTGTGTCTTGTATGTATTGAAATTTCAACTCTTTCTTGTTATTTTCATCAGTAATCACTGCAGATGAGCAAGTTTTGGATATTGATGCAAAAAATTCAAACTGGCAAATTGCAGAAAATGTGGACACCATCGATAATGAAGAATTAAATGACATAAATCCACAAAGTGATACAAAAAGTAGGTATCATATCATCCCTTCTTGAAGACAATTAAGGAAAAAACATTATAAGACTCTATGTAAGATAAAAAAAAAACTGGCAAAAAAAACATTTTTGGTGTTATAATGTAACAGAGTAATAACGATCAACTATTTTAATTTATTTCAGTGAATAGTTGGTTAGAAACCCTTCTTAACTTTGTCAAAACAAAAAAGAAGAAGAAGTCATGGTTCGAAAGATCAAGATCCTGCCAAGAAGATTGGGATTTGCTGAGGAAGAATATTTGGAGGACAATGCAGGCTAGGGAAGTTTTGGATGAACATTGTAATGTGTGTTGTGATCGACTTGGTGATCTTTATTGCATGGATTGTCACAAATCATTTTGTCATGTATGTGACGATGTCTTCCACTTGGCAAATCCATTTCATGATAGATTGTCCTCTGGCAGGTACCTAGATGTTCTGGAGTGTTTGGATGAGAAGAAAGAAATTATACCAACAGGTATTTTTCAAATAGTCAGTTATAATTAGAAAATGTATCATGCAATACATCTAACAGCTTCATATACACACTTTAATCATAGTGCATAGAGACTTCTCAAAATCACAAAAAGGGAGGGAACATCTGTGAATTGCTATTTTTTTCATTAACTTTTAGTTCGCTATCCACCACTTAAATGTGTTTGTTCAGTTTGTGGCAGTAAGGAAGTCACCAAGATCGCTACAGATGAGTATTGCATTGTCGTTACATTGAAAGGTAAGCAATTTGATTTAGAAATTTCAAAGTCAACAATTATAGGAATCTCCTCTTAAAATTGTAATTGTTACCAAATTTATTCACTTATATTCATTTGATTACCTATAGAAGTTTTTTTAAACTTGTAGTCTCACTTTTGTTGTTACTTTATTAACTTTATTTACAGGCCGTTTTGATGTCAACAAATACCACCTACGTTGCAACGAATGTACATCTTTGACTGATCCTTTCACAACAAGTGTACTGCTTTCCTCAGGTTTCTGGCCTGGAAATCCGAAAAGTTTAAACTACCTCTTCAAAGAGGAAGTCTTCCAATTGTGGGACAAATTCCGCAAATTCATGCCTGGTTCCTCTGAACGAGCATTTCTAAAGTCCCTCAACTCAATTTCTGGTGATTTTTGTAGGGTACGTTTTTATTGGTTTTACTCACAAAACACTTTTGGTCCCATTGTTTTTATTATTCTATTGCCCAATATATCATAATTTTTTAATCTTATAAATGTAAATGGGGCTGCTCGAATAATTGTTAGCCTTATCAAAGGTTTTTCTTGTTTTTATTGATTATCTGACTATAATACCAAGGCGCAATTGTTAAAGTTATTTGGAATATCGTTGTAAATTGTTTTAATTCCAAACTACTAGTTCCAAACTATACAGAAGCAGATCTAGCTAACATTTTGCAATCGTTTTTTAGAAAGCTACCATCAATCCGACTAATTTTGCGATGGCGTTCCGAGAATGGTGTTTGTGGTTGGATCAAAAAGACCTTATTCAATCCAAAGATTGGATGGAATGTCCAGCATGTCATCTTCGCCCCATAGTTCACATGTGGATGGAAACGTAAAGCTTTATCGTTACAAAAGGGGAATGTAAGTGAATAAAGAAGGTTTTAGCTTATCATTTCGATCGAAAATTGTTAGCAATAATCTTAGGTTAATAAGGATTGAGGTTAAACATATGCTCTTGAAAACTATAAATACTAAATGTTCTTAAGAATTTCGAAAAGTTCTTCCACACCCTTTCACTCAGAACACTTAGTATTAACTACATTTTCCATTTGAAAAATGGACATCCACGATAGACATTATTAAGTACTAACTGCTTGACCCCCTGAAAAAGATGCAACTCAATTTCATTTATATTTTTTTAGAAGGCAGAGACAATCATTCTATGACGGAAGATTCATTATTCCTAATGAATCAGTTTCTAAATTTATTGATCGTTTGTACAAAAATCAATCAAAAAAGGTATTATAATTTTAAGAATGTTGGTCTATTTATTAATTTTTTATCTAATCATTACCATTATCATAAATAATAAGAAGCTCAAAATACCAAAAAATTAAGAAACATTGAGGAAACGTAGTCAGGCTAAAATTCAAAATCTCTCCATTTTCATATATTTTTTTTGCTTTTTAAACTATTAAAGCAATTAATAAACTTCGCCTGAGTAACAAGCTTTGGAACCTAAAAATAGATTAACTGAAAGTCACTGGGTTCCAAAATTAATTTCAGAAATGAACAAAATGCTTTTAGATTAAGAAACATCTAAGAAACGTTTCAGGAAAAAAGATGAATGCTTAAAAGATCAAGCCTGCTCAGCAAAACGTGTTTCCTTAAAAAAACGCAATGCAAATTTGTGTTGCATTGCTTTTTAGGATAATAATGGCGCGATTTGTGGTGGGACATGGACGGCAGCACAAAATGTAACAAGAAAGATGGCAAAGCTCGATGAGACAGGGTTAGAGGTGGCAACTTGTCGTCATGTAATGGCAAAAAAAGCCATTAATATGTTCAGAGGCGAAGTATTTGGCTATCCCTATTTTTTGATCAAGGAATCTATGATTCCAAATGGCACTAGATTTTGTTTTGCAGATGTTATGTGCAAGCTTTGGCCGTTCATGGTTCGTGATGATGCTTCAATTAAGGAGTCAATCAAGCCAGCGTTATCAATAATGCACGCTAAGGGCCATTCTATAGAATGCCAGGTAATTAATTCATCAATTTATTTGTGGATGTACTTTGACTTCTCACGCCCCCCTCATTGGACCTTGAATCAACTTAAAGTACTACAGTGAAGTACTTTTCTGTAACCATCCCCAGTCTAGGTGGCTGTAGATTGGAGCGAAACTGAGCAAAACGATAAGACAAGTATTATGTTGCAAAATTTGAAATACTGTTTTTTTATATTTATGCCTTAATTCTTAGGTTGTTTGGAGTGGTGAATGGTTGGAAGGTACCGGACGTTCAACAGGAGAGGAAACAGAGCAATTGTTCAGTTATCTTTCTCGGTTTGGAAATAGTACAAAGTATCAATTACCTGAAAGTAAATATTGTTCATTAAGTCAAATATATTTAATTCAAGTACGTTTCTCCCTTATGTCACTAATACAGTTGTTCTTTTCCTTTATTTATTTCTGATTTAATTTTTCAGGAAGAGAAGAAACACTAACAGAAGCAGTTCTTCACTGGAACAAATCCAAAATCAAAAAACTTGTACCAGATTTGGTCAAGAGATATTACAAGGTAACAAGATACGGTAATTTGCTACGTTGAAAGGTTTTTGCATGACATGATACTTCGTGTGAGAGATGATTGAGCGTATTTATTTGTACGTCAATTGCCAGAAGGACTCAGTCTTTTCCTAATCTATAATTTCTTTGGTTTTAGAATGAAGAAAATTTAAAAATGATTGGTGACTTGTCAGACAAACATCCAACTAAAATCATAATGCAATGGAAGGATGAAATTCAAAAAGAAGCATTAGGTAACAGTGTTGATGTTAGGATTTGGCGCGTTGTCCTCAATTGAAGACCTTTGCTCAATATGTATTATATATCAGTATAAATTATAAAAATTGCTACAAATGTACTGTCCAAGCAGTTAGTCCAAAACACCATGCCCGTTAGTACATCTTTTGCAGTTTCTACTGGCTTTTACAGGCTTTCACTGCACTTGGCTTCACTCTGCTTTACTTCTACCTTTTGTTCTTTTGTTGTAACTTTTTCTAGGTTTGAGAAGTAGAGTGGTTCGTCAACCTTCCGACGCTGAAAAGCTTCTTCTTCTGGTGGAAAAGCTTCACCTTCCACCTGACTATCACATTGTTGTTAGCAGATTATCATTCCCCAAGACAATGGATTATGGTAAAGTCTATCGGCTGTTAGAGTTTGATAAGCAGGATCAATTACAAGAACTTGATCGACTTACCAAAGAGATTAAAGTCGAAGATTTACTGGTACGACTTCTTTATTTTTGTTTTATTAATTGATGCTTAAGGGAGGGTTGAATTAGGGCTGTTAGTCAAATAGGGGGTCAAATTGCTAATTAGCTTGATTTGAAGAAAACTAAGATTTGAGCTCTTTTTCTGAAGAAGTTAACATCAATTCGGGCTAAACATTTTTAAAAAGAGATTCCTATGAAAAATTGAAATTATTGTGAATTAAACATTCGCCAGCTTTTCCTAACAAACTTATTTTTACTGAATTTCAAAAAGTCCAAAAATAGACATTTCCAATATGTAACATCCCTAGCGCTCTTCTAAGTCAGCTAAATGAAAAGATCTTCTTAGTTTCTTAAAACAATTCTTGTTTAGAATGCACACACAAGCCTTTCCCAAGGGATTTTATTGCCTTTAATCAAAAAGGCAATTGAAAAGTCCAAAATTGAAAAGACCTTGTTGAATGCTCAAGTTGGAGAAAAAGGTATTTTGCCTCTGTTGTTTATTTTTTTTCATTTAGTAAACAAATTAGATGCAATTTAAAGATTGTTATTATTTTTGCAAAATCTTATTTACACATGCATCCTATGAATGTTAGAACATTTTTGTATTACATCTAGGATTTTTATTCGTTGGTATTGATTCTATTTCAGATACAAGTAAAAAAAGGAAAACAGTCCGATCAAAACTGGCCGCTCTAAAGAAAGCAGAAATTGATATGTTTGTTGATTATCTAATGTTGACCGGAGAAACAAATAATAAGGAAATACATAATCATCTCGGCAAAGGAATTTTACCTTGGTTAGACGATAGCTCCTATTCTGAAGGTAATTAGGAGATATTTATTCTTTTTCAAGACAGCCTATGACGTGTTGTTTTCTCTAGATCTCATTATGGAAAAGTTGGCTTTGTTGAAGTTCAGATTATTTAAAGGAGTCTCTTTTTTCTTTTTTTTCAGCTGTTAAACGCAGGATAATTGTGGAAAAATATCTTAAAAGGCAACGCTACATTGAAGAAAAGCAAATTTTATTTAGCGAAATGAGAAATGCTATTAATTTCATGCAAGGAAAGATCCAAAAATTGATGGAAGAATCAAAGGAAACAAGTAAGAAATAATTAAAGATGTATTTAGAGCTTTGAACATATTCGGTTTTACAGATTTGAAGCTTTAATTCGATTATGTAGCACGTGAAAGCCTGTTTCCGAGAAGTTGTGGATTGTAAACTCGAAATCAGTGCTTGTTTCTGAAACAACATCAACAGAAATATGGAAAGACAAAAGATAGAATTTACAATTGTAAAAATAATGATAACAATAATATACTTCTAGAACTACACTATCCATCCTCCCTTCAATGATTTATCATCCATGTTTTTACGTTTGAACATTTAGGAGTGAAACGACTAACGTTATTCTTTATTTTTTATTTTTTAGTCCCAAATGTAGCAGCAAACTTAAAAGAGGACGTTGAGTCAGAATCAGGCCAAGATCTTTTGACAGTAAGTCTTCATAGTTTGTGTTGAAAGAAAGCACAACGAGGAAGGTGCACGGAGAAAATAGAAACTTTTTTAATTGGGAAGGCAAAAAAGGTGTAGGTAGAATTTTGAAAGAGATTGGGTAAGACAGATTCTTTCCGAAAATTTTTACAATTTTGATTCTAGTTAGCAACGTTCTATGGGAAAAGGGTTCAAAAATAGAGAGCAGTACTTACACTGCCTCACTGCTCATCAGTTAGAAGACTTTGAGTTACTTATGTTCTGATATGAAGGTCTTGCATTCCGGCGGCATGAATTTTATATTTTGATACATTAAAGCTTTAAAACTCAATTGATTTTTATTTACAGATCAAATCAAGACGAGGATTGAAGTCCCTAAAGGAGCAAGGTGTCGAATACTACCGGAGGGAGTTTGAAAGCGCCATCCGAACATTTTTGCCAATAATCGAACCCAACGGTGTTCACAATTTTGACAGCCTGTTGGACTTTGATACGCCAGTAATCGAACAAACCGTTGTTAGCGATACAGACAATCCTGATTCTGATGACTTTGACGATTTTAATGGTGAAAGAGATATTGATTGTGAACTTTCTGATCCTGAAAATGAAGAAAATAGCGATGACGAGGAAAGTGAAGGGCCGACGATATGAAAACTTAATTTAAAAAAGAATTCTTACTTAGACTAAAAAAAACAGAAACTTTTATTTTATTTCGTGGATTTTATATATTATATTGGATTTTGCTAGTGTATTTCAATCATGCGTGTGAAAGTTACCCTCTTCGATCAAAATTGATGTAATTCTCTCAGGGTGATTTTTGCTCAGAAATGCGCGGGTTTTAAATTAGAGAAATCGATGTTTTCATGTAAAAAGTCAATGAGAATTTCAAGAAACCCAAAAACGGCTATTTGAAAAATTACTTTTTCCATCATGCTTTAATTTGTTCATTGTTGTGAACGATAGATCTTACTTTATCAGACCCTTCGGATTTTTTTGAAATTTTCAGAGACTTTTTCTATACAAACATAGATTTCTCTGATTCGGAACCCGTGTATTGTATGTAACCTGGTATAAATTAGTCAAATAACTAGAAGCATACTTCACAGACATGCTAATAAGTTTAAAAAATGTAAATAAAATGAAAAATACAATCAAACTTTTCTCGGGGATAGAAATAACATTTTATTAAAAATCCTTATTAGGCGAGGCCGATTTAATTAGTTGTTTTTCGACGCCCGACCGACCCATATTTTTGGAAAAGTGAAATGAAACTAAAATGGAAAGTGAAAATCACTAAAGATTTTGATTTCATGGTTTCTACATTTGTTTAAAAGAAATAAGAAAATAGCATTTTAAATTTTACATTAAATTATAGCTTTATTTAAATACATTGGCCTCAAAGAACAAATTTAGAAAAGAAAGAAACTCTTTAAAAAACTCTATTGATACTAACTCTACTAATATTTTTTTGCCGACCGACCCACATTTAAAAACTGCCACCTCTAAAACAACTAGTTGAATTGGTCTCGCCTTAACTATCATTTTTTTAATTATTTGTCCAAAAAAGCAAAACCTTTGTAAATATGTTGTTTTGAGGGATTTCGATCTGCAATTCAAATTTTATTTGATATCTTGTAACTCAAATTTGTTATCAAAATAAGAAAGACATTAGTAAGAAGTGTTTTACATATGATTTTGTTTCAATTTTCAGGGAATTGTTCTTCTCTCAATTATGTAACTTTTGGTCAAATTCGTTCCCAGCGCTTAAACCTGCTTATCCATAATATAAAGAGACGATACAAAGGAAGCCAGTCTATAGAGACCCTCATTTTATAAATTTTTAGTACTTTTGCAGGATTAAATCTATTTACAAAACTTCCTATTCTGTAAATGCCGTTAAAAATTGTACTGCAGCTGAGGGTAGGTGATAGAGGTCATTGTCGTATAATAATTTAACCACGTAAAATTCTGCCTTACTTCGTTTTTTCCGAATTATGCAGTTCCACGTCAACGATTGTTTCCTGCCAAGTTTATATTCACGGTTTTTAATCTTCTCCAAGAAAATACCTTCAATTTTCCGAGGGTATACGTCAGTTAACAAGAATAACCAAAACGAGTCTTGGTGAGAGGGGTCCGCGTATACTGGGACGATCATCCCCTTTTTAATAGCACCTTTGGAGAGTTCTAAAATCGAAATTGCAAAAGTAAATTAGATGAAAGCCACTCCCTGAAATCGATAACGTATTTTTTCCTAAAAGTTCAATTTGTATAGATGATTTCGTTTGTTTCCTTTTAATTCACTTTAGGAACATAACACATAGGGTAAAAGCTTTTACAATGTGAAACTTTCTCAGTGAATCAAAAAGTTTCAACACAATTTTTCATTTTTGTGTACCGGGTGACCCAAAAAAAGTTTAAGTGTTTGGTGGCAACGTGGAGCCACCCGAATGGTTTTCTAATTAATTTTTATTTAATATAATTATTCTATTAGATAGAGGAAAGCCCAACTTAAATTTTGAGCTGTAACTTTCCAATTTGGTTCAGAATTTACGAAGTTATAAACTTTTAAAGTAAAAAATACTTTAAAAAGCGTTATCAAATTAGGCATACTTTAATGCTTTCAGAGAAGTTTTTTTTGAAAAGTAAATTTTTACTTTGAAAGCTTTTAACTTCATGAAATACTGAACCAATTTCAAAAATTTATAGCTCAAATTTAAACTTAGGCTTTCCTCTATCAATAGAATAAAAATATGAATTAAAAGACCATTTTTAGCTCCACGAGGCCATCAAACACTTTTTTGTGGGCTACCCGGTATTTTTTGTTTTGTAATCTGATAATTAAAAAAAAAACTTTCAACTACAAAACTCTTTTGAAAAAAAATTATTTCACAGTTACTGCTAAACACCCTAAATTTCTACCTGGTGCCATAAATCATGGAACTATGAGTTTTTCAAAACAAAACGCATCATAGCCGAAATCATCTATTTATTGTACTGTTTTTTTCGTTCCCTGATATAATACGACAAGAAGAATGTTCTCACCTATGACACCTTCAACAATATTTGAAGCTTCGACACGGCTTGAACCTAAAAACAAGTTTCTTTGTTAAAACAGGTAAAAACACATCAATCCGTCTAGCAGTTGCAAGTTGTAATATTGCAAATTAGATACTCGCTTGATAATTGGTATTCCCTCCTAATTAGGCTAGAATCTGTAGTAAATTCAAACATAAATTTGTTACAATTGTCAGAGTAATATTATTTTAAGTTCGATCAAAACGGACGTCAATTTAAGTTTAAATTAAAAAAAGGGCTGTTACGAACAAATCCTTTGGGAGTTTTATAGACGAGAAAGATAGAAATGGTGTGGCGTCAAGATCAAGCTTTAAGATATTTTGGATGAACGAATACAACAACAAATTTCGTAACAGAACAATATAGATAAGTTTATCCAATTCCAACCAATTCGTTCTAACATTCCTTACCTTGGGTACTTAACTCGGTTTGAGTGGGGCACTGCGCTTCTTCAATAGTACTTTCTGCTGACACTGAAATAAAATCAAATCAATACATTGTAGATGAAAAATTGAGCAAGAAAATGGGTTGCTCTAAATTTTAATAAACGCTTAACGTCATAATGAAAAACGGGTTAGTAGAAATTAATTAGCATTATAAAAAAACGAGCAGTATTTGAATTTGCTAAAATTTTGTATTTTTTATAGAAAATTTATTGACTTGACACATAGAGGTGAAGATTTTTTCGGCTATCAAAAACCAGAGAACACTTTTAACTTACCAATCACATTTTGCGTGGTTTCACCGGTTTCATTTGGCACACAACGTTGGGGTACATCAGAGTCTGATAAACAAGCAGATTTATAGCCTTTAAATTTTCATAAGCTAAGCAAATAGTTTGTAACGGTATCGTTTTTAACGTATCAGAAGGCTCTTAAAAAAGAAAACTTTATTTTAAAACTAAAAGTAATGGTAAAACAACGAATCTGAACAGTGCAGGATTTCATTTCGTACCTTCGAACAAAAGAGTCACCGTTGTCATCTCAGTTGCGTTATTTTCGTCGGACATTCCTGATTAATAAATAAAAGCAAGTTTACAAAGAAGAACAGTTCTCCAAAGGCAAATCTAACAATGATTATTACTTAATACCCAAAGCATCACGGTTCACGATTACGTTTGTCCTATTAGCAAAAGGATCGAAAAAATGCGAGAAATTACTAAGCTCGGTTGAAAAAGCAACACACTTATGTCGAAGATAGGTGAAATGTCGAATTTTTTTCCAACAAAAAGGGAAGAACTTACTTTCAGTACCAGGACCAACAGTTTTGGAGGGTGTTTCAACCACGTCAGATGGTGCTTCAACCTCACTAGATGGTGTTTCAACATTGTCCGATAATGTTTCAGCCTCGTCAGAAGGTGTTGAAACCACAGATTGAGATTTACGATAATCTGAAAAAACATCGGTGAAAATAAGTTTAAGGCTGAAACAAACAAAATCTTTTAAGGGAAAACAGATGCTGTTAGATAGTGAAAAGTATACCTTTATATGCCATCTTTAATGTCTCCTTGATAACATCACCAAAAACGACATCATTCTCCACCACCAGGCTTTCCATAAAATGAGTGGCAAAGCCAGGAGTCGCATATCCATCGACATGGACCCTTTGCTCGCCACTCAAATAAAGCACAACGCAATGGCTGTTACACCTCTTGTTTAGGGTATTTAACTAGAGATAAGAAGAGAAACACGCTGAAAATAACATTTTTAGTTATGAAATTATTTAAAAAATTTCAAAGAATCAAACTCATTTACTATCTATCTATAAAACCTTTAAAAGTTTACTGTATTATTGGCTATACTAAGGAGGTAAATAATGAAAAAGAACAAAAAAGGACCCATTCATTTGCAAAGTTTCTAGGCTATTTTTTCTAAACAGCAAAAGGTACAACAAAAAATATTTTAACTTACTCTTTTTCTGATAATATTTTTTTGTTGGCACAGGTCAACTTTTCCTTTTGGGATGTCATCCATTGTTGTGGTTGTCAATTTAGATTGTTGCATTCCACAGAGACTGCACTTCTTACATGCGTTACTGGGCATGGGCTCTCTGCAATGTTGACAACACTGGAAAAGAATACCATAAAAACATTTAACAAGTTTTGAAATTACTACCATCATATCGAGGGTTCGACTCCTTTTACCCCTTTGGAATTTATTGAATTATGGATACACACATTTTGTGGTAAGGCAGCCTTATATTGAAAGATCAAATTAGAGAAATGAAAATCTTGCTATATATATTACATGGTCCTAACTTAAGAGAATACATTCACAAAAGAATCTTTCTAACCTTGTTTTGCTTTTTGCCACAAGAACCACATTTCTGGCAGGCATTAATGTTCAGCGGTTCTTTACAGTGTTGACAAGACTAGATGAAAGGAAAAGAGGTGACAGTTAGAACTAAAATAATATAAAGTATTTATATCTTTATATCTCTATCTGAGAAAAAATAACAGGAAATCGTGAATTGAGAAAAATTTTAACTTCAAATCTTAAAAGAATGTTCACATTAATAAAAAAGGTTCAAAATTATTTTCCTGTATAGAAATAGCTAGCATTCTAAGATCAAGCCTTATTATTTTACCTTGTTTAATTTCTGCTTTTTTAAAGATGATGCACCTTGATCAACACCTTCCAAATTTACTGTACAACTATCTAAAAAGTAAAATTAATAACCTTCTGTAAACATTATTTCTATATGAATCAACTTGCCACATGATGTACACGGTCAGCAAACGATATCATACCTCAGGATGCAAGCCTATTTTGCAATCTGTGGATCTGTAGACAGGAGTTTCATTATTATCAGTTAGGGTCAGGGTCAGGGTTGGAGTTGGAGAAATTGTTTGCCAACCACTCTACACAAGGGTTATTTTTTATCAAAAGTTTTACAAACAAATTGTGAACAATTTGAGCTTCATTCAAAGCTTCATCTTTTATTAAGGGTACTCGATTAACTTTCGACCGTTTTAAATTTTCCTTACTTTGAAATTCAAAACTTACATTCCAAGTCAGAATGTTTTGTAAAGTCTCCCAGTCAATTGTCCAACGTGGAATTGTCCAATGTTAAAGTCATCGTGATTTTAGTAATTGATGTCATGTCATGTCATGTCAGTTAGTTAGTTAGATTGTTAATCGGTCAGTAATTTGTACAAGTAAATTATTCAATTACTGTATTTACTTGTAGCTGAAAAAAGGTTGAAAAATATTTTACTGAAACATAATGGGTGTCATTGGACCCTTCAAAGCCCATCTTAAAACCTCCCTTCTCAATATTATGTAAAAAACTCACCCTTTCGTCCTTCTCTTCAAAAAAGGGCCTGATTCATTTCTATTAAGGTCTCTCAAAAATGTTTTAAAAATGATTTTTATAACTTATTATACCCTTCTTTAATGTACAAAATGTAACATGTAGATTCTTAAAGGAGTTTAGGGGAAAGAATTGGATTGAATATCGGCTAATGGTTAGATTTTAAGAAGAAGAACATCACATTAAAAACAATGATGTATACCTTTAACTGATGATGGTTGGTTTTCTTTCAAGGTTCTCTTGTTAGTTGTTCCTGACAAATATAAAATATATCATAAATAACCTAAAAAATAATTTCAAATTTCTATAAGTTACTCCTCAATTTAATTGAATCATCTACATTTGTACTCAAAATTTAAAACCAGTTTCTTTCACACATTGTTTGATTTATATATTTAAAACAAGTCTTTACTTTACTTGAAATACTTAATCAAAAAGAAACTTCAAAAAAAAATTATTGAAAGAAATATATCTTTCTTTTACTCCTTTTTATTTGGAGAATTTCTAGGTTGTAAATGAGAGATCAGGAAGAAAAACAAGGAATTTTAAAGGCACATTTTTATGGCCTCAGAAAAATAAACAACAAAATAAGGCTATTTTCATCTTATTTTCTGGTTACAGAGCATGGTTTAGGTGTGTTTGCAGAATCAAACTGCAGTTTTTGATTGGTTGAAAGTCACAGTTTGTAGGCTTTACTCGTCCAAGCAAATACAGAAACTCCATAAACCTAGCGGTCATTCAACCTAATGATCAATCAACCTAACGATCCATCGACCCAACAATCCATCAACCAATCTATCAACCAACCTATCCACCAACCACCAATTCATCAACCTACCAATTCATCGACGAACCAATCTGTCAACCTACAAACCCATCAATCTACCAATCCATCAACCATCTAATTTGTTGACCTACCAATCAATCAACCTACCGACCCTTCAACCTACCAACCCATCAACCTACCGACCCATCAACCTACCGACCCATAAACCTAACCAGTGCATAACAAAGTGCAACATTCGCCTTACATGTTCAATTCCACAATAATTTATAATTGCAATTTCGGTCAGTCGAGGGTTCATCATATTCCGAGATTGGAAACTAGACAACTAAAAAACAGGGGTGTTAATAATGTATGTAATATTAATTCATAATTTCTTTATCTTTAATTCTTACGAATACAAAATTGGCTTTGTTGCTTCTATACCGTGAGATCGGGTAACTTGCATCAGTGGAGGCTAACATGCATAGCCCTCAAATGAAAACCTGGCTGGTGATTAAAATACAACTACGCAGCTCCGCTCGCAGCTTTACTTTACCATTTTTGTTTTGATTTAACTTTGTTTTTTAATGAACAGCCAGGTCATTTTATATGAGGGCTATGCATGTTAGCCCGTATTTTGACTTCACGGTACTTATCCCTGGATGGTTTCAGTTGTTTAGAAGTATATATGACAAAGCATAATTCCAAAACGCCCGTCCACCCAATTCACTCAATCATTTTAAATTTACTTTAATTGTCCTATGATTTCCAAAAAATTAAAACTTTTAATTCAAAAGTTTGATGCTTCAGTGAAATATTTCAATAAATTCCTAGTTTCAATTTTCAGTGGGTATTTATCTAGCGCTTTGATTATCGCACTACTAAACGATCAAACAACCTCACGATTTATCCACCTAGTGATCTATCCACTAGCCAATCTGTTGACCTACCAATCCATCGACCTACCAACTCGTTGACCGATCCATTCATCCATCCCACCCACCAATTCATTGAGCAACCATCAATCCCCCGCCGACCTATCAATCCAAACAATCCATTTGCCTACCAATCTGCTGACCTACCAATCCATCAACTGACAAACCCATATACCTACCAATCCATTGAGAATTCGTCAACCAACCAATCCGCCGACCTATACCCAATCCATTGACTACCAATCCCTTAACCAACCAATCCATTGGCCTGCCAGCCAACTAACCAGATGATCTCAATCAAATGGAATTGACGATCGAACCAGTCGAACCAAATCGAACGCAATCGACCGATTGAAATTCGATTGTCGAACGCAATCGAATCTCAATCGAATATTACCGCAATTTTCAGATTCGATTGATATTCGATTGCGTTCGATTGATGTTCGATTGCGTTTGATCGTCGATTCATTGACCCCCGGATTGTTCATCGCATAATTTCTACGGGAAATCGAAAGTAATTTCATTGGGCTTGTGATGTTTGAGAGCTTGGATGTTGGGAAGCTGCAAGAATAAAGCCAGACGATCTCAATCGAACGGAATTGACGATCGAACCAGTCGAACAACAATCGAACCAATCGAATATTACCCAGACTGCCATAATTTTGACGTTCGATTAAGATTCGATTGCGTTCGACAATCAAATTTCAATCGGTCGATTGCGGTCGATTGCGTTTGATTTGGTTCAACTGGTTCGATCGTCGATTCCGTTCGATTGAGATCGTCTGGAACTAACCAATACGTCAACCAACCAATTTGTCGACCTATTGATCCATCAACCTAACGATGATCAATCGACCTACAACAATGATCTCCATATCATAATGACCGATCCATAGTATCCTACTAACTAGCGCACTAGCACTAGCTAAAGCTGATCCATATTATTATATCGATTGTGGATGATATCAGATGTCAGATGATTACCCACTGATTGAACCTGATTGATGATCCTTCTGTGATGAAATTTGAAAAAAATAAAACAAACAAACCTTTTTCTTGCTTATTAGAATCCATAACGAGATAACTAGCAATGTGTGTTTGTCAATTTAGATATAAGAGCACAGTCGATTGGCACTGAATGAAGTATGAGCAGAATACAGGGGAAGTTTACGCAACTAGGATACCATTATTAAAGCGCAAACTAAATGAAGAGGAGTGAGCGCAAGGCGGCGGACACGGCACTTAAAAATCACGGATAATCATTGATTTAAGACTCTTGCGAAATTAATGATTATCGTTGATTTAACGGTGATAACGGGTTGACCTGGTGGCACTTGGGGCAAAGATGTGAAAAATAGCAGCGAAACAATTTGCCCCAAAGTACTACTTAAACCTTAAACTTAAACTTTCAGGTCTGAACACGACCATACATTATAATAATCAAATCAATAACTTTTGATAGACGAAGATATGCCCTTCAGCTATTAGTTCTTAAGAATTAAACAACCATTGTTCTTGAATTGGTCAATTTTTTGAGCCTCGTTGTTCTTATAAAATTGTTCCATCAAGGCTCGACGTGCAAAGAAGATTTCAGCAGATTATAGCTTCCATCTCTACTTCTTTTCCCATGTGTAGTTCAAACTTTAGGCGAAATTTTCGACTTCTCAAGTCGTCTTGTTATCATTAAAAAGTTAAGCCGGAGTGGAATATTATCAAAAAGAAAAAAATTTTAAAAATCGAAAAACGAAGATGGAAATGAAGAAGAAGAAAATCAACTTCTTGTAGAATAAAGCTATAATCTTCATTTTTTGTATTAGAAACTCTTCAATCTTAGATTTAGAATGTGATAAATGCGAAAAAAAATCTAAAAGATATCCATTCAATCAAAATCACTCATTGTGAAAATGATAATTATAGCGCAATTATTGAAGAAGTTGATTTTCTTCTTCTTCATTTTCAACCTTTTTTTTCGATCTTTTTGAGCTTTTTCTTTAAAACAATATTCCACTCCTGTTTGTCTTTTTAACGAGCACAAAATCGCTTACTAGATTCAAATTTTATCAAAAGTCATTGAGGTTTGAAAAAACACTGCCAGCAAATTTGAAATAGACTTTGACTATTACTAGACGGTTCCCGTCGTCGCAAACACCGGTTCGCTTGAACATCAAAAGCCTTTAGGATAATAAAGATGGTATTGTTGATGTTCTAATTTTATTTAAGGGGGATTGAATGAGAGAATGTGACTTGAAATTTTCGCACAATAAAATTAACTTAGTAAGCAAGAAACTGTCAAGTAAAGTATGTGAGTTTCTTTAAGGACTTTTGAAGGCGATTTCAGTTTAATCAAAAACGGGAATTTCTTATTAATATTGAGCAGTAAAACATCAAATTGAGAGTGAAATATATCATCAGTGCAAATGGAAAAGATATTAAAAAAATGTCGCTGTATTTATGAATTTGAGGTCGAAATAACGAACTTTAAAGCTTTTTTCACATGTACGTCAGATTTTACTTTACACCTTACGGAAAATCGTTCGTAAGGCTGTCTTGTGGGAATTTCCCAAACATTATGTAGAGTTTTTGTTGATTAAGAAGGCCTTACGTGACTTTTCCTTCCATTCAAAACTTGTTGAACGTAAGCATACTCTACATAAGGCCTTAAAACACTACGTAAGCTTAGGGAAATTCCCCACCCTTCAAGATCTTAAGTAAAATTTTATGTACATACATGTGAAAAAACCTTAAAAGACCAGTGAGTATACTGAGTGAGTGGGGTGAGTGTAGTGAGTGGGGTGAGTTTAGTGAGGACATTGAGTGTAGTGAGAGCATAGAGATTAGCTAAACGGAGTGAGTGTAGTGAGTATACTGAGTGAGTGGGGTGAGTGTAGTGAGTGTAGTGAGTGGGGTGAGTGGGGTGAGTTTAGTGAGTTTAGTGAGAACATGGAGATTAGCTAAAGTACAGAGTGAGTGTAGTGAGTATACTGAGTGAGTGGGGTGAGTGGGGTGAGTGTAGTGAGTGGGGTGAGTGGGGTGAGTGTAGTGAGTGGGGTGAGTGGGGTTGAGTGGGGTGAGTTTAGTGAGAATATTGAGTTTAGTGAGAGCATGGTGATTAGCTAAAGTACTGAGTGAGTGTAGTGAGTATACTGAGTGAGTGGGGTGAGTGGGGTGAGTGTAGTGAGTGGGGTGAGTGGGGTGAGTTTAGTGAGAATATTGAGTTTAGTGAGAGCATGGAGATTAGCTAAAGTACTGAGTGAGTGTAGTGAGTATACTGAGTGAGCGGGGTGAGTGGGATGAGTGTAGTGAGTGGGGTGAGTGGGGTGAGTTTAGTGAGAACATTGAGTGTAGTGAGAACATAGAGATTAGCCAAACGGAGTGAGTGTAGTAAGTATACTGAGTGAGTGGGGTGAGTGTAGTGAGTGTAGTGAGTGGGGTTGAGTGGGGTGAGTTTAGTGAGAATATTGAGTTTAGTGAGAGCATGGAGATTAGCTAAAGTACTGAGTGAGTGTAGTGAGTATGCTGAGTGAGTTGGGTGAGTGGGGTGAGTGGGGTTGAGTGGGGTGAGTTTAGTGAGAATATTGAGTTTAGTGAGAGCATGGTGATTAGCTAAAGTACTGAGTGAGTGTAGTGAGTATGCTGAGTGAGTGGGGTGAGTGGGATGAGTGGGGTGAGTGGGGTGAGTTTAGTGAGAACATTGAGTTTAGTGAGAGTATAGGGATTAGCTAAACGGAGTGAGTGTAGTGAGTATACTGAGTGAGTGGGATGAGTGTAGTGAGTGTAGTGAGTGGGGTGAGTGGGGTGAGTTTAGTGAGAACATTGAGTTTAGTGAGAGCATAGAGATTAGCTAAACGGAGTGAGTGTAGTGAGTATACTGAGTGAGTGGGGTGAGTGGGATGAGTGTAGTGAGTGGGGTGAGTGGGGTGAGTTTAGTGAGAACATTGAGTGTAGTGAGAACATAGAGATTAGCTAAACGGAGTGAGTGTAGTGAGTATACTGAGTGAGTATGGTGAGTGTAGTGAGTGTAGTGAGTGGGGTTGAGTGGGGTGAGTTTAGTGAGAATATTGAGTTTAGTGAGAGCACGGAGATTAGCTAAAGTACTGAGTGAGTGTAGTGAGTATGCTGAGTGAGTGGGTTGAGTGGGGTGAGTGTAGTGAGTGGGGTGAGTGGGGTTGAGTGGGGTGAGTTTAGTGAGAATATTGAGTTTATTGAGAGCATGGCGATTAGCTAAAGTACTGAGTGAGTGTAGTGAGTATGCTGAGTGAGTGGGGTGAGTGGGGTGAGTGTAGTGAGTGGGGTGAGTGGGGTGAGTTTAGTGAGAACATTGAGTTTAGTGAGAGCATAGAGATTAGCTAAACGGAGTGAGTGTAGTGAGTATACTGAGTGAGTGGGGTGAGTGTAGTGAGTGTAGTGAGTGGGGTTGGTTGAGTGGGGTGAGTTTAGTGAGAATATTGAGTTTAGTGAGAGCACGGAGATTAGCTAAAGTACTGAGTGAGTGTAGTGAGTATGCTGAGTGAGTGGGTTGAGTGGGGTGAGTGTAGTGAGTGGGGTGAGTGGGGTGAGTGGGGTTGAGTGGGGTGAGTTTAGTGAGAATATTGAGTTTATTGAGAGCATGGCGATTAGCTAAAGTACTGAGTGAGTGTAGTGAGTATGCTGAGTGAGTGGGGTGAGTGGGGTGAGTGTAGTGAGTGGGGTGAGTGGGGTGAGTTTAGTGAGAACATTGAGTTTAGTGAGAGCATAGAGATTAGCTAAACGGAGTGAGTGTAGTGAGTATACTGAGTGAGTGGGGTGAGTGTAGTGAGTGTAGTGAGTGGGGTTGAGTGGGGTGAGTTTAGTGAGAATATTGAGTTTAGTGAGAGCATGGAGATTAGCTAAAGTACTGAGTGATTGTAGTGAGTATGCTGAGTGAGTGGGGTGAGTGGGGTTGAGTGGGGTGAGTTTAGTGAGAATATTGTGTTTAGTGAGAGCATGGCGATTAGCTGTACTGAGTGAGTGTAGTGAGTATGCTGAATGAGTGGGTTGAGTGGGGTGAGTGTAGTGAGTGGGGTGAGTGGGATGAGTTTAGTGAGAACATTGAGTTTAGTGAGAGCATAGAGATTAGCTAAACGGAGTGAGTGTAGTGAGTATACTGAGTGAGTGGGGTGAGTGGGGTGAGTTTAGTGAGAACATTGAGTTTAGTGAGAGCATAGAGATTAGCTAAACAGAGTGAGTGTAGTGAGTATACTGAATGAGTGGGGTGAGTGTAGTGAGTGTAGTGAGTTGGGTGAGTGGGGTGAGTTTAGTGAGAATATTGAGTTTAGTTAGAGCATGGAGATTAGCTAAAGTACCGAGTGAGTGTGATGAGTATACTGAGTGAGTGGGGTGAGTGGGGTGAGTGGGGTGAGTTTAGTGAGAACATTGAGTTTAGTGAGAGCATAGAGATTAGCTAAACGGAGTGAGTGTAGTGAGTATACTGAGTGAGTGGGGTGAGTGTAGTGAGTGTAGTGAGTGGGGTGAGTTTAGTGAGAACATTGAGTTTAGTGAGAGCATAGAGATTAGCTAAACGGAGTGAGTGTAGTGAGTATACTGAGTGAGTGGGGTGAGTGGGGTGAGTGTAGTGATTGGGGTGAGTTAGGTGAGTTTAGTGAGAATATTGAGTTTAGTGAGAGCATGGAGATTAGCTAAAGTACTGAGTGAGTGTGGTGAGTATACTGAGTGAGTGGGGTGAGTGGGTGAGTGGGGTGAGTGGGGTGAGTTTAGTGAGAACATTGAGTTTAGTGAGAGCATAGAGATTAGCTAAACGGAGTGAGTGTAGTGAGTATACTGAGTGAGTGGGATGAGTGTAGTGAGTGTAGTGAGTGGGGTGAGTGGGGTGAGTTTAGTGAGAACATTGAGTTTAGTGAGAGCATAGAGATTAGCTAAACGGAGTGAGTGTAGTGAGTATACTGAGTGAGTGGGGTGAGTGTAGTGAGTTGGGTGAGTGGGGTGAGTTTAGTGAGTTTAGTGAGAACATGGAGATTAGCTAAAGTACTGAGTGAGTGTAGTGAGTATACTGAGTGAGTGGGATGAGTGGGGTGAGTGTAGTGAGTGGGGTGAGTGGGGTGAGTTTAGTGAGAATATTGAGTTTAGTGAGAGCATGGAGATTAGCTAAAGTACTGAGTAAGTGAGGTGAGTATACTGAGTGAGTGGGGTGAGTGGGGTGAGTGGGGTGAGTTTAGTGAGAACATTGAGTGTAGTGAGAGCATGGAGATTAGCTAGAGCACAGAGAGAGTGTTACTAGAGTACTGAGTACTGAGTGTAGTGTAGTTAGAGTAATGCGTGTAGTGTAACATGCACGGTAGTTCTTGGCCATACACGTATATATCATGCACCAAGCCCTGACCTATAAAGCCAATAATGGCAAAAGGACAACACCAATTTTCTTTCTCAAACTCAAAGATTGTAGCAAGAACCATTCTCCAAAAAACCATCAAAGACCAAAATATTTGAACCATTTTAAACAACACCATCAAAGACCAAAATGTTTGAACCATTTTAAAGAACACCATCAAAGACCAAAATTGTTTGAGCCATTTTGAACACTTCAAAAGTTATTTTTTTTTTTCCATTTCATTTTCCCGCTCTACGGATTTGGATGATTTTACGGGACCGATCTCTGTTTTTCTTCGGGTTCCAGGGGGTTCGTATTGACTCTTCCCGCGTTTCTCTTCGCGTTGTTTCTAAAAATAGTAACATTACGTCATTTTAAAGAAATTGCGATTTTTTCACCAATAGCAGCGCTTTTTGGCTAAAACTAGTGTATATGTATAAGAATTGCGAAGCGATCCAGGCAAGTCACTCGATTCGCAAGTTGCAAGCAAAATATTTATAGGGTCACGCACTAGAAATTGCGATTTTATAAAACAAACACTTCAGGCGTACAAACCACTGACCTTTATATAACCCTGGACCAAACAATATCTGCCATCTTTGATTGGAGTTTTTTTAGAATTGGTATATATATAAAGGTCAGTGACCAATTCTAAAAAAACTCCAATCAAAGATGGCAGATATTGTTTGGTCCAGGGTTATATAAAGGTCAGTGGAATTGGTACCCAAGGAGAAGCCATTGCAATGTTAAAAATTAACGTCTAACGCCGCTACATCATCAAAAGAATTTGAGGAAAAGTAGACCTAGCGCTCTCGATGCATTTACACCGCTATCGAGTAGTGCCGACATTAGGGTACCAATTTTCAAAAAACTCCGATCAAAGATTTTGCTTGGCTGGGATTGAGAAGCTTTGTCCAGGGTATATAAAGGTCAGTGGTACAAACTTACGACGTTTACTTCTACGGATTTGAGGAAAATTATACAATTTTTTTTAAGAATGAATCGTTGGAAAATGAGCACTTTCAAATGAATGTGACTTAATGAATGTGGTTTAAACCCGGTTAAAAATATTTCTTTAATCCATATATGCTTTTCTCTACTCTGTAAGAATATTCAATAAAAAGTTCAATAATCGTTTTTGCTCGGGAAAGTTTGTCTGCCTTAAAAGCATTACTTACTTCCGGTTTCGAATTCCTTGCGTTCGAAATCGAACTTTTGAATCTTTAATTTCGAACGTTCGAATTATAACAAGACGCCTTAGCGGCGTGAAGGCCCAGCGATTGTCTTCTTATTCCATGTTGTTTACGCTTATGGGAATAACGCTTGTAAATTTTTTATCTGCCTGTGTTTAATTTATAAACTAATAATTGTGAGGTACATTTTGTCTGAATCTGATATTGGACGCTTTTTGTACTATTTTTCCTGTTACAACTGCCATACATATAAGTAGTAAGTCTGCGACCGCAGTCGGAGGCGACCCGAAGGCTCCTCTTTCGATAGCTATCTACCCGAAGGTAGGGGAGGGCGCCACTCTTTCTCCCTGGATTTCTCCACTTACCCTTGATCCTTCTCTTAGTTGCTGAGCATCAAGCAGAGAGGCATCAAGTACCATTTTGGGAATCTTTGGTATGACCCGGCTGGGGGTTGAACCCACAACCTTGCGAACCGTAGCCGGATGCTCTACCACTGTACTACGGTCGACCATATATATAGAGGTTTAAAATTTGAACTAATGATAAAGGCACTTATAAAAGGGATTCAATTATTTCGCTAGTTTGGTATACACAGGGGAAAAAACTACTAAAATAATGTTTTTCCTTTGAAGAGATAATTATTTGGATGAGGGTGTTTGGAGTTTAAATCTCATAGTAGATCTTTATAAGGGAACTCATAGAACTGACAATCCAAAAAAATAATACTACATATATACAGCTGCATAAACTACGCTTAAAAAAATTATAAAAATTGAATTATAGTTAGGTACAAAACGCACCATAATAAACAATCCTTTAATTTTTCATTAAATATGAATCATATTGTTTTATTTGTTGAAAATAGCCAACATTTATTAGACGATGATCTCACATATCTACCGAGAAATTTCAATGTTGACAATTTGGACAGAATTCACAAAAAAAGTATGGCATTCTAATTTTGTTTAAGATTTCAATTAATAGTATATTAAGAAAGGTAGTCAAAAGATTTCCCACAAACAGTTAATCACATTAGCATCCCACCGAAATGCGTATCAAAGATTAATGCTGCAATTTTGCACTATATCGGTTACTTGAAGCAAGAAAATGCGTCGCAAAACTTCTAATAGGATTCATGAAAAATAAACTGACGCTTTTTAATGAAATTAATATTTTTATGAGAAATTACCAAAATTTTGAGCAATAGATGAAAAAATTTGAGCTGAGCCAACCTTGAAAACTAATTTGAAGAACAACTTCTCAAGAAAAAATATACGGGGGAGAAGACACCCACCTAGATCCATGCACCAACGGATAGGAACCTCAATATCTCTGTTATATTTTGAAAGGAATTTTTCCAGAAATTATCAGTCGGTCGGACGACAAACACAAGTTATTTGTGATTGTGGCTTAAACCAATCTAGGTATTGGTAAACAATGACTGTCGTCAGTAAAATCTGTAAAGTTATCGGAAATCGAACGAGTCACTACATCCGGGAGGTCACATATCTCAAACATCTTTGGTCGTTTAAGCATTCCATTTACACCTGAACCTTTAAACCTTCAATGATACACCAAAAGTGCAATCAAATTTATAGAGTTTCGTCAGGAAATTTACAATTCAATTTCATTGTCCATTCTGTTTGATTGGATATGATATGACTTGAAACTTTCAAAAGCTTGACTTTTATAGCGTCACCTGACCAATCCAACGTTTGCTCTGTTTTGTTTTTGCCATACATCAATTTTGTTTAACTGTATATCAATAAGTATTTACATACAATACATATATACATCTGTGATAAAAAGCTGATATGATAATCAGACTGAACAGACTGTATCGTATAAAAGTCCAATAAGTTTCATGGTGTTTCATGCCGTCATATGGGGCATGGATGGCGCACAATGACCAATGTTGAATAACGTCAATGTAAACAATGGTAGTAAAAACTTGCATGGAGATCATAATCATCGGTTGGCAGACGATATCATCCACCAGGATGCAAGTGAAATTTTTCAATCTGCGGACCTAGACGGGGGCTCGGTTATTATCAGTTAGGGTTAGGGTTGGAGCTCGAGAGTCACAATATAAGGCCGAAGGCCTTCTTAGGGGCATCCGTACCCTGTGACCTAACTTAGGATCCCGTAGGGATCCTTGTAGGGGCACCGGTAGGGCTGGGAGCTTTCTTAATAAAGGTCTGTAAATTACACGCTATAAGTATTTGTGAATGACAACTTTCTACCGTGTCTCGTTGGCGCAAGCGGTTAGGCGTTGGGTTTGTAAACCAAGGTTGCTTGCATTTGGTGGTTCGAGCCGGGGTCGGAGACCAATTTCACCGGTACGGTCAAATTTCAGAAAAATACTTAGAAAACAGTTAGAAACACTAGAGGAAGTCAGAAAATCAGGATAGAAGATAGGAAAGTAGAAAATAGGGGGAAAATAAGAGAGGATGCATCCTGGTGGATGATATCGTTTGCCAACCATAATCATCGGCCAGCATGATTCAACAACATTGATTTTTTGGAAATTTTATTTCCATTCACCAACCATTTAATATTCACATATTGATTTGTCTTGTTTTTCTTGTAAAAAAGTTGTACTGTAGCGGTAGCTGCTAGTTATTGATTTCTCGCTTAATACTCGAGCAAATCTTAATATGAATCAAATAGTTGTGTCATGTTGGCATATGAATGAAGAAACCAAGCTTCAACATAAGTTTGTTGTGTTTTTTGGACGCAGTCATCAGCTATCTTTTGATTAACTTCCTTGGAATTAAATTGGATCCTGTCTTTGTTATCATTTCCAGTCAAATACATCCATTCGGGTTCATGTTGAATGTACTCCTGACTGTATTATATCTAACATAACATAATAACAGAATAATAATAGAACAACATAATAACGCAGTAGTAATTTGCAAACACCGTAGTATAATATATATATAACATATTATATAATTCATTTAAACACGAATACATCCAGTCGGGTTCATATTGAATATATGGAAGCTTTTAGCCTGTAAACCATAAAACCCGTGTGATGCGCGAACACAGGGGAGACCCTAGCGTAACAGCAAAGGGCTAATGAAAGGCCCATATGCTATCGCTGGGCCAAAAAGCACATTCGAAAACTCTTTTTCCAAAATGCAATTTTTTGACAAACCCCTTGACGAAAGAACTAACATAAACACCCCTGTGTCACATAACCGCTGGAAAACTTGGAAAAATTTCGTCTCTGGTGGCAAAATACCCCTCTAGCTTCTTCAAAAAGTTTCCCTTGCAGAGCGAGACCCCAGAGGCAACAAAATTAAACAAACTTGAGACATCACCCGGTTTATTGACTGATTGAGACAGGGATGTGAAATACAGAGGATTTCAAGACTAGAATTTAACGGAAATAAGTTGACTTATGCAATTTCAAAATTCAATAATCATACGCAATTAGGAATATCGTATAATTGCATCATATATAAATTCTGAAAATTTTAACAACGTTCTAGAATTATATTAAAACTGTTAGCGCTATAAAATCCTGAGATGACATGGGATCATCCCCCCCCAGGAAGATGGGGGGGAATCAGATTTTGGTGCCAGGGGGGAAGTGAAATTTTCAAGCTTGATGGGGGGAGAAAGGCGAATAGGGGGTATATTCAGTCCTCTACCTAGTGGGGGGAGTAATAGGATAAATACAGACCTTTCCTGGTGTGTTTGGGCATTCAGGCTTATGAGCCTGTCTTTCTAGGGATTTTGAGAGTCTTTTTTTTGCTATAGTAGCTTGCGAATTGAGGCGAGTCTGGATCATCACTTCGCAACCCTTATACAATACGGCTAGGGGGATTTCCCAATAGGGGGAGCACGAATTTTAAAGACAGGTGGGGGGGAAAGGCCAGATGGGGGATTTTAGCTCTTATTAGGGGGGGACCAAAAAGCTGGAGGACGCCATGGATGAAAATAATGAAAAACCAGATAAAAAGTAAAGATCTGAGATTTAGAAAGTATTCTTCAACGATTCTACTAAGCAAAATCTCTAAATTTTACTGGCTGTGTATTTTTTCAAAGTTGGGAAATCTAAAGGCTCTTAAAATCTTAAGTATGTTGGAGACCAGTATGACAAGTCTTTTACCCTTGAGTTGTTGACAAACAGGAGCAAACTTTTCACATAAAAAAGTAAAAAGAAATCTTGACATTTTTCACGGCTGTATTAATTGTAGCACAAAAATTTAAAACAGTTAAAATGCATCATAAAAATAATGTCAAGTTTTGTCGATGTATTTTGACATTTTACAAGTCATCACCATTATCATTATCAATAAAATCCTTTAAGATACAATCACATTCAATGTTCTATTTCTCTGACCACCAATGCGTATTCATAAACAACAAACAACAACCACGGAGTCCACATCATCGAGGGTCGGCCAAGCCAGAATTTAAAAAGCAACAACAAACAAACAGTTCTTCATCCACTCAATAAGGGGAGGAATAAATTCTTCCAAGTTAGCAATATCCAAAATATATTATCTTTTTCCCATTTCAAAACATTCTAAAAGTCCAAATTCATGTTGTGTTCTACTACCAAGAATCAAGATCCAATCATCCAAGGAATGGTTCTCCCACCATTATAATACAGTTCATTTTTGAGCTTTGAACCTCTTTTTGCAACGAAGCAACAACTCCGTTGAGGCTGCTGTCTTGTTGATGAAACAATAAACCATCATTCCACAGTTCAGCTGCTTTCTTCATTTCTGTTCTTTTCATCAAGCACCGTCTCTTTTCAATTTCAAAACAACAATGATTTTATTTTTCAAAGACAGAGTCAACATTCGAATTCAGAGTCAACATTCGAAAGTCTTTGCCCGAGTCAATGCAACGACTTCTTAAAAACGAGCGTTTGAACGCTTCTTGAACGCTTCCAGCCCGCGCTGATTTTCCGATCTCTTCATTAAATTTCCTAATTTAAACATTAGGGAGATAATCCGAACAGAAACTCTAGGGAAGATTATCTCCGTAACTATTTAGATCTGGTATACATCCTCTACACTAAAAACCAATTGTTCCAAATTTACGGAAGCGACGGAAAGCAAATGTAAGAGAAAGTCCTGTCTGACGGAATGGAATGATGTTTTCGGTACCGTAGAAAACGCACATCAAGATTTCCTTGGCGCTCCCCTGGTATATAGAATTTAAAGGTACATGCACACGATACGATAGCAAAACTGCTTCGCTCATGTATATTCGCTTCGCAAAAAGTTATCAAGTTTGAAAGCTAGTATGTTGGGCTAACTGAAAACAGCTGTTTGAAAAATTTAATAGCGTTTACAATTACCCAAATCAAAAAAATTGTTGATGCAAACCCCCGGATTTTTTACAAAAAACTGAATTATGACGTCACAGATAAAATGATAATTATCAAACAGCACTTTTTGAAAACTTGGAACTATTTAGGATCGGAAAATTATAACATTTTATTTTGCAATCTTCCGCTATTGGTGATTAAAAATTACGGAAATTTTGGACATGCCTTAATATTGCCGAGTTCTGGCGGCACTGCTCTCCTGCTGAGAAAAAGTAAATTTAAGACTTCCAATGCTGTCCTGTTACCCCAATCTCATCCCGTTCAGGCAAACCCAACGTTCTTTCCAAGTACCTTTCAGACTTTATTAATGAAAACGAACTGTTACCAATTGACATTACGCATGGTGAGGTTCCCAATTATACATATCAACACTTTACCTTAGCAAATTCGTCATACATCGACCATATCCTAGTTCCTGCATCCTCTATAGAAACTATCATCAAAGTATCGGTACACGATCCTGACCCTGACAACACCAGTGACCACCTTCCGGTATCAGCTATTTTTCACACACCGTTCACACCAACAATAAACGAGGATGTCGTCGACAACACCCTTGAATCTGACTTTGTTCCAAACCATCTCTGGAAAAACAACAAATTTGTTGATCTCTACCGATCTTACGTAGCCACAGCCATCAACAAACTCGATTTTAGTTCTGAGGATGTGTTAGACGAATTCCACTCCACCCTCCGTTCATGCGCCAGTGAAGCCTGCAAGTCCTTCAAAGAAACTGTATATGTTTTCCAATCCAAACCATGGTGGAATGACGATATCCGAAAAGCCCACAAGGTCCTACGTTCAATGTTTAATATCTGGAAGCACAATGGTTTCCCTAAATCTCCTACTGACACTTCATATTGTCGATATAGATTCGCACGCAAATCCTTTCGTTATCATGTAAGGCGTGCTAAGACCAATGCTACAGCCAGACACTACATCAATATTGATAAACTGAAAGACGTTAAACCAGAATCCTACTGGAAAAGACTTAGATCCTTGAGAAATGATGATCAAAAACTCTATACAATAAATGGTAAATCCAACAAGTCAGATACTACAGATGAATTCCATTTTCATTTCAATAACTTATTGTTAAACACACCGCGTGTTCCTAATACTAACAACGCAGAATCCAATCTAAAACTCAACGAACTTCTGCAGCAGATAAATCAAGATCCCTCAGATGATTTATACGTCACTGAATCGGACGTAGCAGATACTCTCAGTCGTTTGAAATTCGGAAAGTCTAGAGATCCCTTTCAGATCAAAGCGGAACATTTTCTCTGTGCGGAAAGCCCTACTTTCAAGTCGTACCTGACTGACCTACTTAACAAACTTTTTTCGTCATCACGTTTACCAAGCCAACTAGGCACTTCAATTCTTATTCCACTCGTTAAATCCTACAAGAAATCATTAAATAACCCTAATAACTATCGTGGGATTAGCCTTATCCCAATTATGACTAAAGTAATAGAACTATTGATCAAATGCCCAGACATCTCCAACCACACAGACTCTCAATTTGGTTTTGTAGCTGGTTCCTCCACCCTACACGTAGAACTATTGATCTCAGACACTTTGAAATACTACAATAATCGAGGCAGTTCCGTATACGTATGCAGTCTAGATGCTGAAAAAGCGTTTGATTCATGCAATTGGCACACCCTTTTCTGCAAACTACAAAATAGGGACATTCCAAACCAGGTCCTATCAATGCTGATAAAACTCTATCTGAATGGGTCTGCCATTGTTCACTATGCTGCCCATTACTCGAAAGAACTTTTATTGACTCAAGGGGTTCGTCAAGGAAGCATCCTTTCTCCCTTTCTGTACAGCATCTACATTGAAGATCTCCTTCTCCGAGTGAAGTCTCTCCAGATTGGAACATTCCTCCCCAACAATCTCCTCACAGGTATCATAGCTTATGCTGACGACATCATATTAATGAGTCCTACTCTCACTCACCTTCAGATGATGATTGACCATTGTATCGATCACGGTGTCAGCAACTGTCTCAGGTACAATCAGATCAAGACCCAGTTTACAATATCTGGCAAACCTCCAATCAGAAATCCTGTTATCCGGATCAACAACACTATCGTCCAGAAGCAGGAGACCCTAAAACACCTTGGCTTTCAGTGGGAGATTGATAAGAACATTCTTACTCTTAAAAGACATATGTTAGATCGCATAGCATGCATGTGGTCAGTGGCTACCTCCCTTATTAGTGCTGGTATTCGTAAATGTCATCCAAACCAGATTGTGACTCTATTTACTTCCATCGTTGTACCTAAGTTACTGTATGGTCTCGAACTCGTTGAGCTCAACAAGTCAGATGCAGTCCTATTAAACACACAGGCTCGTATTTGTTTAAAGGCACTCTTTGGCGTATCCAAGAAATCACGTAACCTCTTGAATACCATCTACAATCTCCCGGACGTTACCACTCACATCAACAAGCGAAAATTGTCACTTCTCCACCTGGCGACCAAAAATCCATCATTAGCAGCATACATGTACCACATGCTGTCATCTGGAGACGACATATCCCATAGTTTTACCCATACAGCAAACAGCACAGTGAACTGTTTGAATCTAGATGTTGTTCATGTGTTACTCGACAAAAATTATGTCAAACGAAATGTTAAGTCTTTAGTTGCAGATCATTCAGACGAGGTTGACTTTTGTGTGGACCTAATTGATAACTGGCATGTGATGGAAAATAGAATCTTATTTAGAGCCAAGTTGGAAGAGAACGTGTTGAGGCTGTGAACTCCCCCACCACTATCTCCCCCTCTTACCCCCTGCATTTTGTAGTTCACGTCACTTCTTAGTTCTCTACCCACTTTCATAAAAATGTTTGTTTTCTCTTTTACAATAAGTGGTCGTTTATTTTCAATTTATACTATATTTTTAATCGATCATGGTATACTAACGAAAACTTTGAATTTGATGCGTAGTAAATTTTTTCTTGAGTTTAGACATGTTGGCATGTAGGTTCAGTACCTATCCTTTAGGTATCCTTTAGTACTTTTCAATGCCTATTTTTTTCTTGTTACTCCTGATTTTTTTCCTACTTGGGCTGTGCTTTTTGTCTGGGATTTGAGTAGTCCTGGTATTGCCTGGAGCGGTCTCCCTAGTCATGCATGGATAGGCCCCATAGCATTACACTCACAGCCCTCCCCAGGCAATACTAGGTCCCCTCTTATCTCTTCGTTGGGCAGTTTCCTATTCACATTTGAGCTTAGTCACACGTGTCACCTTTCAGCTTTTCTATACGTACTATCGTACTTTCTGTACATTGTAGTTAGACGCTCTAGTTTTTTGTTTTTTTTTGTCTACACTATGAGAAATTTATAATTTCAGTTATTAGGTAGCGTCAGTTGGACTGTTTCTTCACGCGTTTTCCTTTATATTTAGTGCTGCCTTCGGCTTTTATTCGCTCTTTTCATATCAACTGGGAATCGCCGTGAGCTGAGGTTTTTTCTCTTTTTGATTTTACTTAGGCGATTCCCTCTGTTCCGCATGGGTTACGAGTGGATCTAGTGTCGCCTGGGGAAGGATCTACTTCTGTACGGATAGGCCCGGTAGCGGAAATACAGCGCTCTCCGGGTGTACGGAGTCTCTCCAACCCATCCAGGTTGCCTGTTTTCATTTGTTTTTTTAGCAATGTTATATAGTCCGAAAAACGAAATTTTAATATACATATTGTAGTTAAACGCTCTGTATATATTTTTAAGGGGCATAACATATATATACCAAACCTTATTGGTGATGAAAGAGAATTTAATAATAAAAAAATAGTATGTAAGTATTTTGCTTATCAAAACCTAAAGATTTCGAGGGGGTTTTATTTACTTTGCAAGACAATAATTAAGCCTACAAAACACCGAGAAAAAAACCCAACATAGAACAGGTGTATTTTGTAATGTAGAATATGATAGCGTGAATCTTTTTGAAATTTTATGTCAGGATTTTTTCTCAATGCCCCGTAACTATTCCCGGGGTACCCGTTGCTAAGACCTTATCTTAAAAACGAAAGCGATTACGGCAAAAAGTAGCGATTTTCGTAATACCTCATATTGATACTTGACTGTACTGCACATGGCTATCATACCTCATGAAAGATTTTTACTGAGGAATGTTACTACTCTCAGAAAAGATCACCTGGGTCGTCTCGAACTCCTTGTATCCAAAATTTGTTCAGAGATTTGGTAGCCACACTTCCTTATCCACTCGGCCATTCAACACCTCGTTGAAATTGTAGAATCTGTTTACTTATCTTCCAAATTTAATATGTGCCGTTACTATAGCCGTTCCACAACGGTCTGGTTATAGTCCAGGCATAAAGCTACAAAGAAACAATCTGTCGGGACTTAGCTTAGCTAGACTTAGCTAGTCCGTAACGGAGCGGCTAGAGTAACGGCAAACTAAAAAAAATAATCTGCCGTGACTATAGACACTTCGATTTATTTCCGCTTTAGTGCGCCACAAGGGTCCGACTTTTGTAGATGGGGGTCCGTCTTTTGTATATGGGGGGGGGGTCCGACATTTGTAGATCGGGGTCCGACATTTGTAGATCGGGGTCCGATTTTTGTAGATCGGGGTCCGACTTTTGTAGATCGGGATCCGACTTTTGTAGATCGGGGTCCGACTTTTGTAGATAGGGGTCCGACATTTGTAGATCGGGGTCCGACTTTTGTAGATCGGGGTCCGATTTGGGGTCCGAATTAGGGTCCGATTTGAGGTCCGATCTTGGGTCCGAAATAGGGTCCGGGGTCAGGGTCCAAAGTCCGGGTCCGACTTTTAAAGTATGCCTTTTTAAAGAAAAGCGTTTGATAGCTTTTTGGACCTACCCCGGTGGAGGTCCTATAAATTAACCTCTGTTCGTTCGTTCGTTCGTTCGTCCGTTCGTTACTAGCTTTTCTCGGGATTGGCTCATTAGTTTTTCCTAATTTTTGGCACAAAGATGCAAAATGGTAATGCCCAAAATGTGACGGAGCCCGATTTTCGAAAAAAATTCATTTCCGGCCGAAAATGCCGGAAATATGCCGGAAAAACCGGTTTTTTGGCATTTTCTCGAGATTTCATCATTAGTTTTTTCTGATTTTTTGCACAAAGATGCGTATTAACAATGTCTAAAACATGGCCTAGTCCGATTTTTGAGAAAAATTCTATTCCGGCTGAAAATGCCGGAAATATCCCGGAAATCGCCGTTTTTGCAGATTTTCATCGGACTTTTTCCTTATATTTCGTTGTTTTTTCACACAAAAACATTATTGATAGCAATGCCCACCATCAAGCATGGTCTAATTGTCAATAAAAGTGATTTTTGAAGCCGGAACTTTCTAAAAATTGCCGGACCAGCCTATTTTCGCCGGAAAAACGGTATTTCTTGAATTCTCGAGCTGTACTTTATATTTTTTCATGAAATTTTGCACACTGATGCAAAATGGCAATACCTAAAATATGACAGAGCCTGATTTTCAATTAATGTACTTTTCCGGCCGAAAATGCCGGAAATATGCCGGAAAAACCGGTTTTTTGGCATTTTCTCAAGATTTCATCATTAGTTTTTTCTGATTTTTTGCACAAAGATGCGTATTAGCAATGCCCAAAACTTCGCTGAGTCCGATTTTTGAGAAAAAATCTTTACCGGTCGAAAATGCCGGAAATATACCGGAAATCGCCGTTTTTGCAGATTTTCATCAGACTTTTTTTTTTCCTTATATTTCGTTGTTTTTTCACACAAAAACATTATTAATAGCAATGTCCACGATCAAGCATGATTCAATTGTCGATAAATCTGATTTTTGAAGCCGGAACTTTCTAAAAATCGCCGGAACAGCCGATTTTCGCCGGAAAAACGGTATTTCTTGAATTTCTTGAGCTGTACTTTCTATTTTTTCATGAAATTTTGCACACTGATGCAAAATGTCAATACCTAAATTGTGACGAAGCCCGATTTTCGAAAAAAATTCATTTCCGGCCGAAAATGCCGGAAATATACCGGAAAAACTGTTTTTTTGGCATTTTCTCGAGATTTTATCATTAGTTTTTTCTGATTTTTTGCTCAAAGATGCGTATTAACAATGCCCAAAACATGGCCGAGACCGATTTTTGAGAAAATGGTCGAAAATACCTGAAATATGCCGGAAATCGCCGTTTTTCTAGATTTTCATTGGACTTTTTCCTTATAATTGGTTGTTTTTTCATTTAAATCCTGTTTTTTCATTGAAAAACATTATTAATAGCAATGCCCACCATCAAGCATGTTTCAATTTTCAATAAAATTGATTTTTGAAGCCAGAACTATTTTAAAAGTCGCTGGAACAACCCATTTCGCCGGAAAGACAGTATTTCTTGAATTTCTCGAGCTGTACTTTATATTTTTTATGAAATTTTGCACACTGACGCAATATGACAATACCTAAAATGTGACGGAGACCGATTTTCGAAAAACTTTTTTTTCCGGCCGAAAATGCCGGAAATATGCCGGAAAAACCGGTTTTTTGACATTTTCTCGAATTTTTATTTTTAGTTTTTTCTGATTTTTTGCAGAAAGATGCGTATTCGCAATGCTCAAAACATGGCCGAGTTCGATTTTTGAGAAAATTTCTTTTCCGGTTGAAAATTCCGGAAATCGCCGTTTTTGCAGATTTTCATTGGATTCTTTCCTTATATTTTCTATGTTTTTCACACAAAAACATTATTGATAACAATGCTCACCATCAAGCATGATTCAATTGTCAATAAAACTGATTTTTGCGACCAGAACTTTCTATTTATTTTTTTCCCTACAACCCTTTCCTCTCCCCCTACCATCAATCAATGATGAATTTCTTGCGTTATGCTTTCTGACTGATTTTTTTTCATTTTTCTCCTTGCATTGCTATCTAACTTTCATCATCAGGTAGGTCCATTCAGCATCTAGCTTGTTTACTTTTTTTTCAAAAGTTTTTTTCAATAGTGTTGATAGTTTCTCCCAATGGATATGCTTTCATTATATTTTTTTATTTTGTCCAGTTATGTCTTATGTGTTTCATTGTTTCAATTTTCATAGATTAGTTTTTTAACTAGGTAGGTCCATTAAAGTATCACTTGTTTTGTATGCGTTTATACAAAAACTGTTTGGTTATTACACGGACGAATTTACCAATAGCTGAAAATATTTGGGTGGTGTCAAGTAGTTTTATGATAATTTCTTAGTTCATCAGATTTGATTTTAGCGTCTTTTATGGAAGAACCCCAAAGTAAAAGCTAATTTTAAAATATTTTTGTTGCATTTTTCATTTTTCCCTTTGACTCCCACCCAAGTTAGTTTCTCCGAAAGTCAGTTCTTTTCGGCTGTTTTGTTTTGATTTTTCTCCCGTCGCTTACCCAGTCCCCTAAAAGTCAACGTGGTCATATTTCCATACTAAAGAAATATGAAATATCGCAAATATCTCCATGCTCTTGACCAATCAAAACGCTGACATTTTTTTGGTTCGGCAATAAGACGGTCTATTGCATTACTGATTACTACAGCATTCATTATGATACCCCCATACGTCAGTGGATGCAAGTAACTGAAGTAGAACAAGGGGAAAATTAGATATTACCTAAAAATAAGTTTTGTTCAAATTGGCATGTAACTAAATTAGCACGCGATAAGGCTGCGGATAGTGCACAACGTGCTATAAAATATAAGGTTTTTATTCTGTATAATTTCCACCCTGACTGGCTGAGGTAATTTATTATGCGGAGCTGAATCAATAGGTCGTTGCAACTTTTCATAAAATAGTACCATATAAAAGTATCAATTTTGCGCAAGAATTGAGTTTTGTGTTGAAAAAATCTGCATTTTTGAGAAAAATAGTCCCAAGAAGACAAAATTTGTCCTTTATATTCAGAAGCAGCCACCGAGGCAAAACACGAAAAAGCCGTTCCTTTTTGCCAGCCAGGAGAAAATTTCTATAAAATGAACATAATCAGGTTGTCCGGAACGGCTCCAAATTTCCAGCTGGAAAAGAAAAATATGCCCGGAAAATGGGACAAATTCCACGGGAACAGCTCTCAAAAAAAAAATTTCGACCTTTTCCTTAAAATAGCCGTTCACATTTGCCAGGAGCAGGTTTACAAATTTATAGGAACGGCTCTTTATTTCCAGCTGGAGATGAAAAAGGAAAATAAATGTAGCAAACGTCAGAGCAATATAGATATTTTATGGGAACGGCTCTCTATTTCCAGCTGGAAATAAAAATGCAAAAATAACTGTCCCAAAATTGCCTAGAGTGATTACAGTATTTAATGGGAACGGCACTGTATTTCCAGCTCGAAAAGAGGTGAAAATATAGCACTCTTGGCTCAGGCATTTGGCAGTCTTTCAAGTGACAATAGTTGCAGAGTATAACGCCATGAGAATCTATCACAAACGTATACTTATTCAAAGGTCGAAAATCAAGTAGAAAGTTCGCAAAAGGCCCTTCTGCGGAGAAAACACTACTTTAAAAGTCTATTTAAATTCTCCAAATTCGAATGTTCTGGATATTGGGAATTTTGAAGGCACTATTCGAACATTTTGATAGAATAGCAAAAGAGCCCACCGGGTGCACTTGATCAAGTGAGGAGACGGGTATGTGCGAGCCATAAGGATATCTTTTTTCACACCTCAAAAGTCTCTCGAATGGGGTGTAGATTTATAAGTTAGTCTCTGAAGAAGAGGTTCCAAAATCACGAAAATCGAGAGTTTCCCTCAGAAAGGGTCAAAATTCCCAGAAATTCCCAAAAGGGTTCCCAAAAAAAGAAAATTTTACCTCTCTAAGGGTCTATTTTCGGTTAGACTAATTAAGGTTTATCTTTTCCCTGTATTTTAACAAAATAATCATAGAATTAAATTAATCTAGGTAATAAGAGTACAATAAATTGAAAAATATCTAGGCGTTGAGAGTTTATGATGCATTACTTCCTTCATGAAATAGTCTGTGTTGAATTGTCAATCAGTCTTTAATACCCAAGTTAAAGTTTCAGTGAAAGCAGAATACATATTTTTTATAAGCATTGCACTTATAAGCATATCTAGGCTCAGATATGGGGAAAAATTAAGCATATGGCAAGCATTGCTTGAGCCTACAAAAAATATTTTTTTCCTGATTTTGGCTTTTTTGGCTGGAATTTCACGGATTTTCAGCATTTCCTAAATTTATGCTTTAGATCTGAGCATCCCCTCAAGCATTTTTCAGCCTTATCAAGCTTTCTACCTGAGCATCTATGAGCCTGTTTTCGGATTTTTGTATGCTTCAAAAAAAAATCATGTAATCTATAACTATTACAAGTTGGATTGTCTCTTTCGATCGTTTACCATAATTTGTTCTCCGCCAATCAATCGAAATAGCACGATACTCTTTCTCCGATGGTAGTCTTTTCAAAGTATTATCACGTTGTTATCATTTCAAATTTCGTTCAAGAACTTCAACGTATGGCAGCATATGTCCAGCATCCAGTTAACAGCTAAAATGGAAAGGGAATTGTTTCAATCATAATCCATGATTAAAAGCAGGCGTCATGATGGATAGTTTTAATTTTCTACCAAGAAGGCCACACGACACAGGATATCAATGGAATTGATCGTATCGGATGATATGGTATGATGCGATAGAAAGGAAATAACAAAAGCTCTCCAATACTGTATGCTTTCCTTAATGACACAAGTTAACCACTACAAAACTTTCGTTGTTTTCTGGTATCTCAAAACACATCTATATATTAATAGCGGTGCTTTGTGTGTCTGTGTGTCACCACTTTCGTTTTCGCTTTGTTTGTGTTTTAAAATTATGACTTTTAGTTTCTTGCTCCACAAATTTGTTTTATTGGATTCGCGCCATTTGCAAAAGATCGGATAGAGCTTGGTTTAGACTTTATTAAGCCTTTGTTTTGAAATTTAAGGCCCATCTACAATTAGTAATTTTAACTTCTGCCCAGACTTGCCTTTTTCTCTCTTCTTTTGTTTTAAATGTTTTCGAATGTATTTAACGATCGTATTTATTAATGACATTCGAATTCTTTTCAAAACAAAACAATTTCATTTCTCATAGAAAAGAATATTTCAAAAGTAAATCAAAACATAAAAAGGTTTGTGGACAACAACAGCATTCAAAGGGCGATATAAAGCATAAGAAAAAATTAGTTCACTTCTTTTTTCTTATAAAAATATTCAAGCCGTCGTTACCATTGAGTTTAAAGCCCGAAGAGCTAAAGTTCAATCTCTAACCTTTCTCAGCACTCAGGCAAGAAAAAGTGAAGCCTTAAAAAATGCGCCGCATTTTTGACGACAGATTGAATCTAGCAATTCCTTTGTTTACGATTGATATTTTTTTCGAAATTTAGAGGTAAATTTTAGTATTAATCTGTCATTTGTGTAAAAACCAGGCGAGCCGCTCAAGGCTGCGCAACTTTGGTAGGATTTGTTGGCTTCAAATCCTACCAAGGAGATTGACTTCTAAACTTTGGGGCTTATACTTCATTGGTCGTTACTGCTAAAAAGTGTGTACGTCATTTTTTATGTTTGAATTCGAAAAGTTTTGACAAGAGTTTAAAAAAGCAACTTAGAATTTTATATTTTTTCGATCTGATAAAAACAAAAAGTTGCACTATTCTTTTTGACCTTCCCGCTTTTTCCTGAAAAATTGTCATTTAAACTGGACGGCATATTTAAAGCGAGCGAAGCGAGAAAAATAACTACCTGTAGAGTCGTTTCAAACGACACTGGTACAGTAAACGATGCTCTTTCTGATAACTTTTGACTTAAACAAAAAATTATGTCTCGGGAGGGGGGCAGTAAACGATCCAAATATGGTTAAAAGATAAGACACCCGGGGAAGGTTAGAGTTAAACGTTGTACAGATTACTTTTTTTCATTTGATCGCTTTTTTAAGCCAGCTTCAACATCCAAAGGACTTTTAGTGCGTTCAGCTACAGCTTAACCGGCGTGCGACGCCGGGTACCGGCTAGTTTCTTTTATTTTCTCAACCATTAATACAAGTTTGAAAAAAAAAACCAATTTTTTTTATCATCATCCGGTCTAAAGGTTCCTTTCTGTAAAGATTCTTACATCTATTACATAATCTGCGTGCTTTTCGCGCGCTTACAGTTTCACGATAATCGGAATGAGCCGTCGGGCGGATGAGGCGGAATAGATTATATCGACTTTGTTTTCTATTGTTATTTTATATTTTACGGGGAGATCGAGATTAGCTCGACCCTTCCCTCACTGAACACTGTAGATATCAGATGTCTTAGATTTTATATCATGTAAAGAATCATAAACTACTATATCAATCGCTTCACTTTAATCCAACCCAACAATTTGTACATGGTCCACCGAACAAAACATCACTAATATGATAAGTATTTTCTAAATTACAGTCCTCACTCCTTTTTTACAGCAGTTCAAGGGGGATACTTTGTATTTACGCTGTTTTTCAGCAAGGCATTTTATTGTTTCCCTTTTTATTTATGACATCCATCTATGGATAATCATTTGGGAGGGTGCATTCCATCTATTTTTGTTCTTGATAGTTTATTAAACCTATTTGCTCAAGAAACCCCCAAAATTGTTGCAAAATGTTTCCTTCTATCGGTGTTTGTTCTGTCTGGCTCAGTTGATTGTAGTGAGAGTCGCTCGACACCTCTTTGTGAGTATCTTCGGGTCACTGGTTTTGAAATTAGACTCTGAAATATTTCAAAACATTCAAATAATTTGTCTGAAGGTCTTTCTCTTTCACAAAACATTTTTCCCTCTCTCTTATCAACAAAATTCTCTCAAGGATTTCTAAAATAATTTTCAGAGATTCTTTAACAAAAGGATATTGTGATTGATTTTCTTCTCTTTTCCTTTGTTTAAAAGAAGTGAAAATTGTGAACCACCTTTCTCCTTTTGATCTCTCAATTTATTTAATTGGATCAATTTACTGTGAGTGTTCTAAATGAATCTGAATTTTCCTACAACTTTGTGTTTTTTCTGTCTCGTGGAGACGTCTTTTGGATTGTCGTGAAGACAAGGTCATAAAATTCAATTCTTTTTTGTCTCGTGGAGACGTCTCTGGATTGTCGTGAAGACAAGGCCATAAAATTCATTTCTCTTTTTGTCTCGTGGAGACCTCATTTGGATTGTCGTGTGGACAAGGCCATAACATTTCATTCTTCCCTTTTTTGTCTCGTGGAGACGTCTTTTGGATTGTCGTGTAGACAAAGCCATAAAATTCATTTCTCTTTTTGTCTCGTGGAGACGTCTTTGGATTGTCGTGTGGACAAGGCCAAAAAACTTCATTTTTTCACATTTTTGTTGTGTGAACATACCATAACTGTCTTATCTATTCAAATATTGTATCATGTCTGAAACTGAAGATGACAAGACATTGAGACTCGCTCGTCGAAAACGAAATGGTAAGAAATCGACTTGTCATCACTACATCGATGACATCGAGAAACATCTTTCGCAGCTAGATCAACTTGAAGAGTCAAAACAAGTGACAGTCCTTGGAGCTCTGAAAACCTTAAGGGATTCTCTCGTCGATTTGAAGTCTGAATTCTTAGCATTGGATATGGAATATCTAAACCTTCTTGAAAGTGACGATGATTACGACCATGCGTACGGAGAGTCTTCCCAACTGCAAGCAAAAATCGACGTTACCACGGGTTCTGTCACCAATCTGTTAGATTCGTTGAAATCAAAAGCTTCCAACACCTCTATCTCATCTCATGAACACAAGGTTCCAATTTCTGTGAAGTTGCCAAAACTTGAAATTAAAAAGTTTAGTGGAAATCCAAGTCAGTGGAGATCTTTTTGGGATTCTTTCCAAGCTGCTGTAGGGAAACATTCGTACATCGAAGACGTCCAAAAGTTCAATTTTTTGAAGGGCCTCTTAGAAGGAAGAGCTGCCATGGCTATCTCTGGGTTAGAACTTTCTGATAAGAACTACAAGGAAGCTGTGTCTCTTTTGTCAGATCGTTTCGGAAGCAAACAAGTCGTGATCACCCATCATATGGACACGCTTTTGCAGATTCTGCCAGTTAAAGCAGGTACTGATGTCAAACAACTCCGTGCAGTTTATGACAAGATCGAAATCAACGTCAGAGGATTACAATCACTTGGGATAAAACCTGATCAGTATGGCTGCTTACTCGTCCCTGTCATTATGAGCAAGGTTCCTGAAGACATTCGTTTGATCATTTTAAGGCAATTTTCTTCAGAAAATTGGACATTCGAAGTCCTCTTAAAATGCTTCAAACAAGAGCTAGAGGCACGTGAGAAATGCGAAGCAGTCTCCAAATCCTCAAAGTCAAAGGAACCCCCAGCAGACAAGGGTAGTGGTAAAGGCAACAAGGGTAGTGAAGGTAGTCAAAATGGTGGTGGAGGTGGCAGCTCCCGAAATTTGCTTAATCCCACCGGAAGACAAGACAACAAGATCAGGTGTTCATATTGTCGAGGTGAACATAGCTCTGCAAAATGTGATATCGTTCAAGACGTAAATACCCGATGGAAATATGTGAAACGCAATCACCTCTGTTTCAACTGTCTAGCAAAGAACCATGGCTTGAAAGAATGTACGAAAAGGAGTTGCAGAAATTGTGAGGAGAAACATCATGAAAGTCTGTGTCAGGGAACGCCTTCGACTGGGCTGATTGCAAGGGCAAAAAAGTTGACACTCTTACAGACAGCGAAAGTAAAGGTCTACCACCCTAACGACAACAACCAAGTAAGTAAAGTACGTATTGTATTCGACATGGGATCAAATGACAGCTATATCACCAAAAGTATCAAGGACAAATTGAAACTACCCAGTCTTGGAAAACACAAGATGGTCATCTCAGGTTTTGGTGGGTCGTCTAAAGGCTCGAAGGAGTATGACATGACTGCTTTAAATTTAAAGAGTCGTTTTGGTGGTGGTTCTTTTCCTCTCTCTGCTTTAGTTGTTCCGACGATAACATCTTCTCCCTTAAATCCTTCTGTAGAATTTCAACATCATGAACATTTAGCTTCTCTCGATCTTGCAGATGACTTCACTACACCACAAGAGGAGATTTGTGTGTTGATAGGGGTTGATCAGTACCATCGCTTTGTTAGTGGAGAAACCGTACGTCGTTCTTCTGGACCCGTTGCAACTAAATCTGTGTTTGGATGGTTAGTTAGTGGTCCAATAGAGGGTACATCCTCCTCCTTCTCTAACTCCCTTCTTCTCTCTTCCCAAACTCCTTCTATTGACGAACGTCTTTCTCGCTTCTGGGACCTTGAATCAATGGGTATTGTTGATGAGTCGATTGAAGATGAGGTAATGACGAAAGAATTCAAAGACTCCATTGTCCATAACGGAGAGAGATACGAGGTTCCTCTTCCACGAAAGGATGTACATCCTGATCTCCAGGATAACTTTTCTGTTGCCAAACAACGTCTTTTTGGACTGAAGAAGAAATTCAATCATAACCCTGACCTCAAAGCACAATACAACCAATATTTTGAAGATCAGCTTGAACAAAATATCATCGAAAAAGTTGACACAAAAGACCATGGAAAGCAAGGCTGGACACATTATCTTCCACATCATTGTGTCATTCGTGAGGAACGAGAAACAACAAAAATGAGAATTGTGTTTGATGCCTCCTGTCAATCGAATGACAATCCTTCTCTAAATCAGTGTTTAGAAACTGGTCCATCTTTAAATCCTGAGCTTTTTGATATTCTTTTACGTTTCCGTCTTTTTCCAATCGCACTTGTTAGTGATATTGAGAAGGCTTTCCATATGATCAGTGTTCGACCCGAAGATCGTGACGTTCTGAGGTTTGTTTGGTTTGACCCAAAGGATAACAACAAACTTGTCACTTACCGTCAAAAAAGAGTTTTAATGGGATTGAATGCAAGCCCCTTTATTCTAACTGCTACTGTTCAAAATCACCTAGAGAAACAGAAAGGAAATAACTCGAAATATCGGTCCCTCGTTGAGGGTATCACAAACTCCTTGTATGTTGATGATCTATGCACCGGTGAGTTTGACGAAGAGACTGCATTTCAATTCTTTAAAGACTCGAAGAAACTCATGGAGGAAGGCCAGTTCAACCTTCGTAAATGGAAAACGAGCTCATCTGCAGTGTCAGAGAAGATGGTGAAGGAGGGTGAAACATTGGGTAGTGATGACTGCAAGGTTCTCGGTATTCCTTGGAATCCAAGATCTGACGTTTTCTTCTTTTCTTTACATGAATTTGCTTCGAAATTTCTTGATATGGTTGTGACCAAGAGAAGTGTTGTTTCGGTAGTGGCTCAACTCTTTGACCCTCTCGGTCTTCTTTCACCTGTTTTTATAACAGCCAAAGTTCTTCTCCAGAAAATTCACAAGTCCAGCTCCGACTGGGATAAGGTTGTTGAGAAAGATCTCCAAGATGAGTGGAAAGACTGGCTAAATCTTTTGATTGAAATTGGCTCTGTCAAGATTCAACGCTTCTATTTCTTTGGGCTTGATTCCTTCAGTAGAGAATCTCTCATAGAGCT
Organism: Clytia hemisphaerica; assembly: GCF_902728285.1. NCBI lineage: Eukaryota > Metazoa > Cnidaria > Hydrozoa > Leptothecata > Clytiidae > Clytia > Clytia hemisphaerica. Next base: position 2,184,708 of record NW_027103595.1, on the reverse strand, counting down.
CCATGGTTTCAGTGATGCCAGTGCTGTGGCTTATGGAGCTGTCGTTTATGTTGTCGAAAAATCTTCTAGAAGAGCAGTCACAGTCACAAGCAAGACAAGAGTCTCTCCTCTAAAAGAAACCTCAATCCCTCGTCTTGAGCTCCTTGGTGCTTACATTCTTAGCGTTCTCATTCAGAGAGTTAAACAGGCAATGTCAAACATGATTAAGATCGATGGTATCCACTGCTGGACAGACTCGATGGTGGTACTCTATTGGTTGGACAGTGGTAAGGAGTTGAAACAGTTTGTTCGCAACAGGGTGAAGAAAATCAAGAAACATACACAGGAAGGAATTTGGAGACATTGTCCAGGCAAAGAAAATCCATCAGACATGACAAGTCGAGGTGTGTCATCAAAGGAAGAGTTCGAAGAAGGTCTGTGGTTTCGAGGTCCAGAATGGCTTTCTAAAGATCCAGAACACTGGCCTAAGCAGAAACTTGAGGTGGATATGTCGGTGAAAGAGAAAGCAATGAAGGAAGTAAAAGTAAGTAAGGTATTGCTGTCGAGAGTAACCACTGTCCAACTGATAGAATTTCAACGTTTCAGTGAATTCAAGTCACTTATTCGGTCAGTCGCTTGGGCTATTCGCTTTTGCCACAACTTTCAGGTTTACCACGGTTCTCGCTTTTCTCTGGGACAATTAAGAAAAGGTCCACTCACTGTCGATGAATTGAAAAAGGCTGAACTTGACGTTCTACATCAAGTTCAAAATCAACTCTCTGACGACCGTTTGAAGGAGCTGGAATGTTCTCTTAGTGTCAAGTTAAATGTAGATGGTCTTTTGGAAACTGTAGGTAGACTCGAAGAAGCTTCATCTTGCAACCGCATCCTCATCCCACGTGACAGTCATGTCTCAGCGTTGATCATTCTGCAGGCTCATCAAAAGGTCAAACATTCAGGTGTCGCAGCAACTCTAGCTGAAGTCAGATCTAGATTTTGGATTCCACAAGGTCGTCAATTCGTGAAGAAAATCTTGAAAAATTGCATCGTCTGCAAGAAACTCAACTCAAAGTCGTTTTCAACCATTGAAGGGTTGCTTCCTGAGTTTCGAATTGATAAAAATGTCACTGGTTTTGAACACGTCGGCTTAGATTATCTTGGTCCACTGTATGTTGTTGAGAAATCATCTTCCACTTCTGTAGAAAAGAAAGTCTGGGTCGCTCTCTTCACGTGTGCAACTACTCGTGCAGTCCATCTTGAGCTTGTGAATGATATGACGACTGACTGCTTTCTCAACTCTTTTCGGAGGTTCTGTGCTCGACGAGGTATTCCTTCTTTCATTGTATCAGACAATGTCAAAACGTTCAAGGCAGCTGATAAATACCTCTTAAAGTTGTCGAAGGAATCCGAGGTCCTTGACTATTTTTCATCTTTGAAGATCACCTGGCACTTCATTCTCGAAAAATCTCCTTGGTGGGGAGGCTTTTGGGAGAGGATGGTCAAGTTGACAAAATCATCTTTGAAGAAAACTTTGGGTAAAGTGAATGTCTCTTTTGAAGGGTTGCACACCATTTTGACTGAAATTGAAGCCGTGTTGAACTGTAGACCGTTGACGTATGTTGGTGCCGATGATGAGATCGAATGCCTGACACCATCACATTTGATTTGTGGGAAAAGAATCATCAGCCTCCCAACCGGACAAGTCGTGAAAACGTTGGAAGAAAGCTATCAACACGTCAAAAAATGTTTTGAAGATGCGCGGGAAAGATGGTACCGAGAATACCTCACAGAGTTGAGGGTACATCACAAGAAAGTCAAGAAATTCGAAACCCCAAAAGTTGGGTCTTTAGTTTTGGTTAAGGATGAAAACAAAAAGAGACAACTATGGAATGTGGGTAAGATTGAAAATTTAATTTTTGGAAGGAAAAATGTTGTTCGAGGAGCCTTGATTAGTTTTGGCATTGAAGGCAAACATAAGGTCAAACGTCCTCTTGAACTGCTGTACCCCCTAGAGGTCCATGGGTGGGATTCTTTTCATTTTTCAGGACAAGAAACATCAACAGGATTACCAAATGAAATGCAACAATCTAAGAATCATGTCAGTGTAGAGAAGGAATCCCAGCCAATTATACCGGCTGTTGTTCAAAATTTAGTTTTTTCTCCTAAACATCACACATCTATCTCTTCTAAACCATCGATTGTTGCCTCTTTTGAACCTTCAATTGTTGCCACTTCTGGTCCATCAGTTCCTGTCGTCTCTGGTCTATCAGTTCCTGTCGTCTCTAGTCCGTCAGTTCCTGCCGTCTCTGGTCTATCAGTTCCTATCGTCTCTGGTCCGTCAGTTCCTGTAGTCTCTGGTCTATCAGTTCCTGTCGTCTCTGGTCCGTCAGTTCCTGCCGTCTCTGGTTCGTCAGTTCCTGCCGTCTTTGGTCTATCAGTTCCTGTCGTCTCTGGTCCGTCAGTTCCTGCCGTCTCTGGTTCGTCAGTTCCTGCCGTCTCTGGTCTATCAGTTCCTGTCGTCTCTAGTCTATCAGTTCCTGTCGTCTCTGGTCCGTCAGTTCCTGCCGTCTCTGGTTCGTCAGTTCCTGCCGTCTCTGGTCTATCAGTTCCTGTCGTCTCTGGTCCGTCAGTTCCTGTCGTCTCTGGTCCGTCAGCTCCTGTCGTCTCTGGTCCGTCAGTTCCTGTCGTCTCTGGTCCGTCAGTTCCTGCCGTCTCTGGTCCGTCAGTTCCCGTCGTCTCTGGTCCGTCAGTTCCTGTCGTCTCTGATCCGCTCATTCCTGTCGCTTCTGGTTTATCAGATTGTTATCAATATAATCAAGATGAATTGATTGCACTTCCACGCACTCCAAAAAGAGATTTACGAACAATTTCTACTGGTCCATCGACATGTAAACCAGTACATACAACAAGAAAAACGTCCAATGAACAACAATTGTCAAACAGTAAAACAAAATTGAATCCATTAGCAAAGACTTATAACTTGAGATCGTTGCGATCCAAAACTTCTTCTTCGGGAGTGTAAAGATTCTTACATCTATTACATAATCTGCGTGCTTTTCGCGCGCTTACAGTTTCACGATAATCGGAATGAGCCGTCGGGCGGATGAGGCGGAATAGATTATATCGACTTTGTTTTCTATTGTTATTTTATATTTTACGGGGAGATCGAGATTAGCTCGACCCTTCCCTCACTGAACACTGTAGATATCAGATGTCTTAGATTTTATATCATGTAAAGAATCATAAACTACTATATCAATCGCTTCACTTTAATCCAACCCAACAATTTGTACACTTTCCAATGTCTGTAAACCAAAAAATTACCTTCCAAACCAGAAAATGGAAACATCTTTTGCCCCTCCCTTTGACACGTTTAGCCCATTATTCTTAAATTTTGCCAAAAATATGCATACTTTTTAGAAAGTGATTCACCTCTTTGTAAGTTAACCAATAATGCACGATTTTTCAACTGCTAAGTAATAAATTTGCTGCAAATGGTATGAGCTTTGTCAGAACTTTTTTTCCATGCTCTCCTTCTTTCTCCTTTTCAGAATCTCCCTGAAATGAAACATTTGCCACCCCCTTTTGAGACCCCCAGCAGAATGTAATATTCCATTGAAACCCAAGAAACAATAATTTTACCATTTCTCCAAGTTGGACATCTTTTGAATGCTGATTATCCATCAAAATAAATCACTTGATCACTAGAGTGAAAAAAAAAATTAATCAGATTACAAATATTTGATTCAAACTTTTTCTTCAATTTGAAAATATTGTATCAACAAAACGTAGATAAAAAGGCTATAGTAGTTCATTCAAAGGAACACAAATTCACTAGAATGTAACAAATCACAATTAAAAGTAGGCAAGACAATCAAATTAAAAACAAACTAGTAAGCAGAAGCAGTTAATATAAGTCATATTTTTCACTTTCTCATTTACCATACCTTAAGGGAAGAAATTTTCGCGAGAAGAAATTTTCGCGGAATTTAATTTCGCGAATCAGAGTTTCAAAATGGCAAATTTCGCGGAATTTAATTTCGCGAATGAGCCAGTTCTAAAAGTTTCACGGAATTTAATTTCGCGATTGAGAAGAATTTATCAACTTAGATTAACTTTTAAGCATCATGGAGTTGTTTATATTTGTTTATATTTGATAAAAAATACACGTTATAACGCTTAAAAATCAATTGTGTCCATCTTTTTTTTGGTAATACCTAGTCAAAAACAACAAAATAAAAGAAGAAGAAAAAAAATCGAATTTCGCGGAATTTAATTTCGCGATTTAACAATTTTGGTGTGTTTCGCGGAATTTAATTTCGCGAATTATGCCCAAATTCGCGAAATTAAATTCCGCGAAAATTTCTTCCGCGAAAATTTCTTCCCTTAAGGTAAGTGCAAGAAGAATTTTCAACTAATATTCCATGTCCTCTCACATATTGAAAGCACGGCTCCTCTGATTGTCTAAGTAAGAAATTAAATAAGTTAAATAGAGGAAATTCAATTTCAAAGTATGACAATCTGACAAGTCGGATAACAGTGATAGGAATAGTGCCTCATATTTGGTTATCAATTATTTGAATAGTTTTCTTTTAGCAAATGATTTCTTTTTAAAACTCAATTATTAATTTCAGTCCATCTTAAATTTGGCATTACAAAGAATGCTGCAAAAGCAGTTATCTTATGTGGTAATTTGTTAAAACTAATAATAGAACGTGTAGATTGAGAGCATTTCCAGGACCTCATGAGTAAACAAAAAAATCAAAACAAAAACAACAAGAACTTGAATCATCTTTCCGGTCTGTCTAAAGGTTTGAATTATAACTGTTTGGTTCAAGACTGAAAAGGTTCAGATTTACATCTCCTCAAAAACACCCATAGAAATTTCCTTAAATTTTTTTGTTCAGTCCCCTGAAGCCTTGAATGACAAGGTTATTGTTAAAAAGGTTTGACAATATCATTATCAAGGGAAAATAATTCAATAGAACTGGTTGAGAAATACTATTTTCAAGTATTATCATAGAACAGATATTTCTGGGAATCCCCCTGTTAAATGGTAACCCTCTTTAGGAAATTGAAAATAAAAGACTCCCCTTAAAGTCTTTGGAAGTCTCCAGGCTTCTGCTCATCCTTTAACGAAAAAGTTTCTTATAGAGGCTGCTTAATAGTCAGCAAATCCTCTTTCCCACAAAATGTTGCCATTCGCTTGTGTTTCCAAGCTTGCTTTGGCTTTTGGAGGATTTTATTTTGTGTTTAGAGCTTTTTAAAGATAAATTTATGTTCTGTTGTATTTATGGTATCTATAAAGAAAAACTTGGGTCGCAGTTGTTTGAATTAACGATTCACACACACCTAAAATTCTTGAGGAGTGCGATCAAACACAGGCCATAAATTTGGATTTTACTACTAAAGTTATTCATAGCACTCCTCATCACATGCCTAAAGTACTTTTTAGGAGTGCAATTTTGGAATTATTCTGGAATTTTGAAATGACAAAGCCTGAGAAACTATAAACCTATTGGTTAAAACAAAAACTACCCCAGGTTTCACCCAAAAAATCCAAACATCTTTGAAGTTACAGACAGACAGACAGACAGATGAAGAGAAAAACAAAGACAAACATTCTCAAATTATTTCTCATCTAAAGTTATCTAACTTCATGTCTTTGGTATATAAATAAACTGTAGCTTGGTATTGATTTGGTTACAATCTTTTTTGCTTATTTATGCCTTAGCATAAATCATCTCAAAGGGAAAGTATTGTAGTTCGCAAACGCCTTGGAAGAAGGAGCGCGTCGCTGCATATCAATCCCGAGAGACAATTTTGTTTTTGAAAAACTCACAAGATACAGGCAAGTCGCAAACAACTCTGGAATCCCTAATTTCTAATAAAAATGGAAAAAATATTCCTGACTTATAATTTAAAAATATATAAATTGTTAAGAAAATTTGAAAAAACATAAGGAAAAAATAAGCTAGTTCGAGGGGCGCGTCGTCACCATGTATCTTGTCTCCCAGCCCAAATTTTTTAGGATATGAAATATATCGATCATTGAGTGTACAATAAACCAAGTCACGAAGCACTATGTACTCATACTATAAAATATTAGTTTTTGTATCTCAACTTTCTTGCCTATGTCTGCCTGATCATAAAAATATCTGACAAATGAAAATTTAATCGGAAGTTTAGGTATCTGTCCAAGAATTAAAGGAAAGTTTTGATAATAAATAGAAACAACAAATGAAGTCAAACATTTTAATAAACTTTAATCAATTTCTTATGTTATTTTCTTATTTCTTTGTGTATTATTTAAAGAGTTAAACCATTCAAATGAGACAGAAATCCAGACAGTAGGAAGAATATTCCTATGGCTAGTAAAACTTGCAAGCAAAGCCAAATTTTGAAGATGAATCTCTCCCTGTCACCTGTAGTACACATGGCTGCTTCTGTTTCAAAAGTATTTACCTATATAGCTATAAGCAAAAAGCTCGTACCCATGTCTTTTTTTAGCTGTTAAAACATAATAATTTAAGTTAAATTGTTTATAGGAGATCATCTCCTCCTCTACAAAATATAGGGAGCCACATGCTATATCCATAACATGTGTATCAAATCAAATCAGAAAGGAAATCATTTTGGTAATTGCAAGATAACTATCTTATAATCATTGGCACACTTCAACCGAGCTAACCAGGTCCAGAAAAAAGATAATACTATCAGACCTGCCGCCACATGCTCCAAGTTTTTAGTACCTCTGCTGACAGAAGTTCATGGTTAGTTCAGAACAAATCAAATCAAATGGTCTCATACATAATTGCAGTTAAAAAGTTCCCGATTTTCAAATATTTCTGCAACAATGATAAAAAAGAAATCTGCCGGAGAAGGTTGAACGAATTTACATAATTTTGTCACATATCCAATCAAAGAAAGAAAAAAGTAAGGCCATTGTGTTGTTGCTTACATAATTGTAAATTTTCAAAAACATCCCCAGATATTCACACAAGGAACAAGTGAGCAAAATTTAAGCCAAATCTGACCATTTTTGAAGTCTCCAATCTGTCCAAAAGTTTTATTGAGGTGACATACTGACTGACTAACAGACGTACATTCTCAGATTCTAGCTCAATTGAAGTTGAGAACCAGTGGAAAAACAGATTGGATATCATAATCAAGTAAAAAGTAAACAAAACATACCCAATATATTCAATTTGATCCGTATCAGATTCTTCTTCATCACTTGAACTTTCCGATTCTGTTTCAGTATCTGTGTATGTATCAATATCCTTGTCATATTCATTATCAGTCACTTATTTGTCCACCATCAAGGATGCTACATTTAGTGCAGATTTTTCTTCATCACTTGATGCTGATTCCCTCTGTCTGTCTGAATAAATTTCCTTGACACGTTCATTGCCATTTCTGTAAAAACCCACTCATTTTTCCTTCATCGTGTATTGACAAGTTTAATGCTGTCAATGTTCTTTCACTCTCAGTCAATGTTCTTTCACTATCAGCAGTTCTAAAAAATGTTTAAAAATGTCAGTCTTAAAATTAAGGCAATGGATTCTTGACCAGTTGGGGGCCGGTTCTTGACCAGGTCGGGTGGATAGTTGACCAGTTGGGGGGCTGGTTCTTGACCAGGTCGGGTGGATTCTTGACAGTTGGGGGGGGCGGTTCTTGACCAGGTCGGGTGGATTCTTGACTAGTTTGAGGGTAGGTCCTTGACCAGGTCGGGTGGATTCTTGACTAGTTTGGGGGTAGGTCCTTGACCGGGTCGCGGGTAAATTCTTGACCAGAAAGTCAGATTCTTGACCAGCTGAGGGGTGGGTTCTTGACCAGGTTTTTTGTAAGATTTTACGAAATCGGGTCAGTAAAATAAGTCCCGGGTGGATTCTTGACCAGTTTCAAAAACTAGTGAAGAATCCAACCAGCGACCAGTCCAACCGCACCTGATCCGAAAAAACTAATGAAGCAATTTTACACTTTTCGTCCCAAATTTGTCCAAACATTGTTTTTTCGAAAATCGGGCTCCGTCACTTTTTTATCACTGTGCAAAAAATCAGAAAAAACTAGCCACTCCCGAGAGAAGCCGGTAACAGACGAACGAACGAACGAACATCCGTTAATTTAAAGGACCGGAGGGAACTTGGAAACCTTGGTAGGTCCAAAAAGGAGTTTCTTTTCATTTTTTCTTCTTCATTTTTTTCATCTTCATTTTCTCATTTTTTTAGAATAACTTTTCTGTGAAAATTTTAGTGCTCCGAATTATCTTTTTAACAGTATATGATTTGTTAGATTTGAAGTATTGTTTGGAAAACGAAAAGCAAAACAAACATAAGTGCACACTTAAAACGAATTGACTTGAATACCTTATTGCGGTGGTAACGTTTTTGACATATCGAACATCGAAATTCTGCATCTTTTTCATCCAATCTTTTGCTAAGATATCAAAGAGGAGAAAAATTTAGAATTCATTTTAATTTCACTGCCGAACTTACTACTAGACTAGCTCAACTTGCATCACTCCTATGCCCTAATGTAAGATCAATAAAGAAAGTTTTGGCGTCCAGGCTTCGAAAATAAAAAGATTTTGAAAAAATAAATAAGACTAGTATCAATACACGTTTTTTTATAAGAACATCCAAAAATTTGGAAGCCTTTGGATATTCTTAAATTTTTATATTTTAAGCCTAAAAATATTCTTATTTTCACCATTCTGTGAGTATTTTTGCCCATTTTTATACGAGTCCGCAAAAAACTTAAAATATTCTTAGCTTGTTCTTAATATTTTGGCCATCGAAGCCTTTTGTTCTTATATAGTTTGTTCTAAAAAAAAACGTGTAATGAATAGAGCTGATATGTACCTGTGTAACCTTTACCGAATTAAAAAACAAACCTTTTGACTTTTTCAATTTCCTTATTTTCGTAGTACAATAAACACTCTGAACACATTAGATGTTCACATGGCAATTCTTTAGCTTTTCGAATTATACAGAGACAGATTGGACATTCAAACAACTTCTTATCAACAACACCAGCAATTCCATTTTGAAATCCAGTTAGTATTTTTGAATTCATTTTTATTAATATTTTCTATATTTTCTCTGAAAATGAATAGAATATCATTTTTTTACTGTATTTTGACTGTATTATTAACATGTAGAGCTTTATCTTTCCATGAATTTACCTAATATCGTTCTACTAATAAGCTAATTTGACGTCCCGATCACTTCATAGGAAATCTTCTTCGCTTTTCGACATACTTTTTACTGAAACGGAGGATGTTAATAGATGTCTTTAAATCCTTGCATAGTTTCTAACCCCCCCTACATTTAGGGCGATTTTGGTGGAAGGTTTGAATTTCCTAAGAAGAGGAGTCTTGATCCCTTCTAGAAACTATATCTTGTTGTACTTTAATCGTAGAAATTTTAGCGAGACTAATTTTAGCGTTTTAGCGAGTTTTCCCTATTTTCGCTAAAATTAATCTCGCTAAAACACGCCAAATCGACAGATCGCTAAAATTTATCCGCGCTAAATTTTTCCAAAACGCAATTCGCTAAAGTAAATCCATTTTTTTTCTTTTTTTTTTTAAGATTTTTGCGAAAACTAATAAAGATATTTATTTTTGTCGGTCCCTAAAGTTCTGGAAGAAAATGTAGGCTTAAAAACACACGCTTATCTCGAACCTCCGTTATATCTCGAACTTTCACCAAAATACATCTCAAAAAGTTATTTGGAAATGGCGATTCGCTAAAATTAATCCACGCGAAATTTTCTCAGACAAGTATTCGCTAAAATTTATCCACGCGAAATTTTTTGAAATCGTGATTCGCTAAAATAAATCCAAAAAAATCAAGATTTTCCTGACTCGCTAATATACGCTAAAATTACTCTCGCTAAAATTTCTACGATTAAAGTAACCTTCTTTTGACTAAATTTATACAGTTTTATACTTTTTTATACTGTTTTATACAACATAAATACTTCATACTGTAGAGTATGGAACAAAATAATGATACTTTCCCTACAATGGTACACACAAATACAACAAGTGATACTTTTATGGACCTACCTGGTTATGTATTTAACACATATATAATTGATATCTACGTGAGCGTGACCATTAAAAAATCCTTCAGAACACAAATAGTGACGATCTATTAAAATTAGTCGTTTGTTTCTTATAAAAAAAAACGTTTAGAAACCAAAATTTCATGCCCTTGAAATATTCTTTCATATTCAAGACTTCGTGAGCAAGAAATACATATATCTCATCAAAAAATTGAGTAATTTGGCTAAGAACATTGATGTATCCTTATTAATAGCGATTCTTATAGATAAACATGCGTTTTTGAGCTAAAAAATTCTTTTTTTACAAAAATCTGCTTGAGCCATCTTTTACCTACTTTCATGCAAAAATTCAGAAAAAAACAATGATCCAATATTTCACAAAGTCCAAAAACCCTTTTTAGCCGTTTTTTGGCCCAAATTTGCCCAAAAACATTTTTTTTCAAATATCAGGGTCCGTCACATTCGAGGGTTTATAATTATGCATCTTTGTGCAAAAATCATAAAGAATGAAAGAGCCAACCTCGAGAAAAGCTAATACCTAAGTAATTGATAATGCGCTTATAAAAAAATATCGAATTTAGCCAGTTTTTCTATAAAGACACGCCAAGCAACCAAAATTTCGTGTCTAAACACACATATTCAGCCCTCAGGAGCAAAAAAAACATCTATCTCATAAAAAAATTGAGTAATTTGACTAAGAACATTGATGTATGCTTATTAATAGTGATTCTTATAGATAAACATGCGCTTTTTGAGCCAACAAAATGTTTTTGCAAAGATCTGCTTGAACCATCTCTTACCTATGATGGTACCCTACTTTCATGCAAAAAATTGGAAAAAATTAATGATCGAATTTCTCATTAAGTCCAAAAAACCCGTTTTTTAGCCGTTTTTTGGCTCAAATTTGACCAAAATTGTTTTTTCCGAAAATCGGGCTCCGACACATTCAAGGGTCGCGCGGCTGAGGTCGAAAAAAGTGGCTAGAAAATGATTTTCGTGATACACCTCTTGGAACTAACTTTTTTTGGTGGAAACTCGCGAATTAGTATATGTAGATTCCAAAATCAAAAAGTTTCCACGATATTATCGTGCAAGTAACGACTAATTGGCGATTTTTTGCGTTTCCAGGCAAAATTGCAAGGCCTGGAAATTCATGATTTTTGGGGGGTCTTCAAATTTAAAAAAATCCTATATCACATGATAGAGCTCTTCAAACTGAGCAAAAAAGTGTATTACACCAAAGTCCCAACTTTTCTAGATCAAAAGTTATGGGCCTATTTGTGGTCAAAAAGGTGTTTAATTTTGCATAAATTAATGTAGATTGTGGGGAAATTCCCTGTTTTCCATCAGTTTTTGACCACAAATAGGCCAATAAATTTTGATCAAGAGAAGTTGGGACTTTGGTGTCATACACTTTTTTGCTCAGTTTGAAGAGCTCTATCATGTGATATAGTTTTTTTTTTATTTGAGGACCCCCCAAAAATAATGAATTTCCAGGCCTTGCAATTGTGCCTGGAAACGCAAAAAATCGCCAAATACTCGTTACTTGCACGATAATATCGTGGAAACTTTTTTGATTTGTAATCTACACATACTGATTCGTGAGTATCCGTTGTTTTTTTTGGAATCTAAAAGATGTATCACGAAATGAAACGTTTTTCGACCTCAGCCGCGCGAAGCCAAGCAACCAAAATTGCATGTTTAAACACACATATTTTTCAAAAGTAAGCCCTCGTGAGCAAAAAAAACATCTATCTCATAAAAGAATTGAGTAATTTGAATAAGAACATTGATGTATGCTTATTAATAGTGATTCTTATAGATAAACATTTTTTGAGCCAACAAAATTTTTTTGCAAAAATCTGCTTGAGCCATCTTTTACCTATGATGGTACCCTACTTTCATGCAAAAATTCAGAAAAAATTAATGATCCAATTTTTCACAAAGTACCAAAAAACCCGTTTTTTAGCCGTTTTTTGGCCCAAATTTGCCCCCAAAATTTTTTTTTCGAAAATCGGGCTCCGTCACATTTTGGCCACCACCATTTTGCACCTTTATACCAAAAATCAAAAGATTCCTATGATTCAATCCTGAGAAAAGTTGGTAACAGACAAACGGACGAACGGACGAACAAACATTAATTTATAGGACCTCCACCGGGATAGGTCCAAAAAATTACATGGAAGTTAAGATAGGTGATGATTATCATACAAAGAGATCACACACACATTAAAGGCGAATTAGTCTAGCTTTGACAGACATTGGAGTAATGTATAAGTCACACAAAGGTTATACGAGGTCAATTATGTACAATATTTACAACTAAAGAATAATAAATTGAAATAAAAAGGAATGAAAAATAAAAATCATTCCAATAACAAAAGTATTGAAATCGTATACAATATGAAATAGGACCATGGAAATGCATTTTATGTCCGTTTTTAGTTATTTCATCCTTTTGAAATTCCATATCAATGTCCAGCTTTTATGACACAAAAGCCATCTCAGCTAAATTGGCCTCACTCTTCAAGTCATAATAGTAAACGTCACTATTTTGATAACTTTAACTTTTCAAGCATCGCATCGATCCGAGGTCAAAAAACTACACTAAACAAGGGGACAAATTAATAATACACTACACTTTCCCCTGGTTCTGTAATGTCCGGTACTTGTCCTTCAATGAAACACTCGTCCGGCATGGATTGAAATGATAATTTTTCAAAATTTTCGCCCAGCAACCAAAACCATATTTCTTGACACCCTCCAAGAGATTTTCTTCTTCCTTTTTTGTGAAACTGACTCTGCCTCTACGTTTAGTATTGATGGAAGTATCTAAGAAATGAAAAAAAGTTGAATTAATGTAAAATTATAAGTAATCCAATGCCTCTTAAAAAATTAGTTTTTTAAAAAGGTGTGACAGATAAGTGTGATATCGTTTGCTTACTCGTTAATTTTGATTTATAAGCTTTTTGATATTGAATAGGCGAGGATGTGGAGCAAGATTGGTCCGAAAAAGAAAATTTTTTTTTTATTCAGCACATAACAATAGAGAAACGCTGTCCTGATATGTGCCTGACATAAAACGGGAACACTTATGTAAAAATAAAACCTTTAAATTCAAATATAAAAGTATTTGAGTAGGTTAAGAAATATTTTAAGATTTATACTAACTGTGCACATTCTATGAGCTAAACAGCTTAACTTCAATAAACAAATCAGTTACACTCACTCCGCTCTTGGTATTGATTTTAGCCCACTTTTTAATGAGATTTTCTGGCTGTCACAGTAGCATTATTGCTTTACTAGCCGGTACCCGGCGTCGCACGCCGGTTAAGCTGTAGCTGAACGCACTAAAAGTCCTTTGGATGTTGAAGCTGGCTTTAAAAAGCGATCAAATAAAAGAAATCTCTACAACGTTTAACTCTAACTTTCCTCGGGTGTCTTATCTTTTAACCATATTTGGATCGTTTACTGCCCCCCCCCCCCCGTGACATAATTTTTTGTTTAAAGTCAAAAGTTATCAGAAAGAGCATCGTTTACTGTACCAGTGTCGTTTGAAACGACTCTGCAGGTAGTTATTTTTCTCGCTTTATGGCTCGCTTTAAATATGCCGTCCAGTTTAAATGACAATTTTTCAGGAAAAAGTGGGAAGGTCACAAAGAATAGTGCAACTTTTTGTTTTTATCAGATCGAAAAAATATAAAATTCTAAGTTGCTTTTTTAAACCCTTGTCATAACTTTTCGAATTTAAACATAAAAAATGACGTAGGTACACACTTTTTAACAGTAACGACGGCTTGAATATTTTTATAAGAAAAAAGAAGTGAACTATTTTTTCTTATGCTTTATATCGCCCTTTGAATGCTGTTGTTGTCCAAAAACCTTTTTATGCTTTATTTACTTTTGAAATATTCTTTTCTATGAAATGAAATTGTTTTGTTTTGAAAAGAATCCGAATGTCATTAATAAATACGATCGTTGAATACATTCGAGAACATTTAAAACAAAAGAAGAGAGAAAAAGGCAAGTCTGGGCAGAAGTTAAACTTACTAAATGTAGATGGGCCTTAAATTTCAAAACAAAGGCTTAATAAAGTCTAAACCAAGCTCTATCCGATCTTTTGCAAATGGCGCGAATTCAATAGAACAAATTTGTGTAGCAATAGACTAAAAGTCATAATTTCAAAACACAAACAAAGCGAAAACGAAAGTGGTGACACACAGACACACAAAGCACCGCTATTAATATATAGAAGTACTAAAGAAGGAAAAATATAGGCTTATGTATAAGGTAAATGGACGAAAGAGAAAAAGATTGAAAGAAGTAACGGAAATAGCCAGTACAGTATGCAATGGGTAATTATCAAATTGAATACTTTATGGATAGAAGACTTACTATTTCTTTTGCACATTTGTCGGGCAGCTTTGGTACGTTGTGTTTCCGAATCATTCTCAGGTGATTCCCAGGTAATAGATTCCCCTGAGTCTTCATCACCATCATTGCTGGTAACATCCTTCCGACGACGCCTTGCCCCTGGCGGTGGAATGCTCTTCTTTTTTGACGATTTCTCTTCTGGCGTCACATCAAACAGACGCTTTCGACTGCTGTTGGAAAACCACCAGGAAAAAACATATGCAAGATATTTACTTTAAACTCTATCCACACGTATTTGAACAATAAAAAGTACTGGAGTAATTTGTGTTACCTGGAAGAGTTTTCATCTTTTTCTTTTTCTTTATCTTTAGCTTTCGCTGTTCTGAAGAGCAGCTTATTGGTGTTGGTTGTTTTGGTAGCTGCTGCAATGGCCTCTTCTTGTTCTTGTGAAAGAGTTGTCACGTAAGTGTAAGATGTAGGGATGGGTGATATGGAGTTAGTGAGCCGTTTGTCACCGAGTAGATCCGAGTTATTGGATGAGTGAAGCTCGTTTGATTCTACATTCTGCGTGGATGTTTGCAATTTGGCAAACAGGTCTGGCGATTCTTCATCATCTGCTGGTAAAATATTCTCAGTTTCAAAAGCGATATCAGCTTCGAGAGATTTTTGCGTTTTCCGTTTTTTATTATTAGACGTGAATTCGAGTTGAGGTTTATGAGCCTTCTTGGTTGATAATCTGTTAGTCTCGGATGTTGTTTCAGGTTTGTTCTTCTTTTGTGATCGTAAAGATAACTTTAACTTAAAATTGACTGTTTTTTCTATATCGGAAGATCTGGTTTTCCTTGGACTACGTCTAAATAAGAGAGTGATGAAAATACTGTAAATAAATGTTAAAGAAAATGATAACTGCGACACCAGGAAAAAACATATGCAAGATATTTACTTTAAACTCTATCCACACGTATTTGAACTAGCCTTGGCTTGGTGTTGCTCAATTGGAATTGATATGGGTAAGAAATTTTGAGAACATATTTTTAGGCTTTTTAGTAAAGTTAATATTCTATTTTTTGACACCAAACCAGTCAGGGAATGAACATTCAAAGATCAAATTTTGACGCTAGCATTCCGCTCACATTTCTCAATTTATAATAGCGTAAAAGAAAACGCCACTGTTAATATTTCGACAATTTTCTAGTTTAAAGTTTAGTTACCCTATAGAATATCAATCAACGAGCCGAAGATTCAAACATAACCGACATTTTGCAGCAGTTTATAGTTTGAGATCTTTAAAGGACCTACATATTTAAAGAAAAGTCTCTTTGTTGAACAAACCTTGGAGATTTTGGTCGTTTGTTGTCTTTGACATCATCCGGTTGATCTTTGGACCATAAGTTCTTTTTAAATGGTGTTAATGCAGGATCGGAGATTGATATTTTCGCGCAGCTTGCTATAGATGGAGACATGAGAATTTTTCCTGTCTGTGACATGACAAAAGACGAGCTACTTTTGGTGGGATTTGCTTCTTTGTGTGGTTTGACAAGATCCAATGCTGACTTTGATTTCGATAAAGGTAAATCTTTCGGTCTATTCTCTTCTGTTTGTGTTTCTTGTGTTTTCAATGTCTTCTCATTTTCACTTAACAATGCTGACGCCTGTGAAAAGTGATAGATTTTTCAAATCCTTATAAAGTCATGCAAAATATAGTTTGATAACTTTGACCAAATGACACAAGTTGCCTTCCAAATTTCTTTAAACCATTAGTCAATTACCTCAAGTGGATTAAATGAATTGATTGATTTTCGCGACTTTCGCGAATTTCTGTCATTTTTGCGAAATTAAAGTCACAAAAATTTTAAAATCAGTATTTTCCAAAAAGCCCTAGGAAAATGAAAGAAATTAGATGAAAAAATTTAAAATTCTAGATTTGTAAAAAGATTCCAGACCAAATTTAAGGTAATTGCTATAGCAATAACAATACTAACCTGGCTATACAGTTTAGGTTTTCCAACTTTTTGTAGTAACTCCTCAATGACAGGATGGATGAATGCTTGTAAGTTCTTGACATCCAACCCGTCAGGGTATGTTGAATCAGTTTGTTGAAGTAAGTTTGAAATCTCTTGCACATGAAGCTGATGAAAAAAGTTTAAAAATATTTTTAAATATAGCGGGAGGGTCAGAAATAAGTTACCCTGCTAATGATATTTCTCAGGTTCTCAAAGTTTGATAAGTACGGTGGTCGTTAAATTTATGTGATTTATTAATAAACACTTAAATAAATTGGCTCGATCTAACTACTTTACGACATAATTATTTTCTAAATTTACTTTTAGAAGCGATTTTCCTTCAAAAACTAATCAATTTATGCTAAATCGGCATCGAGTCACTCAGATATAAGAAAGCAAAGAGAACTTTTACACATGTGGGCCTTCCAAAGACTATGACTTGAACAATCTCGAAATACTTTACAAAGCTTACAATATCATTATTGCGAAGAAATTGACGAGCTTTCTTGATGTTTCCCTGCTCATAATAACATAGCAGAACCTATAAAAAAAAGTAACAAGTGATACTTTTATGGACCTACCTGGTTATGCATTTAACACATATATAATTGATATCTACGTGAGTGTGACCATTAAACAATCATTCAGAACACAAATAGTGACAATCTATTAAAATTAGTCGTTTATTCTTATAAAAAACATTTAGAAACCAATTATTAATAAGGATTCTTTTTTTAGCCGTTTTTAGCTGAAATTTACCCAATTTTTTTTTCTTCTAAAAATCGAGCTCCGTCACATTTGAGGGTTTATAGTTATGCATCTTTGTGCAAAAAATCATAAAGAATGAAAGAGCCAATCTCAAAAAGAGCTAATACCTAAGTAATTGATAATGTGCTTATAAAAAAATATCGAATTTGGACAGTTTTTCTATAAAAACACGCCAAGCAACCAAAATTTCATGTCTAAACACACATTATTCTTTAAAAGTAAGCTCTCGTGAGCAAAAAAAACATCTATCTTATAAAAAAATTGACTAATTTGACTAAGAACATTGATTACCTATGGTGGTACCCTATTTTCATGCAAAAAATCAGAAAAAAATAATGATCCAATTTTTCACAAAGTCCAAAAAAACCCTTTTTTAGCCGTTTTTTGACCCAAATTTGCCCAGAATTTTTTTTTCCGAAAATCGGGCTCCGTCACATTCGAGGGTTTATAGTTATGCATCTTTGTGCAAAAATCAGAAAAAACTAATGAGCCAATCTCGAGAAAAGTTGGTAACGAACGGACGGACAAAGGTGAATTTATAGGACCTCCACCCCACCGGGGTAGGTCCAAAAACAAATAAAAACTTATTTATGCAAATTTTTTTCAGGTAACACTAGTAACACTAGTAACAAGAAATTTCAAAGCTTTTGTGCTCATGAAATTTTATTCACTTAGTAGACCTTCTCCATCTCAAACTTGCAAGAAACTATATATTCGTTTAGAATAGAAAAGTATGAAATAAGGAGAGAAAGTTAGCCTAAAATAACCACAAGTGGAACAAAGGAATGACTTACCTTTGTATTTAGAAATAATTGTAAATTTCTCTTGTCTTTGTTTTGAAAATTTAATTTATCAACCTAAAGTAGAAAATAAAGTCTTAAATAGACAAAGAACTAAAACATAATTGAATGAATGTAATGGCTGAGTAAATATCTATAAAACACCCAATTTCTTAGGAATATGGACAAAAATACTCACAAAATGGTGAAAATAAGAGCATTTTAAGAGCATTTTTAAAACTCAAAAAGCAAATGTTCTTCTAAACAGTTCTAAAAAACGTGATAACAAAAAAATTTCATTTCAAACCTGGTTCAAGAGCTGAAGTAATCCTTTCTTGTTTTCTGTTTCAAAACTTTGGATGATCAATTCGATAAAGAAATGCCAAGATGTTGGTTCCTGCTTCTGGAGATGACCATCTAAGGCAATCAAGTCTGAAAAAGGATTTTTTTTTTAAATACGATAATACCCAAAAAACTAACATGATAAACCTTGAAGGGATAATCATAATGGTTATAAAGGTAATTGACCAAAACGTACTTTCTATGGTCCTGAGAAGGACCTCTTAATTTTTTTTAGGTTGATTGTTTCCAAAGTTTAGATGTTGGGTCGTAAATTTTTGATTTTAAAGTGATTGAAATGAGAACTGTTTTAAAAGAACCCATTCCACACTTTTCTTGTACAAAAGAGAAAGAGAAAAAAACTGGTCCACACTTTTTTCTCAAAAATGAAGATTTTCCGAAAGAGGATTTTTCGAAAAAGAATTTTTTCGAATTTTCTTTAAATATCTTTCTGTATCTTTTGAACACATGAATCAAATTTATAACATTTCTAGTTTTCCCACAAACTAAATTCAAACTTTGAAATAACCTGTATAATAAGAGATTTTTATATGAATTAAGCAGTTTCTCCTATTTAATTGTGAGTCTGCAAAATAACTTGGTTTAGGTTTTAATCTGGTTTAGGATTGGTTTAGAGCGGGGGGGGGAGCAAAATTGAAAATTGTTAAGCTGTACATAATTTCCTTCTTCATCTGCATTTAAAAGGTATCCATTTTCTGAACAATTTTCAATTTTGCACACTTTTAAAGGGCGATGCATACTCAATCTTCTTTGCTCCATGGCTTATTTCTGGTGGCTCCCAAAATTAATGGCTTTAAATTGCTAAAGCAATATTCTTGCAAAATCCTCGGAGGATGGAGACAGTGTTACCAAATAATTTACACCTGGAACGTCATTGAAGGCCGAATTTTCACTTTGACGAAAGAAAAGGAGGTATTTTCTGCCATAAAAGTCAGAGATTGGAGAGAAATTGCATTGACTCCAGTAGCCTCAAGGAAATGTCAAAGCATTAGACTTAATAGTTGGATGAGCTGTTTAAGCAGAAGCCACAACAAATAGGTACAATAGGTAGGTAAGTGACAGGTAAAGTTTTATTGACAACATATTGCCTGGTTTGAGAATATCTCTCTCTTTGAAACATGGAAACTCTGGAAACCCTCAATGATCCCCTATGAAAATCTGAAAAGTGAACAAAATCCCCTTGCCTTGGGGGAAGAGGTTGTCATATACCCTGATACTTGCATCAGTGGGGCCGACCCTAAAAATTTTTTCTTTTCCGGTCCACCGGCCGGGTGAAATTTTTTTTCGTTGTCACCCGGTCGCATTTTTTTTCTCATAAGAGCCAAATAGATAACAGATCAAACTTTCTTCTTAAAAACCTTTACTCATGACTCATTCAAACTGTTACATCGTTCCTATATAACACTCTTCAAAAAGTTTGTTTATTTAGCATGCTTTCTGGACGTTAAAGATCAAATAAATAGTGTTATGCATATTAAAATCAATTTATTAGAATGAAAAATTAGTTGATTCTGAGAAAAAATCACAAAGTACAGCTTTTTGTAATTAATAGCAACACATTTCTTTCAGTGAAAGAGAGAAAAAATATAAAGACAGAATGTGGGGTAACACTAACAGCCAGAGAGACGATTTTTTTCTTCCTAATTTTTTTATTAGAAATCATGAAAAGGACCAAAAAAAAAATTTTCCCGGCCGCCCACATAACTTTTTTTTTCGTCACCCGGTGGACCTGAAATGAAAATTTTTTTAGAGTCGGCCTGGAGGCTAACATGCATAGTCCTCAAATGAATGACCTGGTTGGTCATTAAAATACAAAGTTAAATCAAAACAAAAATGGTAAAGTAGAGCTGTGAGCGCAGCTGCATAGTTCATTTGTTTAAAATTTTGCTGCTTTGATTGGTCAGTCATTTGATGGCTATGCAAGTTTCCCTCCACTGATGCAAGTTGCCCGACTTAACAGTACTCCTGTATGGTTGTCTGTTTGATAAAAAAATTTCCGTACAAAAACCTCTGCGATGAAGCATGATTTATAAATAGCCAGGCGATGTTAACTGAACCCTTAGAACCGATTTCAGGGTGTCTACGAATTTTTTTTCGGAATTTTCAAGGTTTTCAAGGTCCCGTAGACACCCTGGATTTTTGTAATTGAACCATTGAATTTCATTAAACGAAATCGACCGTCAACTGCTCTAAGGGGCTTACTGTATTTTAAGAAATAAAATATTTCTAGAAATAAAATATTTCTAATTTGTAATTTAAGAAATATTTTATTTCTTAAAATACGAAAATGAGAAATACCCTTATAACTTATCAATGGATGATCCAAATGACATAACACTCCACTGATGTAAGGCACAGGTATTGACATTTTAGAACACAAAAAATTGACTTCATATGCTGACGTCAGCAAATTCTGCTAGAACATTACTTAAATTACGAAAATGAGAAATATAATGAACCCAAATGGTATCTGCACGAAATTTTGCTCACAAACTTGTATTGGTAGGAGGAGGGCTTCTGAAAAATTTCATCTCGTTTTGCTGACGTTAGCACTTTTTATAAGAATATTTCTTAAATTCGTAATTTGAGAAATAAAATATTTCTCAAAATACTAATTTAAGAAATATGCTCGTGACTTTTGATTGGAAGATGACAGCAAATTCAAATTTCGCAGTCTTGTACTACATCATACTCCGGAGTCTCGGTCCAAATTTGAAATCAATCCGATGACGTCATCGATTTCTATGGCAAAATCATCATTTTCGACTTATGCAGTCAAACGTGTAAGCTTGGCCAAAAGCTAGAACGGCCATAAATTCTGAACTAGGAATAGCCAGTCGCCAAAATTTTGCTCACAAACTTGTATTAGTAGGAGGAGGGCTTCTGAAAAATTTCATCTCGTTTTGCTGACGTTAGCACTTTTTATAAGAATATTTCTTAAATTCGTAATTTGAGAAATAAAATATTTCTCAAAATACTAATTTAAGAAATATGCTCGTAACTTTTGATTGGAAGATGACAGCAAATTCAAATTTTGCAGTCTTGTACTACATCATACTCCGGAGTCTCGGTCCAAATTTGAAATCAATCCGATGACGTCATCGATTTATATGGCAAAATCATCATTTTCGACTTATGCAGCCAAACGTGTAAGCTTGGCCAAAAGCTAGAACGGCCATAAATTCTGAACTAGGAATAGCCAGTCGCCAAAATTTTGCTCACAAACTTGTATTAGTAGGAGGAGGGCTTCTGAAAAATTTCATCTCGTTTTGCTGACGTTAGCACTTTTTATAAGAATATTTCTTAAATTCGTAATTTGAGAAATAAAATATTTCTCAAAATACTAATTTAAGAAATATGCTCGTAACTTTTGATTGGAAGATGACAGCAAATTCAAATTTTGCAGTCTTGTACCACATCATACTCCGGAGTCTCGGTCCAAATTTGAAATCAATCCGATGACGTCATCGATTTATATGGCAAAATCATCATTTTCGACTTATGCAGCCAAACGTGTAAGCTTGGCCAAAAGCTAGAACGGCCATAAATTCTGAACTAGGAATAGCCAGTCGCCAAAAATTTGCTCACAAACTTGTATTAGTAGGAGGAGGGCTTCTGAAAAATTTCATCTCGTTTTGCTGACGTTAGCACTTTTTATAAGAATATTTCTTAAATTCGTAATTTGAGAAATAAAATATTTCTCAAAATACTAATTTAAGAAATATGCTCGTACCTTTTGATTGGAAGATGGCAGCATTTTCAAATTTTGCAGTCTTGTACCACATCATACTCCGGAGTCTCGGTCCAAATTTGAAATCAATCCAATGACGTCATCGATTTCTATGGCAAAATCATCATTTTCGACTTATGCAGCCAAACGTGTAAGCTTGGCCAAAAGCTAGAACGGCCATAAATTCTGAACTAGGAATAGCCAGTCGCCAAAATTTTGCTCACAAACTTGTATTAGTAGGAGGAGGGCTTCTGAAAAATTTCATCTCGTTTTGCTGACGTTAGCACTTTTTATAAGAATATTTCTTAAATTCGTAATTTGAGAAATAAAATATTTATATATAATATTTATCATTTTCGACTTATGCAGCCAAAAAAGCTAAAAATGATGCAAGCAATAACGAAAGAAAAAAGCTTCCCTTACCGAGTGACAGAGGATTTGACCAAAAATGAAAGACGAATAATCTAAGAATGGTGTAAGGAAGCCGAAAAAATGAATACTTAAATCAAGGGAGACAACACAAAATGGAAAGTCCAGGGAGCCCGCGAAAAAAACTCTATTTCAAAAAGATCATTGCAAAAAGTACGAGCGGTTATAGAGGCCCATGTGTCTTCACGGTGGTCTGCAAACCTGTAAAGCTTTATTATATACCACAAAGTAGTTATTAATAGTTATTAAGCGCTTCTCATAGGCTAAAAAAATCACTCAACACCTAAAGTATTCGATCAGTTCCGTTACTAAACATACTATCATTTACGTTCGAATGTTACCTTGAAACAGAATGCATTAATGAAAACTATAACTACAATAAGGCAAATTTTGAAGCAATGAAAGGACATCTTGAGAATTCTGACTGGGTTGCAGGTTTCCATCAAAAAACAGGAAATGCAAACGTAAATGATTGCTGGAAGATGTTGCGAGATAAATTATGCGAGCTTAGGAATCGGTACGTTCCTCGTATGAAGGGAAATGATGCTTACGGAAAAAAGGGAAGTTTTGCATTCGATCAAGATGTTCGACAAAGCCTAAAAGAAAAACGTCGCCTTCATCGTAAATGGATAAGATCAATAGGCACAACTTCGGAACAGAGCTATTTACGCTACTGCGAGAAACAAGGTTACAGGAAAGATCAGACGAGAAAGAAGAAGACTAGAAGAACGAATTTGTGGTCAAGCAAAAAGAAGCCCTAAGAAGTTTTGGAAGCATATCTGGAACTCATTGAAGACCAAATCGGGAATTTCCCCTCTTCTCCTTGATCCAAATGATAAATCATCACTTCGTTTTACTGACGAAGATAAAGCTGACATCCTACAGGATCAGTTTTGCAGTGTTTTTACGAATGAACCTGCTGGATCACTACCTGAGTTTCCATCACGAACAGACACAAATGTAGCATTCGATCTAACAATCGACATGGTCCTCGATCTTGAGGATGGGTAGGTTCACTACTAGTAAACGTTTTTCATATGAATGGTTTCTATAACCATCGACAAGTCTTGTGGCCCTACGTTGGACACTTTCAATTGCATCAGAGTGTTTTATCAGCCGTTGAGACCAAACTGCTTGCGCGTACTCAAGGTAAGATCTCTCAAATGTAATGAAAAGTGTGCGGAGCATCTCGGGAGAAAGGTAGTCGAAGCTTCTGTTAATCAATCCTACGATCGAGTTAGCCTTCTTGATCTTGGTGTAGATGTGCTCTTCGAAATTCAATTCGCTAACAATAATAATCACTTCAAGATCCACTCTTGATCGACATGTTCTAGGACAGAGCCAGCGATCTCGTGATGTTGTGCATGTTGAATGTTCCAGAATTTCCCTAGTGTCAACACGTGGCACTTGTCAGGATGGAATTTCTACAACCAGTCATCAGATCACTTTTCCATTGCCTCGATATCGTGCTGAAGTCTAATCGCATCTTCAACGTTATTTATTTCTTCAACCAGCTTATTTGTGTCATTGGCAAAGAGGAACATTTCTAAGTTTGTGACTTCAGCTAGATCATTGATGTAAATAACGAAAAGGAGTGGACCTAAGACACTTCCTTGTGATACACCACTTTGTACCTGGCATTTCTTGGATAACTTTCCATTGACCATCCAATCGAGTACCCCTCCTCTGGTACCATACGCTTCGAGTTTTCCTAGTAATCTGCGATGTGGAACGGTGTCAAAGGCCTTTGTGAAGTCGAAATAGATTACGTCAACAACTTCATCATTGGATATCGAGTCCACACATTTCTCTAAGTAGTGAAGTAGTTGTGTCACTGTCGATCGCTTGCCCATGAACCCATGTTGTTTGTTTGATAGCAATTTCTCTTTCGTGAAGTTTTCCATCCAATTTGGGAGATTGGCTATTCGTAGTTCAGAATTTATGGCCATTTCTAGCTTTTAGTCAAGCTTACACGTTTGGCTGCATAAGTCGAAAATGATGATTTTGCCATAGAAATCGATGACCTCATCGGATTGATTCCAAATTTGGACCGAGACTCCGGAGTATGATGTAGTACAAGACTGCAAAATTTGAAAATGCTGCCATCTTCCAGTCAAAAGTTACGAGTATATTTCTTAAATTAGTATTTTGAGAAATATTTTATTTCTCAAATTACGAATTTAAGAAATATTCTTATAAAAAGTGCTAACGTCAGCAAAACGAGATGAAAATTTGCAGAAGCCCTCCTCCTACCAATACGAGTTTGTGAGCAAAATTTGGGTGACTGGCTATTCCTAGTTCAGAATTTATGGCCATTTCTAGCTTTTGGCCAAGCTTACACGTTTGGCTGCATAAGTTGAAAATTATGATTTTGCCATAGAAATCGATGACGTCATCGGATTGATTCCAAATTTGGACCGAGACTCCGGAGTATGATGTGGTACAAGACTGCAAAATTTGAAAATGCTGCCATCTTCCAATCAAAAGTTACGAGCATATTTCTTAAATTAGTATTTTGAGAAATATTTTATTTCTCAAATTACGAATTTAAGAAATATTCTTATAAAAAGTGCTAACGTCAGCAAAACGAGATGAAAATTTGCAGAAGCCCTCCTCCTACTAATACGAGTTTGTGAGCAAAATTTGGGCGACTGGCTATTCGTAGTTCAGAATTTATGGCCATTTCTAGCTTTTGGCCAAGCTTACACGTTTGGCTGCATAAGTTGAAAATTATGATTTTGCCATAAAAATCTATGACGTCATCGGATTGATTCCAAATTTGGACCGAGACTCCGGAGTATGATGTGGTACAAGACTGCAAAATTTGAAAATGCTGCCATCTTCCAATCAAAAGTTACGAGCATATTTCTTAAATTAGTATTTTGAGAAATATTTTATTTCTCAAATTACAAATTTAAGAAATATTCTTATAAAAAGTGCTAACGTCAGCAAAACGAGATGAAATTTTGCAGAAGCCCTCCTCCTTCCAATACAAGTTTGTGAGCAAAATTTCGTGCAGATACCATTCGGGTTCATTATATTTCTCATTTTCGTAATTTAAGTAATGTTTTAGCAGAATTTGCTGACGTCAGCATATGAAGTCAATTTTTTGTGTCCTAAACTGTCAATACCTGTGCCTTACATCAGTGGAGTGTTATGTCATTCGGATCATCCATTGATAAGTTATAAGGATATTTCTCATTTTCGTATTTTAAGAAATAAAATATTTCTTAAATTACAAATTAGAAATATTTTATTTCTAGAAATATTTTATTTCTTAAAATACAGTAAGCCCTCTAAGGGTCTATCTGACAAAAAAAAGAATGGCAATTCTGCCACCATTTCACCGAATGTCCAAAGTCATTTGACATCACTTGCATGGATCATGTTCAAAAATAGTGTGACATTTAGTGAACTCAAAAATATAGTATTTCTTGAATAACTTGAAAAATATTTCAAATATAACGTTGAAATTTTATATGATGATCGGTATTTACACAAAGAACATATTTTGATGAAAAAAATGGTAAAATGAGTAAAATGTGTGGTTCCAGGTCCAAATATGTCCAAATATGTATTTTGTCAGCCACCTCAAAGGAGGAAATGGTTTGTTTGAAAATGACACATGAATCGGTAACTAGAGGTATCATATTATCTCAAAACAGATAAAAGTGCAACATTTTGAAACTGGTTGGTTTCAAAAAGCCACCAGTGTTGTCAGCCACATAAACGACTCATAGCTTATCTTGAAATATCTTGTAACCTAGTAAGCCACTTAATTTCGCTCCAAAACAATTGGAAAGGTTAATCATTCTACTTATCCTTGGTGAAAAAATAAACGGTTAGCCACCAAAAATACTCATTTTATTAACATAATTGTCAGCCAACTTTGAAAATGTCACAAAACAGGCCTTTATTTTTGAACACGATCCATGGCAAGTTAAACCTTGTTATATATTAATCCAATCTCGCAATAGGCGGTTAGGCGGCAGGCGTTCTCTAATTCTCCAATCGGCGTCTGGTCATTTTGAATGAAAACAAAAAAGTTAAAAAGGGCGCGCTATCAGTGAATGTTATTGTGACATGTTATGACAGAAAGTATGATTGATAAACTTGGTGGAGTTATCAAAACAAATTTGTTGTCAAAGAGATTTAACAGAAGTGAAAATACAGCACCTTTAAAAGGGGAAAAATAAGGAAGAAGAGTAAAGATTATCAAGCGTTTGCATTTCCAGATTATTAGACCGCGCGAACAAATGTTAAAAAACCGGATACTTTCAGGGTATCTCAGATTGATAGATTTCATGTACAGAATAACTCCTGATGAGGGATGAGAAAATTCCGTTTTTGCGAAGATATCTTCATCTATAAATAGAACACCTAAGTGGTAGCGTAAAAGTAAAATGAAATTTTTTAATTGCTTAGGACGTAATTAGAAACTCGCACTTAATTAGCTTGGGAATAGAAATGGTTATAATAGAAATGGTTTTTTTATTTTATTTTGTTGATTGACTCCATCACTTTTGATTAGTATGGGAAACTAATTTTTTCAATTATTTTCATAGTAATGATTGCCAAACTTTAATTTTAATTTTCTCGGCTTTGAATGAAGCGAATTAGGTCATGTTTGGGTGCGTTAGAAAAGACAGGCAGCTGATGACATCAAAAAAAGTGAATCAGTGAAAATTCGAGGGACAAATATTGAGTACTTATTTTGAAATCTTTATAGTTTAGAGAGTCAGAAAAATTTACTTGGCGTGTTTAAAAATCTTTACCGGACGTGTCCGAGAATAATTTATTAATTGATGACGTCACAAGCAAAAGTGAAAAATTGTTGTTGCAAAATTTCAAAGTTTTACATACCATTCGAAGCGTTTTTTGATGTAGATTTCAAATCACATCAATCTTAATAAGTAAAAATTTGAATATGAAAAGTTATTGAGGTCCCTAGCTGTTCTATGACGTCATTTTTGAAAAAATGCCTCATTTTATAAGGAATTACCATCTCAATTTTCTCGAGTTAGGCTGAGAAATCGAATATACCCGTTTAATTGTCTTCTATATAGTTTTTGACGAGCTTTCGATTTGGAGTCGAATCGATCAAATTCAATCGAAGTAAATCGAAGTGATTGTTCGAATCGATCGAACTCAATCGAAGTGATTGATCGAATCAATCGAATTCAATCAAAATGGGAAAAAGATGTAAATCTTCGATCGTCTTCGATTGGATTCGATCTATTCGATCAATCACTTCGATTGGTTTCGATTGTTCAATCGAGCAATTCGATTGAGTTCGATCGATTTGAACAATCACTTCAATTTACTTCGATTGAATTCGATTGATTCGATTGATTCGATTCTCTTCCATTCAATTCGACCACTGATCTCGAGAGATCATACCCACCGATCTAAGATTAGCGAGTTTATGTATTCGAGATAAATCGAGGGGCGGGGACGGTATAAAGCAAAATGATATGTCTCACCGTCTCACATCGTCCACTTTGCTCAACGACGGTAAAAACACCAAAATACCGTCGTCTGTTTAGGTGACACTGCTGGGTCAGAAAACGTTCGATTCGGACACACGAACGCTTTTCCATCGGTTCGACGAATGCTTATGATTTTTTTTAATGAAAGCGTTCGTCACGAACGGGAAACCGTTTGTGACGAACGGTTTTTAAAGAAAACCGTTCGTGA
Source organism: Clytia hemisphaerica (assembly GCF_902728285.1). Lineage (NCBI taxonomy): Eukaryota > Metazoa > Cnidaria > Hydrozoa > Leptothecata > Clytiidae > Clytia > Clytia hemisphaerica. The sequence continues at coordinate 2,156,518 of NW_027103595.1, read as the reverse complement.
AGAACGCTTTAAAAACTTTAAAGATATAAAACCATACGCGAAGAATGCTTTTCCGTTTACCGCAAATGCTTTCGAACAATCGTTTAAAAACTGTTCGTCACAAACGGTTGTAAGTTTTTAAAAATGTGTGCTGAATGGCTCTTCTTAACAATTCTCAAGATTATCGTTCTTAACTGTTCTTAAAGGTATTATACGGGAATAAAAGGAGCTTATTTTAGGCACTGTCTTCATGCTGAGCCAGATAAATTAAAGCTACTTTTTTACGCAACAATATCCTGCAAACAAGTGAAAGATCAAAAGTTGTTTCGAGATGTGACCTCGCATTCTTTTGGTTTTGTAAACAAAAAAAATAACAAAGTTGATTTTGACTTTGAGCAAATTTACAGATTATAAAATAGAAAACTTTATATTATAAACAAAAAAACATTCGAAAAAGTATTAGTAAAAGTCCCTTTGTTTGAGGAATGCTTTTTTATTGAATGTATTTTTTAATTTTTCAAATCCTTTTTCTAATCTTGTCCCACTTGTTTTTACTACATCAGCATCATCAGACCTTTCAATTAAAACAAAATCTTTAACATAGGTTTTGCTCACATTGACTGTTTTTAAAGTTTAGGTGAAAATCATTTTATCTTTGTTTGACTTACCAAGAGAGTCACCAAGACAGGGGTATAAAGAAATTTTAATGATAAAAATAATATGATTTTTCTTTGACTTTAAACGGAGTCACTGAGACAGGGGTGTAAGGAAAGTTTAATAATAATTAAAATCATTCGATTATTGTTTTATTCAATCGGAGTCACTGAGACAGGGGTGTAAGGAAAGTTTAATAGAAATTAAAATCATTTGATTATTCTTTGATTTCAATCAGAGTCACTGAGACACTGAGGTGTAAAGAAAGTTTAATAATAATTGAAATCATTTCATTTTATTTTAACTTCAAACGGGTACACAAGACGGGTTCGAGCTGTGTGTCCAATATTGGACTCACATTTTTTACAGTGGGAAATTCGAATTTAGCGCTGTCCTCACTTACTAAAATAAAAACCAAATTTCGAAAATTGCGCTTTCTCTAAGAAAGTGTGACCAGTAAAAGAATAGCAAAATTTGATTGGCTATGTTTTCAACCGTTATCAGGATCTGAGAAATTCAAACTCTCAGCCCGTACCATGCTATACATTTCGCCATCAGTTCATCAAAGAAGAAATCATAGCATGGATTCCCAGGCTAACTGACACAGGGTGTAAAGAAAGTTTATTTGATACTGATGAGAATCATTTGATTTTTCCTTGACATTTTACTTTTTTGTCGAGGTACAAGGTAAGAAAACAGAAACAATCCTCTATAGAAATTCACTTTACAGCGCATTTCATTTCATCAAGGATTTAATCGATACTTTTTAAGTATCGATTAAATCCTCGATGAAATGAAATGCGCTATAAAGATGTTAAAACATTTATTTCCGCTCTCTGTGAAGAAAAAGAAGACAACGCAGTGTCATTTTATCAAGATCAAGAAGGCCGCCATTCTTGGGCAACATTTTTCTCCCCTTTTTTTGCAACATTTAAAAGAAAAAGAAGACATTCCAATGCTTGTTACGTGATAGAAATCTCCCACGCTCTAAAAAAAGCTTTGATTTTCATTTTTACAATGTATAACATTTTCTTGAAATTAAAGGGAAGGAAGTAGAAAAACGTGCAAGTTTTCGAACTAAACGCTAGTGACGTGTCGAGTTCTAGAATGCGTTTATAACGAACGCTTTGGAAAAGAAAGTCGCTCGAAAGCATTAGTAATAGTCATTCCATTGTTTTTCTAATGTAATGATACAATGATTTTCGTGTTCGAATGTTTTTGAATATATACAATTAATAAAAACATTCAAAACTAGAAAACGTAAATTTTAAAGAGGATCTCTCCTTCAAAAATGGTGGGGACTGATAACTTTTCACCGTGTCTTGTTTTTGGAGAACAAATCTCGCATACACATCTGTCTCTTACTCTATTCTTTATCAAACCATAGAGGTATAAAGAAAGACAGGAGATGAATTTGTCGGTAATTGGTCGTTAATGTCTTTTGATTTCTTTTATGTAATAAATCAAAAGAAATTCTAGGCACCCCCGACGAAATAAGACTTTTTAGTAGAACTCAAGTCTGTTCTGAACATTCTTACTATCAGCATCGAAGATTTCTAGCCTTCTAATATATGGGGGGCGTACGGGGTTTGCGATTTCCGAAATACCGAATAATTTAGCCAAAATTTCCGAAATTCCGTAAAAAAATACTTGCAATTCCGATACCGATTTTTTGGGTATTTTTCCTCGTTTTGACTTATTTCCCATCAAATTTGATTTTTCATGTATGAATTCCGAAAAAGGGGGATAAAAACTTTATAATACCGAAATTTCTAAGCAAAAATTCATAGATTTCCGATACCGAAACCATTTCAGAATTCCGAAATACCAAAGGAATTTTCCCCGATTTCCGAAATTCCGAAGAAAAAAGAGTTGATTTCCGCAATTCCGAAATACCGTACGCCCCCCACAATATACGAGAATAAAATAAAATTTAGCTCCACGAAATAAGTTTGCGTTCAATTTTGGCATCCATTAAATTTTATTTTGAAAAGATATTTTCTCTAGCCAGAAAATAAAAAGTTCTTTACAAGCACACACAATTTCAGACCCAATTTGTAGACAAAAAGTCGCCGGCACTCAGCAATATATCGACAATATATTGCCCGACAATATATTGTGTAGTGTATGTAGCCCTTAAGATCACTTAATCAATTCGCTTTCTTCGTAATTTTTAAGAGCGCTTCCAAGATCACTTTTATCAAACCGCTTTGCTTCACAACTTTTAAAATCGCTTTTTTCAAAACTTTTGAAAGTGTTTCTAAAACTGCTTTAACCAAATCGCTTTTTTGTAACTTTGTATGAGTGTTTTCTAAGATCGATTTTATCAAATCGTTTTCTTCGTAACTTTTACAAGTGTTTCAAAGATCACTTTAATCAAATTGCTTTTTCGTAACTTTTAAGAGTGTTTCAAAGATCACTTTTATCAAATTGCTTTCTTCGTAACTTTTAAGAGTGATTCTAAGTTCACTTTTACCAAACTATAACTAACCACTTTCTCTATTACTGTAGCGAGTACTTATTGTTCCAAGGTCACTCTTATCTATAGCTTTACGTGTAACTTTCAAAAGCTAGCTTCTTAACGAGGTTAGAAAATATATTCTGTAGTAGTTGAAAAATTCTGACGACTGAATGACCAAGAGGATTTTGAGTTTTATCGACTGGATTTGATTTCAGTTGGACACAATGTAGCATTGTCGAAAATAATAACAAAGAATTTCAATGAGTGGGATAGGGGTATACCACACTTCATTTTTTATTCTAATACAAGTGTTCTCTAAAAGATCATTCGTGGCGAGACAGGGGTATCTTCAAAGTTTTTCTTTTAACTACTTAAATATTCTGATTTTGTTTTTCAAATGTTTTGACTTTCTAGACGGAATGAAGATTCGATTTGAAAAGTAAAATTACAAATGATTTTTACCAATAGTTTCCTTATACCTTATCAACCCCGAACAGATTTTAAAGCAATTTTGCTGTAAATCTGTACAGACTTTTATTTCAATTTTGACCCCTTCTATAAAGTTATCCTTTTGATAAAACTTTAATGAAAGAAGTAACTCAATAAGTGAATTCATCCCCCGTTCCAAAAATCCAAGTAAATGTAAAATAAATTTTCTTAGAAATCGTTTCCCATTAAAATCCATTCGTTGCGTATGTTAAACGAACGGTTTTATGAATGATTCTTTAAAAGCATTCGCGGCAAACGGAAAAGCATTCTTTGCGTACGGTTTCATATCTCAAATTTTTGTAAGCGTTCTTCACGAACGGTTTTCTTTTTCAGCCGTTTGTCACAAACGGGTTAAAAAGCAAAAGCGTTCGTCGCGAACGGTTTCAATAAAACTTTTTGGTAGGGCGTTCACGACGAATGCAAAAGCATTCGTCGCGAACGGTTAACCCGTTTGTCACGCATGGAAAAGCGTTCGTGTGTCCGAATCGAACGGTTTCTGACCCAGTAGTGTGAGCAAAGGTGATATAGTGTCGTACATCAACTATCGACTTTGTTTTGTAAACATAAACTCGCTATTACTCGCTATGGGACGGGAATTTCTACGGGAATTTCTTATCTTAAATTTATCATCAAACCAACCGATCAAGTGGATCAGAGAGAGATGTATGCATATATCGTGTTTAACAATCCAAAGTTACTAGTCACTAACGCGCTTCAGCGGCAGCTAGCGATGGTGGGGAGTCCTAACTACGATAGAAAGTGCGATGTAAGAAAATGTCTCTGAAATGTCTGACTACATTAGCTAAATCCATATTATTATTTTTTATTTGACTTGCGTTTCGTTCCAGATGAAAATGAAAAGGGAGAAGTAAAAATAAAAACGAAGAGCATTAGAGAAACTGGACAACTTACGAAAATAATGAAGCATCGATCGATAGAGTCATCAAACACATGTTATATTCCTCGGTTACGAAAGATAGCATATTGAATCTAAAAGCAGAAAATTATCACACCCAGCAGGTGCGTATTTCTTTTCTCCTCAGAAGAGTCTAGCTCACCTACACCCCTGTTTCACAGGTCAGGTTAGGTTAATAGAAAATTCGCCAGAAAAAAACCCACTGTACATACCCCGTTGTTCCCCGTTGTTATACGCACATTATAAATGAACACTGTTTTGACGTTTAGCGTCCATTGAATACCCCTGTCTCAAGTATCACTTGACCACTACCAATGCCCCGTGAAAAGCTAACTTTTCCAGATTCGCAGTGATACTAGTTGTGATAGCTGAGCCGTTAAAAAGAGTAGAAAAATTAACCCGATCATTGTATACTTTTGTTTTCCCATCATTTCAGGTCGTACTGAACAATATTAGATACTTGAAAGACGGGAGAAGATTATCAATAGCTCTTGTTGACTCGGCACAATGGCGAGAGAAACGGATGATACACCCCTGTATCAGTGACCCGGTCAAGGACATAGTTCGGAAGGGGGTCACTACCCCCCCCTACCCTAGAGCTACCCCCCCCTACCCTAGGTTCTTCCCCCTTTTAAAATTTGATGCTACCCCCCTCAAAATTTTAAAATCCTACCATAATTCTACCGGTGAAAAAGCAAGAACATTCAGTGTAAATAAGCAAATAATTGCATTGTAAATTAAACGTTACATTAGACGTTGCATTGTAAATTAAAAATAAAACTTCTAATTTGGGAAAACACAAAAAAAACATACCACTGACATCTTACCCCCCCCTTTCTAGATGAACCCCCCCTTTCTGAAAACTTCCCCCTTTCTAGAAAAAATTCTCTTACCCCCCCCTTTCTGAGATTTTCTGAACATCGCTACCCCCCCCTTTATAAAGGGGGGGTGCGAACTATGAAGGATCCGTCCCGATGAAAACCGGTGAGAAAAATACAAAAAAAGACCTAACACTATTTCACGTTCACTGCCAAGCCACTTTAAGAATTTTGACCTCATTGAATTTCATCAAAAGTTTGACTTTCAGAGGCTCCGGTAGCCTTGGTTTTGCTTTAAGTGCCTACAAATCACCTACCGATCGACGCAGAATTTAAGGAAGACTCCAAAAATGCAAAAACAAAGCAAGCAAAAGTAGTATTTGCTTTAAAAGTTATGGCCCTTTGGAGTACTGTCGGTATTATTATCAACAATGTTACTGGTTGTTTGTTACCATTATGAGCTGTTTACAGAGAGCGTGCTGCTTGAGAGTCGTGAAGAGGAAAACAAGAACCACCTTTTTTATCAAATTTAACAATTCATAAAATTATATACGCTACGTAATATATACAACATTAAAAAAGTGGCCAAAAATAAAAAATGAGGCCATTGATCATTACAATCAAATTAATGAATAGACTGTAACTTCGTTGGTTTTTCTTTTCTTTATACTGTATTGGCGTTTTTTTTTCATTCTCTCGCTCACACGCCACTGTCTCAATGCCGCCCCGGTGAAAATTTTTTCCTTCAGTGTGGATAAAAATGAGGAGTAAAGTCATTTGGTTGTTTTAAAGTGGGTTAAAACTTCAGGTTATTTTTTCCACCGACGACTATTTTTTGGCTAAATTTTCCAGTGGGGCGGAGGCTGGCGGAGTGCTCCACCGGATCTCTGATACGAGGGTATTCTCCAGAGGGTTTCCAGATTCTCGCCCTCACCAATGGATGTGTATCAATATGATATTACGACGTTGGAAAATGTAGAAAATACACGTTTCACCTGGATATAAATGATCGCAATTGTATTCCCATAATAAAAATGAAAACTGAAAATTGTCGAACCGATCGAATATAATCGAAACCAATCGAAGTGATTGACCAAATCAATTGAAGCCAATCGAATACAATCGAACCAAATCAATCTTAAAATGATCTAAATCTTCGATTGACTTCGATCGTTTCGATCGATCACTTCGATTGGCTTCGATCGATTCGATCAATCACTTCGATTGGTTTCGATTATATCCGATCGGTTCGACAATCGAAATTTTCGATTGACATCCCCTGGTTTCTTGGAAGATTGAAGAAACTTCTAATAGAAAAATAAAGTTCCCGGTATTCTTCGTTTTCCCCCGTTTTTAGTTTGAAGTTCATTTCTATTCATTTTCACTCTTTTAGCCTGATCCCAGACCCGATCAATCGAACTTGTCGAACCAATCGAACAATCGAACTAATCGAACTCCATCGAACGATTAAAGTTCGATTAAAAAAATTAATCGAACCTAATCGAACACTCACAATTTTTGAAGCAATAGCAGTTCGATTAGTTCGGTCAGTAAATAGTTCGATTAGTTCGATGATATTAAATCCTCATATATCTTCCCTTGCTTGCAAAAACTTTGTCCTGGCATGCGATTGCCATTTCGACAGTTCCCGGACTTAACAGGTTGACGTTTATTGTACCCGGATATTTGTCTATCCGGAATAAAGTCCGTAGCCCCTCTGTTGCTACTCCCCAACAAACCGCCTCTGGCGCTAAAAGGATACAGGAAAAGTGTGTACTAATCCGTTATCGGAAGTAATTTCCCGATTTGCATTCCGAATTTGGCTTTGAAAAGAAGCTAATATATACGGTGGCAGAGCAGCACAAACTTGTCGAACAAAATTGATTTATCGAACTGATCGAACCGAAACCCATTGATCAAACTTAATGGAACACTCACAATCTTTTAAAAAATCTTAGAGTTCGATTAATTTTTTTAATCGTACTTTAATCGCTCGATGGAGTTCGATTAGTTCGATTGTTCAATTGGTTCGACAAGTTCGATTGATCGGGTCTGGCCTATCTCATTTGAACTGAGTGTCAGAAACCCCGTTCAAATGTACAGCCCGCTCATTTGGACAGATGTGCTTGACTGTTGAACCCTGTGCAAATGCAAGGATTCCCGTGACTGCTGGAGATATATTGAAAAGTTTAGACATCGGTAGCATTTCGCGTTGTTCCCAAACCAAACGCACTTGAATCAAACAAAGCAGCAAAATTTCAAAACAAATGAACTACGCAGATGCAGCTCCGCTCGCAGCTCTACTCTACCATTTTTGTTTTGCTTTAACTTTGTATTTTAAGAACCAGCCAGGTCATTTTAGGGCTATTCATATTACATTAGCCTCCACTGATGCAAGTTACCCGACTTCCACGGTAAAACATATAAAAACAGTGAAGAGAAAAATATCTTACGCTTCAAGATACTACCATAACGTAACAAGCATTCAAAGCAATTTTCAAAATCTAAAAAACTTCTACAAAATCTATATGCAGCTGTTTCAAATAGCCATAGGTGACAAAGTTCTTCAAACTTGGAATTTGTTGAGTCTTTCCTAACAGCTGCACGTGCAGCCATGTTTTCTTTCTTTTGCTGGTTTTTTTTTTTTTTTTTTTTGCAATTGACGTTAATTTTTTTGGCAATCTCCATTAAACCGACCTCGACCTCGACCCTGACCCTTGAAAAAGGCCGACCCTCGACCTACCCTTGGAAAAAAGCCGACCCTCGACCAAAATACAATAAAAAGCCGACCCTGGGTAAAAAAATGCTTTAGCGACTTTTATAAGATTTTTTTTTTGATGAATATTCCAAAAACTGATCATTAGAACAGTTAAAGAATACTTCAAGAATAGTCGTCGGTGGGGGGGGGGGGGTACCGTGAGTATCACAGCGCGAATAGTTTTCTCTTTGAAAAAACTTGACCTCTGATACTCAGGGTAGGGGGGGGAGGATGAGAATATTCTTCACAAGACCCCCCCCCCCCCGGGGGCATCATATTATTGACCAACATGTATAATCAGCCTCGTATCCATATATATCCCAGGCTTAATATTTACGATTTACCTTGATGCACGAGAGATATTATATTATCTTCCACTTACAGTAAAAGAGGCCCCCCCAGCGGACCCTAAATTCACGCATTCACGCAAAAAATTTTCGCAATTCACGCATTCACGCAAGTTTTTCTCGAAATTCACGCAAACCCAATTTTTTGGGAAATCAGGGAAATTTTCGGAAAAATCGGGTAAATTGTCAAACATTTCTACACATTTGGGTGAAAAGCCAGTTTGCAGATTCTGAATTATCAAAGAAGTCGTTTGTTTTTGTTAAGTAGTCGAGAGTGAGGCAGACGTTAGACATTGCAATCTACTATAAATGGTAGAATGCCCTCGTATACGAGGCGCCACAGCGGAACCAAAATGGCAAGGCTGCTACACTCGAGATTTTTCGACCGGATCTGATCATGCACTTGAGAAAAACTTAACTCAGTAGTGATTTTTTCCTGTAGACCTGACTATAAGCACATTAGCTTAAAGCGCTACGTAAGTTTTTAACTTTAATCACATGCCATCACGCAAAATATTTTATTCTTCTAACATGTCACTGTCGTTTAGAAAAGGTGAAACTTCTCCAGTTAAGGTAACGCGATAGTAAGTGAAAAGATATGCGCCGCAGGCGAATTTTTGTACAAAAATATCTTAATCATTATCAAAAATAGGTCAAACAAACTCCAGGGTGACACCATAATGCTTAGCTAAGGGGTAAGGAGGCGCAACCATGGTTTGCGCAGAGAGGAAATTATTTGCATTTCTGTCACCTCGCGGTTGGCTAAAAATGCTATCTTTAACACCATTGAAAAAGAATGTAGTCTAAATTCGTTAAGAGGCGAGGTACGATCGCTTGATAGTTTGCAAGATGAGGTAAAAGGATGAACATTTGTTGCGAGCGAAGCGAGCAAACAAAATTTTTAAAAAGAATAGTTTTAATCAGGGCTCGCGTCTTGATTTCCTAACGTGGAGGGGCCGAAAACATAGTGACTAAGGGAGGCGCAACCATGGTTTGCGCCGACAGGGGAAAATTTCTATTTTCACACTCTGATGTGCTTAAATACGACTCCATTTCAGACTGATTTTGCCAAGAAATGAGGTTCTCGAAAGTCTGCATCATGGGTATTAAATATTTCTTTGAATTAAAAATTTGTGGTGAGGCCTGACTAAACTATACATGTTTTTTTTTTATAAGCAACTCGGGTGAAACAAGGCATGTCCCAAATATATTTTGCGTGACGCGCACCGCTTCCGATTATTCCTTAACGCTCATATATAGCTCAAAAGAATCATATCAACGAGCAGATTTCGAAAAGTGCTGGGTCAAAAATTTGCATTAAGCCAATCTCAAGATATCGGTCAAAAATTGATTTTGACGTTATAAAATACATCGAAAAAACACGTCATAAGTAAGATTCAAATGACGTCAGTATTGAAAAACAGCGATAACTTCAATTTTATTAATGCAATCAACACCAAATTTTGACTGGAGTTGTAAATTAATGATTCTGAAATATTTGTTCAAAATTTTTCAGAAAATTTAAATGACGTCATTTGTTGACGGGAAAAATTAAAATACGTCAAAAAATGCTGACGTCATCATGAATTTTCAATTTTTTTTTCATGAAATATTTTAGAATCGTTAATTTACATCTCCAGTCAAAATTTTGCTTTGATTGTAGTAAGTTAATCGGAATTATCGCCTTTTTTCAATAATGACGTCATTTAAATTGTCTTTTTGACGTGTTTTTTCGAGTTATTTTATAACGTCAAAATCAGTTTTTGGCCGATATCTTGAGATTGGCTTGATGTAAATTTTTGACCCAGCACTTTTCGAAATCCTCTCGTTGATACGAATCTTTTGAGCTATATATGAAAGTTAATGAATAATGGGAAGCGGTGTGCGTCACGCAAAATATATTTGGGACATGCCTTGTTTCACCCGAGAAGTGTCTGCCCCTACATCAGGCTCGCATTATGCTTAGCATTCTATTGTTCTCAAACAAAAGAGCCATTGTTTAGTGACCAAAAACTGAGCCTGCATATGCTTATAAACGTTATGCTTATAAAAGAAAAGATATGTACTTGCACTCGACTTTTGGCGGGTGCTGCACTCAAAATCTCGAACAAACGTGCCACGTTCTGCAAACTGGGTGAAAAGGGAAATTCCCCGAGTTCACGTAAAAAAACAGGGCAGATTCACGCATTCACGCAATAGAAAATGGATTTTCACGTTCACGCAAGTTTTTTTAATTCACGCATTCACGCAATTTTTTTTCAATTTTCACGCATTCACGCAACCAAAAAAGCCCATTCACGCATTCACGCAAACCGCTGGGGGGGGGGGGGCCCGTAAACATCAAAAAGCAGATAATACGACCCGCCGGGCGGGGGGGGGCGATACCCTGAGTATCAGAGGTCAAGTTTTCAAAGGGAAAATATTAACGATAATTAATTAATTTATTCGCGCTGTGATACTCACGGTAGGGGGGCGACGAGGTTGACATATTCATATTATTCTTATTCTTATAAAAAAGCGTGTGTATCCCATCCCACCCCCTGCTTGTCTGCTCAACTTTTATATTAAAAAAAACACTGCCAAAAAAACTGTTTTTTTACCCAGGGTCGGCTTTTTATTGTATTTTGGTCGAGGGTCGGCTTTTTTCCAAGGGTCGACGGTCGGCCTTTTTCAAGAGAGTCAGGGTCGAGGTCGAGGTCGGGTTAATGGAGATTGCCAATTTTTTACGGCGGGACCATGCTTGCTGGATGGAAAGAACAACATGCTTTATATGGAAATGGCGGAACAGAAAGTCCAAAATGTGGTGAAAACACCACTGTTTTGGTTTTGATCTCAATGTTATGTGGTCATGTCCTTTTTTTCTTCTATTGATTATGGTGTATCATGTATTATGGTCAGATCTTGTAGGGAGCCGGAAGCCATCTTGTTATGTTGGTCCTGGCGGATGAGGCCATATAAAATAAACACGAAAAACCAACGCCCATTACACGCCCCTCAAAATGAAAATTACACAAATTTGAATAATCGAGGCAACCTATATTCGAAAAAAGATAGTATTTTTTAAAAAGATAGTATTTTTTAAAAAGATAGTATTTTTTTAAAAGATAGTATTTTTAAACGAAGATAGTATGTTTACAACAAAGATAGTATTGTTTTAAAAAGATAGTATGAAAGATAGTAAAAATAGTATTATTTTTTAAAGATACTATGTTTTAAACGAAAATAGTATTTTTTATAAGCAAAAAATAGTATGTTTTAAAAAAGATAGTATGTTTTAAACGAAGATAGTATGTTTACAACAAAGATAGTATGTTTTAAACGAAGATAGTATTGTTTTAAAAAGATAGTATTTATTTCCGCTTTGGCGCGCCATACCGAATCGAAACATTTGGCCGCCATTATTGGTGGCAAAACAAATGCGTTCCCCAATGTTTTCCAAGCAAGGACCCCCGGAAAAAATAAGAAAAGATTAATAAAGAAGTCCAAATACTCCAAATTACGGTGGCTGATATGTAACGTGGCTGATATGGGCATCCCTGCGCCTATCTTGCCGCGGCGGTGTAAGTTAGGTTATCTGTATGGAACGCCATAGCTGCCATAAGTGCTCTTTTTGTACGCTCTTTTTTCATGATATTCGCTCTTTTAGTTCGCTGAACTCTTTCGGTTCGCTCTTTTGTTCGCTCTTTTCATTCGCTCATGCGCTCTTTTCATTCGCTCTTTTGATGCGCTCTTTTATTCGCCCTATCCGTTCGCTGAACGCATTCAGTTCACTCTTTTATTTCGCTCTTTTAATTCGCTCTTTTCTTTCGCTCTTTACTTTCGCTCTTTTAGTTCGCTCTTTTAGTTTGCTCTTTTTGTTCGCTCTTTTTGTTCGCTCGTTTAGTTCGCTCTTTTAATTCGCTCTTTTAGTTCGCTCTTTACTTTCGCTCTTTTAGTTCGCTCTTTTAGTTTGCTCTTTTTGTTCGCTCTTTTGGTACGCTCTTTACATGCGCTTTTTGTTCGGCAAATTATCAGTTAGGGATTTTATTCATTCTGCAAATTATCAGCTCCACAAAGTAAAGTTCTGCAGTTCATTTTTTGGCGCGAAAACTGCTGTACTGATGGTTGGTTCTTTTCGCGCAACCTCGTTCCAGGTATCATATCTACATTTTCCCCGGGGGGGGGGAGGGGCACTCAAGGTAAATGACCTACCGGACGTGCGGCGCTTAAGGGTAGGTTTTTCGAGGTTCTGACAAAGCCTAGGTACACCCAGGTGCACTGTAAGGCAAGGGTAGGTAATTTGAGAAAAATTTTAAAATCTTTGCTAAAACTTGGGGGCCGAAAAATGCACTATCAGGCAGGGTCGGTTTTCAGCAAATTTTGCAGTGCACTGTAGGGATCGGATTTTGAAACCCCGATTTCTGTCCGAACATACGGTGTAGTTTCGAGATCGAGCCCCCCCCCGGGATTTGTCTTCAAAAAGAAGAGAATGCCCTGGAAACTAGCTATGTTTTCGAGCCATATCAAAAGTTAAAAGGCGTGTGACGAACCTAGATATATATTTGCAAAATATATTTACTCGTTTACCTTAGTTAGAGGAGGTACAATCTAAAATTTCACCACAGTTAGTCCCGTCCTCCTCACTCAACACACTCTAGCTGGCCATGCAACCTTGTCCCCCAGGCTTTGATGCGCAGTATGACAAAATTAATTTAACAGAATTTTGACCAAGAAGCAAAATAATAGAAAGAAAACGAAATTTTTTTTCATGAACGACTCGGCTATTCAAGTTTCGATAGAATTATGGGCGGGACTTTCATTAAAACTCAAAATCCGTGAAATGTGTGATTTTGAGATATTCCCCAAAGTTTGCCAAAAATTTTAATTTTTCAATCATCAAGGTTTATAATTAAATAAAGCTATTAAATCATAACACAACAAGGTGAAATTTATTTCTCAACCGACAATTAAATGTAAAGTTTGAATAAGTTTACAAGTTACTGAAATGGAGCTTCTGTTTTATAACAAAATGAAAACTAATGATGTACGGTAACTAAAAATGTTCTGCCGTTCCGACACATTAACTACAACAAGCATAAATAAGATAAAGATAAAAATACTACCAAAATAAAATAATGCGAAATTGAAATTACTTAATTAATTGATGCAAATAAACCCCTGAAAATCGATATACATTATGCGGTATTATGGCATTAGCCTGCATTAGCGTTAATTTTGAATATTTTTAATTCGTTCTTTTCAGAATAAACTTCGGTCTATTTATTATTGAATTAATTACGACTATTGAAGTGGGGAATTACAAAAAAATCGGATTACTTGATCTAATGAATCAAGAAAATACTATCGTATTAAATTATTAGGTAGATAAAAAATATATGCATTAGATATAAAATGCAGAATCTGTGATAAAATGCATACAAAAGATAGATATAAACCCTAAGATAATTACATGTATATTATGATACCATAATGGGATTAATTTTCGCAAATTTTTGATTAATGCTTTTTGCCGAAATAAGGTTAAAAGCAGGCAAATTCGGGAAAAGAAATCTTCGCGAAAATGACCCCATTAAGGTAAATAAAGACTCTAAGATAAAATTTCACGTATATATATGAAAAATACACAACTCTAAGATAAAAATGCATGTACATGAAAAATACACAACTCTAAGATAAAAATGCATGTACATGAAAAATACACAACTCTCAGATAAAAATGTGCATGCACATGAAAAATACACAACTCTCAGATAAAAATGTGCATGCACATGAAAAATACTCAACTCTAAGATAAAAATGCATGTACATGAAAAATACACAACTAACTCTCAGATAAAAATGTGCATGCACAAGAAAAATATCAACCTGTATGAGATAAAAATATATGGAGTAGATAAAATACTAACTCTAGATAAAAACACATGTAATAAGATAAAAACAAGTCTTGGATAAAAATACAAACTTTAAGATACAGAAGCAGCCACCGAGGCAAAACACGAAAAAGCCGTTCCTTTTTGCCAGCCAGGAGAAAATTTCTATAAAATGAACATAATCGGGTTGTCCAGAACGGCTCCGAATTTCCAGCTGGAAAAGAAAAATATGCCAGGAAAGTGGAACAAATTGCACGGGAACAGCTCTCTCAAAAAAAGTGTCCACCTTTTCCTTAAAATAGCCGTTCACATTTGCCAGGAGGAGATATACAACTTTATAGGAACGGCTCTTTATTTCCAGCTGGAGAGGAAAAAGGAAAATAAATGTAGCAAACGTCAGAGCAATATAGATACGTTATGGGAACGGCTCTCTATTTCCAGCTGGAAATAAAAAAGTAAAAATGTCAGAGCAATATAGATATTTTATGGGAACGGCTCTCTATTTCCAGCTGGAAATACAAATGTAAAAATAACTGTCCCGAAATTGCCTAGAATGATTACAGTATTTAATGGGAACGGCACTGTATTTCCAGCTGAAGAGAGGTGAACATATAGCACTCTTAGCTCAGGCATTTGGCAGTCCTTCAAGTGACGATAGTTGCAGAGTATAACGCCATGAGAATCTATCACAGACGTATACTTATTCAAAGGTCGAAAATCAAGTAGAAAGTTCGCAAAAGGCCCTTCTGCGGAGAAAACAATACTTTAGAAGTCTATTTAAATTCTCCAAATCCGAATGTTCTGGCTATTGGGGATTTTGAAGGCACTATTCGAACATTTTGATAGCATAGCAAAGAAGCCCAACGGGTGCACTTGATCAAAACAGGAGACGGGTATGTACGAGCCATAAGGATATCTTTTTTCACACCTCAAAAGTCTCTCGAATGGGGTGTAGATTTATAAGTTAGTCTCTGAAGAAAAGGTTCCAAAATCACAAAAATCGAGAATTTCCCTCAGAAAGGGTCAAAATTCGAACAAAACTTGGTGAAAATCGACCAAATTTAGGGAAAAGTCTTTCCAAGGGTTCCCAAAAAAAGTAAATTTTACCTCTCTAAGGGTCTATTTTCGGTTTTGGCTCAGATATATTCGTCACCTCCCAAACCAAGGTGACGAGATAGACTAATTAAGGTTTATCTTTTCCATGTATTTTTACAAAATAATTATATTGATCTAATAAGAGTACAATAAATTGAAAAATATCTAGGCGTCAAGAGTATATTATGCATTACTTCCTTCATGAAATAGTCTGCGTTGAATTGTCAATCAGTCTTTTATACCCAAGTTAAAGTTTCAGTGAAAGCAGAATACGTGTTTTTTATGAGCATTGCAATTAAAAGCATATCTAAGCTCAGATATGGGGAACAATTAAGCATATGGCAAGCATTGCTTGAGCCTACAAAAAATATTTTTTTCCTGATTTTGGCTTTTTTGGCTAGAATTTCACGGATTTTCAGCATTTCCTAAATTTATGCTTTAGATTTAAGCATCCCCTCAAGCATTTTTCAGCCTTATCAAGCTTTCTACCTAAGCATCTCTGAGCCTGTTTTCGGATTTTTGTATACCCTAAAAAAAAATCATGTAATCTATAACCATTACAAGTTGGATCAAGGAACTTGAATAAATAGAGATCGTTTACCATAATTTGTTCTCCGTCGATCAATCGAAATAGCACGCTACTCTTTCTCCGATGGCAGTCTTTTCAAAGTATTATCACGTTGCTATCATTTCAAATTTCGTTCAAGAACTTCAACGTATGGCAGCATATGTCCAGCATCCAGTTAACAGCTAAAATGGAAAGGGAATTGCTTCAATCATAACCATGATCTGCATGGTTAAAAGCAGGCGTCATGATGGATGGTTTTAATTTTCTACCAAGAAGGCCACACAGGATATCAATGGAACTGATCGTATCGGATGATATGGTATGATGCGATAGAAAGGATATAACAAAAGCTCTCCAATATTGCTTTCCTTAATGGCACCCTTAACACAAGTTAACCACTACAAAACTTTCGTTGTTTTCTGGTATCTCAAAACACATTTCTTTTATTTTCTCAACCATTAATTCAAGTGTGAAAAAAAAAAAAAACAATTTAATTTTAATTTTTTTTCCATCATCCGGTCTAAAGGTTCCTTTCCAATGTCTGTAAACCAAAAAAATTACCTTCCAAACAAGAAAATGGAAACATCTTTTGCCCCTCCCTTTGAGACGTTTAGCCCATTATTCTTAAATTTTGCCAAAAAATATGCATAAATTTTAGAAAGTGATTCAGCCCTTTGTAAGTTAACCAATAATGCACGATTTTTCAACTGCTAAGTAATAAATTTGCTGCAAATAGTATGAGCTTTGTCAGAACTTTTTTCCCATGCTCTCCTTCTTTCTCCTTTTCAGAATCTCCCTGAAATGAAACATTTGCCACCCCCTTTTGAGACCCCCAGCAGAATGTAATATTCCATTAAAACCCAAGAAACAATAATTTTACCATTTCTCCAAGTTGGACATCTTTTGAATGCTGATTATCCATCAAAATAAATCACTTGATAACTAGAGTGAAAAAAAAATTAGTCAGATTACAAATATTTGATTCAAACTTTTCCTTCAATTTGAAAATATTGTATCAACAAAACGTAGATAAAAATGCTATAGTAGTTCATTCAAAGGAACACAAATTTACTAGAATGTAACAAATCACAATTAAAAGTAGGCAAGACAATCAAATTCAACAACAAACTAGTAAGCAGAAGCAGTTAAAATAAGTCATATTTTTCACTTTCTCATTTACCATAAGTGCAAGAAGAATTTTCAAATAATATTCCAGGTCCTCTCACATATTGAAAGCACGGCTCCTCTGATTGTCTAAGTAAGAAATTAAATAAGCTAAATAGAGGAAATTCAATTTCAAAGTATGACAATCTGACAAGTCGGATAACAGTGATAGGAATTACCCAGTTTCCCGTGACGCGGTCAGAGATTCTTGGAAATTCTTGGGGGGAAAAAAATTCAAAATGGTAGCTAAAATGTAAACAAATCGGTAGCGACAGCCAAATACAAAAGCGAAAGTAAATAAAAAATATAGGAAGGTAGAATGAGCGCAAAGAAGTTAGTTGAAAATGTATCTAAATTTACCAAAGAAGAAGCATTAGAGTGGTTAAAAGACATTGGTCTTTCTTCAACAGGCTCCAAAGATGAGCTGATCAATCGAATCAAACGTTTTATTCGCTACCCAAAACTTGTAAAAAAGCTGAAGAATAAAGCTAAGAGACATTACAAGTTTTCGTCCAGTTTGAACCCTTTGGAAATTCCTCCTTCTACTGCAAAGTGGTCCAGTAATCATGATTCATATCCAAACATCACCTGTGAACAATTCAAATCTTATGCTTCGCAAAAATCAGAAGGAAGTCAAGGGCAGCAGATGAAGGCAGTTAGAATGTTTCAAAGTAGGAAGATAGTTTCAGTAAGGACAATCCAAGGACTTGAAGAAGGTGATTTGTTTGTAAAAGCCATGATCAAGAAATCCTATGGATATGAAACCCGGCCAGCAGTTTTATATTTGAACAATAATGCACCGTCTAAAGCGCATTGTAATTGTCCTGTTGGCTTGGAGAAATATAACCCATGCATTGAATATTCTGCTTACAGTTGAGGGAGAAGAATTAAGAATGAAAGCCATTAATTTTTGATCCATTCCGTGACGACAAATTGTTAAGGTGACAAGGAGTTGAGTCTCAAGGGAAAATTTAGTTACTTTGCGATTGTCAGGATAAGGTATAAGGTGTGTGTAAGGTTGGATGCAATCGAAAATCAAGTTAAATTTTTCAAGATCGATACCGCATAAATATTCAATAGCTTTTTCATTTGGCTGTGTTAATGTAAGAGTTTCATAATTTATTTCTGTAGCTTGTAGGTCATAAATGGTTGATAAATTTTTAATGTTTTTTTTTCTTTCTTCTTTCAGGAGGTTTTCTTTTTTGGCAAGTTCTGTCTCAAGTTTCGATATTTTTTCTTGGGCTTGCTTCAACTGTTCTGTAAGAGTCAAGCATTGTTTACGATATTTTGCTTTGGATGGTGATGATGGGGTTTTTTCTTTAAGGGTCATAGATGGCTTACGAATCAGCTTTCTTCGAGGGGTAGCGATTGGTGGTGGTGGTTGTGAGTTGGCAGATATGGCTGTTGTTAATCTCAACTTAGCTTGCTTGTATTGATTGGAGATTTTTTCATTTGGTGTTTTTAAAGATCTATAAAGTTTTTCAGCACGTTAAAATTTTACCCTAATCAAATCCATTTGTTTTGATGGAACGATTATTTCTGGTAAGTGCGATGATGATAAACGTTTACCATCCTTCCAATGTGCAGAGCAAATGAAACCATTCTCCCAGTTCCATCCAGATGTTTTGAAAACTTTCGCATAGACTCTCTGCACTGATTCTTTTCTAGGTAGTCGATATTTGGTAAGTCCCTCAGTTTTTGTCTAGTATGTATTACAACATAGTGCAGAACCACAGCTCCATTTGACCATTTTCTGAACTTTGAGTGTCAGCAATTCTTTCTCAAAAAAATTTCAAATCAAAACAAAGATTCGGCGCTCGCTTTAATTTTTTTCCCTCCAAAAAAGTTTGCTAGTCCCAGACCCCTCGCCCGGAAACACGGTAATAGTGCCTCATATTTGGTTATCAATTATTTGAATAGTTTTCTTTTAGCAAATGATTTATTTTTAAAACTCAATTATTAATTTCAGTCCGTCTTAAATTTGGCATTACAGCGAATGCTGCAAAAGCAGTTATCTTATGTGGTAATTTGTTAAAACTAATAATAGAACGTGTAGATTGAGAGCATATCCAGGACCTCGTGAGTAAACAAAAAAATCAACAAAAACAACAACAACTTGAATCGTCTTTCCCGTCTGTCTGAAGGTTTGAATTATAATTTTTTGGTTCAAGACTGAAAAGGTTCAGATTTACATCTCCTCAAAAACACCCATAGAAACTTCCTTAAATTTTTTTGTTCAGTCCCCTAAAGCCTTGAATGAGGCTGGGAATTGTTGGTTTGCCGTCACCCTACCGACGCTACCTTAAAACCAGCCGACCCAACAAATTTTATTGCCATTTTAAAGAAGAAATTAAAAGGAAGATTTTTTGGCTTTTGGAGGATTTTATTTTAGTGTTTAGAGCTTTTTAAAGATAAATTTATGTTCTGTTGTATCTATGGTATGACTATGTATAAAGAAAAACTTGGGTCGCAGTTGTTTGAATTAACGATTCACACTCACCTAAAATTCTTGAGGAGTGTGATCAAACACAGGCCATAAATTTGGATTTTGATACTAAAGTTCTTTTCAGGAGTGCAATTTTGGAATGATTCTGGAATTTTGAAATGACAAAGCCTGAGAAACTATAAAACTATTGGTTAAAACAAAAACTACCCCGGGTTTCACCCAAAAAATCCAAACATCTTTGAAGTTACAGACAGACAGACAGATGAAGAGAAAAACAAAGACAAACATTCTCAAATTATTTTTCATCTAAAGTTATCTAACTTCATGTCTTTGGTATATAAATAAACTGTAGCTTGGTATTGATTTGGTTACAATCTTTTTTTTCTTATTTATGCCTTAGCATAAATCATCTCAAAGGGAAAGTATTGTAGTTCGCAAACGCCTTGGAAGAAGGAGCGCGTCGCTCCATATCAATCCCGAGAGACAATTTCATTTTTGAAAAACTCACAAGATACAGGCAAGTCGCAAACAACTCTGGAATCCCTAATTACTAATAAAAATGGAAAAAATATTCCTGACTAATAATTCAAAAATATATAAATTGTTAAGAAAATTTGAAAAAATATAAGGAAAAAATAAGCTAGTTCGAGGGGCGCGTCGTCACCATGTATCTTGTCTCCCAGCCCAATTTTTTTAAGGATATGAAATTAGATTTTTCAAATCACAAGTAAACCAAGACTGACTCCACTAAGCTGACCAGATCTAACAAAATAATATTTCATTAAACGCTGACTAACTGTATTGGTTATGAACACACTGTGATGCTTCGAAGATAAAATGAGTTCAAGACCTAGACCAAAAGTGAGCCTAAGTTAAGGAATTTAAGACAAAAAACGTGTAACAGTTAAAATTAGTATAAAACTTGTTTTCTAGATCAACATTGTATTTCTTCCAATAATGAAACATTTGTAGAAGGGCTGCCGGCGGATGGTTTCAATTATATATTTTAATTGCTTCGAAACATTCTTTGACCAAAGCCAGTGGGACAATAGTTGACTTTTTAGAAAATTTTAAAACTGTTTAACTTAAAGGCGCTGACCATAGTGAAAAATCAGTTTTAAATTTGAAGATGAAACCTTTTGTTTTCACCTTCTTGACGTATTTAGGAACAGACTGCTTTTGAAAAATATTTTTTAATTAATAAAATATAATCATGAGTAATTAAGAAATCAATGAAGCATGAACCTTAAAAAGACGTGATAAAGATGTTAATCATGTACTTTTCACAAAAATGCTTAATCTTGATGGGGAAGAGAGCTTTTTCCGACGTATCTTTTCTAAAGTACTTACAAATAGTTGTGCTACTTAAACTTTTGCAGAAAATTTTTCTCTTCAAATGCGTGAAAAGTTATGACTGAAGATTATGAGTCAAAAACTGACGAAAAGTCATGGTCAGAGCCCTTAATTAAGGAAAAAATCATTGAATCACATGCGTGTGAATACTAAATTCCAGCCATGTGAAAGTATATGTTTCACACGCGAGTTACACGCGTGTGATCCTGCACAGATTCACATGGATGTGAAAATGTCAATCACATGATGATTTTTCACACGTGTGAAACCAAGTTTCCCACTTGTTAAACCTTAAATTACAAACTTGGTATTTCTCCTTAAAATCGAGAATCCCACGTGTTAAATCGAAAATCACAGTCAAGAAGCCCCCAACAGGTTCAATTTTCCGGCGTGTTAAATTGAAAATCACGGGCAAGTTGCTCAAAACTGGTTCATGTTAATTTGATTTTCCGGCGTGTTAAATCGAAAATCACAGAGGAGGAGCCCCAAAACTGGCTCATGTTCATTTGGTTTTCCGGCGTGTTAAATCAAAAATCACAGAGGAGGAGGCCAAAACTGGCTCGTGTTAATTCGATTTTCCGGCGTGTTAAATCGAAAATCACGGGTAAGTTGCTCAAAACTGGTTCATGTTAATTTGATTTTCCGGCGTGTTAAATCGAAAATCACAGAGGAGGAGCCCAAAAACTAGCTCATGTTCATTTGGTTTTCCGGCGTGTTAAATCAAAAATCACAGAGGAGGAGCCCAAAAATGGCTCGTGTTAATTTGGTTTTCCGGCGTGTTAAATCGAAAATCACAATACGGAGTCCCAAAAAAGGCTCGTGTTAATTTGGTTTTCCGGCGTGTTGAATCGAAAGGCACAAAGGACGTGTTAGATCAAAAGTCGCAACCAAAAAAATTCTAAAATGTCGACCTGCTTGGAAATTTAAGACAGTTTTCTTTTAGGTAAAAAAGCTCTAGAAACTTTAACAATAAATATTTAAGAGATATCCTACAAAAAACTATCTAGATAAACACAAAGTGACGTGTGGTAAAAAATCACAAAAAAATAAAAATAAATATCAAGCTAGATTTTCGTTTTTAAAAATCTTTAAAAAATATATACAGTATTTTTATAAATATAAACAAGATCTCGTAAAACAAAATTTACACACTTTTTAGAAAAAAATAAAACAGTATTTGTAAAATACATGAAATGTAAATAAATAACCATTTTTTCGTTTTTAAAAAACTATTTACCTGTTAGCCTTTTTACAAAGAACAAGATTGTATTCAATCTTTACGAATTGGCTTGATTAATATTAAGTAATGAACTTGAAGACTAAATTTTATACAAACTGAAGAAACCTCACAGTAAAAAGGAGAATATAATTTATAAATAGCGAAGCGAATTTTGACTGGTTTTCTCGATTTTTGTTGACGGACTCAAGGAATAACGTTCCAAAGAATGTCGAAGGAAAAATATAGATGTATCATGTTAATTTTTTCAATGGTATGACCCGACTCTGGTCGTTTGAACGTGAAGAAACAAAAAAGTTAACATTTAAGCTTAAAATTCGATATTATGTGTATTCATTTGGGCAGGATTAAATTTTCGCCAAAATTTAAAAAATTGGCCGTCCGCCAAATTGAATGCCCGCCAAATTTAGGGACAAGCTGGAGTTTTTACAAGCTCTTATTTGATTTGGTAAGTCGTTAACCTGTAATAAAACAATTTTGTTACTTTTTCTAAAGAACGCGTCATCTCTGTTACTTTTAATGACCAATTAGTGAAGTATCTTATAAAAACTCCAGAACATTCCCAAATTTAACAAAATCTTTTTAGGATAGAAATTCTATTGAAAATCAGCATTTTTAAGTTAAAACCATTAAAATTTTAGATTTTCTAAAGATTCCCAACCTGCCAAATTAAATACCCGCCAAATTTGACAAAATATGCCATCCGCCAAAATTTACCCTTTGGTCAACCGCCAAAATTAATACACTTAAGGTACTTAATACCAATATTGCTTTCCCGCTTTCTTTTGGACACAGCACTGTACTGTATGTCAATCATATTTTACTTTTTACCTTTCTGACGCTTCAATATACCAGATTTCAATGCCCAAGTCGATGTAGAAGTCTGTATATTCCTTTATATGTTTCGCCAGTGGGAGCACCTTCTTCTGTTCAATTAGCCATCCTCCAAATAGTGTTCCAATCGTATCAGTGGAATGGCGCACCGACGTTTTGAAATCCGTTTTTGAAATGGTTGATAGTAAATCTTTCTTTGAAATAGGCTCTTCGGGCAGGGTTGGCTTCATAACGGTCATGAAAAAAGCAATGTTACGCAAGTCTTCGTCCGATAGATCTGAAATAGATAAAGCTATAGTATGGAATATTTGACAGGTTTGATGAACACTGCATAAAATCACCTTCGCCTTCTGATACAATATGACAGTCTGTTCTTTTTTTAGAAAACAGGAAATTGAAAAGAAAACCTCAAACCAGACACCAATTTTCTCAGCAAGAATAGAGTGCAATATGCCAATATTACCTTTCACTCCGTATTGCTCCGTCAGGCTTTGCGTCATAGATTCAAAAGGATCTTGTGACTCTTCTAAAAGGGAATTAAGTTAGCATAAATTTGAGCTATGTACTAACATGCATTTTATAAGAATAGAAGGCGGAGCAAAAATCTAAGAACAAAATAATTCTATATTTTAGATTAGAAATGACATAAAAATGCTGATTTCAAGACCTCTCTAAGTCAATAAAGTGAATTCCTGTGATAAAGTGAATAAAGCATTTTAATAACATTTTAAAGAACATAAAAAAGCCTGAAAATCGTGAAAAATAAGCTAACAGAGTGTAAAATTATTAAAAACTTTAGTAAATGAATGAAATGCATTTTACCTTGCAGTTTTCTTTGTTGGGGTATTGGAGGGTAATCAGGAGACCCAACATCGCTGATATCAGATTTTTCCTAAATGGTAAAATTAAGCATTACTTGAAAATAGAATGATTGTATTTGCAAAGGAGGAAACTTAAAACTGTCCAAAAAAGAAGGCTAGAAATAAGAAAAAGTTAATGATTATACCTTTTCTGGTGTATTCCTTAGTGATTTGATCGGTGATGATGTTAGGGAAGCTGTTTCATCAGGATCAATTGCTTTATATTGATTGCCAAACTAAAAAAAAGGAAAGAGTATAAGTATTTGAATTATAAACCTATATCATGAACTTTTTTTTAAAGGGAGGAATTTTTCACTTTTCAAATCAAATTAAATTTGGAAAAAACTGCATTAGCTTTGCCAAGTTGAATCCCAATATTTGCCAAAATAAATGTTCTGTCACATTCCTTTCTTTATGGTATAACAAAGATATCAAATTTCTTACTAAATCCTGAGAGAAAATATCAACTCGGTCGTCCTGTAAAATAGAATAATAAGCTAGTAATTAGCCCTTTTCGCTGTTATTACATTAAGGAAAAATTATATTGAATATATAACCTCTGCAAAGTCTGCAAAATCAAACAAATATCAAAAGAATAAAAAAAGTGGATCATATTTAGGATTTAAGTTCTTACCTCATCATTTTGAGTTGAAGTTTTCCTTTTCTCCTTCCTCTGTTTTGGTGTTTTCGGATATTCTTTCTTCTCTTTTGGATCCATACTCTATAAGGTTATGAAGGCAAGATATTTTCAGAAACTTAATCTAAAAAATCTCACAAAAATTTGATTTTTTAAGACGATTATTACAAGTTTGTTGTTTATCTTGCTTTAATTCAAATTTCTTCAAAAAAGAAATGACACAATATTGCAGATTACAAAATCTGGTAACACATGACGTGCAAAATAACATCTTAAAACACAAATATCTACTTACACTTTTCCTTATCTTTTTATTAGGACTACTTTCGGTTTTTTCTTCGCTTTTCTTTCTTTTATTAGCTGAATTAATCTATGGTTGAACAAATTCATTAAATTAGAAATGGCCAATGGTCAAGTATACCTGTCATAATGAGGCCTGGCAAGTTTCCCAACAAGAAACACTAGAACCTTAAGCACAGACCTTATTTTAAGTGGAAACAGTGTACAGTACATAGATATGACTAAGAAAAATTTCTTTTGACATTTCAATAATTTTTTTTCTTTATGTCTGAAAGGTTCAACACCTTTGTTGAATCAGCCAAGATAAGAAGTAAATTTTTGCTAAAGTTTCAAAAACAGAAAAATGAGCCACAGCGAAAAATTGTCCATGTACCTGAATATCTATGCCATCATTTGCTGTAGTGTTTGCATCTCCCTTTAAGACAGAAAAGGATAAAATTTCAACTCAAAGTGAACTTAGCCGATTTGACGTTCCCATTTCTTCAAATGAGTCAAATATGGTGGCCTTCCAGTGTCTTCATTAAAAATGTTCAAAGTGTTTTGGGAGCATGATATCTAAAATCTTATTAGTTTTATTCAAATACTTCAATATTTTTGGCTCACCCGGTAGTTTAAACACATTTAAGGCAAAAATAATACAATTTACCCTGACATTCGCCAAAATTAGTTCTTGCCAAGATTGAAGAAAGAAAAAGAACTTTAAATTTGATGCAAAAATTGAAATTAATACCGTTACATTGTTTCCTAAATCAAGTTTTTCCTGGCTTTCTTTTCGGGCTTTGATGCATTCTTTGTTGGAGCCTATAATCCAAGTAAGTACATTACATTACATTAACTGTCAACTTGTCCTTATTAATCCTACGAAGAACAGTAGAGATCTAAAAGGGGACTTTGAATGAATTAATTGAGCTGCTAGAATACATTGTTTAAGAAAAGCTGCAAAAATGGTTTACCTCATAGTCCTTCCCACCACGAACTGCTCTTCTTCTTTCGCTCATGATTTTGACGATTTTCTTCCTGATGGTCTTCTCTTCCAGGTATTTCAAAATTGGAATTTTTTGTAAGTCTTTCACAAAATCAGTAAGTTCTTCAAGATTGCTTTGGCTTTCCTTTGAAAAAGTTGGCAAAGAATTACCAGTCCATTTTCTAGCAACTTGATTCCTGATAGTTGTTTGTCTAAAAGAAAAAGGTAGAATTATTCTTAATTTCACTTTATTAATTGGTTTTAATGTATTCATTATCTGTGTTTTATCTCAGTCAGTGTCAATAAATATATATAAGTAAAAAGTATAAACAATGACATATTTTTCTAGACGACAAAGATGGGATGACAAGAAATCTCAAGAATCTTTAGTTTTTGCAATACATGGTGGATTTGAAGAATTTTCCTAAGTTCAGGATAAAACACACTAATTCTTTTTTGCTAATTTGCTAATTTTGTCTATGGAGAATATGGCCTTTCTAAGATCACAGAATGTTGAAACTAAATTACCTACCTTATTACACTTATATATTTACTCATGTTATTAACACGAATTGGTTACCCTTGTGTTAATAGACCTTTTGCAAATCACAAAGTCATGTTGAATAATTAAAAACTCCAGCATTAGAACAATAACACATGGAGTACATAATTAGTAAAACAGTGTAATAAATTTTTCTTGTCATTGTTTTGATGGTGGAGTTTTTAATTATTCAACATGACATACAAAATTTGAGCTAAGGTAGTCTTCAAAAATCCTGCCTTTTGCGTTAATTAATTGTCGCACTCATTTTCCCCGCGTATACAATCATCTACTTACTGCATATTCTCAATGTGATTTTGCACTTTTGCCCTGCATGGTGTCATTGGCACAGGTTTATCAGTTGTCAAATTTGGATAAACAGATTTAAATACAAGTATCTGCCTGGCAGTGAGCCCCATTTTGTCCAGTGTAAGAAATTGATCATCTGTTGTTATCAATGTGTATAGTAATTGTCCATCCATTTGTTGTGCTAATTAGATAAAATTAATGGATAATAGTTTGGCATCAGCGGAAAATAAATATCAATATAGAACTTTGGCCAAAAGCGAAGGTCTATTGAATAAGAAATTACAACAGGACACATTACTTGCCCTCAAATGAGCCCCCCCCCAGCAAAACCCCTCATCACGCCAAAAAATTCTCCATCACACATAACAGAAATCGCTAAAATTTGTCATAAAAAAATAGCCCGAACCATGCATCACTTCTCAAATTTTTGCCTTATCATGAATCACGCCGAAATCTTGATCATGTCAAAAAAGTTTTCAAATCATACCATCACCCCCAACTGGAAAGAAGGGAATATTTACGCCGGAGATTTCTTGGCGTAGCCTTTGTCAGTCTAAGCTTAAACTCCTATATCGGGATTAGAGACAAATCTATACCAACTTCTTTTCTCTCTCTTCAGACACCAACTACGAACGAACAACAAAATCGCTTCACGCGTTGATTGAAAACGCTACAGAAAACGAGATGATTGAATTTCATCAGTGTTTCGTCTCAAGAGACCATCGAGTGTATGACGTAATCTCTGTGAACGACAAATGTTCGCCGGTTATTAAGAAGTCGTCCTTGTCGACACATCGACACATCAATCAAGATGTAGATAGATGCTTAATACTGTAGTTTGTCTTTATTAAAACCATAATCTGTAATATTAAGTGCGTTTAACGACTTTGTCAAAAAAACATTTTTATCAATGGAAAATCATATGACAATTAAATATCTTTCCGTGGTTGTGACGTAAGTTTTGTAATCGATAAACATCTTCCTCGTAAAAAGTGTCATATTGAAATACCTTTGAGAATACTAAATCGACTTTAAATGCATTTGAGTGCAATCTTGAATGAATAAGTAGCGAAAAGGCGTTTTTTAAGGGCAGGCACCATCCCGTTGTTTCACCCCTGCAGCACCTCAGCTGACATAAACATAAACGTCCACAACGTTTATGTAACGTTCGATTGTAAAGTTAGATATACGGTGTAAAAGCGTTACTTCTTAGTTGCGATATATTGTGGGGGAATAAAGCCGGGTTCAGATGAGTTGATTTCAAAGATTTTGATTAATTTTAGCGAGAATTAATTTTGGCCTAAAATTTAGCCGAATTGAATTTGCTTCCGGGTGGAATTTGGACTTCGGGATTTTGGGAAACGTCAATCTATTTCTATTTTTTTTCCTTTAATGCATTCGTTTCAGATTGATTGGACATGAGCACGTTGTCTTCACTGGGGGTAAGAGTCATATCTTTTTTCAAATTCAATTAGTTTCGTGATGAAGAGGAAATTACATGAATACGAGATCCGGACGAAATTCCACTATACTTTGAGACTGTCAAAGTTATACTGCCATCAAAACGAGAAATATGTTTAATCCCCATTCAATTTTATACCTCACCCTGTGGCCTATTCGCTATACGTCATAGTTTTTTCTACGATATATGTACTTTTGAGCACCCTGTCTCACAGATCCCGGTGGAAGTGGGGATTCGGGACAAATTTCTATCGAAATCCCAACGGGGGATATAAATCTATTGAATTTCAAATTAAGATTTAATTAAATTAAAAGTTAATTTTCCATGAAATGAAATTTGGTTAAATTTTCCAGTGGAGCTGTTTACTGTGATGAGCACGGGGTGCTTTTAGAGTGACTCTATATATTGTATTTTTCTCTATTTAGAAATCAAGTCCGGCGCTAGAAGAAAAACGAAAAGAAAACAAAGATATTTCTAATTGTAAAATGATCCATGGCTTTTATATTTTTTAGCCAGATATACTTTTATTCTTTTAGCTTTTATACCTTACGTACACTTTCGATAAATTACAATTAGGTAACACTATCATCAATTTTTACTTCACAGCTTGACGATAATATTTGTCTGTCACGGACGGTTCTTTGGGCCTTTCGTCTTTAAGTCAAGCAATATTCTGAGAAAAAAAATGGAAGCGTTGTTATACATGTTTCATTTGTGCGAGGGGAACGTCCCTGTCTCAAAAAGTCCGAGTCGTTTATTAGCCTGTTAACCCTATTCATACTAGGCTTTTAGGGGCGGTTCAGAACTAGGGGGGGCTTTTCCTATACCACCCCTTAACTTTTGATCTAGTGGGTCTTTTTGGATGAAATTTGGCACACAAGATCCTTGTGACGTAAGGTAACTTTTGACAAAAATTTTTTTTGATGACGTCACTCATCATGCCCAAAGTGAGCAAAAACTGAAAATTTCCTTTCTTCTTATAAATAGCTATTGTATTCTAACAAAGGCTTTAGAAAAAAGTTGCCTGAGTTTAAAATGCTTATTTTATCCTAAATATTCAATAAATTACGGTTTAAACGATATATTTGATAATGAAAATAAATTTGTATTGGAAAAGTGTCAATTTTTGTGACACCTTACTGTCAGAAATGTCATCATGCTCAAGGTGTGAAAATATTTAGGTGTCAAATTTTTTTTTATTTTGAAGCTAAATAAAAATTAGGAATTTACAGAAAATTTCACGGCAAAAACTTTATTATTTCAGGAGCTATTAGCAATAGTTTGACCTCCGAACAGAAAGAGCCCCCCCTAGTACGAATAGGGTTAAGAAAGGGACATAAAAGAACATAAAAACCAATAGAACAAAGGTCTGTTTTTAGTGGATTTAGATTTTACGATAATAGTACAGAGATCCAGTCAGAATTACTAGATTCATTACTCGTCTTATACATACAAGTGAAGTTTCCATAGAGGATGACGATTTTTTTCAAATGGATGGGTTCTCACTGGGCCTGCCTTGTCCGTTGAAAATACGTACCCTGGGTAATTAGTCTAAAAAGGCTCTATTCTAAATATACCCCTGTCTCAGTGCCACATAAAAGCTACCAGTCCTGGAGTAAAAGAAATGAAATTATAGCACAGAGAATGATAGTTACTTTTTAACAGGCTGACAAACTTCAAGTACCAAAGACACAAATAACCTTGACACATATATTTTGCGATCTCTCAAACCATAGAAGTTTTTCCATCTATTAAATTCCAAGTCAACTGTTCAAAATTTACCATGATTGTTGTTCTAACTTATACCCGGAAATTTTTCTTCTGCTTTAAATTCGACAATCAATAAACG
Source organism: Clytia hemisphaerica (assembly GCF_902728285.1). Taxonomy (NCBI): domain Eukaryota; kingdom Metazoa; phylum Cnidaria; class Hydrozoa; order Leptothecata; family Clytiidae; genus Clytia; species Clytia hemisphaerica. Next base: position 2,126,607 of record NW_027103595.1, on the reverse strand, counting down.
GGGAACGGGCACAAACACTCTGAGGCATTGAAGCACAGAAGTTTACCCTTTAATATATTTGCAAGAATTTGGTTTGTGGGTATGGAACAAGTCAAGATGTATAATCACTTACGTTCTCATTTTTAAGCTGCCATTAGCATAATATTCCTGGATGGCGCGAGGGTGTTCGTGTTGTTTCATTGCTTTGAGTATTCTTTCAATTGTTTACGTCGTTTCGTCCCGTGGTCCCGTGTGAGATATTTTAGTATTTTTGTAACTGAAAAAGAAAATATATTGACAATTTCATAATTCTTATACTAGTAGGCCACGCGTCCAGCGCTGATTTTTAACAAATTTACACAATTTTTTATCACATACCACCGGCTATTACCTTAAGTGGTAATATTACCTTAAGAATCTTTGGCATGGATTAAATTTGGCGATTTTTGACAAAATTTGCCAAATTCTCTAAATCTAATCCCTGCTAAAATTTATCCACTTAAGGTAATCGGGCACACGAGAGTAACCCATACTATAGTATTAGGGGTATGTTCTTTCTTTCGTTTTTCACCGTTTCATTTTTAAACACGAGAAAGAAAGCAGACGCTGAAGGTTACGAATTACGGATCTTGAAGGACTTACTATTTAAATCATTTGTCCGGAAATGATTTTTTCTCGTCAGGGGTTTAGCCTTTTCGCATTTTTGTCCACTTTCCAAAAAAATTGGATGTTTTTTACCGTCCACAAATCCTTGTCATCAGAGCCTTATGTAGTGGGTGGAGGGGTTTCAGGGGGTACCCTTTTTCGCAACCCCCCCCCCCCGCTAATTAAGTTTTGAGATTTTTTCCAACCCCCCCCCCGCTTATTCCAATCGCCCCGGCTATTAGGTACCCGAGAGTACCTTATCGGCCATTTTTACACCGGCCCTTTACTGGCATTATTTTTGGGCTCGTAGCCTAATAAGGGCCGGCGTTAAAAAGCCAGCGTTAAAAAGGCCAAGATTTTGCAATTTTAACCTAAAAGCGGCGTTAATTTTAGTCTAGCAAGCTAGACGACTAATTTATACATAGTAGAAATAAAGCAAAAAGTAATGAATGAAACAATTTTAGTCGTCTAGAAACCTTTGTGCACTAACTCCAAACAAAAGAAAAGTGTCAATATTGCAATTATAATTTTCTCCTGCTCAAAATAATTCTTGAGAAAAAAAATATGTGTGGATTTGTGTATTGAAAGTTTTTTATTTGAGTTGATTTCGTTTTGAGAGTTTGTTGTTGCTTGATAAATTGTTTTCTCGCTACGCAAGTTTCTGCGTAGCTAGCCAGGGTATCTATAAGGCTGGAACACCGGATTCTTCCAGTCGTTTATACAAACTAAGTCCCGTATTATTATTATTAGTATTGGTATTATTAGTATTACACGCATTATAAACGACTCCAGTCTACGTTAATTTGTATCATTATTTCTCAATTTAAAGGATTTTAGGTATGATTCGAAGACGAAAATTATCCATTGTTTTAATCCATATGGAAAACTTCAGTGAAATATTTAATATATTTGAAAATCAGTGATTTTCGATGAAATTTTCAACAGGCTCACTAATGTAAATTTTGCAGTCATTATTGGCTAATTTGAAGCACAAGTAGCCATTTCTACAAATTTCGGCCCTAATTGGCGTACGCCCAAAATTAGGCTGCGGTATAATAAGGGCCGGTGTAAAAGGAATTGCTAGATTCAATCTCTTTACCGGTCCAGGGCAATTTTGTTCAGTCACCTTTGTGAAGTTTTTTTACACTCGATGTAAATTATGTATATGAGAGAGAGGATATGCCAATAACTTCAGAGGTTAGAGAAAAGGCGAAATATTATACATTCCTGTGCCACAGACCCGGTTGGACCTCAGCCCCACTGGAAAATTCGTCCAAAATTTCGTTCCCAGTGGAAAAAATACCCTCAATTCAGCAGCCCCACTGGGAAATCAAATTTTATCTCATCCCCACTCGAAAATTGATCCCAATCCAAATGCGTTTTTTTACGCTTGAAACAATATAATTTCTTTCTCCATTGAGATTTCCATAGAAATATTTGTCTTCGCTGTGGTAAAAAGTTCCACCGGGGCTGTGAGACAGGGGTATTATGATACATCAAAATGGCTTAAAATGTAACATTATCACAAATTTTATCCGAGACCTATGATACATTAGGCCATTTTGGGCCACCATACAAAAAAGAGTTAAAAATTCGTACCAGATTCATTTGCCATTTTTGGTAGCAGAACTTTCTTCATGCAAACACGATAGACAACGATGAGATAACGAAAGTGACGTTAAGACAATCGTTTCCCGCATTTTGAACATTTTTGTAATTATTCAACACCTAAATGTCTGGAGGAAAATCCATTAACATTGTGAAAAGATAGGCCTATCCACACTATACCTACTGCATCAGTAACTTGTTGACGTTACATTTGTCGTTATGTTTGCCAACAGTTTGATTTTGGCTAAATTAGTTTTTATTAATTACTACATGCATGCGGCACGCGTATATAATTACACATTCCAATCGAAAAATCACTCATCCACATCCCCTTCTCGCATGTGTCAGCTGAGCGCTCAAGTCTTTCTGAGTATTTCTGTCGCTGCTGTAGAAATAAACAAAGCAAAATATCGTGAATTATAAACAAAAGTGCAAAAAAATAAAACATACAAAAGTTGTGTTTTTTTATTTCCTTTTCGCTAAAGTGGTTTAAAATTTGTTTCTATGTTTGGAATTTTGCACAAACCTCCGTAACTATGGGCGAGTACTTCGTTGCTAAGATGTCTGCTTGAAATCGAAACTGAAACTGCTGAAAATCGGCCCGCACTCGAAATCCCGTAATCTTGATATACGAGTTTAGGTCTATACTGTTTGTGTAAGCCTATGAAATCCAAAGTCTGCGCCGGAGATATCCGGCGTACATGCCTTACTTTCCAGTTTGGTCATCACCCCAAAAAAAAGTCCCAATCACACCATCAATCACGCAAACTGCTGAGGGTGAGTTCTCAAATGAAAAAAAAAAGATCTTTGGGAGCAATTTTAAGGTCGACAAAAAATCCATGATTAGTGAATATTTTGACGGTTCAAGCTTTATATAGGGATGACATTTTCAAAAATTATTCTACAATGTTTGAGTCTTCTCAGTCTTTTAGCTGCTCCGAAAAAAAGCCAGTGTGTCACTACTGGAATATTTGTCCAATTTTTCATTATTTCCCTATTATCCTACATTTTCTCTGCATAAGATGGACGATAGAATACGAGATAGGAGAATCTATTCTGTAGACTTACATTTTTTTAATAAAAAAAGTAACTTACCAACAAGGTGGTCTGCCACGTCGGGGGGAAGGACGTCTGTCAACATGGTGGAAACCTCTTCAGTATTGAGGTTTAGTAAATTTTCAGTAGGCACTTTGTTTCGCATTGACATGTTTGGTGCAATTTTTTGTCTTCTTGGTTTGACTTGTTTCTTTGCACTTTGGTACAAGTTAAAATTAAAAGTCAAAGCCGAAAGCCGTGCACGTGTAGCTGAGGGAAAACATAAAAGACAAACCTCCAAAATGTGATCGGCTATTGCTCATTCCGACATTTTAAATTTTCCGGGGGTTTTGCTGTTTGGGATTGTTTAGGTCAGGGTTGCTAGTAACGGCTTGTCACTGTGCCGGGTGCATACTCGGCGCCTTGGGCCCCGCAGGGTTGCTAGTAACGGCTCGAATTTCAGTCAGGTTTAAAAAAGGGGTACTTTTACCCATATTATAATAACATTACCCCCGTATTTTGCCAGTTTGGTATAAAATGTTATGAATTGCGTGATTTTGCTGTGCGGTGATGGCTCAAGGGATAGAGCGCTGGCTTCCGAATCTGAAGGTCTTTCTTTGGTGGTGGTTCGAATCCCACTCGGTGCGAAAATTAGACTGGTCGAAATTGATGGTCAAATGATTGACAGGTATGAAAACTCAGTCAGAAATGAGAAACTCAGAAGCTCAGACAGTCAGAAAAGAGAAAGACGGGATCAGAGATAAGGATCACATCTCGGAGGTTTGTATCTTACGTTTTCCGTAGCTGAGCGATGTTTTGATAAAATCTATAGAAACAAATTCTTCCCGATATTTAAAAATTACAGACCAAAAACGGATTCTAATAATTGTGTCCATTATTGTGTGAAGTGCTTGTTCGGGAGAAATTTAAAACTTTAGAATGACAAAAAACCATCAAACAGATCAATTATAAACATGATGTTAATTTTCTGGGTTTCATTCAGTATAATTCTCAAAATCATTTATGTTTGCAGCGGTCTGTAATTTTTATCTTGAAATTTTTAAACGTGGTCACTTTACTCAGTCTTTCGGATGAATATTTAATTTAGGAAGTAAAACCATTACAATGAATTTGAATTTGGCGCTTTGAGCCGCTGATTGGCTTATTCGGCTTGATTGCATCATATTTTCGACATTTGACCAATCAAATTGATTCGAAATTTTGTTTTTGGTAAAGATAAGATGGTAGGGTATTTTCATCCAAGATTTTCTGTTGCTGGTTTCAAAAAGTCATCGTTTGCTATTGAAGATTGATTCGATTTTTCATTACACAATTAACTGTCATTTTTATAACAAAACATCAATAAACTGTTATTTTTATAACAACACAACCACAAACAATCATCATCATGTCAAAACGAAAGTTATCTTGGCAAAAACACGAAATTCTACCTTGCTGGTGCTCTGATTCACTAATGCAGCCTCACAAACACTGCCCATGTATCAATTGTGGAAAAAAAGCTGTGAGTAGGTCAACAGAGGAAAGACATCGCACACAATTTGCTTTGATCATGAACATATAAACGACTGGACATCTATCTTTTATTGTCTCTTTGAAGCGAGCTTCGTTGCCGCCTGTATTTCAAAATTGGTATAAAAAATCCGACAATATTCCGTCATAATCTTATTTCTTTTAATTGTTTAGGTAAAATGATTGATAGAGCTTGAACATTACTCCTAATGCATAAAAAAATTATTTTCAAATTTTTTCACGAATTTGCAATATATTTTATCAACATTTTCAACTCTGAAATGCAGAATTTCAACTGCGTGTATACTTTTGAATCCCTTTTGTCACTCCAATAATTTTTTTTATGACTTGAAAAAAATAGCTTGTCAAAGTTGAGAGCCTGTGTCGTAAGAATATCGAAATTAGAATGTGACACTCTCTAAAATTATTAGACACTTTTAAGTCAAAATTTGGAAATATTACCTTATTGGTATATATTTTCGCGTGTTACAAATTTTCGCGGGTACTTAATTTCGCGAGTTTTTTGGTCAATTTTCGCGAAATTTAATACTGTTTAAATTTTTCAAAATTACAAAATCGCGAAATTAAATACACGCGAAAAAATTTTATTAGTATTTTGTTAGTATTTTTACATCAAAAACGTTGTGTTTCAAGCAAAATCAGTCTTTTTCTTGCTTTATATTCCCACTTTCTGAAAATACCTAGTTTAGTGAATCGCGAAATTTAATACACGCGAAAATTTTCCAGAAGTCAGCAATCGCGAAATTTAATACACGCGAAACACGTTTTTTCGAAAAAATTTCGCGATTCGCGAAAATTTGTAACACGCGAAAATATATACCAATAAGGTAGTCGGAGTTTTGACAAGCTGACGATGATTTTGCCTCTGTTATCTTTGTTATGATATAGATAAAAGACTTGAGAAAAGTAGAACAACAGAGACTTTTGTCGAAGTTTTGACGTTGTTAGCAAGGTATTCCCAAGAGGTATATCATCAAAATTTATTGTTTCATTTGATGATTTTAACGAGGCGGCAACGAAGCTAGCAGTGTTATCTTCAAATATACAAAGGAGATGGATGTCCAGTCGTTTATATGTTCATGCTTTGATAGACAATCAGAATAACGTTAATGACGAAACAAACAAAAAAAAACAAAACAAAAACAAACAAGGACTTCTTCAGATGGTTCAGACGATGAGACAGTTGAGGAAGAAGTTCAAAGTGATTCTTCTTCTTCTTATGTTGCTGAAGAAATACAGGCTGATTGCCAAGAACTTATTTCAGATTATGATTCTATAGACAATAATGCTCAAAGTGAAGATAATACTACCTTCAGTTGTGAACCAGAAGATCATCTGGATGATGATGATGATGATGATGATGACGATATCAATGTCGATAATGGGATGGAAATAGAAGGCGATGGTGCAGAAGAAAATGGTGCAGAAGAAAATGGTTATCGTAGGTAAATCTATTATGTATTATATAATTCTTTTTGTTTCAAAGGCATGTACGTGGTGTACGTCCGATGTATACCCCTTTTGCTATAAAATCACGATCAATGTTTATGTCATGTTGGAAAATTATTTGAAGTATGTATCCAGACGATCTCAATCGAACGAAATCGATGATCTAACCAGTCGAACCAAATCGAACCCAAATGACCGATCGAAATGCGATTGTCGAACGCAATCGAATCTCAATCGAATGTCAAAATTCTGGGTAATATTCGATTGGTTCGATTGTTGTTCGACTACATTCGATTATTGCTTCCTAATCCTAATTGTTTTACAGGAGCAAATTATGACAGAGAGCAGTGAAATTTAACACAGACACCCTTGAGAATAAACACTATTGGCTTTCAATAGACCTTTTTTCAAAGAGGACGTCCTGTTGAATAATTATGTAGTCCAGCCATAAAAACAATGATAGAGCCATGCATAATTACTGTATCATGCAAATTGTAATAATTATGCATGGCTTTATCATTGTTTTTCTGCTGGACTACATAATTATTCAACAGGGTGGGCTCTTTGAAAAAAGGTCTATAGTTTCCAATTCCAAAAGTAACCACAGAACTTCCTAATCCTAATCGAACGCAATCGAACATCAATCAAACGCAATCGAATATCAATCAAATCTTAAAATTGTGGTAATATTCGATTGAGATTCGGACTGAATTTTATCATACTGATTCTCTACCAATGGCAGCAGCCAAGAAGGGTAAAAGTATGCTATGAAAAACAGTTCAAGTTACTGACAAAATTTAATTTTGCTGCCATCCCCCAAATTAAAAAATTCAAGATGGGTTTGCCCTGTGAGTCAGAGATATTGGGCTCAAAATTCTGATTTCAGCACCGTCCCTTACTAAAATAAAAACAAGTTTAGAAAGTTGTCCATTTTATTTCAAAAAAAAAAGTGACAAGTGAAAGAACAAACTTAGCAAAATTACATTGGCTGTTTTATCAACTGTCATTTGGAGGCAGGGGGGTTGGTACTAAAGTCTCAGACATATATTCTTATATTAAAAGGTTTTGGAGAATTTTTTACATAGTACCCCCCCCCAATTTAGAGAAGTGGTATTTTAGTACACATGTACGAAAAATTTTTTGAGACATTTTGACTCGATCTATTGCAATGAGTCTAACAAGTAGTTTTCGAAGGTAAAATTTCAAATTTATCTTCTTTCACGGTATGAAAATGAGTTTAGTTTAGTTTATTTAGTTCAAAATAAAAGTATTGCCTTTATCAAAAGATAAGGATTAACAACAACGGAACCTAAATTTTTCAGAACAAAACGGTGGTAAGGAAAAGTGCTTGGAAAATACCCTGTAGTACTACTTATCAAGCTTCAAATGAATATCATGTTTTCAATTTTGAAATTTAGTGTTATCATGGAGAATTTGCTTCAAACGCTAACCATTGCATCAGAGATGAATGCATCGATTGGAAACACGGAAAAACTTCTGGCATATGTTGGAGGTTTGATCAACAATTTCATGGATATAGAAAATGATTGGCCGAAATCTTATGCTTCTGCAATGTCCATTCTTAAACAGACAGGGCTATATGCTAATCCGGAGCATACCAGAATTTGTTTTAACAATGAGGAGCATCCAGCACATTTCTATGTTGTAAATGTTGACCAAACTTGCCCAGATTGTGACGAGCATCCTATAGTCAATTGTTATTACCTTCCGTTGAAGGATAAAATTAAACGTTGGTTGATTAATACAGAACTAACCACTAAGATGCTTGGTCATTGGAAAAATAGAGATAAGTGGCTTGGAAAAACAGGCGTAACATACCCCTTGAAAGAATTATGGGATGGGTATCGGTTTAAAGAGTTACAGTGGTTTTGGGACCCAGAGAAAACATGGCCACTCCCACACAAATGTATTGAATGCAAAATATACATAAATTTGATGGAGTTAAACATTACCAGTGACCAGCCTTGTGAAATTCAATGTTTCAATTGCAATAAAAAGCAGCATGTTAGGCCAGAAATTGTCTCTGGTGACCCAAGAAACATCGGCTTAATTGGGCATTGGGATGGCTGGTCTCCCAAATTTGGAAGAGGTGTCTCTTATTCCACTGGTAAGTTGCTTAAATAAACCATAAAGATTAACTTCAATGAATGAAACATAAGAATTGTGTTTTCAAGCCTGTCACTTAGATTCTAATAAGCCACAGTCAGAAAAGTTATAATTCTATAGAATGATGATTGCCAAAATTACTCCCTAAAGTATAAATGGAACATCTCTTTATCAAATAAATAATAAAAATTGAAAAAAAGAAAAAATTAAGAAGTTTTTTTTAGTAAAAGAGCAGAAACCTTTTATGCTGTTATTACCTCTATAACTGTCTATAAACATTTTTGGAAAAAGAGGCAATCGAAATTTTACTGGCTGGAAAAAGGTGAATTGTGACACAAATTCAGATTATGGTTTTTGTCCCGGCTATGTTCATCATCTTTTCAAAAATTTCAATTCTATCAAGAGTTATGGCAGTTTATGGACATCCTTAAAGGAAAACTAATTTTGAATCTTTACCTGTTTATACTGTAATATAACAGAATTTCATCATACCCTTTTAAGGTTCAATAGAACTGAACATTGCAAACATGGAAAAAGAAGACCGTTGTAAAAATGACCATGTGTACACATCAACTTTTGTCCCAGAGCGTAATCTACCAAACAGAACTCCAACTTCTTTGGACCCGTTTTTGTTACCTCTTGTTACAGAGCTTGAAGAGCTTTTCATTCATGGTATGTCCTTTTTATAAGGTTATTGTACTTTTAGAGGATATTATTAAGTATTATTATACACAACTTCATGGTAGAAGGTAAAACAGCAACTGGTACCTGATTCTAGTCTAAGGCTAGGGGCCACTTACTCAGCTAGTGGTCACCTAAAGTTATTCAAGCAGAACTGGGGTATGTTCCAAAAAGTGCATTTTTGAAAATCTTCTGCTATAAGTAGTAACCCTTTGTTATTTGCTTGTACAAACTATTTCAGACTATTGTATTACTTTGATTATGCTTGACAAAAAGATGGTAGATGATGCTTCTAAAAAATTATATCTACAGTATTCTTCAAATTTTCCTAGAATATTTAGTAGGGGTCACCTAAATTCTTGAGGGGGGGGGGACTAGAACCTGCTTATAAGCCATGTTATACTTTATTATTTGTTTTTAATCCCCCAGATAATATCTTTTTACAAGTTATTCTTATAATAAAGAGCGTGTACTTTTTTGATTATTCAGGTACAGAAGTTGACTATCCGATTGATGTTGGGCCGATTAAAGCAGGGAAAGCAACCCTGCGCTGCATGCTTTTGTGTTGGACAGGGGACTACCCGGCACAATGCCAGATTGGCAAATTTTCGAACAAGGGTACTTTTGGTTGTCGTGTCGATGATTGTGAAGGTAAAAAGAAGTTTGATTTCAAGTTTACTGTTTGTAACACTTGTAACAGAAATGTCTTTAAATATCTTTAAAGAGAGAGTTTTTTAATCTCATTCACATTGAAGGTGAAAGAACATTTGACAGCCTAATACACTCATTTTGTTTTATAAGCATACGGTAAATTTTGGCTGAAGCTCGCTATGCTTAAGTAAAGCTCAATTTTGAGCCTCGACTATGCTTAACCATATGCTTGGTAAAAAAATTATGAAGGGGGGGGGGTAAGTTTTTCGCGCATTTTCCCCTCTCTTTAATCTTGAGAGAAATGAAGACATTCTATTGTTTTCGAATGTTTACCATATGATATATGATATATGATTCTTTCCTCTGTTATTTTCTAAAGTTTTGGAAATTATGATTCTAAAAATTTCTTTGGCTGAGCCTCAAGGTATGCTTAGCATATGCTTATTTTTTCTGGAAATTTGAGCTTCAGTATGCTTATAAACGTTATGCTTATAAAACAAAATGAGTGTAGCACTGCAACTTTTAATCATCCAATTTATATTTCTAGATTTCTATAAAAAAATATATAGAAATATATATTATTATTATATTTCTTCTTTCGTAGAATACAATTGTGTATATTTTCACGAATGTAAAGTAAATACTCTTAGGTTCCAAATAAACGGGGGGGGGGGGGTTCGACTAAACGGGGGGGGGGGGTTGGAAAATTTCCTAGATTTTAATAAACAGAGGGGGGCCTAATTGCCGGGGGGTTGGAAATTGTACTTCTGAAACCCAAAAATAAGGTAAAAATAGGCTAAAATCAGGCTATTTAGAGCAAAATAAGGAGCCTTCTCTTTGACAGCTGAAAATATTCTTAGAGATTAATAAACGGGGGGGGGGGTCCTAATAAGGTCCGGGGGGTTGGAAAATTTTCGAAAAATTAACAAGTGGGGGCCGTTTATTTGGAACCTAAGAGTAAACAGCTACAAAATTTAAAGTATCAAAAATAAGACAAAAGGCCAAAAATACTTTTTTAGAGTATCAAGCCTGAAACAAAAAAGAGAAGTGCAACTGCTAAAAGGCTAAGAGAGTTAAGACTTAAAAAATCTCCTAAATAGTTAACCAGTGTATGATAATAAGAAAACAAAAATAAGTTTAAAACACTAAAATTCATGGATAAAATAAATTAAATGAATAAATAAATTAGCTCAAGATTTGGAAAGATTGGCCAAAAACCCTTAGAAACAAGGAATCGAATTAGTTTGAAATGTAAGGTTTTAATGAAATCGAGGAGGAGATTCAAACCAAATCTTATTGTGGTTTTTTCATCTTAGGAGTTTCAGTAGAAGGGAGTAGAACTAAATATTACACCAACAACCGCCAACGTTATACAGAGCCATGGAACAAACGAAACTTTGTAACCGAGTATGACACCATGAAAGACATTGAAGAATTGCCCACCCCAGCAGAAAAATCACGTCGTGCCACTGAAACGGGCTATACCGGCCTTAGTGTTTTGGCGAATTTAAATTTTCTTTATGGGTTCGATGTTTTTCACGACCTCAATCGTGACGTTATGCACTTGGTTTGTTTGAACCTCACACGAAAACTTTTCAAGAGAATTTTTAGTGATGAAAACTTTGATTTGGAAGCCTTTGGAAATGATCTTGAAAACTTCCCATTTACTTCCGGTAAGCTTTTTTCCCATTGTTTGTTTATTTCAGTCGAACAGCTGGGTATCTATTTTGTTGACAAATTCAAATGTGTTTTCTTTGAAATATGATAGGTATGAATGTACTACCTTATTTAGGGAACTAATTTACTGTAGGTGAGAACAAATATTGGCGAATTGAGACGGAATTCTCCGAAATGAAAACTTATTTTGAAATGCATTAAATATTGCAGGCTTTGTTTCAAAATATTGTTGTCAAAATACCTCACATCATTAGACATAATTAGCCTCTGAGTGTTTGTGCTTTTGTATCAAAATGTTGATAACGATCTCTGTAGGATCACTATGTCTGAAAACGAGGAGTTTTTTATTTTTTAATATCTCAAGAAGAGTGAATCCAGTCAAAATTTAGTTTCTGTTGTAATATATTGTCAATTTTCATTCATAGAAATGCTTGATGGCCATTGCCCGAAAAAAATATCCAAGCACAACTCCTGGACAGCAGAAGAATGGCAAATATTTGCTTATCCAGTAGCAGAGATTTTGTTCTTTGGAAAAGTACCAGAGCAGGAATATCATCTCGTCTACCTAAATGCTCGTATTGTCGAACTGTTATTCCACCACAGAGATGGTTTGAAGGAAAGTGAGGTACAAGCGCTAAGGAATATTTGCTGGCGTCGTTTAATTCTTCTTGAGGAGGATGTTGGAGAAAGCCAGTGTGTTATTACAGCCCACAACTCGATTCACATTGCAGATGATTTGGAAAGATTTTCCCATTGTGACAATGTCTGGTGCTTTAACAATGAGAGAGTTGTTAAACGGTAAGTTATTTCAGTTTTCTCAGATTGATCTGACAAAAATAAATCTGTTTTTCTTGCTAACTTTTGAATTACCTTTATGGGAACTAATTCTCGTGGGAACTAACTTTCGCGTTTTTGGGTGTCTACCGTGAAAATTAGTACCGCGAATTACGATTTTTATTGAAAATCTCAAAAGAGCCTCGGAAAATAAAAGAATTTTGTCCAAAAGTGGGTGTCAACCGCGAAAATAAGTTCCCTTAAGGTAGTATTACGAAAAACAATTTGATACAAAGCTGCTCCAGAAATCCGGTACATTTTGATGCATTGATTGTTCTTGGAGGGAAAATACAACTCATTTTAGGAGAATATTTTGTTAGTATAATTCTTTGTCTCTTTTTTCTTAGATACAAAAGTTTGCCGACAAATTGCAAAAACATCGAGGCAACCTATGCCAAGCTAGAAATCAAACGAGAAATACTGGCAGTCGCTGAAGCGTTTGAAAAACGAGTAACATATAAGGTGGACAGAATCAATGGTGTAAGCATAAAATTCTGTTTTGGGGCATCAAGCAAGTTGAATGATCATTTTAAATTTTTTTTAAATCTATTTCCCCTTAAAAAAATTTTGTCATAAATCCTATTTAAATTTAGAAGGGCTGAAACGATACGATATTTATGAATGGAGATTTGTCGATTTAAATTTGGGATCGGGTTTAACTAAGCATTATATAATGTCCCCAAACTACAAGAGAAACTCCAGAAGAGTCTTACTTTTTAAACAAGTCGGTGTGTTAATGAAATTAAGCAAAAAAAAGATACGTATTATTTTCTTGCGTGTTAAGTTACTTAACTAAGGTTGTTAAATTGCCTTCCTACATCCGTACTTTAGATCGTATCCAGTGTTGAAGCTGCAAAGAAATTTCTATTCTCGGCTGACTGTCCACTCGTTTTTATCGGTATAACTTCATTGACAAATGTTAGGATAGCAGACGATGCCATTCGAGAGGCAATGACGTCGCTTGGACGTGGAGATGTCGATGTCTATCAGCTTTTTAGATCGTGTTATTTAAAGAAAAACAACGAATTACTTAAGGATGAATCGTTTGTTTTTTTAAATTCTGGATATGTTGGAAAAATATCAGAGTTTATTTATGTCAAAAACAACAATGGTTCCTTCAAATTTGCTCGCGTTCAACTATTCTCTTTTCAACACTATATCAACCCGCAAGATATACCTACGCTTGACTATACTGGTCGTACAGCCATAGTCAAAATGGAATCTGTTATGCGAAAGGTCATTGCCTACTGTAGGAATAACGAGACATTATTTTGCATCGACTACAACAAGCCTAACTTTTACTTTCCTTTCGAGGCGCTACCTTAATTTGGGTTTTTCGAACCTTTGAACCAAAGCTTTTATTCATATTTATAGTGTATATATTATATAGATATTTCAACGATAAAGGGGTGTGATTAAAAGCTAATTCAGCTTGTTAAAAGTTTCCTCGAAAGGTATTCAAACTTTTCAAGCTTGTAACTAATTCTTTTTACATTAAAAACAAACACGAATTAGTCCTGTCCTTTAGAATTGCAACGGGGTTTTTTTTTTTTATAAATCTGTTTAATCTATTTTGGTGAAACAATTCAATTGAGCTACATATTTCTGCGTGTGATATTGTATTTTTCAAAAGCACATGTGCCCCGGTTCTTGCTAATTCTTTCGTTTCGAAAGTGCACGATCCGAAGTCCATGTCAATTCTTTTGTATCTTGTGATATCACTAAATATGATAGGAAAAATATAAAAAATATTCTTTTGATATCCAACAACTTGCAGATCACTTGTTTGATCCAAGTTCATTGTCAGCAACAAAGCCGAGTTCTGTTAAATTAGGGTCATGGGATACAGTAAAATAACGAATGTTCTGTGCGTGACGAAAAACAAGTTACGCGAAGCTGGGGTCAGCCGTTCTATTCCTTCACAACAAGTCATGTAAGCAAGTTTCTAACTTCACTTGTCCTCGGTCGGGATAACACAGCGGTTGACCTTGATTAAGCTCTTGTCGGTGTATTGCCAATGGCGGGGAGCTGATGTTCATCGATGCATACTTTCCTACCGATGAAATGCCTCTCCCATGATCTTAATGTTGTGTAACACATGCTAGTCATGAGTTACCATAACGCCTTATCGGCTCTAAAACCTCACTATTTCATACAGTCGTTGTGCTGGGTATTAACCAAAACGTATCATTTCAAAGTCTGACGAATGGTTCACCAGATACTGAAAAACATATTTATCAAGTTATAATTTATTATTCATCATTTATTATGTTGAACTTAGTATATATGGCTATTGGTGATTCTTGATAGTCTAAAAATTCCATATTCGGAGCAAAGACCACTCCAAACCTTGCCATTTTTTTCAGTCTTTTGTATTTTACATTCCTACGTGTGACATTGAAAATCTCTAAGTTTGGTTGAACTTAATTTTCATTTTGAAACTGCAATTCCCATAAAACTTGACTTTTTAATTCGTCTGGGCAGTTTTAGAGGTGTGAATAGGAATTTCACACGTTAAACTAAAATTTGAAAACAAGTTTCACACGCGTGGCTTTTTTTATTCTTCTGGGCAGCATTACAAGTGTGAATTGGAATTTCACACGCTAAACTAAATCTGATCATTTTTACAATAAATACTGCGTGTAAAATTAGAAATCCGAAGTTTCGTTAAAAATCTTTTTTTAATCACGGAAAACTGATTTCACACGCGTGACTTTTTTAATTCTTCTGGGCAGCTTTATAAATGTGAATTGGAATTTCACACGCTAAACTAAATCTGATCATTTACGAAAATTACTGCTTGTGAAATTAGAAATCCCAGGTTTCGTTAAAATTCTTATTTTAATCACGGAAAACTGATTTCACACGCGTGACTTTCTTTATTCTTACGGACAGCTTTACAAGTGTTAATTGGAATTTCACACGCTCAACTAAATCTGAGCATTTACGAAAACAGCTGCGTGTGAAATTAGTTATCACAGGTGTAATTTGAAATATTTTTAAATCACGGAAGACGAGTTTCACACGCCTATTTTTTTGATTGAAAATTTTTAGTAAAGTTACACATGTGTTTTTAGATATCACATGTCTAACTTATAAAATAAAATTTCTAATAGACATACTCCAGTCTGTGATATTGGAAATCCCAAGACAAAAAAAGTAACAGCCCGTCATTCCAGAAAAGTCACATGCCAAACTTTTTTTCTCAAAAATTCCGGCGTGGGAATATGGGTTTTCACACGCATGTGATTCGATGGTTTTTTCCTGTGATATCAGCTAAAGGCGGCAAATCTCTGGACAAAGGAAATATAGCTTATTAAGCATCCTCTATAAGGAGCACGAATCCGTTAGTGGATGCCAGCAGCCTAGTTTGCGAGGTGACGGGTATGTCCGAGCCGAAAATCGAAAAACGACCCTTTGAGAGACAAGATTTTGGTGGTTTTGGGACCCTTTGAGAGACTTTTTCCTAAATTTTGGTCCATTTTTTCCGAATTTTGGTTTGATTTTCACCAAATTTTGGTCAAAATTCTTGGAAATCGTGACCCTTTGAGAGAGAAATTTTTGATTTCTGTGATTTTGGGACCCTTTCAGAGACTAACTTTTGAATTTGTACCCCTTTGAGAGACTTTTGAGGAATGAGAAAAGGTACCCTTATGGCTCGCACATACCCGGCACCCATTTTGCCTAAGTACCCCCCCCCCCGGGGGGTAGTCTAACTTAAATTTTGAAGTACAACTTTTTTAATGCGTTCCAATAATTCTCAAGTTACATAAAGCGAGGCATGAATGATTGTGACATTACACATGATCTGGCACATTCAGCGAGTTTTGCTACCTTTTTATGATTTCATCAGTAAATTTAGCAACACTTCGCCACAAATGGCGAAAACAACAAATGTCTATTTTCAATCCCACTTTTCATGTATTTTTTTCACTTTTTGAAAACTGGATTTCGACTTTGCAAGCTCATCACTCTATAGCTTCTGGATCTAATTTTAAATTTTATACCCTAGAATTTTATTACCCTAGAAAATTTAGACTTTCCTCTTTTTTAAACCTTAGCTCTAATGAAAGTTGTGTTTAGCTCAAGTTGCCAAACGTTCAAAGACTTATTTGCATACTTCAACTTCAATTTAGTGGAGAGTAAACAGGCTGGAAAAATTTTTGAAAGTGAATGCGTCGGGGTATCCAAATCCATACACTGAAATAATCTTTCTTTTAAGATCTTCGCGCAATGGAAAGAGCAGATCAATCCTCAAACGACAACGAACGTGAAAATTGAGACGATAAAATCAAAAACGACAACAGCAAAGACAACTAGTAAAAGACCTAAATGGCCCTGTCCTGAATGTGGAAGTAAACCTATCTTTCTCATCAGACATTTGGTGGATGTGCATGGCTGGACAAATAAAAAAGCTGAAAGGTAATTTCGCAGTAAACCATTTTCCATTATTTTTTAATGTTTACGACGAAGAAAGCTCTGATAAGACCTACGGCCATGGACAAAAGGTTGTAGATATTTAGAAAATGCAGGAATATTTTTCAAAATAAGCTCTTAAAACCCATTTCTACCAGAGCCAATACTGTTTTTATTGGATTTGGAGAGTTTGGGTGACTAGGGTTAAATGAGTTTTGCGGTGTCGCTGGAGTTCACCAGTTTTCAGTCATTTTCAGTGATTTCCTCGGAAGTCCAAAATCAACAAGGATTAAAGCCTCTAGCTTTTTCTACCAAATATTCACTTGTGGTTCATTTGGGGAAATTCCCCAAGTGTCAAAAAGGGAATTTTTGAAAAGGGAATTTTTGAAAAGTCTACAAACCTTTTGTCCAAGATTGTATTTTCAATAAAACCTATAAATTTTGATGGAAAATGAAAGACTTTTTATTTTTAGCATAAGCGTATGTTAAGGATATACTTTAGGCGTACAAACTTTCGCGAGCAGAAACTTTCGCGATCTTCGCGAATTTTGGCCTTTTTCGCGAAAGTAAATGTCTTTGAAAATTCTTAACAGGGTGATTCGCGAAAGTTTATGCTCACGAAAAATTCTTAAAAATATTGAAAATCTAATAAATATCCAATTTTAGCATATCCTCTAATGTCTTTTTAATGTCAAAAAGCAACCGTCTTAATCATATTTAAGGAATATTTTTCACTTTTAAGGTAATTTTTATTCGAAAATCCTCATTTTTATCCAACGATTCGCGAAAGTTTATGCTCGCGGAAAACATTTTTTCCTAAATTTCGCGAAAGTAAATGTCATAAATTTCGCGATTTTGCTGCCTCGCGAACGTTTCTGCTCGCGAAAGTTTGTACGCCTAAAGTATTCTGTCTGAGTTTGCTGATACATATGCATACCCAAGCCTGACTAAGGGGTAGTCATTTGCTTATAAAAAACATCTATGGATCCAAAAGTTAAATATACTTTTCTTGCACTTAATTTTCAAACTAGTACAATGAAAGTTTTTTGAGACCACCCCTTTTCATTTTTACTCAAAAACACGTTTTTAACAATGTATATTTTTTTAGTTACAAAGCTGCCAACGGACTAAGAAAGACACGAAAAGACAAAAAGGACACAACCACAAGACAGTATACCAAATATATATGTCCGCTTTGTAACATCGTGCAACAAAGAATCCATGACCATTTGAGGGTTGGAACAAGTCCTCACTTCATCAAAACTGATGAACAATACCGCGAAGTGTTGAGTAGAAAGGTTCTCCATCAAAAAGAATTGCACATCAAGATCGCTCCAAAAAGAAACAAGAAAACAATGCAACCCCCTATCGCACTTTGTTCGCCTGACAACGTATCAGATCGATCTGAGCCTAGCGTCGGGCTGGAACCTCAAATCTCACCTCGTTCACCTGACAACGTATCGGACATATCTGAGCCCAGCGTCGGGATAGAACCTGAATTCTCACCTCTTTCGCATGAAAACGTATCGGACATATCTGAGCCCAGCGTCGGGATAGAACCTGAATTCTCACCTCTTTCGCATGAAAACGTATCGAGCGCCGGCCTGGTACCACCAATCGCGAATCCCTCAAAGGAAGAAGACTTTGACAATATTCTGGTGATATTCTCAAAATACCTAAAAAGTCGTTCTGCTGGCAAAAAGAGTGACAAAAACGCCGAAGACGAAAAAGGTCAAATACGACGACTGGCTGAGTGGTGTGCGGAAAATCACGGGGTGTCATATCGAAATTCATTAAATCTTGAAAAAATTCAAGAACATTACCTTGATAAAAAATCAAAAGAAAAAAACCACCAACCGGGTACAGTAAAGTCATACCTTTTGTCTTTGACCCATTTCATAGACTTTCTTTCCCGGTCTATTGCTCACCCTAGATCTCCAAACGTGGTGAGTGTTGCGCCTGAGTTCACCATCGAGTACTTACACATCTTCAACACGGAGGTTTCAAAATGGAGGGAATCTCTAAAGGGAGAGATCAGACAGAGAGAATTGGAAGTTATGTGCGAAGATGGTGAAAACATAATTACGAAGGAAGAGTTTCAAAATGCTCTTAAATCAGAGTATTGTATCGCGATCCGAAAATGTATCACAAAAATTGGAGAGAATTTCAAAGAGAATCCAAAAGAATACAAGACAAAACGAGACACATTTACCAACTGCCGCGATATCTTATTCTTGATTTTATGTGTCCCAAACATTGCCAGGTCAGGAGCTGTAGCTAATATGACACTTGATGAGTTTACAAAAGGGAAATGGACGGCGAGCGGAAAATGGAGAGTGATGGTGAAAGATCACAAAACAAAAATTGAGTACGGCCCCGCAGACCCCTCATCAGACCCGAGAACAAGGCACTTTGTGAAACTTACATCAACATAATTAGGGAAAATATTCCAGGCAAAAAAGCTGCCAGAGTTTTTATTCATTGGAGTGGAACGAAAATGGCCTCTGGGGGGGGTTAGTACTCAAATATACAGTGTGCTTAAGAAATGCACGCCGTCATTGTTTCCGGAAGATCGACGAGCCAGTACAACTCTTATTCGCAAGAGTATGGTTACTTATTTCTACCAAAACCATCCTGAGATTCCGAAGAGACCTTTGAGCTGGTAGAAAAATATATTTTTGGTGATTCGTTAAACGACTACATGTGGAAAGGTGAAGCGTCAGGCCCAACAAAGAGAACTGCTGCGGCAGACAATAATGTTGAGAGTGGTGATTCTGACGATGATTTTTTGGAGGACCCAGATTTCGAATCAGATGCAATTTTTGATTCTAAAGCTTCTAGGGCTGTATGGGATTATGCATCTGAACAGGAACTCATTGATGTCTTTGGAAATGGCAAATATGAAACTTGGACCACTCCTATAATTATGAAGTATAAAGGAGAAAATGCTATCTTGAAAAAATTTACTGCCAAACAAATTTACGACAAGCTTAAAAAACTCAAAAACTCAGGAAAGATTGACGACGAAGAAGTACAGACAGAGACGAAAACGAAAAAACCTAGACTAGTAGACTTCACTACGGTTCAATTACTAACGCTAGGCGATTTATTCAAGAACCAAATCAACGGACGAGGATCGATCGTTGCCAATGACGTCATCGAAAGAGTGGAAGAAAACCCAACTGTTAAAGAAATGTTTAAATCCATAAAAAGAGATTCGATTGTGAACAAAGTGCGGTATTTGAAAATGCAAAAACAGAAGAAAAAAAAACGTTAAACTAGATGAAATCGTAGCCTTTACTAAAAAATCTGTTCAGATATAATTGGCAGTAGAAGCAGGATTCGGCTATTCATCGGTTTATTAAAATATCCATTAATCCTGTTAGCTTAAAAGCCGTAAGTGGAAAAACACCCTCAAATTTTCATGATTAAGCTCTTCAAAAAGGATAATCTAACCCCCGTTTCTTGTTAAAAGTCAGAGAATTCACAGAAAACTGCTACCAAGGGGTATTGCAGGACCCATATCTTACGAAAGAGTTGTCGTCAGCCAGTACATTCAAATGGTTCTCTTGATTCTCTAAAACAAAACAAAAAATATTCACAATTGTATTTGACTATCAAAAGTTACAGGCATTCTTACAGGCTTTTTTTGCTTCCATTGCCAATCATATGTGAACACACTTTATTTTTAGTACCTTTTTGGTATATATTTTTGCCTGTTACAAATTTTCGCGGGTACTTAATTTAGCGAGTTTTTAGGTCAATTTTCGCGAAATTTTTACTGTTTAAATTTTTCAAAATTACAAAATCGCGAAATTAAATACACGCGAAAAAATGTTTTAAATAGGCTGAAAAATGCAAAATTTTCACTTTTTCAAAATACCTAATTTAGTGAATCGCGAAATTTAATACGCGCGAAAATATATACCAATAAGGTAGTCATTATAACCCAAAATAAACTTCTGTGAGTTTCACCAAATATTTATAATTTTTTTTAATGGTGCTAATTCTGGTTTTACCTTTTTGTACAATTTATTTTTTTAATGATTCCATTAATTTATTTCCAATTTATTTCGATGATGTCTACTGTCTACTAGGACTATTATTTCAAAGCTTTAACAAGTTAGGCGTTTTTTTTATAAGCATAGGGGTATTTTTTCTCAGCTTCATTATGCTTAGTGAAATTCTATTTTTGAGCCTCAAATATGCTTATGCTATGCTTATGTAATGACGTACTTCTTTTACCCTGTTAGTTTTTTTTGACCTCAAATAAACACAGTATTTTAGTAAAAATTCAATCTAACATTGCCAAATTGAATTGTCTCTGATTTTATTTCTGATAGATTTTGAATTCAATCTTTTGATATTTTGTAAACTGAGCCTCAGCATATGCTATAAGCCAATGCATAAGTTTTTACAAGATTCGAGCCTGGATATGCTTATAAGCGTTATGCTCATAAGAAAACGTGTACGGTCAATAAGCTATATTTGTCATCATTATTTTCTTCTCACATTTATGGTGTTTCAGCACTGTCAGTATATTGTTAATTATCTTTGAATTTGTGTCCTAATCTTTCAATTTTATGTAATTTATTCGAATTTCAGTTTACAAGTATCATCTCAAATTCTATGTTAACTTTGTTGAGATTTGTAAAGAAATTTGGGCCTAACCCAAATTTATAAAAATATAGCTCAAATTTCAAGCATAATTTTGATACTCATTGAGCTTTCAAATTAACATCTCCAATGTTAGCTCAGTTTTATAATACAGCTTTTAATTTGAATTGCACTTTTTTTCAGCTTTTACTCTTTGTTTCTCGATTTTCAAGGTGATTTATTATTTCTTTTTAAAGAATTTTGTCCTAACTTCTTTCATTTATGTTAATTTATTCAAATTTAAGTGTTTTACAGAAATCATCTCAATTTTATGTCAACTAAAGAGTATTAGCTACTATCTCTTTATTGTGCTTCAGCATATTCAGTGTTTGTTAATTATTTTGAAATTTTTGTCCTAATTTTGTCATTTAATGTTAATTTATTCAAATTTAAGTGTTTTACAGAAATCATCTCAATTTTATGTCAACTAAAGAGTATTAGCTACTATCTCTTTATGGTGCTTCAGCATATTCAGTGTTTGTTAATTATTTTGAAATTTTTGTCCTAATTTTGTCATTTAATGTTAATTTATTCGAACTTCAATTTTATTTTTAAATATTTGCCAAAAATTTCGGAAATTTTTTCAGTTTTTAAAAAACGTGGACCGAATCCAATTGGAAGTTCAAATTCAAGTCTAATAAAATTCGATTCTCACGGACCTTCTTTATTAATTGGAAAAAATAAAATTGCTCTTTGTTTCTTAATTTTCAAGGTGGTTCATTATTTCTATAAGTTGCAAATAGATTTTTGTATTAATTCTTTTTCATTTCATGTTAATTTATTCAAATTTAAGTGTTTTACAGAAAGCAACCTATATCAGTAACCATCTTTTTATGGCGTGTCTGCATTTTCAGTCTATTTGTTAGTTAATTTTGAATTTTCGTCTTAATTTTGCCATTTTTTATTAATTAATACGAATTTATTCAATTTCTTTGACAGAAACCCGCTATCATTCCATAAATTACGTCACGAACATCACTTGCCTGTTTTCAAGCAATGGCCGTGGTGATTATGTCTATTGAGACATCAAATGATTTTTTCATGAATAGAAAGCAAATTTAAAGAACCAAGTCAATACGAGGCAAGTGATGTTTGTGACGTAATTTATAAAAATATATATTTTATGTCAACTTTGTTTAAATTTGCAAAAAATTTTGGTAATTCCTTCCAGCTTCCAACATATTAATTTGTTTTTCAATAACACAACTAGAAGAAATTCCAAGACTTGAGCTCAGAAAAAGTGGCTAGACTTTCATTCCATTTCGATTTCTTTATGGTGAGATGTTATCTACCTTAAGTGGATAAATTTTGGCGCCAAAATTTCCAAATTCGGCAATTCGCCAAATTAAATCCCGGCCAAATTTAACAAAAAAAAGAATTATGTGAAAAATCACAACTTTTTAGTACTGTATACTTTGAGTAATTTTCACCCATTTAAATGTGACAAAATTTCCGATTCGCCAAATTAAATCCCCGCCAAAAATTGTTTTTCGGCCAATCGCCAAATTAAGTCCACGCCAAAATTTATCCACTTAAGGTGCTATCCATTCAGACTCACACTAGTTCTTCCTAGTTTTTTTAAAGTAATCGGATCATATTTTTACTCAGACTTTTAATCATGTAAGATTTTTCTAACATCATTTCATATTCATTTATATCTTATCGTCATTTTGAAAATACCGATTATCTTGAAAATCATTGCTATGAATACTTTATTTAACTCACCCCCAGAAGTTGGGCCGATACATATTCTTAAGATTTTCTTTCAAATTCCCTAAGCTGCACTCATATCTCTTTGGAGAAGCTTCAATTTTTCTTCTTTTTAAGTTTATTCTCGAGCATTTCATGTTATACCTAATAAAATTGTCAATCTTTTCGACTTTAGACCATAATTTATATTAAAAGAGTACTGGTATTGTTAGTCAAGTTTTGGCCACTAGATCAAATTTCAAAATATCTAAAGGGCTAGTTTTTTTGCTGACGTAAGCATATTCTGATTTTTTTTATTTTTGAAAGATCTTAAACTAGAAATATCTCAAAATCTAGTGGAATATTGCTAAAAACCAATAGTCAGACCCCCTAAAAGATTACAGTTTTACTTGATCTTATTATGGTTTTTGTTTAAAATTTGGCCTTCCACCTTCACACGTACACTGAAGTTGAAGCCCAGGCTTTAGCACGTTAAAGTTCGTAAAGATAAAGGCAAAAATAATTAGCTAACGGCCCTCTGCAAGGAAAGTTCATTATGGTACTCTTCTAGTTATCGGGTTGTTCATTTTCGCTGCGGCTCATGGTAATTTTTTGCATTTTTTAGCAATAACAAAAGCGCAGAGTACCGAACTGAAAGTTTGCACCCTTCTCCTATTACACTCCCGTGTCACAGACCCAGTGGGACCCCCTCCCCACTGGAAAAATCGGCCGAAAATTTGTCCTCGGTGAGAAAAATACCCTGAAATTTCATCCCCATTGAAAAACTACACTGAAATCTCATCCCCACTGGGAAAAGCATTAATTATGGGAATTCTCACTGGATTTTGGAGCTGTAAACAATAAAATTTAAAATTTTTCATCCCTATTGGCATTTGGCTCCTTCAATCTATCCCCACTGGGTAATAAAAAGTTCTCACCGGGTCACTGAGACAGGGGTGTCATATTGTCAATTTCTCTAAATGCTGAAAATTTTTATTTTAGTTTCAATTTCAGAGAGGTTGAACGTGTATTTTGCAGACCGATTTGTAAAGTACTAAGCTCACGTGACTGTATTTTCGGATACTTGTCAATAGAATTTATCAATATGTGGACTGAACTTCAAAGAATTTTCCTCAGTCTTATCACTCTTAATCCTCATTTGGAGGCTAATGTTCCGGTCTGTGAAATAATTGAACGTGCGTAACGCACTGGGCTCAACTTCAGTATTTTCCCAACCCAGCTGGCACATAATGTTGTCTCAACGTTCATCTAACATTATATGGACGTTGTGAACGTTAGATAAACGTTGAAATAACGTTGTGTGCCAGCTGGGAACTGACTCAAAAGGCCCGATTGTAAATGCTCAAATAATAGGGTGGAGGAATTCCTTTAAAAATAACAGGCTAAACGGACTTTCAAGCGCAAAAATTTTCTCTGATTCAAATTTGTATCTAAGCGAATTTTTGAACTCCTTAGGCTCCCCCAAAGTTTTTACCTCGTTTTGGCGTAAAACTCGTCCCCAGGACCCAAAAATCTAAACTTTCAAAAAATGAAAATAAACACCGAACAGACATTTACCCAAAGAAAAAATGTGCCAAATTTAAGTTAAATCCGACCATTTCTGAAGTCTCCAGGCTGCTCCAAAGTTTTAGCCCCGTTTGGGCGAAAAACTCGTCCCCAGGCCCCAAGAATCAAAATTTTCAAAAAATAAAAGACACATCCACATATTTTACCCAAGAAACAAGTGTGTCGAATTTCAACCCAATCCGACCATCTTTTGAAGTCTCAAGGATTCCCCAAAGTTTTAGCCTCGTTTTGGCGTAAAACTTGTCCTCAGGCCTCAAAAATCAAAATTAAGAAAAAAATGACAAAATTAAGAAAAAAATGGAAAACACTCTCCAGATATTCACCCAAGGAAAAAGTGTGCCAAATTTCAGCCAAATCCGACCATTTTTGAAGTCTCCAGGCTGCCCCAAAGTTGTAGCCTCGTTTTGGTGAAAAACTCGTCCCCAGGCCCCAAAAATCAAAATTTTTGAAAAATGAAAAAAATTAACTCCAGATAATTTCCCAAGGAACAAGTGAGCCAAATTTCAGCCAAATCTGACCATTTTTGAAGTCTCCAGGCTGTCCCAAAGATTTAGCCTCGTTTGGGCGTAAAAACTCGTCCCAGGCCCCGAAAATCAAGATTTTTGAAAAATGAAAAAATATATTCACCCTTTCAATAATATTCAAGCACTAGTCAAATTTGAGTCACGGAAAACGATACATCAAGCAAAAATTAGCATCTAGGGTAGTGGCTATCTTAAAACCACCCTGTTCGTTTTTGAAACCTTCTGATCACGATGATAAAATTGGGTGCTCCATAGGATTAAAATAACACCCCCCAAGGTACCAAAGATTACCTATTTCGATAAAATTATCAATTTTACGATTATAAATAGCAGATAGTGTCATTTGGGACAACATTGACAATTATTTCTCATGGATTGCAATCAAATTGCAAAAACGAGGTTTCAATAACGAACATACCAGAATTTCAACTTGAAAAATTGGCTAAAAAAATTTTTTTTTCGCACAAAACACCACATATTTATCAAAGTGGTTATATTTGGGTCCTGAAAATTGAATTGGATCAAAAAGAAAAATTTATTTTTTTGTCTTTCTCATAGGTTTGAAATTTGGGTCTAGAAGCGTTTCGCATATAACGTAGGGCATCTTCCAGGCAAAAAAATTGACCGTGATTTTGTGAAATTCCCAAAACATGACGAAGTGAATTGACTTTTTCTCTGCTCAAATTTGAAGATAAGGACCCTGTTGAGGCTACCAGCTGAAAAAAATTTGCAAATATCTACTCACAAAAAAGATTCCACTTATGTTCGCTTTTGAAACAATTTGTTGAAAAATCACCTGGAAAAAAAACTAAAGGTCGCGGGAAAATTTTTTTTGGTGTCATTTCGAAAATTTAGAGTTCAAGGAATTCAAAAAACGAATCCCCGCTTCATTTTGAAAAATCGTTCAAAAACTGTAGCCGATAACATTTCATCGCTGCGCGTTTCAAAATCGAACAGAGATCCACCTGCTGCTGATGATGATGATGATGATGATGATGATGGAGTATACACAATAAGCAACTCCAGGCTTTTAGGCCTTAGCTCTAGTTTAGACGACCAACTTTCTGCCCTGCATATTCTAATTGTTAGAGCAGGCAAAAAGTTACTCTCAAAGAGTGAGAAGAGTAACAGTTTTACGCTCAGAACGAATGAAGATATAGTAGCCTAGTTTGTAGTGACTGTTCATTGGTCAAGTAGAAGGACAATCATTCGCAACGGGCCATCAGTCGTTGGGCCACCAATTATAATATTATACTTCACGTCATACTAGCTTTACGCAAGGACCTAAAACCCCCGTGACTCATGAACTATTTGATAGCGGCAATAGGTTGAACCGATATTCTCCGATTGGCCAATCGAGGTTAACGTTTACGAATATTATCCCAGCTGACACACAATGTTGTTTTAACGTTCATCTAATGTTCACAACGTCCATTAACGTTAGCGTTAGATGAACGTTGAAACAACGTTGAGTGCCGGCTGGGATCAATGTAGGTAGAACCTTTCAACGCATGGAGCTTTTTATTTACTATGGAAAATTTGAAAGGTGTATTGGTTATCACCCTTGACTCTGTCCGACTGCCAGCGCCGTGATTTCTAATTCTTCATGGGTAGGGCCTATCCCGAATGCATTCGGAGGGCTCATATCATATCTATACATCTTAGAAATTAGACAAACCTCTGGAGTGTAAGAAGGGTTGGGCAATTTGGTTGTGATGTACATTGTGAAGCCATTCATCACGTCTACTTCTTTGTCACCAAGTTTCACCTGCAGTAAAGAAAACAAAAATTCAAGATTAATCTAAATACGTTTGAGTTTATCGACCCAGTGATATTCATTTGGAAGTTTATGGTGGCTTGGATCACGAGATTTACGTTTATTTGGCCTGGTTTGACTACGATTAAAGACCCTGCCTTCCAACTTTAGGGAATTTTCAGCCTTGATCCAACGACGAAGATCATCAACGTTTTTATTTGCACGTTGTTTGATAATGTTTTGGCCCTAGTGTTTAATCATAGTCATAATAGAAAACACCGGTCTGGTGATGTATTTTTTTAATTTATTGTCAATTTTCTTCACGTTACCATTTTCGATTCTTGGGATGATCAAAAAATATGCAAAACAAATATTTTTTATGTACGGGAGCTCTAACTTTTAACAAAAGACGGAAACAAAAGCAATGGTTCAATGGTGAAAACGATTGCGTAGTCTCAAAATATTTATATTTGTTTCAACATTAAACATATTTTAAAAATATATGATTTCCCAGTTAACTGAGTTATGTCTCTTGTTGGTGATTTGTTCTTTTTCATGACCTATTTCAGAGCATCCCCAAATTGTTAGAATTTATCCTTTCTTACAGGGGTCGCAGCTCCACTTTGAAAGTGATAAGACCATGGTATGCGGACTAAGGAAGCGCCACCATGGTTTACGCCGGCGGGTAAAGTTTTTTTTTATTTTAACCCTTCTAGATTACCTAAAACAGTTTTGTTTCAACGTTATTAAACAGATTTGGCTCAATTAGTAAATTTTCTTTTGTTTTGAAAAAATGCCTGTCTTACCTTGAAACTACTTCCCAATTTAATAAAATTCTTTTCCAAGATATCGAGAACTGGATCAAGTTCTTCGCCAACATCTTCAATGAGTAAAGGTCGTCCGAGAGATAACGCATCTTCAAGGTCTGTCCGAAAATATTTGTGGTTCAGTGAAGTGACCTATATAAGAGAATGATTCAAGTTAATTTTCCAAACAAAGGCTAGTTTGGACCTGATTTACAGTCAGCTCTCTCTTATTCGAATCTCTATTACTCGAATCTTTCTGTAATTCGAACTAAATTATTGGTGCCCTCAGCTAGAAAGTGGTAAAAATTACTCTCTGCAATTCGAATCTTTCTGTAATTCGAATTTTTCTCTAATTCGAATAAAATGATTCTTCCCTTGAAGATCGAATTAGAGAGAGAGAAGTGAATATCGCAAAAAATATTGCTCCTATTGCTTTCGAAAACCTGCGAAGCTTCTTATTGTTCAAGCGCTGAAATTTTATTGTAATCTCACGTGGCCTAGATAGGATTTCCTACCTAACCTCAGCATACTTTTCAGCCAAAGCATCACATCTAGCACTTCGGGCTTTATAAATCTTATGAGTTTGACCTTTCAATTTAAAAACATTAAAAAAGGATTCCAAGATTTCACCAAGAAACCCATTCTTCCTTACCTGAAGGCCGTGGTCTTTTTCTTTATTTTTGATCCAGATTTTCCCTTGACTTTGTGGATCGATGAGAAGGGGGTAGCGAGCGGCTTTGCTGACAATAATACCGTTTTGAGACGAAAGCTCGTCATTTGGGAGGCCTTGTAAGTTCCACTCTGCTAACTGTAAACAAAAAAAGGATATTTACGAGTGGATAGAGCCTCTACAAGTGCTTGAGAGCTAAGCCTGTCAAGATAAAATTATCAATGTATCTTTAACTGAAAAATGGAGGATGAAAGTTGAAGCAACATACGTGTTCAATAAAAGGGGTTTCAAGCGTTCCGGAATACTAACTTTCTCTACTCTGTTTGTATAGCAAGGGATTTACCAAAGAGGTCTAACCCAGACTCGAGATATTGCATTTTTTCTATATGTGATCGGGTCCAAAATGGCAAAAAGATTTCCCACTTTTCAAAATCAGCCAAAAGCCTCACGACTCCCCTCGCTGTATTCTTTTCTTTTATTTCATTCAGTTTTCCTAAAGTTCTAAAAACCAAATTATTGAGCAGACAGACACTGCGGCTTGACAGGCGCGAACTCCTAAGCTGTATAACATGACACTCGAACGACACTATGAGAGCGATGCTCACGCGAGGCCGAACCTAGTGAGTGACACCACACACCACAATGACTGTCTCGTCTACCCACTCACTCGTTTCAGAGTAATGGTACCCAATACCCCTCACATGGCGGCATGGGTTGGTAGGGCGAAGGTACATTCACTTGCCAAGTGAATCGAAATGACACGATGGGGAAAAATTCAGATGTGTTTGTTGAAGAACCATTAAAAGAGTGCTCAATACTCTTCGTAGAGCAAATTCATGAAGTTATATTTCAAAAATCAGCATATGTAAAATACATCCAAACAACATGATAAAATTCATGATATTTAATTCATGATATTTATACGCACCGTAGCTGTATCTACCAAGAGTGAAGTAACGTTTAATTTGAATGTGAAAGGAATTTGTCTCTGATGTAATTCTTTTTGCCAATTCTTCTCCAGGGATTTACGGAATTCTTGGTTGAAAGGACCACTGTACGAGAGGAATGCTGTTCCTAACAACACATCACCCACCAAACTGAAAATGTAAATATTTTGTGAGTAAATAATCATATTAAGACATCATCACGTTGTTTTGGCATCCATCTTACGTTGTTTTGGCATTCATCTTAAGGCCGGTCTCCACTTTCACGCGACATGAGCTAAATTTTTTTGACTTTTTTGTAAGGTCATTGGTCGATTGAAAAATGAAGCAATTCCATTGGTCGAAATTGACGTAACGGATGAAAAAAGTAGAACGTCCTTCACCTTCTTTTTGTTCGCGCGAACTTTCTAATGGCGTGATCTTTTCTTCAGGCAAAAAAGGTTAAGAGGAAAACTATCACTCATTTCGCGCGAAAGTGGAGTCCGGCCATTTATCTTATGTTGTTTTTCGCAGCGGCGCGAGGTCAGAGCTTGAGAAAAATAAAACTCTGCCGAATTAAGCTACCGCCAAATTTATTTTTTGCACCATCCGCTTAGTTAGAATCTCGCCAAATCTAATTTATTGCATATATTTCTTAAATTTCTTACTATTATAGGTCTTAATGGAAGTTAATTTAATAGTCGAACGTGCGCAACGCACTGGGCTCAACTTCAGTGGCTTAAAATTATTCATAGGCCCAATTGTAGACCCCCAGATATTCACCCAATGAACAAGTATGCCAAATTTCAACCGACCATTTTGGAGGCCTGTTGTAGGCTGCTCCAAAGTTTTAGCCTCGTTTTGGCAAAAAATTCGTCCACAGGCCCCAAAAATCAAAATTTTTGAAAAATGCAAAAAGCACCCCCAGATATTCACCCAAGGAACAAATGTGCAAAATTTCAGCCAAATCGAACAATTGTTGAAGTCTCCAGGCTGCCCCAAAGTTTTAGAGCCTCGTTTTGGCGAAAAACTTGTCCCCGGGCCACAAAAATCAAAATTTTCAAAAAATGAAAAAAGCACCCACAGATATTCACCAAGGAACAAGTGTGCAAAATTTCAGCCAAATCGAACAATTTTTGAAGTCTCCAGGTTGCCCCAAAGTTTTGGGACATACACACAGACAGACAGACACACAGAAAGACACACACACAGACATTCTCAGATTCTAACTCAACTGAAGTTGAGAATAACGATTTTTGGCCAAAATACCCTGAAACCGTCAAATAAAATTCCCGCAAAGAGTTCCTTTCTTTAATCTCTACGATCGATCGTGTTTCAAGAAGCAAAGTTGAGCTTAAAGAATTTGTTTTCCCTCGAAATATGATCAAATTTCATTGGTTAATTTTCCATAGCGAAGAATAAGGACGAGGTTGTTTTGACATTACGTGTCCTCTTAGCCAGGACCTTATCCTGCAAACTAAATTATTTATTAGTTAAACTCACAGATATCTTATATAAAACATTAGATGGAGCTTTTCCTACCCTATTTGAAACAAAATAATTCGCCATCTTGAATGAAGTGACGTCACAATTTAACTTGTGCGATCCTTGAAATGTTGAAGTCAATACAGTGTCAAAAGAGTTTCAACATTGAAAACCAATGTGACCTACTTTCTACAAAGGTGGCGAATTAGTTTGCTTCACTTGCCGTTGCTTGGGAATTACAGAGTATCTCTATCTAGTTTTTATCTAAGATATATGTGGTTAAACTGCGTAAATAGGAGTTTTTTTGTCTAACGGGTTGTGCAATTGTAATCTTTATTCTGCATACCGTTCAGTTTGTTGTGCGAATTCTTTACTTTGTTCTGTCCACCGTTCTTTTTCACCACCAAGACCATTAATCAGAGCTGATGCAGCTACCATTTTGCGTTTGCACGTCTCTGCATCGTCGACTAGAATCTATGATCGAGATAAAATTATTACAAGTCAGTAGAAAAAAACTTTTATGGACTTTTAAAGGTTTTGTTTTTAATAAAATTGATATCGTTTGCTTACTCATTAATTTAGTTCACAAGCTTGTTTGCATTGGATTGACACGAATGTGGAGCAAGATTGGTCAGAAAGAGGAAAACAAAAACATTTTTTTGCTTATATAAGCCTAATATAATAGGTAGACACTGTCCTATGAAAGGGGAACACAAAATAAAACCTTTAATACGTTCACTGCCGAGCCCTTTTCAGGGCAAATTGAAAATTTGATATCTTGGTCTTGGAATTTCTTTGAAAGTTTGACATTCAGAGGCTCCCGTATCCTTAGTTTTGCCTTCAGTTTGTATATCAATCGACTTAGAATTCCACGTAGAAATGCAAGCAATAGTTTATTTATCAGAAGTAAATGGTTCTTTGAAAAAATGCCGGTGTTTTGACCACTAAACTACGAGTATACCTGTAGTCTGCAACGAACGTGGTAAAGCATCAATTTTTGTGTGATATTTCTTGATAAAATTCTAACACATTTCGAACATTCTTATTCCAATTCCAAAAGGGATCTTTGTGCTCTGGGTTTCCTACCTGTTTTTCGCGCATGGCACTTTCATATTCTGCCTGTGCAGCGTCTAATTCTTTCTGTTTTTCGTCCAACTGTTGTTGAGCTGTTTGCAAATCACTCATCGCCAGTTCTAACTTTGCTTCTTGAATTGAAAGGTTTGCCTAAAAGTAGAAAGTTATATAAGAAAAAAACTATATAAGAACATAAGACATCGTGAGTCAGTGTGTTCAGAGCAAGTTAAGAATATTTTAAGGCTTTGTGGACTCTTTAAACACCCGATTTATAAGGAAAATGGACAAAAAAACTCCCGATTTGGTGAAAATAAGAACATGTTAAGAAAACTTTTAGGCGTCAATCTCAAAATGTTAAGAACATCCGAAGGCTTCAAAAATTTTGGATGCTTTTATAAAAGAAACGTGTAAAATCTCAGTTGTCTATGATGATCAGTTATGAGTCATCAGTTGGTCATGACATAACAAATTTTTGATATCCAGAATAAAGGGGAGTTTACCTTAAGAGGAAGGACTTCCTTGTTGACGGAGAAAAATTTAGCCATTGCTTTCGTCCACGAGCATAACCCAGCTACGTTACCACAAACCTATAATACAAAGGTAAATTAGTAGACCTGATATGAAAACTTAAATAATCATAGTTTTGATATCAAAACCCATCCACCCTGTTGCTCATCACAAGTTTTCTCATTGAAACACCCCTGTGTCACAGACTCGCTGGGACCTCAGCCCCACTGGAAAATTTGGCAAAAATTTCATCCCCGATGGGAAAATACCCGGGAATTTCAGCCCCACTGGGAATTTGAATTTGATTTCATCCCCATTCGAGATCCTATGTTCAAAAATTGCACTCCAAAACTGGAATCCCCACTTGATTTTTTGGGGTTGGAACAATAGAATTTCTATCCCCATTTGGATTTCAATAGAAACTTTTATCCCCACTGAGGAAAAGAGTTTCACCGGGGCTGTGAGCCAGGGGTGTATAGAAAGAGAA
This sequence comes from Clytia hemisphaerica, assembly GCF_902728285.1. Lineage (NCBI taxonomy): Eukaryota > Metazoa > Cnidaria > Hydrozoa > Leptothecata > Clytiidae > Clytia > Clytia hemisphaerica. Next base: position 2,093,790 of record NW_027103595.1, on the reverse strand, counting down.
ACATGAATTGAAAGGGAAATCTTACAAAGATTTTTCAAGTTACGTAATTTCCATTATTATGGAAGCAAACGTTCGATATGCGTAAGTGATCGTCTCTACAGATTCGAATATGTGCTTCCATAATGGCGGAAATTACGTAACCTAAGAGAACAAAATGAATACTCGTTTAGCTTTGAAGTAAGGCTCCATTAATTCCACCATCTCCTCGTTTATAGTGTCCTTTGGGAATTCTTGCAGCGCTTGAAGAAAACCCGCTTGTGACATGAACTATAAAATTAGAAGTTTACCAAAGACATTTTTTAGCGAATTGTGAAGCCCAAAACTTCAAGATTTTTATTACCTAGACATTTATAGTCAAGAATAAAATACTATAATCAGACAGGAAAGACTCAAATATCTGCCTGCTTATTGCTGGTTGAAACAGTTTAGATAAAGAAAATACGTAAAAAGTAAGTCGATGCAACTATACAAAATTTCTACTACACGAAGGAAAATATAGAGGTTTTTTAGAAAAAGAGTTTTAAGAAAATGTTTTTTAACCTGAGTGATTCAGACCAAGACGCTTTATTTCCAGGGCGGTCAGGATCAGGAGTGACTGGATCAAGACCCTTCCTGGACAGTATCAAGACACAATCCATGATTCTCATGATCAGTGGAGGTGGTTTCCCAAGGCGGCGCACTGTAGCGATGTCAGCTGCTTTGATTGTCTGGAATAATTTCACATGAATAGAATAGGGTCTCAAAAGCTTGTCTATCTAAATACAACAATCGGATGAAAGTATTTTTTAGGGCAATTAAGCAGCCTAGGGCCTAAATTTTGTGTAACCTATCAAAAATTACCAAGTACTAAATAAAAATATGACTTACCTGAAGTGCGGCTTCTGCTTCTTCAAGGGCAGGCTTGGCGGCTTCCAGTTTCATTTCGGCCACTGCTTTATCCTCCTATCAAAAAGAAAGGTATCATGTGCAAGCAGGTAAGTAATTATTTTAATTTATGTCCAAAAAATCTCTCAAATACACGGTACCTGTTTTCCTAAGTAATACCCCCAGTTTTCTCTGGGAAGGGGTAAAATTATTAAAGACATTAGATAATCATGAATATTTTTATTTAAAATCTCCCTTTGAAAAAGAAAAATATCTGGAAGAAATTCAGACCGAATACAAAAACATCCATGAATTTCCGTACCCCGATTACATCCGCTCGATCTTTCACTTCTTGGACTTGCGATTTCACTTTTTCAGCAGCGTGTGCTCTCTGTGTTACTTCTTTTAAGACGGCCTCCGCCTTTACTGAAGCCACGGCAAGTTCTTTCTCCTTGACCAACAACTCTTTAGAGAGTTCGGCCACGGAGCGGCTTGCCTCCATTAGCTTATCGAGACCGATATTCATTCGGTGTGCAAGGCCGTCGATCTCAGTTTTTTGAGCCACGTACACTTGCTTGTAAGAGTTCATGAAGGAGAGGTACGATTTTGGAGTGACGTGTGTTTGACGACGAAATCTAAAAGATAATTTAGCAAAATAGAATTTTCGTTTCAGAGAGAAAATAGATGTTACACTGTCAAAGTCGATTATTGAGGCAGGAATATCATCTTTCAGCATGGCTTAGACAGAAATTCGTTTGAAATTGAAAAACGTTAAGACTACTGTTTGACAAAAACGTTTCGGTTAGACTAGTGCTTGGTAAAAACGTTTCCACTAGACTAGTGCTTGGTAAAAACGTTTCGGTTAGACTAGTGCTTGGTAAAAATATTTCCACTAGACTAGGATCTGGAAAAAACCTTTCCGCTATATGGTTTGGTAAACAAGTTTCGCTAGACTAGAGTCAAGCTAACTTTTCAAAGTAATCTTTGCCAATTCATTCTTCGTTTCTTCAGTACATTTAATCTCGAAGTTCGACAGATAATGCATTGCAACCTGGTGTCCGAAAAAAAAGAGAGAAGAATTCATGATATCCACTACTGGAAGAGAGTCTTCTGAGAACTTTTAAAATTTTCCACCCAATACGTCACTTAAACAATAGAGAAAGTGACGCATTGGGTGGAACAAAAACAGAAACGTGGCATAATTTCATGAAGCCATTGCAGTGGTGCATGTCATGAATAAAGGCCGGTCTCCACTTTCGCGCGAAATGAGCGAAAACTTTTTGACATTTTTGTAATGTTATTGATCGGTTGAAAAATGAAGCAATTCAATTGGTCGAAATTGACGTAATGGATGAAAAAAGTAGAACTTCCTTCAACTTTTTTTTTTGTTCGCGCGAAACTTTTTAATGACGTAATCTTTTCTTCAAGCAAAAAGATTAAGAAAAAAACTGTCGCCCATTTCGCGCGAAAGTGGAGACCGGCCGTAACAAGTAGTTTTTCCGTCATATCACACAATTAAAACATAAAATTATTAATCATTTTTAGACGTCCCCCTGCTAAATGTTAAATGAAAAAATCCATCCCCCCGCTCTTATTAAGACCCCCCCGCTAATTAAATTTGAATAATTTAATATTTTATTACAGTGTAGATAGACCTTAAACTTGTTAAAATCTTCCTTTTTGTTAGTATTGGTTCTCATTTACGTGTTCAATTGTTAAAGTTTCTTTTGTTGTTGTTGAAATTGATATCAGTTTAAAAAAATTCTGTGTTCAAATTACCCCCCTCTTATTCCATCCCCCCCCCCCGCTTATTAGAATTTAGAAAATTTTCCTACCCCACTGCTTATTCGGACCCCCCCGTCTATTCGGGAGACAAGAGTAGACATGATTACACCAAAGTGCACTGTTAAGAAATCTGGTCTTTTATAGTAAAGAAAGATCTGTAAAACTTAAGAATCCCTATGAACCTTTACCTGAATTAGTGCTTCTTTAGGCCATCTTTGGAACCAATTAATAGTGCATCCACTGATCAAACCGGAAAGATTATTTAATTTCAAGATCCTACAACCTGACGAATGTGATGGAGAATTTGAAATATTTGTATCGAGTGGCTGGTGAACAAGGCAAAGGGATCACTTTCGTTTTCACTGATCAAGAAGTTAAAGATGAAGGCTTCTTGGAATATCTAAATAATGTCCTCTCATCGGGTGAGGTAAGGATAACTTCTTTTTCTTTGCTAATAACAAAAATTGGAAAATCGATGTGGCCATTTTTTAAGCACGTTACCAAATACGGACAAAGACTTTTCTTTGAATTAAAGAAAGATTCAAAATAGAGAGAGCATTTTACACTACTCTCTAGCAAAGAGTCCGGTGTTTAAGTTTCGAATAAAAGAGGTTCGGATTATGGAGGATAACATAGTGTGCACCCCCCCCCAGAATAGTGGGGGGGCTTTTGCTGATTTGGGTCGAAATTTTTCAGGTGGGATTTGGGGTTTTCCAGGTTTTAGGTGGGAGAAACAAGTTAAGGTGGGAGTTAATTTCTTTAGGTGGGACTTTGGGTGTTTTGGAAAAAGTAAAATTAGATAGATAGAGCTGCTTTTATTTTGCATAAGCTGAGAGCCTTAATATATCTGCTTTTTTGCATCTTCATATTACGGTAAAGAAATTTTGTTTTGTTCCTCGAATTAGTATATTTTTTTGTTTTTAGCTGGGATCTGGGAGTCTGGGCTGAAGGTGGGAATTTTAGGATAAGGTGGGACCTGAATTTTCAGGTGGGACCTGGAACCCCCTTGCACACTATGGGAGGGTCCACTGTAATCATTATTTTTGTTATTCGAATCTTTCTCGATTCAAAGAAAAAATTCAAATATGGAATAAGAGTCTGTTTTACAGTCCACCTAAACGAAACGTCAAAATGGAGAACTGCTATATCCTACCGCTGCCTACCGGGCCACACACAATCGCGCCATCCAGTACTTAAGAAAGCTTTAAGTGGACCCGGGTTATCACTACTGATTTATCATAGCCCGATGGGCTAGATCCACGGCCTTTATTGAAAAGTGAAGCAAGTTTTGATAGGATTTCTTACCAAAGAAATCACGTGACAACAAGCAATTTCACTGGTTTGAGAGATGCGAAATAGCGTTCGCTGCCTACTTTTTTTATCTCGCGCTCCGAAAACAATTAAAATGCTAGATCCTATCCATCAGCTCGAAATTTAATCGTAATTTCACTTTTTTTTTGCTGGAGAAAGCTTATTTGTCTGCCTGCTCTGTATACTTATCACCTCCATTGAAAACAAACCGAATCAGCTTATTTGAAATCTTTACCTTACCTGTTAACAAACCACGTTTTTTAGGTATCCAATTTATTTGCGTGTGACGAGATCGACGAAATCACATCTGAACTTATCCCCGTCATGAAGAAAGAGTATCCAAGGCGTCCACCAACTTCTGAAAACCTTTAAATATTTGAATATTTCATCAACCGAGCTCGAAGCAATTTACACGTTGTTCTATGTTTCTCGCCGGTAAGGATTGCTTAGTTTAGGTGTCAAATTTTTTTATTAAAGTTCGAGGCCAGCAATTTTTTTTATGTTTGCAAATATTTTTCGAACTTGAGTTTGCATTTTTAGTTTTTTCCAAAATTAAAATAAAAGTTAAAGCAGGGGATAAGGACTGTAAATTAAGCATCAGCTGAAATTTTGAACTATGCTTTTTCCCCCTTTTTTCGCAACTGAAGGAACATTATAAACATTATACTGAACTTATCAACACAAAAATTTGCCAAGGCAATAGAAAACTGGCGTGTTAAAGCGAATAACATTTTTTACAGAGATAAATTAATTGACTTTCGTACAATAAGACTTTCTTCACTTCTTTATAGGTTGGTGAGAAATTCCGACAACGTGCCTTACAATTTCCTTGGAGACTTCGTATTCCACACCATTGTAAGTTTGGCTACCCTCTTTTTAAGCGCTTAGGAACAGTCTAGAACACTGACCTTTATATACCCCTGGACCAAGTTTCTCAATCCCGTCTAAGCAAAATTTTTGATCGGAGTTTTTCGAAAAGTGGTACCCTAATGGTAACACTACTCAATAGCGGTGTGAATGCATCGAGAGCGCTAGATCTACTTTTCCTCGAATACCTTTGATGATGTAGCGTTGTTAGACGTTAATTTTTAACACTGCAATGGCTTCTTTACAGGTACCAATTCAAAAGAAATTTCGATCAAAGATGGCGGATATAGCTTGGTTCAGGGATATATAAAGGTCAGTGATCTAGAACTCTGCACCGTGCACCGATAATCGAGAAAAAAGCTCCTCAGAAATATTTTAAAGATCGGAAGTAAAGACTTCCGGAAACTCACGGACCTTGTGATAGTGATTTGGAATGTTTTATAACCAGCAATAAAAGAAGCGAGTCTTGTCAAACTCTGTTTACCAGATCCTCCAACGCCTACCAACAATGCATTGCCACGTGGCGTTGCTAGGATACGAGAAATCTGTAGAAAGAAAAAAGAAAATAAGATTCATGATATTCATGACGTAATATTTTCTACGGAAAGACCCCGGTTTTTGCTAGTAGCGGAAAATTTTATACAACTTATGTCTATTTTAAATTTGACACTACTGGCCAAAACCGATCTGAAAACGACCGTATGGGCGGGAAAAAATTAGGGTCTCAAAATTAGAACATTACAGTGAAGAGAAAATTTAGCCAAATTTAGGCGCAAAATCGACCCTTACTATGCATTTTCTTGAAAGTTTTTATCTATTTCAAAACAAAAAAATAGTTTCTTTAAACGCATGCTAGGGTTGTGTTCCACTTTTGATATTGGGTAGCAGAAACCTAAAGTTGCTTAAACTTAAAATTTTCTTGACAAACTTTACCTTCAGCAAGCTGGTGATAGCATCTTCAAAGAAAACCAGATCAAGACCAGAACCACGAACGCTTTCATTATATTGATGCATGAAGTGTGACAATCTCTCGCGTAAGCTGTCCATACTTTCAATCTTTAAAAAAAAAAGAGAAAAGGAGATGTTTATGAAACCGTGAATGCATTAGACTAGACTAGACTTTGGTTGGTCTTAAGGAGTCAGTAACCGAGATTTTTATCAATAAAAGAAAAAGGGAATGTTTACAAAACTGTGAATGCATTAGACTTAGGCTTTGGTTCATCTAAAGGGATCAGTAACCGAGATTTTTATCAATCACCCGGTAAATTGATTTCGTCTATAATACTTCGAGTCATATGTTTCGAAAATGGTTCCAAGATAGTAACGGGCTCATAAATCTTGGGAGCTTCGAAATCAGCATCATCTGGTTCATCTCCTGTGGGCTCTGGCGCATCTCTGAAAAATGAAACATAAGATTGAAATGAAAGATAAAAGCTTTTAAGAGTGGAAGAGCAATCCAGAAGGCTCTTTTTTCGATAGCTATCTACCCAAAGGTAGGGGAGGGCACAACTCTTTCTCACTGTATTGCCAACAAACCAACTAAGACAATATAGCCATCAGAAGGCTATGGAAAGTCAGACATCAGATTGGATGCTTTGAGGGGTTACCATCATGGAAATCTGATATCAGATGTATTAGGAGAATCTTTTCAAATTTAACGTTAACTTTCCTATTGGTAACTATCCTTGATAGACTTTGTCAAGCTTTAAAGTTGTTTTAAGCTTTAATGGGAGATTTTTAGCTATTTACAATCACAAACACTCCGCTAGATGAAATAAGGAGGGTTTATTTCCATAGCACGAAATGTCCAGATCTTAACTCACCTCAAGAAATCAACAAAGTAAGCTTCCTCTTCCAAGCATGACAAATCATGACTAGCCCCAATCTCCTCATCACATATCTGTACAGCAACTTTCCTGAACCAGCTCTTATCCATCTCATTCACGAAGCGGTCACAAATAACGCGTGTGCATTCGTGTTGCCATTGAGACAAAAGCGTGGACGTTTCTGTGATGACGTCACTGACAGCGTTAAGCATCCCTTGCCAAATACGTGATAAATCACGTAAGTTAAAGACGTAATGAAATTTTGCCGGCGTTGGCAACATTTTGACCTAAAGAAAGACGGAAAATAATGCGGGAAGAGATTATTATCACAAAACCACAAAACCATAAAAACGGATAGATTCTGTAGGGCAAGCTATAGAAGTTTCTCATGTTTTGTTAAGTTCCGCAATTGTGGAATCAACCATTGGACCTAGAGTTGACTTACGGTAAGTAAAAAAACTCAGTTGACGGTTGAAGCTTTCTTAATCGACGTTCTACTATTTGATAGGCTCCCTTATTTGATATTGAAAGTTACTGTCAACAAAAAACTCTCATAAACGACGCTCTACTATTCTATTCACTCCAAAAATTCAATTCCCTTTGAAAATCGAATTGGAGAGCGTCAACTGGAGATCAAAATTATACAAGGAAAAAAGATTTATTAAAAATTCAGTCATCGGGTCGATATTTTAAAGGGTAATTGATCAAGACATTATTTTTCGTTTTACAAGGATCACGATTGAGCACTACACGAGGAAAACCAACCAATTGTGTTTTATTTGTTTTATGATCAGTTAAAATTTGTAGCGTTTGTCGAAAGTTAGGTTTGAAAATACGTCAGTCTCTTTGAAGACAGGCATTATAAAGTAGAACCAAACAAACCTTAGTATATTGCCACAACCTTCTTGTGCAAGCAACCAAATCATTTGCCAGAGTTCTAACTTCGTCCGTGAAACCACGCTCTTTGCAAAAATGACCACAACGAATGACACCTGGTAAATGAAAAAATTATTACAAAAATTATTAAAATGTGATAGAACAGTACGTGTAACTACGGGTTATTCCAAATCGTTTCGAACCGTCCTCAAAAGGGCAGCTCACTTTTGTTTCAAAGATGGATTACATTAAGTGGATAAATTTTGGCGGGGATTAAATCCTCGCCAAAACTTCCAAATTCGGCAATTCGCCAAATTAAATCCCCGCGAAATTTAACAAAAAGAGAATTATGTGAAAAATCACAACTTTTTAGTATATTTTTGAGTAATTTTCACCCATTTCAGTGTGACAAAATTTCCAATTCGCCAAATTAAATCCCCGCCAAATTTTACGAAATTGATCTATCGCCAAATTAAATTCCCGCCAAAGATCGTGTTTTGGCAAATCGCCAAATTAAATCCACGCCAAAATTTATCCACTTAAGGTAGAGGACAGGAAGCAATATGACTTCTTAAGTAGAATGATATTGCATTGGAAATTATTTTCCCTACGAGGATCTAGTTTGGAATGAAGAATAAGCAGATGTTTTACAAGTAATTTGAAAACCTGTGAGGATAGCAAAATTAGAGGGTATTAGAGATTTGAAATTTACAAAACTAACTGAGAGGCTTCTTGTTTAATATACCTATCAACCTTTAAAGCGTGCAAAGACTGGGTCCGAGTTTACTAGCAAGGAATGACGCCAAGACATCTGAAGTCGTTGCATTAATACTACCGAGTTTATGTATCGGAGGATATCGAGGGCGACGGTAAGTGAAATGATACAAAACAAAGTCGATAGCTGATGTACGGCTTTATATCGCCTTTGCTCCCCTAAACAGACGACGGTATTTTGGTGTTTTTACCGTCGTCGAGCAAAGTGGACAGTGATTTTGGAGACATGTCAACTTTGCTTTATACCACCCCCTCGATTTATCTCGAATACATAAACTCACTAATCTTAAACCCAACGTATTATTAATTCATCACCAGTCCCCTTAGAAACCGACCGCGCATTTAAAGGTAGGTACCAAAGATCTTGTCGATTGAATTGTTAGAGGGCAGAGTGCAATTGAAAATAGAGAACTGTCTTTTTAAGCGTTCTGGAATATCTTTACGCCCACCGCCCGGGTGGATCATGGCGGCAAGGAATTGAATATCAACAATTGTGGTGAAGTCACCAGGTTTATCAAGGTTGTAAAAACCACCATCGCTCATTAGTTGACGCACGATTTCGTTTGTTATCTATAATTAAAGGTTTTGTTTTAAACTAAGTTGATGCTTACTCATTAATTTTAAATCAACAAGTGATACTTTGATGGACCTACCTGGATTATGCATTTAACACGTTTATAATTGATATCTACCATGGCGTCCTCCAGCTTTTTGGTCCCCCCTAATATGAGCTAAAATCCCCCATCTGGCCTTTCCCCCCCACCTGTCTTTAAAATTCGTGCTCCCCCCAATTGGGAAATCCCCCTAGCCGTATCGTATAAGGGTTGCGAAGTGATGATCCAGACTCGCCTCAATTCGCAAGCTATAGCAAAAAAAAGACTCTCAAAATCCCAAGAAAGGAAAGACAGGCTCATAAGCCTGAATGCTCAAACACACCAGGAAGGTCTGTATTTATCCTATTACTCCCCCCACTAGGTAGAGGACTGAATATACCCCCTATTCGCCTTTCTCCCCCCATCAAGCTTGAAATTTTCACTTCCCCCCTGGCACCAAAATCTAATTCCCCCCCCATCTTCCTGGGGGGGATGATCCCATGTCTACGTGACGTGACCATTAAACAATCATTCAGAACACAAATAGTGACGATCTATTAAAATTAGTCGTTTGTTTCTTATAAAAAAACCTTTCGAACCAAAAACAAAAACATCTCCAAAAAATTGAGTAATTTGGCTAAGAACATTGATGTATGTTTATTAATAGTGATTCTTATTGATAAAGATGCTTTTTTTGAGCTGAAAAATTCATTTTTTACAAAAGTCTGCTTGAGCCATCTTTTATCTACTTTCATACAAAAAATCAGAAAAAAACAATGGTCCAATATTTCACTAAGTCCAAAAAACCCTTTTATGGCCGTTTTTTTAGCTGAAATATACCCCAAAATTTTTTTCTCCAAAAATCGGGCTCCGTCACATTCGAGGGTTTATAATTATGCATCTTTATGCAAAAAATCGTAGAAAATGAAAGAGCCAATCAATCTAATACCTAAGTAATTGATAATGTGCTTATAAAAAAATATCGAATTTGGCCAGTTTTTCTATAAAACATGCCAAACAACCAAAATTTCCTATCTAAACACTCGTGAGAAAAGAAAAACATCTATCTCATAAAAAAATTGAGTAATTTGACTAAGAACATTGATGTATGCTTATTAATAGTGATTCTTATAGATAAACATGCGTTTTTTGAGCCAACAAATTTATTTTGCAAAAATCTGCTTAAGCCATCTTTTACCTATGATGGTACCCTACTTTTATGCAAAAAATTAGAAAAAATTAATGATCCAATTTTTCACAAAGTCCAAAAAACCTGTTTTTTAACCGTTTTTTGGCCCAAATTTGCCCAAAAACATTTTTTTTCTAAAATTGGGTTCTGTCACATTCAAGGGTTTATAGTTATGCATCTTTGTGCAAAAAATCATAAAGAATGAAAGAGCCAATCTCGAGAAAAGCCAATACCTAAGTAATTGATAATGTGCTTATAAAAAAATATCGAATTTGGCCATTTTTTCTATAAAAACACGCCAAGCAACCCAAATTTCCTGTCTAAACACACATATTCTTCAAAAGTAAGCCCTCTTGAGCAGAAAAAACATCTATCTAAAAAAAAATTGAGTAATTTGACTAAGAACATTAATGTATGCTTATTAATAGTAATTCTTATAGATAAACATGCGTTTTTTAAGCCAAATAAATTTTTTTGCAAAAATCTGCTTGAGCCATCTTTTACCTATGATGGTACCCTACTTTTATGCAAAAAATTAGAAAAAATTAATGATCCAATTTTTCACAAAGTCCAAAAAACCTGTTTTTTAACCGTTTTTTGGCCCAAATTTGCCCAAAAACATTTTTTTTCTAAAATCGGGTTCTGTCACATTCAAGGGTTTATAGTTATGCATCTTTGTGCAAAAAATCATAAAGAATGAAAGAGCCAATCTCGAGAAAAGCCAATACTTAAGTAATTGATAATGTGCTTATAAAAAAATATCGAATTTGGTCAGTTTTTCTATAAAAACACGCAAAGCAAACCAAATTTCCTGTCTAAACACACATATTCTTCAAAAGTAAGCCCTCTTGAGCAGAAAAAACATCTATCTCAAAAAAAATTGAGTAATTTGACTAAGAACATTAATGTATGCTTATTAATAGTAATTCTTATAGATAAACATGCGTTTTTTAAGCCAAATAAATTTTTTTGCAAAAATCTGCTTGAGCCATCTTTTACCTATGGTGGTACCCTACTTCCATGCAAAAAATCAGAAAAAATTAATGATCCAATTTTTCACAAAGTCCAAAAAACCTGTTTTTTAGCCGTTTTTTGGCCCAAATTTGCCCAAAAAATTTTTTTTTCGAAAATCGGGCTCCGTCACATTTTGGGCATTGCCATTTTGCATCATTGTGCAAAAAATCAGAAAAAACTAATGAGCCAATCTCGAGAAAAGCTGGTAACTAACGGACGGACGGACAAAGGTTAATTTATAGGACCTCCACCGGGGTAGGTCCAACAAGCTTTTCCACATTGAATTGACATGGATGTGGAGCAATAAAGGTTCAAAAAGGAAAGAAAAACTATTTTTTGTTTATTCAGCACAAAATCGAACACAATATAACAATAGGGGTCTGATGTAAAACATGTGCCTGATATGACACTGAAACACAAGAATACTTATGTAGAATACAGGGCTCGAAATAACGGTCGGACATCGGACATTGTCCGACCCAATTGCTGAAATGTCCGACCCAAATCGATTCTAGTCGGACATCATGTCCGACCTAATTACTTTCAGTGCCTTCAAAAAATTTGTCAGAGGCGTTGTGAAATTTCCAAAAGAAATTACAATTTACATAGAATTAGTAACTTCTTTATTTACACAAAAGCATGCTTCAAGTAAAAATCATGGGCTTCTGACCATTAATTGGCATTTGTTTAGCTTCTTTGTGATCAATGTGAAATTCTATCAGAAGCTTGTATTAGACTTTAAGAATATAGATTTGGAAGTACATAATTGTTTATAGAAAAATGCGGAAAGATGAAAAAAATCGGTAAACACAAAACTGAATTACCATTTAATAGGTAACACCTTTTAAAAGAAAATTGTTTAGAAAGAAAACAATTGAAGTGGCTCCACACACTTTTGGTTTATTCTTATGAAAAACAAAAACAAAATAATGCACCTGCTTTTTTCCTATTCACTCAAATAAATTGCGATCGTTTGTTTTGATTTTCCTTATAAGGAAATTTAGTATTTCAAGCATTCTTGAGTATATATATGATCACGATCATGATTTTTGGAGATAGAGGCTTAAAATTAATTAATTAAATTCAATTATGTCTGAGATGATTCATTGTACTAGCTACGTACAGAAACCTTTTGCTTTTAAGTTGAAAAACGAATGTCCGACCCCACATAAAAATCAATCGGACATGTCCGACCCATTTTACTTTAAAAGCCTTAGGACATGTCCGACCCAAATCAATTTTTGATCGGACAATGTGTCCGACCACCTAAATATCGTTATTTCGAGCCCTGAGAATATCCTTTAGTACATGCTTTTTATGAGAATTTTCATGATGAACTGTTAAAAATAAGCATAACCACTGGAAAGAAATATACGGCAAGCTTAATCCGCTAGCGAAATGCAAAACGCTGCAGAGAAAGGCTCTAGACACGTACGGATATTATCACAGTGGAGTATCTCCACCATCGTGGAGACAGGCCCGCCTTTTAGAGTGTCCGCTAAATAGATGTTCTTCTGTGTAAAGATCTGCATAAAACAATAACAATGAAACAACCTCACCTGATCACCCCACTCATTAATGACCGGCATGTTGATATCATCAATGAATACGGACATCTGTTTACCGGCCACCGGACCGTACGTACTTCCCATACGTTTGTCCACGTAACTTTCAATCGTACGCTAAAACGTAAAAAAATGACGGAGAAAAGAACGTTAATTAGACACGCCACCATATATAGTAATAAAAACGCAAAAAGCGGAGAAAAATCTTTAGAAAAACACAGACAAACCTCGGCTGTCGATAATATACCGGGTGCGCCACAAAATTTTTCTTTCATTTTCAACATATTCGAGTACTCTCCGAAAGTAACTTTTTTTATTCAATTGGGCATAATTTTAAATCTAGTTGATCAAATTTAACGAAAGACCAATCAAAATTTAAGTTTATCTTTCTTCTTTCCAATGGAAAAGGAATGGTTCTATTAAAATATTTCGATTTCGAGAAAGTTAGTTTCAAAGAGAGAAACCTATTTGTTGCACACCCCGGTACTTGACAATTGAAAGAGAAACTACCTTATCGGGGAAAAAAATGTCGGGGGAAAGTGACGAAAATTTTGAGGGGGTGACGAAATAACTCCCCGACATTTTATCACCCGACCAAAACTTTTACCCCATTTTTTTGTTCCCGAGCGAAAATTTTACTCAAAATTTCACACTCCAACCAAATATCAAATCCAAATTTTTACACCCTGAATTACAGAAACTAGTGCTTTAAACGTCGAATTACAAGATCTTTTTCGAGCTAGTGAAGGAGACGATTTAATTTGAACAATTTAGTCGGGTGGAACTGACTGAATTGTAAATTTGGTCGGGGAAAAGTGACGAAAATGCCTCTAGGTGACGAAATTTTTCCCTGACGAAATTTTCCCCCGACTAATTAAAACTACAATATTTTTTCCCCGATAAGGTTTTCATACCTGGAAATGCATTGGAGTAGAAGCAGAAGAGAAGTTGAATCTTTTGGTAAGATGAACTTCAGGGTCATAATGTTTCATGTAACTTTGTATCATAATTGTCTTCGCTGTCCCCTGTTCACCAATCAAAAGAGCAGCCTGAAAATATAGAGGAGGTTTAGACGCTTTATCGTCCGTTACAGTGATAGTAAAGGCGGTATACGGGGAAAAATCGGCGGGAGAGTTTCGAAGAAGACTGGCAAACTATACCGGCTGTAAACTTTTTTCGACAAAAAAACCCGTTTGTAAATTTTCTTCGGCTTTGGGCTTTTTTCTTAGATAGTGATTCGTCTTAGACTATAACAAAGTCTAAGGAGATTACGCAACTTAACAAAAAAAACATGAAAACCTTCATGTGTCTAATAATTATATAAAAGATTATCGGCGATCCAAAAAGTATCTGCAATCTGATTGGTTAAAAAAGTACAATATATCTTGTAAAAATATATGAACGCTCCGAAAGTTGAGCACTCTATCAAATTCAACATACGAAGTTATGGAGAAACTACAATTCGATTACTCCTACAAGAATATACCAACACCATCCCAGCACAGTTATCGTCTCCAGTTGATCGATAAAGTCGAAATGGTGATCAAAAGAATGAGATGGCGAGCACATTTCCTCGAACAACCAAACGATGAACCAAGACCAGAGACGTACGGCATGAAAACGTTGAATTGTCCAACCTTGATAAAAGAAATGGTCCCATTCGAAAACGACCTATTTGATATGGTGAAATCTATCAAATTCAGGGGAAACCAGAACAAGTTTCAAAAAACTCTGAGAAACGACATCAAAACGATCAAAAACACGAAAACAACGCTAACGTTTGCTGATAAAACGACAAATCTCTATAAGCTTTCCAAAGAAGAACACGACAAGCTGTTGACAAACGCCGTCACATCGACATACAAAAAGGTCAACAAAAACATCCATCATAAAATCAATTCAGCCGGAAAATCAATCGTTAAAGACATGAAAGTCTTCGGCAGAATGCTGACAAACGGCGAAGATGAGGCTTTCATAACCCTAAAAGACCATAAGGAGAACTTCCAAAACAATCCAAAGGTGCGTTTACTGAATCCTGCCAAAAACGAGATCGGCCGTATCGCAAAATCGATCCTTGACAGAGTGAACAACGATCTCAAAGCCCACCTGGAAATCAACCAATGGAAGAACACCAGTGAAGTTATCGAATGGTTCAAAGCCATACCGAACAAAAAGCAGCACAGGTTCGTAGTTTTTGACATCAAGGACTTCTATCCCTCAATAACTAAAAAGCTACTATCCGACGCTATCAAATTCGCTAAACCAATCACACGCATCTCAACTGAAGACGTAAAAATAATTCAGCATGCTCGAAAATCTTTATGCTTTAGCGACAGTTCCGCCTGGATGAAAAAGAAAGGTAGTCTGTTCGATGTCACAATGGGCGCGTTCGACGGTGCGGAAGTGTGCGAGCTCGTCGGCATTTACCTTCAGCATAAGTTAAGCGAAACGTACGACATAAAGAACTTTGGTCTTTATCGTGATGACGGACTTTCAGTTGTAAAATGCAAGACGGGGAGCAAGTTGGAACGAGTCAAAAAGGACTTGCAGTCGAAATTCCGAGAGTACGGGGATGGTTTAGAGATCGTTATTGAGTGCAATAAGACAATCGTCAATTATTTAGATATTACTCTTAACCTTGAAGATGGTTCATTCAAGCCTTACCTGAAACCAGACAACAAACTTCAATATATAAATACTCAATCAAACCACCCTCCAAACGTGATCAGGCAAATACCCAAAACGATCGAACAACGACTGTCAAATCACTCATCCAACGAACATATCTTCACCGAAGCCAAAAAACCGTACGAGAAAGCGTTGAAAGAAAGCGGCTACAACGTCGAACTTTCGTATAAGCCAACCAATCCAAAGAACACACAGCCAAAAAATCGCAAACGCCACATCACATGGTTCAACCCGCCATATAACAAGAACGTCGAGACGAAAATTGCCAGAAGATTCTTGCAGCTTATTGACAAACACTTCCCGAAACACCATAAATTCAACAAAATCTTCAATCGCAATACCGTTAAAGTAAGCTATAGCTGCACCAAAAACATCAAAAGCATCATCCAGAGCCACAACAAATCTTGAAACGCGACACTAACGGTAACGAGATCCCACCACAGTGCAACTGCAGGGTGAAAGCATCTTGCCCCCTTAACGGATCATGTTTGGTGGAGCGTTCAGTTTATCAAGCAACGGTCACCTGCGATGACGAACCAGATTACGGTGAAAAGTTCTACATTGGGTTAGCCGAACCTAAGTTCAAGAAACGATACGCCAACCACAAGTCATCCTTCGCCAACGAAAAGTACGAAAAAGAAACTGAACTTTCCAAGGAGATTTGGAGGTTGAAACGAAAGAATCGTGCCCCAAAGATTACTTGGAAGACAGTCCGTAAATGTCCACCGTTCAATCGTGCTTCGCTGAAATGTTCACTCTGCCTTAGCGAAAAATTAGAAATTGCCACATTCGACCAACCCGAGAAACTGTTAAATTCAAGGAATGAACTGATCTCGAAATGTCGGCATGTGAATAAGTTCACCCTCAAACTCCACGACACCAAAGACTGAAATGACGTCAATTGCTTTGACGAAGACTCTACAGTGCACAGTATATTTTTGTAAACTTGAAACGAATTTTTTGTATAGAATTTTTGACTGAAGATCGTGACGAAAAGTTGCGTGAAACTTTAAGTATCAAACAATTCTTATCTCAACTTCAATTTATTGTGTAAAAATATATATAAATTGACGAAAAGATGTTACTGCATTGTAGCGGTAGCAGCAATATAACGTCACTTTGCTACAAAAGTGCATAATGTGCATTTTTGGGTCACCGATAAACCAGTTATCAGACATTTGTCCGATAACTAATACATAAAAGTCCGAGAACATTCATCAAGACAAGAAATTTTATTCTTTTGTTTTGAATATCTTGACTTGATAAATTTTCTCGGACTTGCTTTTATTCTTTATTGGTCTAAATTATCAGTTGGCTGTGGATAATAGTTATATAGTAGACTGATTAGAATTTTAATACTATAGTTACGATCAAAGAGCTGCCTGACGTACAAGAGAGAAAGTGAAGAAATCTTGATTTCGGTGGTGAAAATATTCTCTCAGATATTCTCATATTCTTTATCATATGTCAAATACAAAACCCTATCAGCTTTGTTACCAAACAGAATATTTTAAAATTTAACTGCGACAGATAGGATTCTTTCATACTATTCCGAACCGAAACTACATTTTCTTAGAATCTCGAGAAATTATAAACCAGAGACTACTCAAGGGAGTTCCAGAGCTGTTTCAAAGTTCATCTACATGTCTTTCTTTTATAAGCATAACGTTCTATAAGCATATGCAGGTTCAGTTTTTGATACCTAAACAAGGGCTCTATTGTTTGAGGAAAATAGAATGCTGAGCATGATGCGAGCCTGGAATAGGGACAGACACTTGCTTATTAAAAAAAACATGCAACGTTATATGGACGAGTTATGAGCGTTGAAAGTACATACCTTTCCCTGTTTAGCAATGGTATCGATTAAAAAGTTCGTTCAATACATTGGGAACCAAGATGGAGGAATATTCGGGATTGTGATCCATCGGGTAGATGTACTCTTCGACACGTGAAGACCAATGACACCATTTCCCTACACAGAAATATTAGGGAGATAAAATGATTGAGGATACTAAGTTTTTAACTCGATTAAATGTACGATCAACAATATCCGAGACCCTAAAGGTGAAATGGTCTACTCTTTGACGCGTGAAGATCAATAACACCATTTCCCTACAAAGATATATTAGGGAGATAAAATAATTGGGCATACTTTATTGAGTTAAATATTTAATTGATTCAAATCGAGATTTAACTTGTATATTTACACAGTTAAAACCGCCTTTAGGTGATCGAAAATTGCGATTCAGAAAAAATATGGTTGTTCGGATAAGAACAATCGTCAAATCGTCGTTTTTTCAGATATTCATCAAAATAAATCCGTTAAAGCAGTTATGCATTCTTCCAGAATACCAAAAATCATAATATAAAGTACACAAAAAAAACTACATTTAAGGGTTAATATAGATATGAATAAATAAGATGCCATTCGTGGATTAAGACACGATATGAAAGCCTGATCAGGGTTCTTATAAAAAACACGTCAATTGCTCCCTCCTATCTCAAGGCATACTGGAAGGCCTAATTAAAAGTTGAATTTCTTTTATCACCCCCGTCGGATGTCCAATTCTAAACTCATTCCAACGTGGTCTCCAATATTTATTGGGGTGAAAATCAGCGCATGAGTTATGCCAAAAAGAACCATGTCTCTCTGCACAACCTGTTCTACTTTCTCTGTCAGGGGTATGGAAACTACTTCCATTTAGATTCCTTATCAGTAGGGTTAGGTTTGCAAATGAGTGTATTCCACTGATAAGTTTACCAAAATACATTTGATATGATTGTGATTCGTTAGCAACTGTGAATCTCTCATACCTTGATACTACAATTTGTCCAGTAGTTAATCGTGCTCGGATCAAAATATCGTGATTTTCGGACGTTGTTTTCTCATGGATCAAATCATTCCCGAGCCAAAATTCTTTGCACATATATCTCCAAAACTTTTGACTTTTGAAGATCCACCCCTAAATTCGGTTAAAACTGCTTAAAAAGAGGAAAAAATTGTAGTTTCTTGTCATTTTTTTCCTGGGCATGTTCTTAAGATGTTCTTAATTTTTCGACGAATTTCAGCCTATATGTTCTTATCCCGGGGGGGGGGGCAGCTGGGCAAAAGGAACGACGGGTATGTGCGGGTCCTAAGGGTACCTTTTCCAATATGTTTAAAATGCACTGTAAGGGTCGGAAAAACTAGAGATGCACTGTAAGGGTAGAAATTTCAGAAAATTCTTGAAAAATCTAGATATTTTGACCAAAAATGCTAGAATTTTGACCATTTTTTGCACGAAAGGGATCGAAAATTTGGGGGAAAATGCACTCTAAGGGTATGATTTTCACTGATTTTTGCTGCACTGTAAGGGTGCAATTTTAAAAGCCAATTTTTGGCCCGCACATACCGTCAGTCCGCAAACCCAGTGCCCCCCCGGAGTTCTTATAAACTAGGTTCTAATAAAAAAAAAAACGTGTAATCTTACCATCGAGGTGTGATCCGTTAAATTCATGCGATTCCCGTCAACAATTTATTAAGTTTCGTAGATTACTTTCAAGTTTGTTTGTTCCATCTACTTATGTTCAAGTGTAAACGACTTTTGTTAAGGTGTTTCTCAAGATCAATATTACCATTATTAATGTAACAAATATTACATTCGTTGCAAAGCTTTTCCAGTATTTCATTCACCTTTAAAACCTTTCCGTTCAATTCATCACCTCTCCGTATAACACCAGAAACGACAACACCAGTGTTTTCACTTTGCTCACTAACCGTTCTCGCCAAATCAACAATATTTTTTGATATTTCGTTCGGCTCTTTAGTTCTCAAGTCATTTGTGCCACAATGCAATATTACTAAATCTGGTTTTTGTTCAAGTGGCTGCGTTTAGACCAACTGGCATTTGTAATTTGGCATTTGCTCATGAGAGATTCGATTTTAATAGCTTTTCCATTGTATTTTCTGTCATGGCATTTAAGGAATCGTCTTTTTAAAGTCATTACTGAAAAGGTGATTCCCTCAAGTTCAACTTTGACAGATCAAACAATGAAAAGCATGGAATTTCTCAAAAACTGCAGTCATTAAGACTGAAACTTTTTGCCGTAGGGCTAGGCTATGGCAAATTTTGCAAATTTTACAATCTATAGAAAGAACTGAATAAAAAAAGTGCAAATACTTTAAAAAATCAAAAATGTCATTTTTTCTCTTTGTTTTGGTTCCTTTGTTTGATTTGAAATGCCAGAAAAGGGGATTCCTTTGCTCAAAATGGCATTTCAAATGCCAACACGCTGGCATCATTAGGCATTTGACAAACCGAACAATTGCGCGGAACAATAGAATTCAAAAGAATACTGCAAGCAATTACAAATGCCAGGCTGGTCTAAACGCAGCCAGTGTTGGAACAACGTAGTGCTTCATGCAATCTGTTCTGGCTCCTGGGAAGGTTTTCACGACGACTACTTTTTTATTTTTATTTGTGTCCTTTTATGTGTTTTATCATGGAATCACCAACAACTGCAATAACATTTCTTGTATCATTATTATTTCGATTTGTTGTTTTGTTGCTATTTCGTCGTTTTCGTTTCGTGACGTTTTTGTTTTGTTCAGGAATTGAAAAGTCATTTACATGGTCGTTTGTGTTTTCTTCGATAAAAAGATCATCATATCGATTATTTAGAGATAATTGCTCAATTTTAGTTTTTTTTTTAGTTTTTGTAGGGTTTTTTGGTAAAAGAAAAGCATCACTCTTAGTGTTTTTTTTCCACATTTTGATCAACATTTACAGATTTACTAACGTGTAAATAAGATCATCCCGACTTTCAATTTCAATTCCCGACAAGAAATTTTAATCATGTAGTAATTCGAATTGTCGAATTTTTTAAGTTTTTGCAGCAGACAAACTCGACATTTTTTTCAATCAAACGTTTTCAATTGAACGTTTTTGACGTTCAAATTATTATTGGCCAATCGAATGTTTTCTTTTTTACTCGATTGGAGCTCGTCCACTGCTTTTGCCTTCCATTTAATTCTTATCAAGACAAGATGGGGAAAATGAAACAATCAAAGACTTTTTGAAAAATTATGAATTTAGCATTTCATTTTTCTAACTCGAAAATACAAAAAATTATTCAAAAGTAAACCTGGGAAAGACTTTTTTCACCGAATTAGGTCAAAAATACGAAAACTCATCTAGTTCGAAACTCATGTAATTCGAACAAAATTCTCGATCCTTTGAGAATTCGAATTACACGAGTTCAACTGTATAAGGAAAAAACCAAAAATTTGAAAAATGAAGAAACGAAATTAAACTTTTACTCCTTTGATGCTAAAAACTCGCACATATTGAGAAACCAGTTTTTCGCCCATGATCTGACGCTAAATCCTTACACAACTCCTTGTAAAATTGTAAAATTTGGGTTTTAGAAGAAGGTGTTGCAGTGCTAATCTTTTACTTATATTTTTTACCCAGTTTTGTTGGTCACAATTTTCTAGCTTTTTATATTCTCCCTCACTGGTGATTGGCGATCTAGTTTTCCGTGAGTCCTACCCTAAGTGCATTGAATTATTCTAGCGTCCCAGGATTATTGTCTAACCACGTCTTTACTGATATTTTTACCTTCTCACTCTTTAGTTATTCTAGGGGCCAAAAATCTTCCCCTATTAACAAAGCTTTAACGAAGCTTTTCCCCTTTCCTCCAAATTTTGAGGAAACCTAACTAACCTCGATATCTTCCTTGTTCTCCAGTAAAGGAGCTATTCTAGAATTCTAGGGTTAACCAAGGTGAAAAATTAGAACCCGCCCTTATTCATGTTTACCCTCCCACCCCTTATATTGGATTAGAGAAACCTAGAAGCTTCCTCAATTGAGCTCCCTGGACACATCTAACCTCAAAGCTTCCTCAATTGAACGCCCTGAACACAACTAACCTCAAAGCTTCCTCAATTGAGCTCCCTGGGCACAACTTACCTCGAAGCGTCCTCAATTGAACGCCCTGGACACAACTTACCTCGAAGCTTCCTCAATTGAACACCCTGCGCACAACTAACCTCAAAGCTTCCTCAATTGAACGCCCTGGACACAACTTACCTCGATATCTTCCTCAATTGAGCTCCCTGGATACAACTAACCTGGAAGCTTCCTCAATTGAGCTCCCTGGGCATAACTAACCTCAAAGCTTCCTTAATTGAACGCCCTGGACACAACTTACCTCAAAGCTTCCTCAATTGAACGCCCTGGACACAACTTACCTCAATATCTTCCTTGTTCTCCAACAAAGGAGCCTCCATAATATTCTTCAATAAGAACGTTTCACTTTCCACATCAAACTGGTGATCTGGTAATCTCACCAATCTTCTTCCAATGTCTCGCTTTCATTGCTTTGTTTGCCATCATCTCCAGTAGTGGGCAACTTTCATTGAAATCATCAATCTGTTTCTTGAGATCAAGGTAGGCTTGCCAGTCTTTAAGACCACGTGGAAGCTTTCGACATCTGAAATAAGCAAAGGTGAAGAGAATCAAAGCCATATCCAATAGATATTTAGGTTTCAATAGATACATTTAGTTTAGCGTTAATCTACTAAGTAACGCCAGTTATACTCTCATCATCATCATGAATATTGCCCTTGTGTATTACAATGAGGTGAATACAGTCGCTCTCATATTGTTTTCTATAAATGCCCAGCAGTTTTTTCATAGCGATTAAGCCCTTATTGAAATATCCTTAACTTAACCTGGCTTTAAGCTCAGGCTGTTACAAGCACTGGATTGACTTCTTTGTGGATACCACTTTCAAAAAAATTCCGTGAAGAATATAGTTACTCAGTGTATCTCACGTTTGATAAAAAAATTCCCGTACGGAAAACTCTGTGATGAAGTATGATTTATAAATAGCAACACTTAATCTCTCGTCGTCTCCCCTTTCTCACCCGCACTCAACTATAGCAGTCGGTTTGAAAAATTAAACTCAATTCAAAAAAGAAAATGACAACAGACCCTCTACGGCAAATTTTGAAATCAAGCCGTAGATATCGGGTCTGTGTACAGACAAGGATATAGCGAACATAGGGTTAATCCAGGGCTTATGAAAGCCAGTGATCACAATTGAAATATTTGTTTATGATAAAGAAAATCAAGCTTGTTTGGAAGTCTTGCAATTCTCCATTGATTTTATCCGTATTCACCTCAATCCACGGTATATCTAGTCTGAATCGCAGACCTCTACAAAACCACAGGTAGTCTATAAGGAGCACGAATCCGTTAGTGGATGCCAGCAGCCTACGGTATATCATAATAACCATTCACTTTATGTGTGACGTCATTATAAAGCCCATATAATTTATGCAACAAACTCAACTCTTTACGTATTTGCTGCAAGCCATCGTATTCAGTAATAGGGAGACCGAACAATTCTTCACCGCCGGAGAAAGTATCGGAATATACATGAGCGAAGCAGTTTTGCTATCGTGTATATGTACCTTTAAATCTCACCTACGCTGGGGAGCGCAAATGAAAAATTACTATATATATCCAATCTTTCAAACGCAGAAATGATTGAAAAAGCCGTCCGCCCTTCCTTAGATCAAAGCTAGAATCGCGGCGGAGAGACCTGGAATTACGGATGGTTTAATTCGTTTTTTTCAAAAAGTGTCGCCTCGTGCGTTTAGATATACCAATTCTTAAAAGCTACGGAGATAACATTGACCCCTGCCGTTCCGGTAAATAGAAATTGTTTTTATCTCCCTAATGTTAAATTTCTGCAATTTGGAGAAAGTGTCGGATCACGTCGCCTCAGCCCCGCTCGCTCAGAAGTGCGGGACTTGAAGTAGTGACTTGCTCAAAGTTTTCGATCGTGAATGAATCATCTGATTGGCTTATCCCTATTTCCTCATCAAAATGATTGGCTAACTTCAATTAGTTGTCATGGTTCCTATCCTTCTTCCTCAAAACAACTCTCTCCAATTTTTTTTCCCACTGAAAAAGAACAATTTTTTATGATTGCTGGTAATTGATCCATTCATTTTGACTTTATTTTCAAATTCGTTCTTCATTTTAACTGGTAAAAGGAAGTATCCGTTCTTTTAAAAATTGGAAAAAATCTCTTTGTTGTTTTGGAAAGATCAAAGACTGTTCAACATTGCCTTTCCTGCAAGCAACGATTCAGTTTTCAGGTGTCAGGGAAGTATCTTTGCTATCTTTGTATGAACTCATTTTCCCATCACAGGTTTGAGTATTCACTAATTTAATAATACCTGTCATACCTGCTGTGCCTGTGTTGAAGCTTAAAATTAAAATTTTAAAGTATTACAATCTCCCAAATAGATAATTGAATTATTTTCGTCGTAAACAACACTTTATTTAATCTAATACTTTTTGCCATTGCTTCTGACAAAAATTATGTCACATGAATCAAGAAAATTTCCATTGGGACTAGAAAATTTTGGTCAAAATGTTTGTTTTTTCAATTCTGTCATTCAAGTTTTATATTCGGTTAAAAGCTTTCGGGAATTTGTGTATCAATTTGAAACCAATATTGGCAATTCAGGAAAGTTAGCAATCAAAGACTTATTTTCCTCTATCACATCATCTGCCTTACCTATAGAAACTTACCATATTATTCCTTCTTTTGACCTTGGGCCAAGTTATAATGAATATAATCACAGCCGATTCCAACAATTTGACGCTCATGAATGTATGACATATATTCTCAATCAAATTTTTGCATCACAACAAAATAGCTCATCTGGAGAATCTATTTTCAAAACAACTAGCATACAGTCAATATTATGTCAAAGCTGTTCCACTGCATCAGAGATGAATGTGTTTGATCAAATATTCTCTATTGAATTCACTGATCGTTTTAATCATAATTCAATTGAAAATGAAATTTCCAGGCTGGTCAGTGACCCACATGGAGAGTTGCTTGAAAGTCTGTATAACTGTGAAAATTGCCCTACTCCAACAAGGGCTACAAAGTGTAAAACAATTATTAACATATCTGACTATTTCATTATATCACTGGTTTTATTTCGCCATGATCGTGCTACAAACACTTCGAGAAAATTTGTCCCTAACCTACACGTTGAAAATTCTTTTGAAAATGTATTGCTAGGTAAGCTAAATTTGCATGCTGTAGTCTTTCATCATGGAGATAGTCTCAGTAGTGGTCATTATACTTCCGCTGTAAAATATGAGGAGAAATGGTATAGGGTCAATGATGCGATAGTCTCAAATATTCAAAACCCCAATTTCAACTGCGTAGTCAATGATAACATTGCTCCTTACATTCTTATCTATAACAAATCCAACCATAAAGGAAGTGAAATCTCCCTATCAACCAATAATCAAAACTTAGGTCTTAGTTTTTTTTCAAAAGAAAATAATGCAATGGACTCTGAAAATATACAATATTCAATGTCATCAAAAGCCCAAACACAACATTTGAAGATCAGCAAGAAAAAACCTGATAAGCTACAAAAAAAATGTGATTTGCATAATGCCACTTTTTTACCTCCTTTAAAAAATGAATCAGAAAGGCAAAAGAGGAAACGTAAAAAAACTATGCGAATTGAAATTACAACAAAAAAACATTGCACTGAAAAAAAGAAGTCTTGTGGAGACAGCTTGAGAATTGATTTTGAAAAAGTTGCTGCAAGAAAAAAAACTGGCTTCAAAAAGTATGAGCATCGTAATGCTAAAGAACATGTCGAGCTTGATAATATCTTGGGCAGTATATTTAAAACAAAAATCACTTCATTTGAAAATTTAAAAAAAAATGATTTGTCAAAATCAAATGAACCTATTATAACTGAAAAAGCAAAAAGCAAAAATTACGTATCTAACATAGACTTTTCTTTACTACCAACAAAAAGTATAGAACAGCAAAAAACTAAAAATAACATTGTACAGAGAGATATTGAGATGTCAGAACCAACAGAATCCCAAAATGCTAACCTTTTAGTTGAACATCATCATGGAGATCTTCATATCCATGAAAATCATTTAGTAAAAGAGGGTATAACATTCATCGAAGGGGAAGATTTGCATACTGTTGCAACTTGCATTACTTGTCATGAAGTTAGACCAATTTTCTTTTCTCATGTACCTAAAAAAAAAAATGATGAGTCTTGGAAGGTTAGGGATCAAAGATGTGTTAGGTGCTACAATGAACTCAACAAAAAAGTTAAAGGCAATCTTAATCAAGCACTCCTTTTTTCTGGAACTTTTTCCCAAGCTACAGATTGTTTCAATGACCAAGGTATTAATTTACACAATAACCAAAATTTTCTTTCTGTACCACCATTTTTAAGAGGGTTAACTTTTATTGAAACTTTACTAATTAGAAAAGTATCAGTTGCCATTTATGTTCACTGTTTGAAATATGGCATGTTAGCCTCAAAAGGCCATGCCGTTGCTATTCCCTCAAATTTAAAGATTTTCACCAAATTACCTCAATTACCCTCTGAAATAGGCATTCTTTTGATCAAGAGTGGTAATGATAGCTCACAAGCCTATATGGCTTCAAGACAGAGAATACAAGAGGCACTTAACGGTTTAATCTTTGGTTATCCAATATTTGGTTTAGATAATCCTCAACCTGGTTATACCCAATATCAGGGTAGATATCATATATCTGGTAGAATTTTAAAGGGAAAATATTTTTTGTATGAGCCTAATTCGTATTATTTTGATGTTAATATTGACAATGACCGTCTCCTAAATATTCCTGAGCATCATGGAATTATTGAAGGCCTTCCTATTGTTTCTAAGGGTAATAGTGCTACAGAAAACTCTGAGGAAGACAGAGGCCCAGCCCCTGGCCAGTTTGAAAAACTTGCTGTAGATGAAGAATTGACAACTTCTTCTGGATTTGCAGCCCAACTTAAAAATTCTGATGCTGATGAGAACATTAAAAATGCATTACGTTCATTCCTTGGGGAGAATACTAATATTGAAGAATTTATTGCAGCAGGTGGTGTAGCAGATGTTGGGAAACTATATGAAAACAATAGAAGAGATAAACCTATTCCTGAACTCTCGACAGAAGGATTTTTTACCATGTGCTATCCCCATATATTTATTAATGGGTCATGTGATTATACCATCAAGGCTGCACGGAATTTGAAATTTGAGGAATGGATAGAGCATATCTATTACTGTAAAGATAACAGAGTGCCTGCACACAGATTCCTAAAATTTCATCTTATGAATATTAATTTGCGTCAAAAGGCTTTAAATCAAGGAAGTTTTTGTGTTAATCAACAAGTAAATGAAAAACATCTAACAAGGGATGAATTACTTGAAAAGCTAGAAAATAATGACCAATCTATCCCACGAAAGTTCATATCTATGGGGGCTAACCTTGTTGACACAGCCCCATATTGGCGAGAGAGAAAACATGAGTTGGATTCTCTTTGTTTCTTTATGTTAAAAGAAAACAATGTTTATCCAACTTACTTTGATACCAATAGTTGTGCAGAGCACCATTGGGTGCCTCTACACAATCTTTTGATCAAATACCTTGCCCAAATAAATGGAGAACCAGAAAATGATATGAGAGCTAAATTCAATAGTGATTCTAGGTTCCGCCACCAAGCCATTTTGCAGAATCAACACATTATTACAACATATTTTGATGTGAGACATAACAATTATAAAGAAACAGTGTTAAAGGAGTTGTTCCAATATGATGAGTGTTGGAGTAGATATGAATTTGCTAAATCACGTGGACAAATTCATTCACACTCCTTATATTTCTCTAACTCGCACTATAATATTGTCAAAGCAATATTAGCACAAGATGAAAATGATCCATGTGTTAATATTGCTAAGGATCTAGAAAGATGGTTGCAAACAAATGAATTGAATGAAGAAAATATCTTCTCACCTCAATTTGTTTCTATGCATCCAGCTGGAGGACAGGAAAAAAACTTTGATGATAAACCATCAGAATGGATTCCAAACAAAGAAAATTGGCCTCAACCTCATGGAACGTTATCTAACATTGACAAAGATATATTAAAAAAATGCCTGTTATGTCAAGGAAACCAAGAGGAACTTAAATCTTTTCATATCAATGTAGTTAACAAGGTTTTGTTACATTCATGTAGTTCATATTGTCTCAGACGTAAAACTATTACCACCAAAGAAAAAAATCAAAATGGTCAACCGATTGAGGAAGTCATTAGATATTGTAGACATCATTTTGGTAAGTTTGATGAGGAAACTAAAACATCCATGGGAAAAGAAACAAATCCTTTCACTCCTAGACTAACTAAAGGTGAAATACAAAGATATGAAGGGAGAAATGATCATCCTCGGATGGTTCAGCACATATTTCTTAGACCATTATCTTGGCTTGCCCAATGTGATACCCAAGCCCTTGTAACAGATGATTTGTTAGCCTTGATAAAGTACATTACAGGATACTGTTGTAAAGGTAATTCTACTACAGAGGAGCTCCTTGGTATCTACAAACAAATTCTTAACAAAGCAGACCCAACAATATCACTACAGTCAGTAGCTCAAAGGTTGATTTTGAAAACAGTTGGGAATGTTGATACCCCATCGTCAGCTGCTGACTTCATAAATGTTAAAGGTAAATTATATAATTGTAGTCGGAGATTTAAGAGAATTGGACTGAGTGGATTTAGACTATTTGACCCACAGGCCAAAAATGGTGAGGTCACTAAACAGAACACCTTAGACAAATTTCTTAGTGATACCAGAAGAGAACAAAATCCTAACATTAGTTTGTTTGACTGGGCAAAAAAGTGTGATTGTCCCAAAAGAACATCTTGTGGAAAAGACCATGTTCCTGTGTTTACAGGCTGTCAACGCTTTTGGATTTGGCCAACAGGTGAAGACTTTTCAAGAGAGCTTTTGATGAAATTTCATCCTGGTACTTGGAGAAATGTTGAAGATCTGAAAAATGGCTTTGAAACATACACCGAATCCTTTGCTAATTTCTTAGATACAGATTATTGTCCAGAGTCTGTCAGAATGATGTTGCAGTTTGCTAAAATTGCATATGATAAAAAATTGGATAGAAAAAAAAGATTACATCAGCAGTGCGTAGTACCACAAGAAATTGATATTTCTCACTCAACAGTTTGTAGCCAAGACAGTCAGGATAGTCAAGCTTCTCAAGAGTCTGTTATTGACACTATGGGAAATCGCCTCCTAAGAGATTTTGCAAGAGAGAACAGAGCATCTATTGAAGAGGCCCCAGTAGATGAAGAAGTACTCTACAGTGGTGGAGATGATTTTGACTGGCATCAAAATGGTTTGAGATGGTTAGGTGTTCAGTCGTTTTCAGAAGAACAGATGAATGATACAAAAAACTGGCTGTCAGATGTATCTAAACAAGCAACTGAAGCATATGAGAGAGAAGGAAGGCTTTGTAATTTACCAGAAGTAGACCCAAAATTGGTGAATCACATTCAAATGTTAATAGTATACTACAACATCAAAACTTTATTGGAATATGCCAGAGGGAATTTTAATGTAGGATATGACAATTGTAAAAGACTCATCATACAGGGTTGTGCTGGTACAGGTAAGTCTCAGGTTGTAAAAATTATTACACGTCTTGTTCGTCGAATTTTTCAATGTAATCGTGCTGTATTGAATGTTGCTCCCACTAGTGCAGCCGGTCTGTTATTACCTGGAGGAGGTACTATACATTCATGTGTCAACATTCCACGGAAGACTAAAGAAAAATTTACTCTAGCAGATCGCCCAATGTCAGCAGAACAAAGTGGCCTTTTGAAGAAATTGACCCTTGATAACGATAATAGCAAACTATCCCTCATGTGCCTAAATGCAGATGAAAGAGGAATGGTTGGTCAATATGTCTTAGCATGGTTCCATCACCGGTTTTCTGAAATGTCATCGAATCTTTTAAATACAGAGAGTGATGTCCCTTTTGGTTGTATACCAACATTCAATTTTTTTGGTGATATATTTCAATTGAGAGCCATTGGAGAGCGCAATCTGTATGATAAAGTGCTTGAATCGACAGATCCAATTGATATAGCAGGTGGACTTGTCTACAAGAATTTTGTTGATGTATTTATATTAGAAGAAATTATGCGACAACAGTCTGGTCAAGCAGCTTTGCTGAGACGCTTGGATAATCTGCGAACTGGTAATGTTACTAAAAAGGATTGGGAGGAAATTAATAATCGTTGTTATGCTAATCTACCAGCTGAAGATAAAATTCAATTTGATAATGAAACTTCGGATGTTATTTGCTTGACAGAGACATGGAAAGAAGCCAAAAAGTATAACCGTTCTGTTTTAAATACGAAAATTTACAATAGTGAAAAAGTGGTATGCGCCGAGTTTAAAAGTATTGGCCATGGGGCACATCATAATACTGCAAAAGAGTCCTTGTCACAAATACCGAACAGAACAGTCATCGCTGCAGGATGTAGAGTAATTTTAACAAAAAATCAAGGGTGTATGACTAGGCTTGGTTTGAACAATGGTGCAATAGGAACTGTCGTTAGTATTATTTATAAACCTAACGTTAGACCACCCCAGATGCCAGAGTTTGTTATTGTTGACTTTCCAAGATACAAAGGCCCCGTCTGGGACGAACTGCACCCCACTTGGGTTCCAATAACGGCAAATGTTGTCACTTGTGAGGATGTCAGAAAATGTTGTAGACGTACTGGTTTTCCATTGATCACAGGTTATGCTATCACTATAGCTAAATCGCAAGGTATGACCATTGGACCAAATCAACAAGTCACAAATGTCATTATTAAGTTATCACCCGAAACTAGGATGGAACAGACAAACTGTGGAACATCATACACTGCTTTCTCGCGTGTCACACAAGATAAAGATTGGTGTTTAGCAGAACCCGTTCCTTTTGAACGTTTGGAATACATCAATAGAAACCCACAACTTAAACTGAGAAAGGAAGAGGAAAAAAGACTACAGAAGCTCTCCGCAAAGACAATTGCTGACAATTCGTGTTCAATTGAACAATACCTAGAGATGTTACGTGAAGTTGATTTATTCTGTGATGATGGTATATCAGATTCCAACTGCATGGACCCTTGTTGCTCTAGATGTTTGATTCATAAGAATCAGCTATAAATAATAGAAAATACTAGTTACGAACAGTAGTATAAACAGTTGCCAGAGAAAAGTGATGTGAATATAATAAAAATATGTAGATTGTACAATAGTGTTGCAATAAGGAAATGGTGTCACTTGTATAAGTTGTTATTGGAGTTGGGCATTATGTTTAATGCATGTCTGGAAGGGTGGTAGGGAGGCCCAGACACAATGAGTGTATGTTCCACTCACATTTCATGAAATGATTCCATCTGATATGTTAAGCAGATGTATATATACCACACTTTTGAAAATGTTGATGTTATGTGTGGAAGTAACATTCAGGCAATCTGATAAGTTGTAGTCATATTGCTGATGAATGTGAAAATTATTGAGTGTATGTTCCACTCGCATTTCATGAAATGACTCCATCTGATATGTTAAGCAGATGTATATATGCCACACTTTTGAATGTTGATGTTATGTGTGGAAGTAACATTCAGGCAATCTGCTGATGAATGTGAAAATTATTGAGTGTATGTTCCACTCACATTTCATGAAATGACTCCATCTGATATGTTAAGCAGATGTATATATACCACACTTTTGAAAATGTTGATGTTATGTGTGGAAGTAACATTCAGGCAATCTGATAAGTTGTAGTCATATTGCTGAAGAATGTTAAAATTATTGAGTGTATGTTCCACTCACATTTCATGAAATGATTCCATCTGATATGTTAAGCAGATGTATATATACCACACTTTTGAATATTGATGTTATGTGTGGAAGTAACATTCAGGCAATCTTATACATATATCATTATTGTATTATTTAAAGTTAATTTATTTTATTTTTCAGCAAAAAATACTAAAATGAAAGTGGAAAAAAGATTTAACCGATTTTATTGTGAAAAAAGCCCCAAAGCTGCTTGTTCAACGGGTTGTTCAACCAATCAGACGACAGACTTCGTCGTGAATAAAGAGCAGCAGGTTAGAGAGGAAATGGAGGCGCGCATGAATGAAATGAAAGAGAAACACGAGAGAGAAATGAACGAGTTAAGGGAAAGTATCAAAGAACACCAAGAGGAAAATGAGGATCAAAACCAAGACGAAGACGACATGCTTTTAGAGGAAGGAAACGAACTGGAAAACTCGCCACCAACAGAAGTAATTTCAGTCATTTGTATTGTATTATCATTCACAAACAAGGGAACGATATTCTTTAAATTATCAGGAATTCTAATAGTTTAGCCTTCGAAAATAAAAGACACAAGGAGGTTTCGTTAACCTCTATAGGAAGTATTGTTCGTCAACGAAAATCCAAAACCAAATAATTTTCTCCTTAACAAAATTATATTTTAGGAACTGACACGTGAAGCCTTCGATTTGTACAGGGTCACTCACCCAGGACCTGCATCCAATAATGCATATCAAAAATGGAAGAGTCTCGGTGGAGAAGATGCCCCGTGGTTTGTTTGGCATGTGGGGAAGCGGGGCAGGGGTAGAGCGAGAGGACGGGGAGGCAGAGGGGGTAGAGCGAGAGGACGGGGAGGCAGAGGGGTAAGCGTTTTGAGTAGGATAGGAAGGAGTGATCGGGGTAGAGGGAATGTGGGTAGAGCTGACAGGGGTGGTAGTATTGGTAAGAAGGTATGGGATAGGGACTTTGGTGGGAGGGTTGTTTTCAATTTTCAGGTTGAGAAGGGTGGTGTTGGTATTAATCATCTATGATAGCTGATTGGTAGTATGTACAAATCAATTCACCAAGACTGCTCATTGCATGCATAACACAACCAGGGCGAAATCATACAATTTTAAGAAAAATACAAAAAATCTTAGTATATAACTTTCATCTGATTAGCTGATTAATATACAACATCCCATTTATCAACCTGAAAATTATATATTGTGTTATATCGTTTACTTTCTTCCCTGGGCGTAGTTGTAGTGTTTAGACTTTCATAGATAGATGTAAGTTCTACAGAATAGTACCAACGATCCATACATTTTACAATAAGGTAGGCAAATTTCATATGTACTGCTTTAAAACATTATCTTTACCACTATTATTCCAAAGACCCCTGTTTCACAAACCGGTTGGGAAACCCACCCCACTGAAAAATCCAGCCAAAATTTTGTTCACAATGGGAAAAATACCATACAGTTTCAGCTCCACTGGGAAAGTTTTATTATTTCATCCCCATTGGAAAAACCTTCGACTTCCACTTCCACTGGGGTTGTGAGACAGGGGTGTTTCAAAATCACTATCTTAAGTCCTCTCTTTGAACTTTTCTTCTTGTTGGTTAAACAGTTTAGTATCCTTTCAGGGGGAGTTCAACAATAGTTTTTACAAATTGCATATTTTATAGTCTCCTGTGCAAGGTTTACACAGGTAAAGAAGTAGTTTTAGTATTCTTATTGTTATTATTATATAGTCTGCTGTGCAAGGTTTACACAGTTATAGAAATAGCTTTATTATATAGTCTCCTGTGCAAGGTTTACACAGGTATGTGTAATATTATATACCTATACATATAGGCAAAAAAAGATCCACAATAATTTCGCATAAAACTGAAAGAAACCTATTTCATTAAGAGTACTCATGTTTTTGAACTTTTTGTACAATTCAATACTTTTGAAGCGTATATGGATTACAGAGTTTACTTTATGAAGGTAGTAATAGTTCATCGTATATTTTTGGATCTCTTATGATTAATCTTACCTAGGTAATAACTTGGATCACTTTTCCATGATTTTTCATTTAGTGTGATGTAACAATCAAAATGGTGATGAGAAAGGACAGTATTGAAAATCGGTCACTATTACACGCTACGAAAATTGGGTTGTATTATTAAATATCTTGAAATGTATAATACTTTCTTTTTAATACAAACAATTAAAAGCCTAAAACATGTTTCTTTTATTAGGGTGTTAATGCAAGTATAAAAATGAAATTCCATAAAAAATTTTTCCTTATGTTGAGATAATATCAATATCCAAACGCCTACGCTTCACAACCGTGAAGAAAAACCTCACTGGTTTGATCCTACTACCTGAAGGTGACTTTCGCGGGAACTAATTTTCGGCAAAAAGAGGGCGTCTACCGCGAAAATTAGTTCCGCAAAATACGCCAAATTAGAACCCTCGCACCGCAAAAATCAGTTCCCTTAAGGTATTAAAGACTTACCCAATTTACATTTCAGTTGACGCTATCGAGTATTGGATGCTTTCATCTGTTGGAAAATCGTATTGGATTCGTAATTCAAACCCATTAGTAGTTAGACACGGCAAAGAAGAGAAACAGCGGTAAGAAACTATTAAATCCGTTATTTTGGGAATATTAGCACTGGCTTACAAAATTTTGCCCCCACCCCTACGAACAAATCCATCTGAAATATTATAATCATTGCTCATTATAATATGAGGAAATATCAAATGAATCGTTGTCACTCCACTTTTTTTTGTCAGCCGTTTATTTTCAAGAACTCATTAGGTTGCTATTTTTTTCTATTTTTTTATTTCAGAAACTTTCTTCCCATCGTTACGAAAGACTACCGAGACCTAGAAGTTTGTTTTTTACGAAGAAATCATCAATATATGCTATATTAATATTTTTGTATTGGCGTTTTCGATTATTATATTATGTAAATATACATTGCTTAAAACCTATTCAATCATTCATTCAGTCCTTGTTACCAAACTGCTCCGACGATTAGTTTAACAAATGAGATTAATGAGAATTGAAATTAGCTTTTACGATTAACGACTTTCCCAAAAGAATGTTCTGGCTGCACTTTATTGGAAAATTTCCAAGCAATACACTAAAATTTCTTTCCTCAAATAAAAAGATGTCAAAAATATATTTACCTTTCCGTATCGAAAGGACTAGAATGCACGCCTGTTTCAGTGACCCGGTAGCTTTTATAATTTCACCGTGGATATCATTTTTCTTTGTAAATCTATTATAATTTCCCGGGAGCAGAGGGCACTAGGTTTGCGGGATAATGTGCCGCCCACGGTTTTTGGGGGGCCCTTTTATGGTGGGAGCGAAACGGACACTTAAAGGGACTTACATCGTGGAAAAATCCACATTTTAGTGTTTTCATGATTTTCCTATTAAGACCATTATCCTAAAATTTAGGCTTTTCAGGGTCACAATATGGAATTTTAGCTTTTTTTACCGTGTTCTTTTTAAGTTTTTTCTGCCGTTCTTTATGAAATTTGTCGTTGTTTTTGTCGACTTTTCCCCAACTTTTAGTAATGCAGGATCTTTTAGATAGACACCCTCCACGACCCTATGAACATTTTGCTTGCAACTTGCGAATCGAGTGACCTGCCTGGAACGCTTCGCAATTCTTATACATATACACTGTCGCATCAAAGCGATTCTACGAAAGAAAAGTAACAACAACCATAAGTTTAAAGTACATCATTTGCTTACAAAGCTTTTTTAAACAAAAGAAAGACAGATGATCTGGAGTTTTTACAACGTCGGCTAAAGATTTCTTCCTGTGTATTTTACCGAACCAGTTCTATTTTCCTTATATTATGCTTAACACCCCCACAAAATACATGTACCCTCTAGGTCCCGAAGGTCCCGAGGTCCCGAGATAAAAATCCCTGCAAAAAATGATTGTACCCATAGGTCCCGAAGGTCCCGAGGTCCCGAGATGAAAATCCCTGGACAATATAATTGTACTCCTAGGTCCCGAAGGTCCCAAGGTCCCGAGATGAGAATATACCAAATACACCCCAAAATATACATACACCCCCTTGGTCCCAAAGGTCCCGAGGTCCCGAGATGAGAATATACCAAAAACACCCCAAAATATACTAATAAACCCTTGGTCCCAAAGGTCCCGAGGTCCCGAGATGAGAATATACCAAATACACCCCAAAATATACATATAAACCCTTGGTCCCAAAGGTCCCGAGGTCCCGAGGTCCCGAGATGAGAATATACCAAATACACCCCCACAATATACATACACCCCCTAGGTCCCGAGGTCCCGAGATGAGAATATACCAAATACACCCCACAATATACATACACCCCCTTGGTCCCAAAGGTCCCGAGGTCCCGAGATGAGAATATAACAAAAACACCCCAAAATATACTAATAAACCCTTGGTCCCAAAGGTCCCGAGGTCCCGAGATGAGAATATACCAAATACACCCCAAAATATACATATAAACCCTTGGTCCCAAAGGTCCCGAGGTCCCGAGATGAGAATATACCAAATACACCCCCACATGTAACCCCTAGGAAACAAATCAATAACGCTTGATAGCGGGTAATATACCCTTCTGTCATTAGTTTTTCAAAATAAGCAAGGGATGGTGCACAATATGAGCACTTTTCTTATAAGCATCTACTTTATAAGAATCAAATCAAAAATCAATAACTCTTGATAGACGATAGATTTTTTTTTTCATTGATGCAACCTTACGAGATAATTCTACAAAAAGTTGGTAAATTAGTCTTAGATAGGACCCTGACTCGAGGCGCTCCCATATGACTGTGTTAACCAATACATCCCGTACTTAATTATACCTCCTTCTCAAAGACACGGTAGGATTTTTTCAGCTAGTGGGGGAGGGATAAAAATAACGGACGAAAATCGATGGGGATTTATATTCCAAAATTTTTCATGGCTGTGGATTTAACTTCTTTTGTTTTCAAGTCATAAAATTCACTGGGGATGGGAAAAATAGCACAACATTTTGCACGAGGATTGGTTTATTTGATTATTTTTAGTAGGGACAAAAATTTGAGGATAATTTCTCAGGCCACCAGAGACGATAATTTGGCCGATTTTTCCAGTGGGAAGCGTTCCCAGTGGGTCTGTGAGAATGGGGTGTTTAATTTATGACCGAAAACTCTCAATCTCTTCCTTGTAGTAGTAGATCTTGAATTAGCTTTCATCTCAAATACTTGTTTTCCCCATGCAGTTTGAATATTAGGCGAAATTTTCGATTGGTATATTTTGGGGGTGTATTTGGTGTATTCTCATCTCGGAACCTCGGGACCTTTGGGTGGGACCAACACCAAGGGGGTATATGTATATTTTGGAGTGTATTTGGTATATTCTCATCTCGGGACCTCGGGACATGTGTGGGACCTTTGATAAATGAATACTGTAGAGGGAATAGTGTTTCTATATTTTACATTACATTTCTTATTTTTGCCAAACCAAAGTCTTTTGTTTAAATGAATTTTGGGGTGAGCAAGTTAATGCTTTTCTTGCTGTTCTGTAAAATTCAAAGTATGACTGACCCAAGAAGGAGCTAGCATCTTCTTCCTCTTCCTCCCCCGCCAAGCGAGTGCAAGTTTCGAGAAACTACCTTTTTTATTCTGCTTTGTCTTTTTGAATCTTTCTATAACTCGAATTGGAAATTCAAATACTCTCTATAATTCGAAGTAAATTCTTGGTCCCTTAAAGATCAAATTAGAGAGAGTCAAATGTAAATGGCATCACTTCAATCACGAATATTGTTCTTTTACTGAAAGAAACCAACTCTATCGAGGCTGTCCAACTAATTACAGTTGACACTCTCTTATTCGACGTTTTACTACTCGATACGCTCCCTTATTGCCGACCCAAAAAAATATCAGCGTTTTGATTGGTCGAGAGCATCGAGATATTTGCGATATTTCATATTTCTCTAGTATGGAAATATGACCGCGTTGACTTTTGGGGGACTGGGTAAGCGGTAAGCGACGGGAGAAAAATCAAAACAAACCAGCTGAAAAGAACTGACTTTCGGAGAAACAAACAAAGGGAAAAATGCAACAAAAATATTTTCAGATTAACTTTTACTTTGGAGTTCTTCCATAAAAGACACTAAAATCAAATCTGATGAACTAAGAAATTATAAAACTACTTGAGACCACCCAAATATTTTCAGCTTTTGGTATAAAATCCGTCCGTGTGATAACCAAACAGTTTTTTATCAATGTATACAAAAAAAGATTCTTGAATGTTTGCCAATAAGATTTCTCATAACATAGCAAGGGAAGTGAAATGTCTTGTATTAAACCAAATGACGAGTGATTTTTATAAAAGTTCTCTCCTAATTCTCGTTCTCGACGAGGTACATCCTTGAATTTTCAACTTAACAATCAGCACATCTTCCTTCTAAAATTCGAAACATTTAAAGCTTGACGATAATCAAGAAAGTTTCCAAATTGTTTTGCTCTTGAAAAAATGTTGTTCTTTAACCACTACTATTACAAGCATACATTTCCATCATGGAACTCCTTTCCTCTGATATTCTTTTCCATGCATGCATCGAAACAAAAACATAGAAAAAGACTGAATGTTATCAATCTGATTAATCCAATGATGAAGGGTTTCTTCTCTATCGAAACAATACTGTACACCATCTGCATTTTGAATTATCAATCTAGAAACTTTCAAATGCCAAAATCTGCAACTCTTCAAAACAAAACTTCTGGATCGAAAATGATCAAAAATACTTCTCTGTTTTGTTTTTGTGTGAATATTTTCGAATGTTTTATCGTTCGAATCTAACGTTCGAATTAGATTTTCGAATAAAAACATTCGAAACTACACAGAAGAAAGAAGCAAGGCGGAAATAAGTTTTAAAACAAAAAGAAATTTATATCAGGACAATTTTTTTGAGTCGACAATAAATTAGTTATCACATGACTTCTCGTGCAATACTCGATATTTTACTCGTTCCGAGATTTTACCGATATTTTTCCTCGCCTAAAGGCTCGGAAAAATATTACGGAAAAATCTCGGAACTCGTAAAATATTTCTCGTATTGCACTCAAAGTCATGCGATAACTAGTACTTATTCGATAATATCCTAAGTCACCATCGTCAAGAATTTCTCATTAACAACACTCTATTATTCGATAAGCTCCCTTATTCAATGAAAATCCAATTCCCCTTAAAGATCGAATTAGAGAGCGTCAACTGTATGTTGATATTTTACAATTTGGTAGTTCAAAACTGGGAAAGCTTCTCCCTTAAAATAATAGAACATAAAAATATATTTGATGGAAAAGAGAAGAATTTATACCTGATATGTAATTAGACGTTCGTTGGCTTCATGCGGTGGCAAGTTTGGCGTCATTGGACCTCTCTATAAATAACAGATAAGATTTCGATTGCTTATTATTCTGAATAAGAAGACAGTTTAGGAAACATACTCTTGTAGCAGGGAGGCAAGTCTTAAAATCCGTAGCATTTTTTGTGGGAGGCAAGCGCATGTGATTGGTTCGAAAGAAGATAGGATTTTGAATAGTTTTGAATAGAGAGGGACCCCGGGAATTAGGGCTGGCAAAAGCTTTTATGGCAAAAAAACTGGCGTGTCAGGCAAAGCTCCTAACCCGCAAGATGAGTAAAAAATTGACGATTTTTCCAAAGTCGAATTTAACAAAAATAATTGCGATCATCGTGTATGGAGCATGAAATTCTGAGCGAAAAAGTATACCTTCAAAGGTCCTTTCTAGCTTCCTTGATTCTTGAGCGGAGTCCCTTTTTCATACTTCAAAAGTCCCTCAACGGAGTACAAATCGCACTAAACTTTCCATCTCAAAGGGTCAAGATTCTCGAAAATTTTGATAAAAGTTTAGGAAAAACGGTTCTCAAAAATAAAAAATTGTTCACACCTTGCCGTATTCTTTGACGGATTCCGCTGAAATACATTCTCCGGGTAGCTTGCCTTTTTTACGGACCGGTATGAACGGGACGTTCAATTTGATTGCAATCATCGGTGCCATGAGAAAATCTCTTGCATCTAAACCTGTGAAGAAGTTGTATGAAAAATATAGGAAGAATTGAGATGAAAATAAAGACTTGTAATTTTGTAAACTGGGGTGACACAACACAAGCCCTTCATGTGAAAAGTTCTCTCAAATGCGCTTATTTCAATAACATAAGGCTTCGTTGGCCAAATAATAAAAACAAGTTAATAACATTTTAAGGTTTTGTGAACTCAAAAACACACAATTTTTAAAAAATTGCACAAAAAAAACTCACAAAATGACGAAAATAATTTTATGAACGTTTTTAGGGCTTAAAAATGAAAAACTTAAAAACATCCAAAGGCTTCAAAAACTTTGGACGTTCTAATAAAAAAACGTGTAATAATCCCTGTCTATACCCAAGTTACAATTAAGTTTATTCGACTCCCCAATAATCAAGGAGAATCTATCAGAAGTAATTAAATACAAATACAAAAAAAACTACAGTTGCCTCTCTTTAATTCGATATTCATGGGACTTCAAAGACTTTTCTTCGAATTATAGAGAGCATTTTAGCCTTTATCAAGCAATAATGTTAGAAAACTCCAAAAAATTGATTCTGTACCTTAAAATTCCTAGCAAGCAGAAATGAAACAAGATTTTAGAAAATTGCCGTATTTTTCGTTAAAGCAACGTTTACATCATTCACGCATTCAAGTATTAAAATTATTAACTTTGCAGCCCAAATAAGAATGCATTATATTTTATATCCATACAGAGGTAGGCTGCTGGCATCCACTAACGGATTCGTGCTCCTTATAGATATACTACCTGGGGTTTTGTAGAGGTCTGCGATTCGGACTAATACAGAGGGTGAACGAACATTTCCAGATGGTAACCCGCGAGAAGAATTTCCAGGAGGTAAAAAGTTTTGTAAAAATTTAGTTGGTAAAAGAATGATTTAAGTTCGTCTTCCCTTGTCATGTGAACACTTGAATACAGAAAGTGTTCCTACAAAAGAAATATAAAACTTAAAAATCAATTAAAAATTTCATTTGTTTGTTTAATTTTACTGTCAATTAATTTATATGTCATTCACACTTTAGATTTATTTTCTTTTGTTTTATAATTACTCTAGATACTTTTCTCACTTTAATGACTTTATAATTAGGGAGCAATTTTCTCCTCAATTTTTTCTCATTTATTGCATTCAATTTTTCATTCAATGTTGAGAGCTTTTACAGTAAGGTTGTGAAGAGAACTTTCATATCAAAATTTTACTATTTTGCATGTTGGTTGAGTGTTGAGATTTCACTCAGACTTTTCAGTCATTTTCATGTGTTTAACCCAGTTGGTTATACACAACCTGGTCACTCATCACAGTAATTCACATTGGGCCAGCCGGTAAGCTTTTGTCCTTTTTTGTTTTCTTTTGTGGACTTCAGTTGGCTCAACTTTGCTAGATTTCACATCTGCCCTTTTGGCACAGGCTTCTCACTTCTTTGTCAGTGACCACTAAGGTTAGGATAGTTTAGGCTAGTTTTATCTAAATTATGTTTATTTCTGATTTTCATCTTCTAAAAATACGATCAATTTAAGTTAGGTCAATTTATTCAAGTCTTATTGTCATCTATTTTAATTTCTACTTTAATTTTGTCAATCAAATATTTATTAGTCTTAATTTATTTCCATTCAGTTTGAACGCTAAAGACATTCACGTCAATCGAATTCATTCTTCGTTCCAAACCTTGTCAAGTGTGCTGCACTGAGACCACATTCAAACGGCTGGCCCAATCTATTCAACCAACATCTTCATACGTTAATGTCCAAGAGAAATTTACCTCGCATCAATTATCGAATCCTGCAATCCTGTGGCGAAAAGATAGAACTAGAGGATCATCTCGCATCACAACTTTCAAACCTATCGCTCGAGGAGACGTCAGTTATGAACTCAAATGAAGACGCTATCAAAAAACTCACAGTACTCGTGGCATCTGTTAATGATACTATCGACGAAACCCCGATCAGTGGACTGTCGTCCATCGCAAGGATCGATTCCACCATTTCAGAAATGAAGTCATTTCGCGATGATTTACGACTTCTGGTAATAGATGCCAATCTCGACAATGATCATCAACTCATTAATTCAGCAAATCAATCAATATCATCAATCAGAGACTATATCCTGTCCGCACGTGACCGCCTTCAAAAGCTTGAGTTAGCTCAAACCAAAGAAGCAGCTCAAGAAGCAACCAGGAAGGAGAGATCAATGGTGTTCACAATTGAGGATATCCAGCAACAGCTTATCGAAATAGAAGCTACTTTCACCCAAGACCTTGGTCTTACTGATGACGAGACACTCACCAGACTCAAAGACCAATCTACAAAAATGACTGATCGCCTCGGAAAGATATCAGCCAAGTACGAAAAGCTTCTTCAATCTCCAATAACTGACAGCGATGCACTACATGACATCAAAACTATCGGTGAACGTTACATGAAGTTAAACGCACTCAAAACCAAATTCAATGATGGTGTCCATCAAGAATTTATTAGGAGAGAACTCGATAAAGACCACAGTATGGCGAACATCAAAATCAAACTCGAAAAATTCTGTGGGTATGAATCTTCTATAGACTTTTATACATTCAAATCTAACTTTGAAAAGTTATACCTGAAGTCGACTCCAAAGAGCTATTTACCTGATCTACTTAAGAACAATCATTTGGGTGAGCCAGCTATCACACTCGTTCGTAGTCTCGACGATATCGACGACATCTGGAAACGTTTGAAAGTAGCTTTTGGAGATACCAAGACTTTTTTAACAAAAAAGCTACAATCTCTCAACAAATCTGACATCACAAACAGAAGTCGTGATCCTGAAAAACTCGTCGTTGCTCTCAGCAAACTCTCAAACATCCTTCGAGAAGTTATGCATCTCGCCCACAAGCATCAAATTGAAGATAACCTCTACTTTGGAGAGTCACTGTCTCGGATATACGTTCAACTTGGAGATAGTCGCCTCACAAGAATCCTGTCAACTATATCTGACGATGAACTTACCCCGAAGCAGACTTGGGAAAGATTGTTGAAATTCTTAGAGAAGGAAAAGAATCTCAACCAAATTAAGGCGACCATAAGCCAAAGCCAACATTCCACAGATAAGAAGGATTCATCAGGTACTTCAAATCCAAGTACTAAAAAGAGAGCCTACTTTGGAAATCAAGATGACGAACCCACCTGCAAACTATGTGGAGAATGCCCATCATCAACTCAGCACACACCATCAAAGGGTCCCAATGGATCCAAGATCATACAGTATTACACTTGTAAAGATTTCGTCGAAAAGAAACCATCAGCCCGATTATCACTTGTCAACAAAAAGGGATTTTGTGTCCAGTGTCTTCTACTAGGCGCTGATGCATCCAAAGGAAAACACTCAGATGGCAGATGTCAAAGAGATTTCGTCTGTCCCCACGAAAGTCATCAAAAATATGCAATCAAAAAGCATGTTTTGCTATGTGAAGAGCACAAAGACGATGAAACAAACCAAAACGTCCTTGATCAATTCAAGATGAGGTTCATGAGGAGTTCCAGTGCCGTAGGAAGCATTTTCATATTGGGGGGGGCTGAAGTTTAGTGACACCGTGAGGGCCAACCATGGTTTGGCCCGAGGGGGGAAATTTTGAAAATTTGAGCTCTAGATTGCTTGAAAATGCACTCAAAACAAAATGCTTTCGAGAAAAAACAACACAAAAATCAATCTTTAACATAAGATGTGTTTTAAAAAATAGTAAAAATACAGTTTATAAAAATGCATGATAAAAATTTACAGGGTTTGTGTTGATGCATCCTTCGAAGTAAACTTAACTTTAATGTCTTTATCAGTTAACTGTCCGAAAATGTTTTTTCTTTCGTCTTTGGTATTGATGAAAATATTACCAACGTTAATTAAGTTTAATTCATCAGTTTTGTCTTTGTGCACGTGTAGAGTCATGAGATGATTTAGGCGGTTATCACTCATGGTACCTCGAAGATATGTTTTGACTCTCTTGAGTGCGGAGAAGGATCTTTCACTGATTGCGTTCGTGGCTGGCATAACAAGCAAAAGCTTAACTACTCTAATGACTTCTGATAACAGCGTTTTCCTG
Organism: Clytia hemisphaerica; assembly: GCF_902728285.1. NCBI lineage: Eukaryota > Metazoa > Cnidaria > Hydrozoa > Leptothecata > Clytiidae > Clytia > Clytia hemisphaerica. The sequence goes on along the minus strand of NW_027103595.1, from coordinate 2,050,515 downwards.
GCTTGGCTTAAAGATCGAAACTTTTTCAAAACATCGGAGATATTTATCTTTCTACTAGACTCCAAGGAGACTGGAAGAAGTGATAGTTGAGTTTCAAGAAGAGATTTTTTGAAGTCATCCTTGTAAAAGGTTGTGACAAAGGCCAATTCTTCTTGGTACTCCTTTCCATTGACGGCTTTCAATATCAGCTGCTGTACCTTGGAATAGCGTTGGTAGTCTTCTTGTTCAAACCGAGCCTTGATACCTTCGATGGTGTAATCGTATGCGTCATAGAATTGCTTACGGTATTTATCTTTTAGTGTTTTAAACTGGTGCTCGGTATTTGACTTGACTTTTGAATGAAAGAAATTTGGCTGATTTCGTACTCTTGGTAATTTCCCTGGCATGATGGAGAGCTGTTGCCTGCGCTTCTCGATTAACTCCCAAAACAGATCGAAAGAGGTATCGTTACGATCTTTTTCCAATGCAGTAACGACATCCTTGCAAGCTTCTTGACCTTCTGCTGCTGACAATTTTGGATCTTGAAGTGTTTTACTCAGATTATCAGTTTGTTTAAGAATGGTTTTACCAAGGAGACAACCAAACAGGAAATCAAAAGTGTCCATTTTGGACTGCACACCAATGATTCTGCCTCTCATCTCTGTAACTTTCACATGCTCTAACGACCACTTCCAAAGCTCCTTCAGCTCTTCATGGTTTTCTACAATGGCCTCTAATGCTTCTCCTCGGACAGTCCACCTAGTTGGACAAAGTTTATGAATACTCTTTGCATCATTTTCTGTTTTCTCACGAATTTCATTAAGCTTGGTGTTTCTTTGGGGTGACTTTTTAACAAGCTTACAAATTTCAAAGGCAGTACCAAATGTTTCATTAAGTGATGTAACTTGCTTAATGGCATCACCGACTGCGAGGTTAAGGGCGTGTCCGTAGCAGTGAGTATAAAGACATTTGTAAATTTCTTTTTTAAATCGAGTTGCAACACCTGATTTCGCGCCTGACATGGCTGCTGCACCGTCGTAACATTGTCCCCGTAGCTTATTTATATCTAAGTTGCAACGGAGAATGATATCTTTCAAAACTGTAAAAATCTTATTTGCATCTGTTGAAGACAAAGGGTGGAGTCCTAGAAATTCTTCGTTTACTTCAAGTTCATCTGTAACCCAACGAATGCATGTTGCTAGTTGTTCCGAATTAGATACATCACCAGTCTCATCAGCCATGATAGAAATAAATTCAGACTCTTGAATGTCTCTTATCAGAGATCTTTGAATTTCCAGAGCCATGGTTTTAAGCATTTCGTTCTGGATTTCTGGGGAAGTATATTTTTGCTGTTTACGGACAAGCCATTCATCAATACGAGGATCTTCCAATGCTCTCAATTTTAATAGTTGATAAAAATTAGAGTTTAATTCAGACTTACTTTCTTCATTCCAGTTACCTCTAAGGGAAAGCGATTGTCTTGCAAGAAATCGTATGTTTTCAAAAAATTTGAGCAAAACTTTTCTGTTTTCAAACTTTTCTTTGTTGTAGGATTGTGACAAAAGTTCTCCAATGTCACCCACAACTTGATTTGGAATGATGATGAACCGATCATGTGATTCTTTGTGGGCTTCGGAATGTTGATGCTTATCAAAGCCACGCCCTTTCTCAAGTGCCTTTTTCCAATTTGTGTAGCCAAAACGAGTAAACGTATCCTCAGCTTTAGATGTTGTCAAAAGATTTTCGTGAGCAGCTTTCAAACAAGTGAAGCAAAAGACAGCATCCCGTAATGAATCGTAGTGGATCCAGTCATACTTTTTATACCAAGATGAGTTAAAAGATCGTTTTATGTCCTTTCTGTTCTTATCTTTTCCGAAGATTCGTGAAGGAAACGATTCTAGCAGTGGCTGGAGAGGCTTCTCTAATGATGAGATATCTGGGGGCGGTAGCGGTTGATTTTGAGGTTGTGATGACGGTAGTTGTTGCGGTTGCAGCTGCTGTCTCAGCGGTGTTGGTGGTTGATGTGGTTGCGATTGCAGTTTAGTTGGGTCGGTCGATTCGGTATCATTTGGAATAATGGTAATATTCGTCGAGTTTGTTGCAGCAGGTTCTTGTGGATTTGATTCACTGAAGTGAAAAGACTAACTTTAGAATGTTTTCGCTCAAAGCGATTAGTAAAAAACACAAACACAGTAAATTTAAAAAAAATTGTTACTGCAAATTTACGGTCGGTAAATAAAGGTTATTAATAGCATTATGAAAATTACATGGTCATTTACCGTTTTTTCTTGCTGCACCACGAAAGCAATGTGTCTTGACGTCTTTTTGGCATGACCAGGTGAAAATGAAACAAAAACTACACTTCTAAAAAACTGCACGAATAAACACACTTTCGAAGTTTTTTGATAGAAAATATGATAACATAAAAAAAGAAAATTTAGTAGATTCTATTATTTTTGTTAATTTTTATGTAAATAAAGATGAAATTATGCAGCAAAAATGATCTTGTTTAGATAAATTCGGGTCAGCTGTTTTTGTTTTGTTTAAAGACAATTACAACAAATCAAAAAAGAAAAACTTTGCATTTTGCAAAATAAGCATTTTTGAAAAAATTATTGGGGGGGGGCATAGCCCCCCCTTGCCCCCCCAGCTGCTACGGCACTGAGTTCAAACCTGCCTGATTTTTCGAGACAAATCAAGCTATCGTTCCATTCATCGTTCAAATCTGAAGTGTTCTCGCCAAAAGATTCCGTTGTCAACAAAGGTATATTCCTTTTTCAAACAATCACAGTTAATGGCAAACGTCTCAACATATTTTACGACAATGGTTGCTCTGATTTCATCCTGTCAACCAAGGCTGCCAATCTTCTTGGATCCTCTGCAACCAAAGTCAATAGTGAACCGATCAATCTGGGAGGTGTTGGCAACTCAGTTACAGTTTCATCAGGAGCATACATTGTAACACTTCCACTCCACGATGGCACAAAAGTCACCATGTCAGGCATCTGCTTGGATCAGATTACTTCCAGGTTTCCAATTTACCCACTTCGAGAAGTCAAGGAAGATATTGCCAATCACCACAAGTCGTCTGGAGAAACTACCACTCTACCTGAACTTCCACCTATCGTTGGTGGAGACGTTGATCTTATGATAGGTATAAAGTATTTACGCTACCATCCGAAACTTGTCTATCAACTGGAATCTGGGCTATCCATCTTCGAATCAGCATTCAACAATTCAGATGGAGGAAGGGGTGTCGTTGGAGGTCCACACAAGATGTTCACCGAAATCCACAAAAGTTTCTACTCAATCAACTCAACAGCTTTCTTCATCAATGGAAGAAACTTCTCATCCATCATTCCATCCACACTTGGTTATCGTGAAGATCAACAAATGTTCCCTGAAAACAAAGAACATTCAGAAGTACATCTCACACATCAGCAACGTTTGTTCGAACAAGTCGAGTCAACTGGCTGTGAAGTGTCCTACAGGTGCCCAACCTGTAGAACGTGTAAAGACTGCAAACACTTCGACGAATACCAATCTATCAGCTTAAGAGAAGAGGTGGAGCAGAGTATCATCAATGCATCAGTCACTATCAATATTGAAGATTCAATCACATCAGCTTCACTCCCATTCATCGCAACTCCGAATCGACTTGCTAACAACAAAGATCGTGCGATGAAAGTCTTTCAACAACAACTTCGTAAATTGAACAATCCTTCGAACATCAAAGATAAAGAGGACATCCTAGAGTCAGAAAGAAAACTACAACATCTCGGCTATGTTGAATATGTCGAAAATCTTCCACACTCACTTCGAGACAATGCAATACAGAACTTTATTCCTTGGCGTGCTGTGTGGAAGGGGAACTCGGTAAGCACACCTTGTCGTATTGTTTTTGACGCGTCGCAATCTACACCATCTGGCTACAGTCTAAACGATCTGCTCGCCAAAGGTCGTAATAACCTCAATAAACTTCAGGAGATCTTCATCCGTCATTGGAATTCACACTGATATCAGAAAAATGTATAACACCATACGACTCAGGCAATCAGATTGGTGTTATCAACGATATATTTGGGAAGAGAATCTCGACCCAGCAAAAATACCCAAAGAAAAGGTTATCAAAACGCTCATATACGGTGTTCGCTCAAGTGGAAATCAGGCTGAATACGCCCTGCGACAGGTTGCCGAAATTTCTCAAGATCAATATCCCAACGTTAACCAAGTGATTCAAGACGACGTCTACGTGGACGATTGCATCACTGGTGCACAATCAATCACTGAAGCTCACAATCTAGCTGATGATCTAGAAATCGTCATCAACAAAGGAGGATTCCAATTGAAAGGTGTTTCGCTTTCAGGCAAAGAACCTTTGGAGAAGCTCACAGACGATGGAGAGACCATACACGTTGCTGGAATGAGATGGTTTCCCAAAGACGATACACTAGCACTCAATATTGGCCAACTCAATTTCGCCAAGAAATGTCGTGGCAAGAAGCCATTAAACACCGTCAACATCATACCTTCCAAACTCACTCGCAGACATTGTTCATCCAAGGTAGCAGAGATCTTCGATTTAACAGGAAAGGTGACACCAATCGTCAGTGCTATGAAGATGGATCTGCAAGAACTTGTTCACTTAAACCTCGACTGGGATGATAAGATACCAGATGAGCTCAGACCATTGTGGGAAACGCACTTCGAGATGATGCAAGAACTCAACACCCTTAGATATCAACGAGTCGTCGTTCCTGAGGATGCAATCAACTTAGATGTAGAGACACTAGACTTTGGTGACGCCAGCAAAACCATGGTATGTTCTTGTATTTATGCACGTTTCAAGAGAAGATCAGGAAACTCATCATGTCAATTGGTCCTGGCTAGATCACGTGTTGTACCAAAGGGGATGTCATTACCAAGGGCAGAACTCTATGCTGCATTACTGAACACCTACACAGGAGAAGTCGTCCGAAGATCGTTTAAGAAGCATCATAAGAATTCAATCAAACTCACTGATAACCAGGCAAGTTTATTTTGGATCACCAATGACCAAAAACCCTTAGAGCAATGGGTCAGGAATAGAGTCATTGAAATTCTCCGGTTCACAACAACATGTCAATGGTTCTACATTCAGTCCAATGAAAATCTTGCTGATCTTGGCACACGAAGAGGATCATGCATCAAGGACATCGATTCCAACTCAAAATGGATCAATGGTCATCCTTGGATGCAACTCGATCAATCACAATTTCCAATCATGAATCCTGACGAAGTCAAACTCAGTGTCAGTTCATTTGAATCACACACCTCCAAAGTCAACGATGTTGTCAAAGACTACCATGCTTTTTCAGATTATATTGTCGATCCAAATCGTCACTCCTTCACGAAGGTTGTTCGAATCATCGCCTACGTCATCAGTTTTTACAAAATTATACGGAGAAAACAATCTACAACTAGTCAGGTAGAATTAGCCTGAGACCTGGACAAAATTGCCATCAAGCTGAAAATTGGCACAGATGTTCTTTAGGGTATACTGAGTTACCAAAAAAAAAGCCCCATCAATCCGGACAGGGGAAACCACTTTTTCGGACAGTTTAAAACCGGACATGTCCGGAAAATATGTCCGAAAAAAAAGTTGTTCAAATATACAAGTATTATATATCAAAAGAAAGATAATTTCAAGACAAACAAAAAATTTGCTTACAAGAAGTCATGAAAATAAACACAGAAAGAGTTATGAGTATCAGAAAAGACCCTACTGTCCAACTATTTTTTAATTATGTAGTAGTATTCCCTATTCTCAATGGCAGCGAATCTCCTTACAGCTTCAAGCCATGTGTTTTTAGACCAGCTTCTGAGTGCCGGGTAGCGCCAACCTAGAGGGGTAGTAACTTTCTATACGATTTTCGTGCTCCTCAACATCCAGTTTATGGAATGAAGAGATAAATAGCATTTTAAGGGGGCTTTTGAATTAGGGGGTCCTAAAAGAGCTCGGGTAAGGAATTACTATTGAGAAGCCGTTTTATGTCAGTAACATCAGCTCATATCTTTTTATCTTAGCCATGGAAATGTCTTGAAACTTGGTAAATATACTCAAAAGAAGTAGTAAAACAAAAAACTTCGAAAAATGTTTTCCAGGGCCTCGCAAGGAGAAAAACGGGTAAAAAGTATCCATTTTTGCCTATTTTTAGCCTGTTTTCACCCTCATTAATAAATTAGACGCTTTAAAATTTTCAAAAATTTAACAAAAACATAGAAAACGTTGGACTTAATCGAAATCGTTAAGAAAATTAAGGTTACGTTGTCATTACTGGCAATTTTCAACGTTTCAGAGGGTAAAAAATGCTATTTCTGCTATATTTCGCCTATTTTGCTTACCTAAGCTAGTTGGAGAGCTCAAGAATGCTCACAAACCTCATAGAAGTGTGGATAATATTGAACTTCAAAACTTTTGCCTATTTTTCACCAATTTTGCTTACCTAGCTAGTTCAAAAACCTCATAGCGGCCAATGTAAAAATCATACAAAACTCAACCAGGATGTGGCATTGTTGCAAGCACTTTTTGACTTTTCAGGAGGTAATAATGCGCACATCATCTTTTTTCGCCTATATTGGCTACATAACTTAATTCGATAATGAAGAGCTCATAATATGTTTCAAATCCTGGACAGAAATGAGGAGGAAGGTTTGACCAATATAAAACTCGTACTACAATTTCACGACACGTTTATTTGCACTTTTTGGCATCTCAGGGGGGGGGGGATTCGGGGCATTCTCCGACCTCCATGTCGTACCCTGAGTATCAGGACGACCAAGTATAGAAATTTTATCGCGGATGTGTCAATCTAATCACTATAGAGAGAATCAAAGATGAAGAGCAGATATTGCCGTATTAATGTCTAGCAGATTGTATCAGTATATGTGCTTACTATTGACGAATTCCCCCAGAAACCTCCAAGTTTAATTGAAATGCGTTTCTTTCAAAAGAAATCCTATACATCATTCCAAATGTATAACAGTAATTGCACTAAACTATTAATTATACTTTAATGGAATCGAAATAATGCACATATCTTTATGTTATCATTCTCTATCACTGACTCTTTTTTTAAAGCGTCGATGATATTTCTGAGATATGCTTTCCACGACGTGAGTAAAAGTATCAACTTTAAACTTAATCCAAGATCTTAGATTTTCGTCATGCTTACTTTTCACAGCGTTGAATGCGCGCTGAATAGAATTGATATTCGCTGTCACAGGTCGGAATATGATTTCGACATGTGATTCTCACGGTAGTCATGTTCTGATTGAGGTGATGTTTTGGTGTCAGTATTCCCTCTACCGGTAAGTAGGTACCTCCAACATTGAACATAATATCTGTGTTTTTTTTTCTCACGTTCGCTAATTTCGTTGTCTGGTCATTTATTTTCAACAATTCTTTCTTAATGATATAAAGATCTAGGTCATTTTTTAATGACCTGCATGAGTTCAACACAATGTTTGTTGAATTGAAAAAAATGTGGCATCATGGTAATTACTCTTACAAGAATATGATTTATTTATTTGTTACGATATGCACTTGTATTAATAGACCATGGCTGCATTCGAATGAGACCCGAAAGCTTGGCTATCAACCCAAAGGTGGAGGAAGGTGCCACTCTTTCTCCCTGGACTACTCCACTTTACCCTTTATCTTTTTCTTAAATTCTGAGCATTAAGCAGTGAGATATCAAGTACAAATGACCCGACCAGGGATTGAACATACGACCTCGCGCATCGTAGCTAGGCGTAGCCATGTATTCCATCTTTACACTATGGTTCGCTTCAACGTTTTGTTTTCAGGGTTCGCAATTGACCGTATAGCAAGTTGATTTTTATCGGTGAAGGCTTCTTCGTAAAAGCGAAAGACATGTACCTATTTTTCGGATCCGGCATGCGGCCGGGAATAGTGTCAGGACCTGCAGGCGACCTGGATATGGTTGGGTATGGGTGTGGTTCTGGTTTGGGTGTGGTTACGTATCAGATTGGCTAGGAATTTGGTTATCATCAGTTAGGGTTAGGGTTGGAGCTCGAAAAAAGCACTCTTTTGTGATTTTCTCTTAATACTGTCTGGTCTGTAGTTTGTACAATATAAATAGCCGTCAGAAACGCTCTCTCGGCATGAATCCGTGGCGCAGTTGATAAGGCATGGGGTTTCAAAACATCGGAACTTTGCATTTAGTGGGTTCGAATCCCACCGGTGGCGATCTGTCGGTAAGTCATTCAGTAAGTTAGAAAGCATAGTAAATAACTCACACAGAACCAGAAAGTCAGAAAAACAAAGAACAAGAGACTGGAAAGTACGAAATAAGTCCAGATCTGTCTTTCGTCTTTACGAAGAAGCCACGACCATTTTTATCGGGCAGAAAAGTTGGGTCCAAATTAATTATTTCATGTCTAAGGAATTTTATCGTACGGGTTGTTCGACAATATATCCAAGCAGATTTCTGGGAAATTTCTTGTAACGGACTTATTTTGCTTTAATGCTTAGGTCGTAAAGTGTTGTTTTACCTTGCTCCTCATTACTAAGTCTTAGCGATTGTGGCGGTCAAAGCTGTTTCGAATGACGAATGACAATGCGCTCTCGAACTAAGTTAAGTGAGCAAAATAGGAGAAATATAGGTAAAAATAGCATTTTTACCACCTGAATTGCTGAAACGTTAAAAAGTGCCAATAATGACAACGTAACCTTAACGATTTCGATTAAGTCCAACATTTTCAATGTTTTTGTCGAGTTTTTGAGTATTTTAAAGCGTGTAATTTGTTAAAGAGGGTCAAAACAGGCCAAAAATAGGCAAAAACGGCTTCTTTTTACCCGCTCTTCTCCTTGCGAGCCCCTGGAAAACATTTTTCGAAGCTTTTTATTTTACTACTTCTTTTGAGTATATTTACCAAGTTTCAAGACATTTCCATTGCTAAGATAAAAAGATATGGACTGATGTTACTGACATAAAACGGCTTCTCAATAGTAATTCCTTACCCGAGCTCTTTTAGGACCCCCTAATTCAAAAGCCCCCTTAAAACGCTATTTACCTCTTCATTCCATAAACTGGATGTTGAGGAGCACGGAAATCGTATAGAAAGTTACTACCCCTCTAGGTTGGCGCTACCCGGCACTCAGGAGCTGGTCTAAAAACACATTGCTTGAAGCTGTAAGGAGATTCGCTGCCATTGAGAATAGGGAATATACTACATAATTAAAAAATAGTTGGACAGTAGGGTCTTTTCTGATACTCATAACTCTTTCTGTGTTTATTTTCATGACTTCTTGTAAGCAAATTTTTTGTTCGTCTTGAAATTATCTTTCTTTCGATATATAATACTTGTATATTTGAACAACTTTTCTTTCGGACATATTTTCCGGACATGTCCGGTTTTAAACTGTCCGAAAAAGTGGTTTCCCCTGTCCGGATTGATGGGGCTTTTTTTTTGGTAACTCAGTATACCCTAAAGAACATCTGTGCCAATTTTCAGCTTGATGGCAATTTTGTCCGGGTTGTGGTGAAATTTCAACTAATTCTACCTGACTAAACATATCAACCAAACTTGTCAGACGACGAGATCAATGAAGCAGAAAGTTACTTCTTCAAAGTCGGTACGAGAGAAGTCTTCCAGTTCGTCCAGCCTCAAAAATATGACAGAATTACCCAGCAAAAAAATGGAATTCTACATTACATTGGTCGAATTCTTCCATCAGACGAAGTTTCAATCGTTGGAAAATTCACTTTAACAATGAAAGATCTATCAAATGACACGTTGTGTGTACCTGTTCTCAGCAATAATTCGCCAATCGCCTACAGTATTGCTCTTGATCTACATTGGAACCATCCAGTTTGTCAACACACAGGAGTTGAAACCACCATCAGATACTTGTTAAAAAAGGTATACATCATCGAATGTCGTTCTATGGTCAAACTAATTCGCAAGAGTTGTCAGAGATGTTGCTTTCTAATGAAGAAATCAGTCGAAGTCGTGATGGGACCGATATCAGAATCAAATCTAACAGTCGCCCCAGCCTTTTATGCGTCACAAGTAGATCTTTCTGGTCCTTACTTATCGTATTCTCCAAGTCACAAACGCACCACTGTGAAGATATGGCTTGTCATCTTCTGTTGCTGTACCACGTCAGCAACCTCAATAAAAGTAATGGATGACTGACTACTCGACAGACTCGTTCATCCTCTCGTTCACTCGGTTTGCATGTCATTGCGGGTATCCAAAGAAACTCTACTGCGATGGAGGAAGTCAATTAATAAAAGGCTGCACCAACATGACCTTGGATTTCAAAGATCTACAATCAAGACTCCATCGTGACAAAGCCATCGAATTCTCCATAAATGATCTTCCAATCTGCGTCCAAAGCAAGACAAATGTTGAAAATCTCGATCTAATTACACCCAATCGCCTTCTTCTGGGACGTAATAATGAAAGAAGTCCTGTTGGCGACATGATGCTTTCCAGTAATCCTTCAAAATTGATGAGATCGAACGAAGCTATTTACAATGTTTGGTTTGAATCATGGTTGTTGAATCACGTGCCTCGACTTATGACTCAGAGCAAGTGGTTCAAAAATAGTTATCAATTTCAGATTGGAGACATAGTCCTTTTCAAAAAAAAACGACACATCACTATCGAAAACGTACCAGTTTGGCATCGTATCAAAGGTTGAAATCGGTAAAGATAATGTTTGTCGAAAAGTCATGGTTCGTTATTGTAATTCTACTGAGAGTACCCATCGTGAAACGTTTCGCTCTGTTCGAGAGTTGGTTTTGATTCGTTCAGTTGACGAGTTCGATTTATTGGAAGAATTGGCCGAAAAATGTTAATGATTTGTTGGATCTGATTTGTTTGTTGCCCTAAACTTTTAATGAAATTTTCAATCTCCTTGGGGGAGTGTCATGTGAACACTTGAATACAGAAAGTGTTCCTACAAAAAAATATAAAACTTAAAAATCAATTAAAAATTCATTGGGTGTGTTTATTTTACTGTCAATTAATTTATATGTCATTCACACTTTAGATTTATTTTCTTTTGTTTTATAATTACTCTAGATACTTTTCTCACTTTAATGACTTTATAGTTAGGGAGCAATTTTCTCCTCAATTTTTTCTCATTTATTGCATTCAATTTTTCATTCAATGTTGAGAGCTTTTACAGTAAGGTTGTGAAGAGAACTTTCATATCAAAATTTTACTATTTTGCATGTTGGTTGAGTGTTGAGATTTCACTCAGACTTTTCAGTTATTTTCATGTGTTTAACCCAGTTGGTTATACACAACCTGGTCACTCATCACAGTAATTCACATTGGGCCAGCCGGTAAGCTTTTGTCCTTTTTTGTTTTCTTTTGTGGACTTCAGTTGGCTCAACTTTGCTAGATTTCACATCTGCCCTTTTGGCACAGGCTTCTCACTTCTTTGTCAGTGACCACTAAGGTTAGGATAGTTTAGGCTAGTTTTATCTAAATTATGTTTATTTCTGATTTTCATCTTCTAAAAATACGATCAATTTAAGTTGGGTCAATTTATTCAAGTCTTATTGTCATCTATTTTAATTTCTACTTTAATTTTGCCAATCAAATATTTATTAGTCTTAATTTATTTCCATTCAGTTTGAACGCTAAAGACATTCACGTCAATTGAATTCATTCTTCGTTCCAAACCTTGTCAAGTGTGCTGCACTGAGACCACATCCCTCCCTCACTGATACGAAAAGATTTTTTCCGTTGGCAAATTTTCCATTTCCCAGGGGGTATCCAAATATTTCTAAGAAACATTTTTGACTTGCAAAAGGTTCGTCCAACCCCCCCCCTGAATGGAAATTTAATAAAACAGCTCAATGTCATTTACTTTAGGCGTACAAACTTTCGCGAGCGGAAACTTTCGCGAGGACGAAAAATCGATAAAAATTCACGATATTTACTTTCGCGAATTTAACGCGAAATATAAATAAATCGCGAAAGTTTCTGCTCGCGAAAGTTTGTACGCCTAAAGTAATTTTTTCCTTACCGGTATAAGATCCCTTTTTTCGGGAAATCGGGAACAGCTTTGATTAATTTCTTGATTCCTTCGATGGATTTTTCTGGATCTGACCAATCAATGTCTGCCATTTTGATTGTATTTTTGTTTTCTTTTATTTATTTCTACTAGAGGGAAATAATAAAAAGTCTTTGGTTAGCATTTCAAAAATATGTAAATTAAAAAGATCTATTGAGATCGACTTTGACAAATTAGAATACCAAAACTCACTCGTTTAATTGGGCGTTGCCATATATTTTCAATATAAGAATATTAAGAAAACAACAAAGCAACCAGTTTCCAGGCCCAAATTTGTAACAGTACTGCATAATAGTCTTAGCTAATTATTAAACAAAAAAACTAACTAACTAACTACTAACTTGAGTCAACCTTTGTCCAATGCTGAACATGTTGTAAAAATTAAAATTTAGAGTAACAAATCATCAGGGTTACAGTTTTCTTTGCTAAAGTGCAAGATCAGAACAAGTCATGAGGTAATTCATGATATGCACCATTGCAATGTCTTCCACGGACACAACAGCTGATTGGTTGAAAGTGACGTATTGATTGATTTTACGTCATTTGCAACCAATCAGCTATTGGGTCCATGACGTAATGTCAGAAGACATTGCAGTGGTGCATATCATGAATAAAGTAATTGAATAATATCACTACACTAGTATTGTAAAAAAATAAATAAATCAAATTCGATTGGTTTGTGTTAAAATTCTAGTAGACCATATGAAGCTCTAAAACAGGACTCCGTAATCATTACACTCGATGTAAACAAGGCTTTAACAAAATTATTCAGTTAAGACTCTATTTACACTTTATTTACGATGTGTTTTGAAATGATTGATGAGGCCATTGGTGGAAGAATCATGGCTTGTGACAGCATCATTTGAATCCAACTCCTTCACAATGACATTCGCCAATTGTTTTTCAAGTTCAACACTGGAGAAAAAATAAGAACACGCGTTTCATGAGAACTTCAAAACTTTATGCTTTATACAAAGCTACTAGTACTGACTCCCATAAAATAATTCTAATGTGTTGCAGTCAATGAATAAATGTTCTCTCAATTTCCTTAGTGTATTGTATAGCTTTGTAGTGTATAGCTTTACTATACACTAAGGAAATTGAGAGAACATTTTATCCCGGGGGGGGGGGCAGCTGGGCAAAAGGACCGACGGGTATGTGCGGGTCCTAAGGGTACCTTTTCCAATATTATGTTTAAAATGCACTGTAAGGGTAGAAATTTCAGAAAATTCTTGAAAAATCTAGATATTTTGACCAAAAATGCTAGAATTTTGACCATTTTTTGCACGAAAGGGATCGAAAATTTGGGGGAAAATGCACTCTAAGGGTATGATTTTCACTGATTTTTGCTGCACTGTAAGGGTGCGATTTTAAAAGCCAATTTCTGGCCCGCACATACCGTCAGTCCGCAAACCCAGTGCCCCCCCCAGGCATTTTATTCAAATTAGATGCATTGATTTATATCCCTAGGTGCCCTCGTACGTATAAAAAAGGCATCAAACGATTGTGTAAACCTAAACAACATACCCGGGGGGGGGGGGTGGTTAAGTAAATTGACCGACAGGTATGTGCGGCGGTTAAGGGTATGTTTTTCAAAATTTCAGAAATGCACTGTAAGGGTGGACTTTTGATAAATGCACTGTAGAGGTTAGCCTGGATATCCAAGCTCAAAATTTAAGAAAAAACAAAATTTACCTCAACATACAAAGTTCTTAAATTATAGAGCTTGGTCTCCCTAGAGAATGAAAGTGAAAACCCATGTTTCCTAGCCAACCCAGGGCAGCAAAACAGAAATTAATAAAAAGCAGTCTTACAAGATCTAAAACTATTAAAAACATCCAAAGATTACACCAAAGTCCATAAAAAAGTTTGCATGCATTATCATGACCAACCGTGTTTTCTTGGAAAATGAACTTGCCTCTGTTTTCTTCTTTTTCATGTTTTCGTGTAACAGAAAGCCCTATCTTCACTAGCAGCTGGAGGACTATCCTATTTTTGCTTTAGAATTGCTCAACACCGTGTAGACTGGCCCTTACGGTTTTAGCGAAGTGAGCGCAAGCAAGCGGACTGCATTCTCTTAAAGAGAATGCAAATCGCTCTAGGGAGACCAGGCTGTAAATCAGAACATAAAATATCTAAAACTAGACTGTGAAATAATTTACAGCCTGGATATCCAGGCTATGTAGAGGTGGAAATTTCAGCAAATCTGGGAAAAATTGCAAATTTTTGCTCGAAAATGTTGATTTTTTTTGCTCTAAAAGAGTTTAAAATTTGAAAAAATGCACTTTAAGGGTATGAATTTCACCGATTTTTTTCTGCACTGTAAGGGTGCGATTCTAAAAGCCAATTTTTTCGCCGCACATACCGTCAGTTGGTAAACCCACTGCCCCCCCCCCGGGACAACATATCAACAACTCCTGTGTATTAACTCTCTCTTCTTTACCCTTCATTACGGATGTACATTTTTTTTTTTTTTTTTTTGTATTAAATAGGAGAAATATTCTATAATAGTAATTAAATATTGAATTAAAACGTTACAATATATAAATTGCTTAAAATACGTAGAGCTAGGAAATTCAAAGTTAAATAAAGAAAAAAAAATTGAAATCACGACACAAACAAAACTGAAAACTAAATCGAAAAACTGTCGAAATAGCACAACCTAGCGGGTCATGCCAAACTCAAAAGCAGAAACAGAAGTAATGGTTGATCAATGCGGTGAAAAAATTAAGTACTAAAATCTATGAAAAGCTAACATTTCAAAATATTGTTATTTAATAAATCAATCTCATCAAACCTAAGGTTTGGTTTTAGTGTTCGTGTGCCGCAAATACATGTTACGACTGATCTCGTTAAAGCAAACGAAATTTTTGTTCTGATCCAATTTTTGGTTTGAGACGCGTGAAAATCTGTCTTATCAGCTAGTAGATTAGCTAGCGCTCCAAAGAAGTGCTCAGCCTCTACACCCATTCCACCATTCATGGAAAATATCAACGGAGTGAATGATCCGTGATCAACTTTGATAATTCGTTCGTTGTAGTTTCTCTTATTACGGATGTACATAGAGAAATTTCATGGTAGAACACTTTTTAAATAACATTAATAAATAACAAGGGAAATTTCAGATCTCGTATTTCAAAATAGATTACACTTCTTTTTTTTATAAGAACATCCAAAGTTTTTGAAACCTTCGAATGTTCTTAACTTTTTGAGTTTTAGGCCTAAAAATGTTCTTTATAAGTTCTTATTTTGACCATTTTGTGAGAATTTTTGTCCATTTTCCTAAGAAATAGGGTGTTTTGTTTTTATAGTTTGTTCTTATAAAAAAAACGTGTATGACCACAAAAAGGACAATCTGAACTTGTTCTTGACACTAAGATAGCTCAACTTCAGTGGCTTCAAATTATTCATAGGCCAAACAAACCAAAAGAAGTGCTCAGGCCTCGAAAATCAAAAAAAGCCTCAGCCCCCCAAAAACAAAACATTTGAAAAATGAAAAAAAAACAGATATATACAAACAAATCCGAACATTTTCAAAGTTTTTGTGACAGACAGACAGACAGACAGACAATGTCAGATCCGAGCTCAACTGAAGTTGATTGTATTCAATTATATCCGACCGATCACCGATCAGAATTAAAATGATATCCTGGCCTCTTGAACTTTGAACTAAACCCTCCAAGAATCGAGGTCACGGCTTCTTCTACTCAAAAGGTAGGATGGTTCGGAAATTGTCTTGGTGTGGATGGTTGAGAAAATGGCTCTAATGTCTAGCTCTAGGCTAAAAGTTACATTCGGAAGGGGGGGGGGGGTCGAATAAAAACCACTGAAAATATTTTCTTTTAGAAAAGTCCAATGACGCAAACTGTCTCAGCTGTCTGAACGTATTATCATATAAATGAACCTTATACCTATACATTATCGGAGAAAAAAATGTCGGGGGAAAGTGACGAAAATTTTGAGGGGGTGACAAAATTTTTCCCGACTAGAGAAAACTGCGACATTTTTTCCCCTATAGGTACCTATATTTTACTTTCTTTTTATAATTCGAACTCTTGTAAGTCGAGAACAAATCGACAAGAGGCCAGCACAAATCTCACATTCCTTTACACACTAGGTAAACTAACGGCTCGCAAATTTCACGTGAAACTTTGTCCAGTTTTATGTTCGACTAGGCCGTAGACTGGAGTTTGTTATTATGCGTGTAATCGTCAGCCGTGCAAAATTACTCGAATCTGATTGGTTTAAAGGAGTGCGATTAATCGTTAATTGCACTATTACCACTAATTGCACTCTTCGGCGGGGGGACACTTTTGTCCCCTTATTCTTTTCTCTCCGAAGTCCTGTGTCAGAGACTTTTTTACTATATAATAAAAAACAAATCATTACCAGTCTCCGCAAAAGCTGATCGCGGCGCAGTGGGCTGGAGAGGCCGAAAAGTAGAAATAGGGGCATAACTTGAGTTCTAATCATGCTAGAAGGCTAAACGAGGGCTCGTTGGAAAGCTATTTTTATCTTATGCTATGATGAAAATAGGAAATTTTATTCAGTTTTCTTAAAGAAATACGAAAAATACTAAGGGATACTGTATCAAACCTGTAGACCTTATTTCGAAATTTCAAACATAACTAGAGGACTAGGACCTTTACAAATGCTTATAAGGGTTGTTAGGTGTATTGTTTCCCAGACTTTATGTCACTTTGGCTCTCTCGCACGGAAAGATGATTACTCGTCCAAAAAGGAAACTGAGAGCTGGGAGCATTAGGCATGGTCATTTATACGTCAAAAGAAGCGTATTAAGATGTAGATTTAAGAAATGCTTGGTAACTTAATTTGTTGTCTTTTTTGAGAAATTGGGGAAAAGTGCTTTATTTAGTTGGGTAATAAAAGTTCGAGTTGTAGAGAGTTTAATGTAAATTCTTTAGTTTATGTCATATTCCCTGTGTAAAGTTGTGTGAAAAATTATTATGCTATTTGAACTTACTTCCAAGCCATTTTTTCGTCAACCAAACTGCATCGATGACATTCTGATTGAAGTACACGGTTTTTTATAAGAACAATTCAAAACGAGTATGAGGTTCAATCTTGACAAAAACTTTAGAACAATTCAAAAACAATCGTAGTCTCAGGTTTCAGAGGAAATAATTATCGTAAGTCAAATCAACCCTGAAAATCACCAAAAGATCAGTCTAGCCTTCAGCTCAAATTTGTCGATTCTTATAAAAACGTGTACTTTCAATTCATATTTTTCGTACCAGTGTTTTTCTTTTTTTAAATTTGCTAAAAAAGTAAAAGAATAAGAAATTAATTTCAAAGTTCATTAAAGATTTGGTTATCGTTAAGCTTAAATCCCATAAGCCCCAAAAAAGGACTTTTCAGTTCTCGACTCTCTACTTACAAAGATAAACCCCCGGGATTCTACCCAATGGAATTTGTCGTAGGCTTAAGTAGGCTTCTATGCAGGATTGAAAATCATTTATTTCCTACATACGTAACGCGGCCCACCTCGTTTTCTTACAACCGCTGGATTGGAAGTAACATTTACAAACCCAAAAATGTAAAAAGCGAAATCCATGAAGACGCTAGATTCTATCTGTGATCCAAAATGTCAGGGCATCTTTTGAGTGTCTTAGAAAATTTTAAGATCGCGGATGGAAATTTTACCTCTAATACCTCCAAATAAGGTAATTATAGACTAATACTAGGCTAGTCCTAGGTCTAGGGAAAGAGGTTGAAAGAAATCGAAAAATTAGCAAGCGGGGGGGGGGGGGCAGTCAAGCATCTGAAAGTAACTTTACTGTTTTTACCCAATATGACCCCATCCCCATTACTCGAACTTTCCGAACCACTTTTTTGCTCGAATTTAATCGAACAAGTAAAGCTTGAGTAAACAAATAGCACTCCGCAACGCTTACGTCATATTTATTACTTTTCACTTTTTTTGACATTTGTACGAGTTGCAATCCCACAATTCAATGCGGCTCAATTAAAGATACGTGCAAGTTGTTATTATCTTTTGTCAAATGATGCAAACATGCAAAAGAGATTAGCGCAAAGGTTGATGGGATTGGAACTCGTACAAACACATCGAGAGTAATGATTATGTCAAAAATAAAATCTATTTTTAGACTATTTTTAGAAACCTCTCACAATTTTCAAAAAGCATAAGTTAAAGTAATGACTGAACTTACTCGAACTTTGGATTCTGAGGTATATTAAAAGTTCCAGTAAAGTTCGAGTAAGTTTGAAAATTGAAACTCTGCAAATTCTAGTTCAACCCGCATTTAGTTTCTTTTTTGCTCCAAAATAGAAGGAAATTGGATCAAAATTCTTCTGGTAAGGCTCATAAAATCCACATAGTCGTCATATTGTTTCAATCGAACTTTTCGAACTTCTCGAACTTCTCGAACTCCTCACAATTTTTTTAAAATTTCCAAAAGTTCGAGTAAAGGGATCACTCGAACTTCACTTATTCGAGCAATTTCGAATAAGCTCGAGTAGTTCGATTCTCGAACTGTTCGAGTAAAGGGATCTGGATTATGTCTCTTGCAACTATCAAGCTGTCGTAAAATTAAAAACGATGATATTAGGGGGTGCAGATCTTGAATAAAAGCTTTCTCTAAAGAAAATGAGATTGGCTATCTGTAAATTTTTTCTCGTCCTCTAAAACTTCAGAAGAAGAAGAATCTTCAGAAAAAAACATCGTGGTCTTTCAAGTGCCTTATCAAGTTTCGTGTTGAATGCAAAAATGGGCTCTTCCAGAAAAAAACCATTCATGGGGGGTGGAGGATATATTATTTTTTCAGTGATTTACCCCTGGACATTTCGATTTTTCACCCCCTGGACACGTGTTTTACCCCTGGACAAGCATCAAATTGACCCCCTGGACACAAAGATTTACCCATGGACATTGCAAATTTACCCCATGGACATGGCAGTTTTTCGGAGTTTTTCCAATACCCCTGGACAGTATATCCTCCACCCCCCATGAATGTTTTTTTTCTGGAAGAGCCCAATGGTATACTTTTTAAACTTTAAAAAAGATGGTATGTAATATATTATACAAAAATTTTAACAAAAATATAAAGGTAACCAAATGTAGGGGTACTAATTCTTCTAAAAATAAGAAATAAATAATGTCTAAAATATAAATGTGCATATGTTGAACAAACGATTGGTCAAGAAAAATGATCCCAAACCAGGGAGAGGGGGAATCCGATCTAAAAACTATCTTCTGTGTGGCCAAAAATTAGGCTTTCAAAATCGGATCCTTACAGTATCCTTATTAATTTAAATTCTGTTCTATTTTTTTTCGGTCACACTGCGTATATGAACGTATGACGAAAATCCACGGGCACTAACCTTGACGGCCGACGGGGACGTGCCGCTGGAATTTGAAAAGTGGACCATGACAGATATGAATGTTTGGTGAATTTGGGACCCTGTCAGATATTTTCAGAGCCTAAGAAGGGGACCCTCACCAGCGGCACGTTCCCGTACCAAGTTTTGTCTAAGTGAACCCCCCCCCAGAACGAGACATAGTACATATCCCTGGCAACCAATCAAAGGGTCTCCAATAACAATAGAGAAAAAACTGGTCCATATAAAGGCAAATATATACAGAAGATTATTATCGGGTATTAATAAACGGGGGTTTGAAATAAGCGGGATGGGTGGAAAAAATTTTCAAAACTTAATAAGCGGGGGGGGGGTTGGAATATTATGTCCTGGAGGAAACATTTTTGAAAAGGAGGCTGATACAGCAGAATTATGGCAAAAAAGGGAACTTTCAAAAACATTTTCCCAAAAATTAATAAGCGAGGGGGGAATGTCATGTGTGGATGTGAAAAATTAATTAGTGGGGTAAGTATGCGCTTATTAGGTACCCGAGAGTAAGTTTATAAATCTGAATAATGCCGCATAAAAGATAAAATAACAAAAGCAGTAATCAACATTAAACATTAAAACTGGGAAAATATTATAAAGAACGAAGCTTTTTGATTGGTCCTGAGAAATCGATTAGTACAGCCATGCAGATGATTTTTAATTCTTGCTCAAATTCTGGTGCTTTTCTAAAAATGAAAGTGATGAAAAATACAATCAAAATGCACGTGCATGCAGAATGCGCTAGATACCTCGAGTAGGTTAATTTTGGCGTGGATTAGATTTGGCGATTGGCCAAAGTACGATTTTGGCGGGGATTCAATTTAGCGATAGATCGATTTAGTAAAATTTGGTGGGGATTTAATTCGGCGAATCGGAAAGTTTGAGAAACTAAAAGGGCAATTTCTAGAAATTACTATAAAATATACTGAAAAATTGTGACCTTTTACATAATATTCTTTTTGTTAAATTGGCAGAGTTTTAATTTGTTGGATGGTCAGTTTTTGAAATTTTGGCGGGGATTTAATTCGCCCAATTCAATCCCCACCAAAATTAATCCACATAAGGTGTCTTTTTGAAAATGAGGCTTGATTAGTTGACTCTTAAACTGGACACACTTCCTAAACATGAGAAGCGTGATCCAGAAAAGTAGTTAGCGATCAGTGGACCTACCGGATGAACATTTTGGTAACAGTAGAGATATCATGAACATCTTGAACAAATTCCTGAAAGTAAAAAAATTTAAAAAACTATTGACACAAAACCAAAGCATGGCATCAGTTTTCATTATAGAAATGGTATAGGTTTTTAGACTTGAAAAAAAAAGTGTATGTTGTACACCTCTGTCTCACAGCCCTCGCATTCAACGATGTAAATTTATATCCAATCCCAACGGGGATAAAAATTCTAGCGAGCGCGACTTTTTCCATTGAATTTCACATGGAGATAAAATCAAAGTCAATTTTCCTGAAATTGTAGGGTACTTTAGGCGTAAAGTTTGTACGCCTAAAGTATCTTCCCCACCGTGGACGAAATTTGGGCAAAATTTTCAGTTGAAAATTATGAGAGGTAAGACAATACTCTTGTCTCCCGAATAGACGTCCCCCCCACTAATTGCTAAGAGAGAAAAAATCCATCCCCCCGCTCTTATTA
Source organism: Clytia hemisphaerica (assembly GCF_902728285.1). NCBI lineage: Eukaryota > Metazoa > Cnidaria > Hydrozoa > Leptothecata > Clytiidae > Clytia > Clytia hemisphaerica. The sequence goes on along the minus strand of NW_027103595.1, from coordinate 2,029,400 downwards.
AGACCCCCCCCGCTAATTAAATTCGAATAATTCAATATTTTATTACAGTGTAAATAGACCTTAAACTTTGTAAATTTGTGTAAATTTTCCTTTTTGTTAGTATTGGTTCTTATTTTACGTGTTTATTTGTTAAAGTTTCTTTTTTGTTGTTGAAATTGATATCAGTTAAAAAAAATTATGTCTTTAAATTACCCCCCCCCTCTTATTCCATGCCCCCCCCGCTTATAAGAATTTAGAAAATTTCTTTACCCCCCTGCTTATTCGGACCCCCCCCCCGTCTATTCGGGAGACAAGAGTAGAGGTATTGGAACCATCGTTAAAGTTAATTACCTCGAATGTTGATGGCTCTCTTTCAAACGTTGATTTACTTGAACTTTTTCTTCGTGTCTTGTTGTTGATTTTGATTGGTCGAGGACATTCATCATGAAGATCAACAAAATTTCTTTTCTTTGACGAATCAAGATGGTTGTCGGAATCCGGGTATCGGGTACTCGACCGTCTTTTTATCGGTGTACGTTTAGCGAGATGGATTTTCGGTGCCACATTTTCTTTGTTTCCCGACTTCTGACGTCGGTGGATTGATCTTCGCTTCCTTTGTTTGTCTTTCCTCGAGGAGAAAAGTCGTTGGTCGCTGCTCTGAATCGTTTCATTCGCAACCATGCACTCAGCATTAGAGTGTTTAATGTTTGTTGATATTATACCTTCTGTCGCATGTGTCAAACTCTCCGTAGTAAACTTCTCACCTCTTTCGAGAATCGCCGTAGCATTTTCTGGCCTATTTACTGTTTTCTCTGTAGTAATTTCAACATCTGCTTCAACAATCTCTGTAACATAATTCTCATTTCTATGTCGCTTTGATTGTGAGCAGTTATTGTCAATTCCAGTTTTCTGATCAAAAACTTGATCTTGTAGCAAACATTTCCGTTTCATGGGTCGTATCATTTCATCTCGTAGACCAGGATCTATGGAATCGATATTTCTCAGGGGTTTGGATTTGGAGTGCTTTGGCAACTTTCTAATAATTTTCGTGAAGCACTGGCTATTGCCGCTATCATGATTTAGAGAAATTTGATTTTGCAATGCTGGGGGATTTTGAAGACATTTACGATCAATTTTAACTGGATTGTTAATTATCATTTGCGATGTGGATAATTGGGATTTGTATTCGGTTGATAAGGGAGATGTTGATTCAATATTTTTTGTGTCACTTGTTAAATTGTTATTTTCATTGGTTTCACTCTTGGTGAGGTGTTCAGGATCGAGTTTAATGCACACTCAGTTGATGATTTCACACCCTTATCGGATTTCAATACGACATCAGGGCGATTTGTCGGTAATTCTCTTGTAATTTCAACGTCAACAACTACCGGTAACATTTCATTTTCCTTCATTGTAGTTTCATTTTTAAGCATAGCCGCCATCATTCTTTCAAAATAAACAAAAATTGTTTAATTCTGATAAATCTACAAGTCAGAATCTTCATTTTAATGAAAACCTCCGTTTTGGGGGCCGTCTCCGTTTTGGGGGCCATATACTGTAATCAAGGAAGGTAATTAGGCTTTAAGTAATATTTTCAAATAATCTTGGTCGAAAATTCATCATTTATCTTTGATGGAGTTTGTAATAAAATCTTTCGTGCATAGAGTTCATGATTCTAGATTATTTTCAACTTTTTTTAAGTGTAATTTTTTTAAATGATTATTATTAGAAATTTGTGGCACAGGAAATTCAATATTATTATTTTCTTGTTTGCAGAAAATGCTGGGTCGGTCGTGCCCGTAGAGCAACAAATTAATGTGGTCTCGCCTTAATGCTAATAGTGAAAAAGGAACATTTTAAGAAGATTTTAAGGCTCAACTAAAAAGCAAAAGATCTGAAGGCTTCGAATTTTTAGATGTTCTTATAAAAACACAACACATATTTCTTTGAAAAGATTCTCGATTGCACAATGTACAAAAATGATATAATGAATTGTAATCGTTAAGATTTTTCTGATTGTTCAAAATCTTGTTTATGACGTCTGCTCTTTCTCTTATTGTTTTGTAAATTAGATCTTTTGACGCTGTTTCTATAATTTCCAGTTTCTATTCTAATCGGATCTATTGAATCTTCTCGAAAGAAATGGTGTATATTTATTAATAATATGAATTGGGCTCTTCCAGAAAAAATTCGTTCATGGGGGGTGGAGGATATATTATTTTGTCTTTGATCTACCCCTGGACATTTCGATTTTTCACCCCCTGGACACGTGTTTTACCCCTGGACAAGCATCAAATTGACCCCCTGGACACAAATATTTACCCCTGGACATCGCTGATTCACCCCATGGACATGGCAGTTTTTCAGGTTTTTTTTCAATATCCCTGGACAATATATCCTCCACCCCCCATGAATGGTTTTTTTCTGGAAGAGCCCATTCTAGAATCTTTGGCCCACTTGGTTTCACCTGAAGATAACTCGAAAGTTCAAATAATGTACTACAATTTCAAGTTACGTAACTCGAAAAATGAAATTTAAAATTTATTTTCGAGTACGTAACTCTAAAACAAAGTTTTAAAAAAATATTTCGAGTTACAAAACAACAGTAAAAACTTTTTCGAGTTAAAAAGCCCACTTATGACGTCATAATTTGAGACTTGTGACGTCACATTCGTCGTAACTCGGGTTTTTGTAACTCGGGTTTTTGTAACTCGAGTTTTTGTAACTCGGGTTTTCCGGGCCTCCTACACCATACATACATAGAACAAAAACTTTCACAAATACAGAGTGTTGAAAATCTAAGATAAACGAAGTCAATACTTTTAATTTTCAAAAGGTTACATGAAAATACTCTGTGGAAAAAGAAAAATTTTAGATACCGACATGAAAGTCAAATTTGTGACGACATGAATCACCATTCGTCTCGTTGTGAAAATTCAAATTTCAAAATGGAAATGTTTATTCACTCCGATTAAAAACGGTAAACAGGTGCTTGAAAGTGTATACTATATAAAAAATTTTAGACTATTTTTACATACTAGTACATAGCTTACACTAACATGCCACCGCAGCAATATAATATTTAAAGAATTCTATAATAAATTGTATAATCATAACAATGGCAATTGCAAGATTATAAGAAATGCAACGCGTACAAATGTAATCACTAATTGACTTTACTTTAGAGGTATAGTCATCTGGGGTAATTACGGGACGATTTTGACATATTTGGGCATTACTCTAAATCCAATTTTTTGATATTTCATTTATCAGAGTATGACCTTTACACAAGATTTATTACTTTTCCTTGAAATTTAGTAGATGCTCCTAAAAATTATTTTAAAGGTGTCCCATAAATACCCCGCATTTTGGGGTAATTACGGGACACCCTCGGGGTAATTATGGGACAGGTATAAAATGTTATTGAAAAATCCAGATATCTTTCCAAAAGGCTGTGATATTTGAGGTTTTGCATCCACTTGATGACTTCAAATCCAAGTGCTATCATTTAAAGGACTTTCAACAAAATTAGTGACAGTGTCCCATTTTTACCCCAGCCTTTTTCCCATTTGGGGGTAATAACGGGACACTTCAATCAATAATATTTCTATAGAGCAATCTAGACCAACTGAAGTATATTTAGATGCAAACCTTTGCAGGTTTTGAAAGACTTAGAGTGTAGTTATGATTCCATTAAACTAGAAAATCAAGTTTGTAGTTTTCTTATAAAAAATAAACACTTCAAACTCAAACTTTAGTGTCCCATAATTACCCCAAGATTAAGATTTCACTACGGGGTAAATATGGGACACACTTTTTAGAGATAAGGTGCCTTGTTTGATAATGTGACTATTATGATTTCAAACCATAGTTTCTTGATGTCAGAATTCAGTCAAAACATAATCAAAGTGATTGCAGTTCTTCCTGACACTAAAGCTTGAAAAGTTCCTTCTAAAACTACGAAAATTGATTTTTATGGTGACATGTGAAACTTTTATTGAATCATCAAAAGTATATGTTAGAATAATCTAACTAGACATTTTTCTAGCAGTTAGAATGACTGTTAGAATCTCCAAAATCCTCTCCATCTGAATCCAAATTTATAATAATAGCACCATTTTTAGGGGTGTCCCGTATTTACCCCTTAATTTTAACTGTCCCGTAATTACCCCAGATGACTATACTTTTTATAGGCCAAGATTCAAAACATGATTGACATTGAGTCATGGTGAACTTCATTGATTTCTGAAAATCTTTCATGTTTTTACTCATATTGATGTCGTCAATGTCTGTTTCTACAGTTTTTGATTTTTCAGCTTGTTTTTTAGAATAATATCTTTCTTTTCGCTGTTCTGGATCATATCTTTCTTTTCGCTGTTCTGGATCGTATCTTTCTTTTCGCTGTTCTGGATTGTATCTTTCTTTTCGCTGTTCTGAATCATACCTTTTTTTTCGCTGTTCTGGATCGTACCTTTCTTTTCGCTTTTTAGGATCATAACTTTCTTTTTGCTTTTTAGAGTCATAATTTGTTTTTCGTTTAACAGGATCGTAATATTTTTTATGTTCTTCTTTTCGTTTTGATTTTTTTACCCTTTTGTCAATTTTTTTGAACATATCATCAAGTTTGCTTTTTTTATTGCTTTGATCGCAAAGACCTGCATTATGGTTATATTTCGTTTTCGGCTAGGATATTCTTTTTTGGTCTCAATATTCTCACTGACTTTCGTTGAAGCGTCAGCTTTTTTGTCATTAGTTTTAGCTGATTGAAGAATATCAGTATCAATTGCAAAATCAATTTCTTCTGAATTAAGTTTTTTGTAAAAAGCAAAGAACCATCCTCCTGTATTTTCTGCGAACAACTCATTTATATTTTGATATAATATTTTGTCAGGATTAAAATCATCAATGTAAACCCATTTGTTTTCAATAAAAATTGCACACGCAAAATGGAAACCGCAACTCCTTACAATGGCATGTAATTTATAGTTAATTTCTTCCACTGAAATCTGCTCAAAAAATCTGCAATTGTTTAGGCATAATGGAGTGGAAAATTCTATCAAGAGAAAACTTGAAAGATCAAAAGCTTGAACCTGTGCCGGTATATTGACAGAGGAAGTATCGCAATTTATTACTGAACTTGGATTAAGAAGAGAATTCAATACACAGTTTGGCCATGAACTTGCATCAATCATTATCTCTGGATACATAATTTTTGAAAGGATACTAACAATGTTACCTGTTTCTCTACGTTACTTCAAAAACATGTTTCTCTCTTTCTGATAAGTTCTTGAAAATGTTACTTCCAAAAATCTCTTGAAACTCTGCGTCACTATTTCTTTTTGTATAAACGTACTACAATTTTCAATGATCCTTGACCATAATGGTTCTCTAATTTCATCCAGCAGTCGAAAAGCATTACTTTTAACATCGTCATTTTCAAATGGAATTTCCATTGATCCACTTATTTGAAGCAAATTAAAAAAGTCACTCGATTCTTCAAATGATATTTTGGCTTTTGAAACAAGCGATAACAAATTTCAAGAAAACAGTCAACAGCACAAGAAAAAGTACGTCCACCAGTTGATCTGCTAGAATTTCGGAAATGCATGGAACATTCAATGCAGTGTCTAAATCAATTAAAAAGTCCTCCTCTTCCATTTCTTTAACTTTAATTCCTTGTACTTTCAATCAGCTTGAGGTGCTTACTCAAACTGGGTTTGACAGTGTTTAACCCAACTGGAGGTGCTTACTCACAGCTGGCAGTTGACCAGAGTTGACCGTGCTTTGATCAAACTGTTCGGCCAAAAAATTAGTCAATCTGAATGTCAACATAGACATAAGAAAGAGTAAAACCATAGACGGGAACCACCCTATTGTTCTCCGATTTTTCTTTTGTTCTCGAAAGTCGAGCTCGATAAATTAGGGTCCAGACCTCTTGACGGGGTCAAATCAAAACAATATGGCGGAATCAGCAAGCAATTTACAGTCAAGAATGAATATGTCTGATGAATCTTTAGCTATTGAAGATGTTATGTCCTTACTTGAGGATGGATTTTTTGATTACGATGAAGAAATTTTACAACAAGTTAATTCTCTTGAATCAGATGTAAGTCTTATGCGTTTTTGCTTTCAGGAAAGATTATTAAAAGAGGAGATACATATTTATTTGCACTACTTGTTCCCTCGTTTCCTCCTGGTCCTGTCACTTCAGTAGCTATAGAGCACCATCCTTTGTATAGATTATAGCTAACCTCTTGTATATACATATTATGAATTATGAAACTGTACTCCATAAGATATTCATTCATCATTGGGGATGCTTTTAATATACTGTGAAAGCTAATTCTTTTAACTTTATATTTTATATAATTTAAACAATACAAGTATCAACAATAATTTCATTTCCATTTTCAGCTTGCAGAAAGTTCAAAACAAACCTCGTTTGTCTGTGATGTAAGTGGTTGTGGCAAAGTATGTAAAACACAAGGTGGTATCAAACGTCATAGAGCTGTAAAGCATCCCTTGGAAGTATTGGCTGAAAAACAGAAAGTAGAAGAGGATCGTATTATAAAAGCCAAAGAGCGTCTGGGACCAGAGGACATTAAGAGATACATCAAAAATGCATGTCAACATCTTGCTGGTGATTTGTGCTATCCAGAGGCATTTCGTGCAAATTTCCCAGTATGGATTTCGTGTAACTAACGCCGAAGATCTTCGGCGTACAACTAAAACGTTTTTGGCGCATTGGCGTAAGGGTACTTACAAAGATTGTTGGCCCAGCGCTAGCGATAGGGCCTTTCATTTGCAACTTTCCGTCCTCATCCTTCCGCTGTCTGTCCGTCCGTTTTGGTAGAAACGGCGCTTAAAACCAGTAACACACTTTTTAATTTTGCCGTCTGGAGAGGGAAAAGCTTGCTAAAGTCGGATACTGGCTATAAAAGATATATTTTCTGATTCCGCGCTCCTTCAAAACAATTTTCAAAACAAAAAAAGATGGCGGTCGAAGCGAGGAGGTTGATTCATACTTTTTTGAACATTCTCTTTGCTTTAGTGGTCAAGAGACTTTCAAACCAAAGAAATTTTGTAATGATTTTTCTTTATAAACCTTTTTCAACATTCTGTCATATCTTATTACTTATAGTCTTTGCTCAAGTTTTAATAAAGTTTTATGAGTGAAAATTCTACCTAAAAATCACTTTCATTTTTTAGCTTCTTGTTTTCAAAAAGATTTTATTTTTAGGAAATAATGGCTTCCGCTTTTGGAAATAAATAAACTGAAATGCAGCTGATTTGTAAAATTGAATAAGATTGGAACTTTTTTGTTGATGCTACACAAGAAAACAGTCACTTCTGGATATGTCGCTGTTTTACCAAAACAATGGTCAGTGGTGGGACGTGTGCGTGGTATGATTTTCAAACTCAACACATAATTATTACAAGTTAACTGATTCTGGAATTTGGTAATGGACACTAAAATGGAGCTCGTGTGTAAATTCGAACAAGATTGGAACTTTTTCCATGATGTTACGCGTGAAAATGGTTATTTCTGGTTGTGTCTCGTTTGACGATTGGTGGCTTGATTTTTCAAACTCGACACAGAATTATTTCAAGTAAGCTGATTATGGAATTAAGTTATTGGAGACTAAAATGCAGCCCAATGTGTAAATTTGAACAAGATTGGGACTTTTTTCATGATTCTACGTATATTAAATAAAATGGCCATTTCTGTCTGGATCTGTCGCATTAAACGGTCAGTGGCTTGATTTTTCAAACTCGACTCACATAATTATTTATTGTTTAAAAAGTATAAACTGATTCTGGAATTTGTTAATGGACACTAAAATGCAGCTCATGGGTAAATTTGAACTATATTGAAACATTTTTCATTGTTGCAACGCATGAACAGTGAAAATGGTCATTTCTGGATCTGTCACATTAAACTGTTAACTCACATTATCCACATGAATTTTATTGGCCTGGATATACAGACTGTAAACTATTTCACCGTCTAGTTTTTTTAAAAATTATTTTTCTGGTTTACAGTCTGGTCCAACTAACATGCCTGCAGGGATATTTCTCCCTGCATATGTGAGTGCACCTAATTGGTTAAAAAGCGCCCACTCACTATATATTTGCAGGTTTTTTTATATTTTTCTATGGGCGCGCATAATTTATGGAAATTTTCCACCTAGGACATTTTTATTCCAACCCCCCGCCGCTTATTAAGTTTTGAGATTTTTTCCAACCTCCCCCCCGCTTATTCCAAACCCCCCAGCTATTAGGTACCCGACAGTATTCAACCGTGAACCTGCGCCTGTAGACCCGGTTGGAATGGAGACCATTCAATAAAGTTTCAAGTGTCTAACTATTGATAAGTACCACGGTGACTTTGAAAAAATTTTTCCTGTCTTTGATCCATGTCAACAGGGTCATACATTTGCTGTTTTGCACGCTCGTTTTCAACACGTTACTTTTCGCTGGGCCTTCACGCCCAACGGGCTTCTTGTTTGATTTTCAGTTGGCGTAAAGTAATAATTCCAGCTCGGTGCGAATGACTCCATAATCCATCGATTTTTAGCTTTCATTTGGCTAAATTTGCTTTCGCTCGCTTACGCTCGCGTCAATTTATTAATCATGTTGGCGCATGCGCCTCTTTTCCCATCTTGCACCCTTATTGAAAAATTGAATGTTGGTACAAAAGAAATTTTGCTTGGCGTTCGGCTTGCTGTAAGGAAAAATATCTTCGGCGCGAGATTTCGTGGAATCCATACTGGAAATTTTCAGGGCTTTGAAGCCTCAGACGAACAGTCAAATGAACTATTTCTGTCCTTGAAGGAAGATATCCTCAAATTCAAGGAAAGTAATGTTGACTCATTTTTTGAAAGATTTCGCCAAGCGTCAGTTAACATGCAAAGCCTTCTAACTGACAAAAGAGCAAGTCATCTCCTGATGCATGATTTATCAAACAGATGCATCTCTCATCTATTGAATAGGAAATCTGAATCTGAGGCTCCAAAAATTGTTTTGACCGAGAAAGATATTTATGTAATTCAATACGTTTCCGGACATGTTGTTCAAAAGATTTATAGAAAATTGCGAAAGAGTAAACATAGCCTGGGAATCCAAGCGTTAAACTTTTTTCACAGTCTTGTTTATGATATTTTTGCTGCTGGTTTAACGCTTGGTGCAGGTAACTCGCCTGCAGGGAGATTTTTCCCTGCAATGCAGGTTCGGCCTGATTGGCCAGCTTTTGGCGTATTACTTAGCAGTACTTTCGCGCGCATTTTGATATTTTCGATGCGCGCGCATAATTTATGGAAAAAGCTGACTCTGCAGAAAAAAGGAAAACAAATGAAAATGAAAACATAGAATCATTTCAAAACAAAATGGCTGTTGGCTGGAAGTCTAAATACATGTGGCTGATGTTTTTATTTGGTTTTTAGTAGCTTTGAAAGTCTTTATAGATTGTGGAGGAGTTTTATGGTAAGTTGATTATGTGTGCTTGCCTGGGTTTCCAAAGTTCAGAAAGTCTGTCAACAAGGGTTCACACACAGACTGTTTATAACATTCTGTGTCAGACTACTAATCTACCTGCACCAAGCTCTATAATTTTAGAACTTTGTGAGGTGAGGTATTTTTTGTTTTTTCTAAAATTATGAGCTTGGATTCCCAGGCTAGAGTAAACATTGGGAAAAGGACGAGTTCCAACAGTGCATTCAACTTTTGAAATCGATGAAGATTGACAAAACAGAAACATATAAGTTAGTGTATTCAAAAGATCGTGGTGGTCTTTGGTATGTTTCAATGGATTTTGTGTTATTGCTGAAACAAGCTGAGCTTGAATTCTTAAAAAACACTGCTGGGCATGTGACCAAAATTGCCTACAAATCACTTGTTGGTGTACTAATCGAAAGCAGCCGGCGAGGCGACCTTTTTTTCGATGTGTTCTGTCGTTCTGTGTGTATGTTTCGGCTAGAAATTTTGATCTGTTCTTACAAGGTTCCGTATTAACCACCAGCTAGAAATTTTAATGTGTTCTTTAGAAGGAAAGGCGTGTAAAATAGTAAAGCTTGCATGATGATATCCAAATAGCAAATGTCTAAAAAATATGATGTGTTCTGATGATAATGTGATAATGATACAAAAAAAACTCATGAAGTGTTTCATGAAAAATGAAAAATAGATGTGTTCGATATGAAATATTGATTGATGTGTTCTCTCGGGCTGATGTGTTCTTGGGTTCTGGAAAAGTTTAACTTTCCTATCCACTCCCTGGAAAATAAATAGAAGTATTTTCGACTCTTCGTTAATGTGTTCTGACTGAGAATTTGGAAAATTAATTAATAAAGATTTTTTGCGTATGTTTTCTGAATGAATCCAACTTACAGAAAAAATGCCTAGATGGCCAAATCAAAGAGGAGTTTGGGTACATTAAAACTCACGAACTCAGACAACTCTTCGCAGGATTCGAGGATTAATAATCTCATAACCGATCACCATTGCTAAGGCATATGATGATCTGAAAAGTTTCTCCAGCGGAATTTTACAAAACCGCGTTCGGCGGGGTCTGGGAAAAACTACCGTGAGTAGTCCTAAATCCGACAGCCCTGCCTAAATCCGATGGGGTCTTTCAAAGATACAAACTAAAATAAAAACGAAACTCTCGCTGTGACGCAATGAAGATACCAAAGTGTCAACTAAACTGAGAGATTTGATACACTGAACCAATTGAACCATATAACAATAATTGCTTCTTATACAAAACATAATTTTTTATTACAAAATTGTTAACATTTTAAACACGAGCAACGGATTCAGAATAATAGTAAATAGAGGTAATCATTTTTACAACTCACACTTTTTCAATCACAATAATTGACTCTTGACATTATAGTCATCTTGTTAGATGTTTTGTTTCGCGAGAGTTCTTGCAATAGTTTATTGTTCAACTTGGAGAGGGAATGTTTGTAAACATATAATTTTTTTTCATAGCAGTTATTTGGGGGGTCGGATTTAGGCAAGGCTGTCGGATTTAGGACCACTCACGGTATGACACGTGACCAGATACCGGTATCTGATTGGCCCGCAGTTTTCAAGATTTATTTATCATTTTATAGGAAACAATTTTTTGTAAGAAATAAGTAGCAAAAACCTCTGTATCTTTTGAAAATTTGAATATTTTCCAAGAATTTTTTCAGATGATAACAGGCAATTGTACATGGAACAATCTGAATCTTCACCTGTCAAAAATACTAACTTTTTTCCTGTTGGAATGCCCTTTGAGCACCTGAACATATCATGGCTAAAAAATCATAAATAATATCATTTAATTTGGAGTTTTGAGACCTTTTCAAGCCAAAAAATAATTTCCAGAACTAAGAGTTGGTATTTGTTTATCTTCCAAATCTATTAAAAAGTTCTCATGAAAGTTTTTTGAAGTCTGATTGCAAAAAGTATAAACCCAAAAAACTGATCATCGAAACCGCTTAAAAGCTCAACAAACATAAAATTTCACCAATATTTTATCCAAAAAGAGTATCCAAATATCCAACAATACAAAGAGAGCCTAAACTAGTCAACCTCTTAGTGTTTGAATCAAATTTTTTGTCGGTTGAATGCCTGACAGACATTTCGCACACGTTAAGTTATAATTGTTCTGATAAAATGCTTCATTCCTCCTAATAATCAAGCAGATAGCAAGAGAAAAGTAATCATTACATAAGAGAACATATACCTGTAATAATTTGGTTGATGTTTGAGCCTTCATCTTGAACAAAAATGAGAAAACATCCAAGCAAAATCAGTGTACGTACAATCAATAAACCTTTCAAAACAGTCTTTCAAAGCTTTTAGGTCAATAAGTATGAGCAGCCATTTCTGTGGGTGTATGTCAGAGCTAAACTAAAATGAATAAACAACATTTGAAACATTGAATTTTCCTTCATAAGTCTCAAAAGCCATAAAAAAATCAAAACATTGACCAAGAGCCAAAACGTGAATTTCAGGCGCCATCTTGGATTTGGTTCGGAGCAAGAAAGCCACGGTCGCAGTAGAATCGGTTTTGTTTAGCCCACGCATCCAAAGACGGCCCGAGCAAATCGATAAATTTTATGCGAATGCTGCGATTGAATTAGCCTATCTCTATCCCAACACGCGATTTTTTGATCACTCTGTTGGTCTATCACTTGTTACCACTTTCGCGTCTACGATGGAGAACTTGACCGAATTTGTCGACGCCGTGTTTTTTTTATAAAATTCGACGTCACTAGCGACGAAAAAAGATGGCAGCCGAAAACATAAACAAAGAAGGGCGGGTGGAAGGGAAAAGAAAAAACTTGAATGTTGAGACTTATTGCAGAATTTTTTTTAAATATTGTGAGGTGTGTCGCTGTGTTGATTGTACAAAATGTTACAAAAATTAAACACAACAAAAAATGTATTGAGTGTTGTTTATAAAATTTCACTGCCCAAAAAGTAAAAAGCAGATAAAGTAACAACCCTACTCTCAATAAAAGCATTGAAAATAAATTGCTCAAATTTTTTGAAATAGAAAATATAAAGCTTACCACCATACATAAAAACGGAGGAATACAAGAATTAAAAAAAAAATTATGCACCTAAAACGACAAAAAGATTCCTACCACTTTGTGGTATGCAAAATTCCCTTGAAAAGAGTAAAAAAAGTATAAAATATATAAATAAGATTTACTTTGATTTCTGGATTTGTACTTCGCATTTATCAAGCTGAAACATGTTTTGATTATTTCGAAACTTTCAAACAATTATTTCTATACTCATAGTGGTCACCGCCGGTAGAATCCACAAAAGGAAAGAAAAGGTATCTTTTAAAGGTCTCCTATCTCGAGGATTATTCTGTTAAAAATTATAAATAAAATAATCCAGCTGTAGACCATCAGAGCCACATTTCCTCATGATTCCATCAAAATTATTTGGTGGACCTCTCGAATTGTGCTTGCCACCACACCAACCACGTAACATATATTCTCTTTGTTAACATTTCTCATTATGAAATACACTACCATGCATTCTGTATGTCCACTGTCTGAATAGAAATAGATAGAAATGTCCACGATAGAAACGATCTGACAAGCGATTAAAAACAATGTTACTCAAATCTTTCGAAATGAAAAAATAGTGCTTTATTTTGGTAACAAAAACAAGGAGCCTAAGTATATACTCCTGTACTTCCAAGTTTGTTCGAAGCAGGGATGATCCATGGAGCAATCTTTAACAAAAATCCAACCACTATCATTCCAGCATACAGATATGTTTGATTAATTTGTGTGTCTCACCACACCACTGTCCATTCTTCGACAAATTCATAAAACCATTCGTCAATCTTTGCCCATTTTACCAAAATTAAAGTCTTTATGTAACAAAAATAATCCAACATAAGCAGTAAGTGCTCCAGAGAAAGTTTCTTGTAGTCATCTTTCTGCTCTTTCCCTTTATAAATTCGTATCTATTAATTTCTGGAAAATTCTAGACAACTAATGACGACTAGTCATTCCAAAAACTTTTTGAAGAGTGACTCTTCAAAGTTCAAAGCACAAAATAAATAAAAACACAACATTCTGCAACATTTCGAACTCTCTTGGTACGTTTTAGAATGTTTCTAAAGTCACATATTTTCGAATGTTTTCGTTCGAAATGTAGCAAAACATCAGTTCCTACTCTTCCCGCCTCTGTTTTTGAGCTTTGTTTACAAAAACACTCCTTCGCGGTGACAAATTTTATTGGTAGAGTTTTTGCTGCAGTCAAAAGCTACGGTCCTTTGGCTTGAAGCCGAGGATTTTTATTCCCCCACGAATCTCTGGGGGAATAAATGTAAAAAGTTACAGACGATACGGTGTCGAGGAAAAAGCCGTGGTCGTCTGGTACAGGCTACGATTGAATCAGATTGAATCGTGAAAAGTACTCTGAAATTTCAGAGTGTCGGCCATCAAAGAAAACCCGAGAACCTTCGCAGGTCTTCTTGCAGAACCATTCCCTTTAGAGCGCATGCGTGGAATGAGTGGAGCACGAAGAGCTGCTTGGAGGTTAGAGGATTAATAGCACTGACGCGTATTTTTTTTCCGTCAGCGGTCTAAACCCAACTTCAGCGGTCGAAACCCAGCTTGGCGGTCGAAGCCCAACCTAACGGTCGAAACCCATTTTACCGGTCGAAACCCATGTTGGAAATGGAAGGGGGATTTTTTAGCGGCCGAAACCCAACGCAGGTGAGTAAACAAACTCACAGTTGAATGATTCTTTTGTTTTGATAGCCCACGAACGAAACAAGATATCCTATCGGTCGAAACCCAAGAATTTTCTCTTTTATTTGCTTGAAAAACTTTCGCGTTGATACCATGAGTTTGAGTTTGATTTTTTTACTTGCGCATAAGCTTTTAAGAAAAAAAAGTATTCTTATAAGAATATAACAAACGTTGATTTTCATTTAGCAAATCGAAAATTAAGCTTTATTATCAAGTTTTGATAGATTTGTCAAACAAAAACAATTTGATAATCAGGCCAGAATCTTTACACTGATGAAATATGAGTTGTCTAATTATCACCACCTTGTCAGAATATTCCTATAGATAAATCCCGACGAAAAAGCTTGAGATTGACTTCTTTCGCTCGTGGGCCATCAAAACAAAAGAATCATTCAACTGTGAGTTAGTTTACTCACCTGCGTTGGGTTTCGGCCGCTAAAAAATCCCCCTTCCATTTCCAACATGGGTTTCGACCGGTAAAATGGGTTTCGACCGTTAGGTTGGGCTTCGACCGCTAAGCTGGGTTTCGACCGCTGAAGTTGGGTTTAGACCGCTGACGGAAAAAAAATACGCAGCACTGACAGCCAACGCGAAAACCCCACCGGTTGTTGCTACGCGGCGGGCGGCGGGCGGCGGGCGGCGGGCGGCGGGGTGTATAATATAAAAATATTTACGGCACTGGACCTCTATCTGATGCTACACATGGCGTCACAAAACTTAGAGTCCATGTGCCAACATCGAAACCGCGCGAACAGGCTGGTCTCAATATGGTAGCCGCTCACAGCGACATTAATAATTCAGAAAATTACCAACAGACTGGCAAAACAAGAACAGAAGAACCGACTGTCAAACTGTAAACATTAACATTGAACATCAGGAACATGGGCAACAAACAAACACACAAGTTTGATAAGGATGACTTGCTGCTATCAGTGGTGATCATTAAGAAATCATAGCATACAAGGTATGTCTGAAATTTTTATTCCAAAATATATAAAGTAAGGCAGCCAGGGAAATAAGTATACTTAGACTACTGTCTGGACTGTACGTACTCTGTATAGTAAAACAGAAGTAGTGCTAGTGGTAAGTTTTAAGTTTGCCTGATATGTCAATGTGTGAGTAACGAAAGTAAGTTAGGTTGTTGGTTCAGTTGGTTGTTGGGGTATGGGGTATGGCAAAATTTCACGACCCTCGACATGGCCCGAGAATTCTCGGGCCAAAACTTTTATTGGAATTTGCGTAAAGCCCGAGTATGGCCCGAGCTGGCCCGAGAATTCTCGGGCCGTGTTCGGGCCACACGCGGGCCACGCACGGGCCGCACTCGGGCCACGCACGGGCCGCACTCGGGCCACACTCGGGCCAATTTTTGAAAACATGATTTAAACAGGCGTGTAATTTCAGGACTGAACTTTTTTAACATTTTCTTTGAGAAAAACTTGGTTTCTCTTAATTATATTAAATATATGAATGTTGTAAATTCATATAAATATTAAATGTCTTATTTGGTATGAAAACATAGTTATAAAATATACTTAGGGTGGAAATATTTGCTAGTAAACTTGTCCTGGTTTTAAACTGAAGCGTGTCCATGGGAAGCTCGTAAAGTTTTTTTGAGCGATATAAACAAAATAGACAAATCTTATTTATTTGTACTATTTTGTTTGACTGGACATGCTGAATCAATTTAACATTTAACATGGCCCGGAGATGGCCCGAATGACTCGGGTCATGTTCGGGCCAAAAGAATTGATAGGGTCTCTCGGCCCAAACATGGCCCGAAGAGGCCCGAGAATTCTCGGGCCATGTCGAGGGTCGTCAAAATTTCTTGTCAAGAATTTACGAATTTGAATTAAGGTAGGTGAGTATGTTGTTCGTTGTCAGTGTTGTGTGTGTGTGTGTGAAGTGATACTATGTTTGGCACAGTACTGCATTGACAAAGCCAAGTAAAAAGAAGCTTTTTTTGTCTGGGAAAAGATGAACAGTTTACCCCTCAACCCCAAATTATACCGTGAGATCGGGTAACTTGCATCAGTGGAGGCTAACACGCATAACCCTCAAATGAATAATCTGGCTGGTCATTAAAATATAAAGTTACTTAAATCAAAACAAATATGGTAGAGAAGGGCTGCGAGCGGAGCTGCTTAGTTGATTTGTTTTAAAATTTTGCTACTTTAATTTAGTCAGTCATTTGATGGTTATACAAGTTTTCCTCCACTGATGCAAGTTACCCAACTTCACGATATTATACTTTATTTATGATGGCTATAAACTATTTCTCTTAAACTTGCTACCAAAATACTTACATCAGACCTATTCCAATCCTCATGGTCAAAATAGACCTTTTTTCAAAGAGGACGTCCTGTTGAATAATTATGTAGTCCAGCCAAAAAAAACAATGGTAGAGGCATGCATAATTACTGTATCATGCATATTGTAATAATTATGCATGGTTTTATCATTGTTTTTCTGCTGGACCACATAATTATTCAACAGCGTGGCCTCTTTGAGAAAAGGTCTATGGTGATGGCTTCTCCATAAAAGCAAATAACACAATGCAAATATATTTTCAGATCCTGCATGCAGGAATAGTGTCAGGACATGCAGGCAACCTAGTAGGGTTGGGTATGGGTGTGGTTGGGTTTCAGATTGGCTGGGAATTGGGTCATTATCAGTTAGGGTCAGAGTTGGAGCTCGATCGAAACAAACACTCTTTTGTGATTTTCTCTTAATATAGTGTAGTTTGTAATCTGTAGTTTGTACAATAATAAATAGCAGCCACCAGAGAAATTCTCCTGGCTTGTATCAGTAGCGCAGTGGTTTGAGTGTTGGGTTTCTGATCATATTGGAACTTTGCATTTAGTGGGCTCGTATGAAATGATGTGTCTTTCGCAATAGCAATATTCGACTTTCAATGCATGTCTTGTAGTACAGTTGCCATTCAAGCTTTGCTGGTTTCTTCACTTCAGGTTCTACACACAAATCACCTTGCAAATCGTAACCTGCCCAACCTGATGATTGTGAAGATTTTTTTCAAAGCTGTGAGCATTGGTAAGTGTGCATATTATATAACCTCATAGACCTAAGCGGGCACTCGATTAAAAAATGACTTTACGTGCGGCCCAAAATTAGGCCTTTGATATCGGACCCTTACAGTGCAGGGAAAATTTAGCTTAATTGGAGTAAATTTTCAGGCAAAATATACTATGATTTTTCAAATTCTACACCCTGTAGAGTGTAGTGCACTTTTCCCCATCTTTGCTCATTTTGACCCAACCTGACAAGCTTGGAAAAGGGACCCTTAAGGGGTGTACATACAGTAGGTCATCTACCTTGGGTGCCACCCCCCCCCCGGCTCATAGACCATTTGCTAGCTAGGATGTCATGTTGAATATAATTAAAAACTTCAGCATCAAAACAATGATAGTAGTTAAAAATGAATGTACACTTTTAATACTTATGCATAAACCTGTCATTTTTTTATGGTGGAGTTTTTAAATATCCAACATGATACCCTAACTACCAAATGTTCATTGTTCAGTCTAACATGTTCAGTCTTTAAAATTGAAATATTTTATAATGTAGTAACCTTATGTACCTAAACTACCTGGGAATTTCTCAATGAACCCCACTCTGAAACTCAAAATGAGAAAGAAACTCAGCAAACTTGGAACCCACTAGCAAGTCATTTGTTTACCTTTAAAGCATGTTTTCTATTTCTGTGGAAATTCATCTTTAACATGAACCATCATGCAACTTTTTACATTCAGATTACAAAATTACACAAGGGAACTAAAAAGGTTTTAAAATTGTTGCATGACATTTGTCTGTATTAACACTTTTAGTTACTAAGTTTTCAAGATATTTAAATCAGGACTTGATAACTTTTGAACTTTTGAGGGTTGGGACATCTTTTCTTTAGAACTGTAAAATTTTCACTCTATAGAGATTTCCAAAAGAAAGAATCTTTTGGAAAATTACATCACAAAGGGGACATAAAAACTGAACTTTTTACAAGGGAAAGTACAGTAAACCACCTAAACCATATCTTTTGGGGCCTTAAGGAACTAAGCTCATAGCTCCAATAGTAACTTCAAAAGAAGATCCAGACCTTGCCTGAACAATGATAGGTCATTCTATTTTAAACTGATACATATAAAAACAATCTTGTATCTTAAATTGCTGGCAAAAGATTATTTAGTATCAAACAAGAAAGTATACTTGAAATTCTAAGTTTACTGTACTAATTGGATATTTTGCAGTATTTTTCTCGTGCTCTTTCAATTTAAACATGCTAAGAAAATTTTTTTCTTCAAAATCATAGGTTTCTTGAACTGATGAACGTATTACAATCTTGAATTTGTTGAATTGTTTCTCTCGATTATTTTGTGTAAGTATTTATAGAAAGTAAGTATTATACAAAAGATCTGTGATTATAATTTGAAATTCGCATACATTACATGAGAGTTTGACGAGAGCAATTTTATCATCCATTCTATTTTGAAAATATTTTAATTTATAGTATTCATAATTTGAATCTTTTTTAAGGGATTGATAGAGGCTTCCAATATCACTCAAAGGGAGGAGTAAGAAAAAGGTAATATGTGCAGCAAGTTAACTGCAGACTGGAAGATAACTGCAAAGTGTTGGTTTTCTTTAGGTCGTTTTGGAAAAATAGAGTAGTCATGTAGGGAGTGTAAGATTTAAAAAGTAATAGGTAGCTGACCTTGTGAGATCTTTCTGGGTATCTTAGAATATTTGAAATATGGATGAGGGGTAAGGGTAATAAAGAGTTGCTGATTTCTTTAAAAAAATAAAACATGAAATTTCATCTTGATAGCACTTACTATTTTGTTTTAAGCAAAAAGCCAAATTTAAATGATAATCTTCAAAACTCGAGTGACGCCTGATAGTCCTATCAGGTTTAGAAGTATCATAGAGTGTCACTGATTTTTTTTAAACCATGAAAGTACAATTTTTAACAGAGTTTACTAATTATATGTTTAAAAGCAAAAAGCAAAATCCAATTTTTGATAACAATCCTCAACACTCGAGTGACGCCTGATAGTCCTATCAGGTTTAGAAGTATCATAGAGTGTCGCTGATTCTTTTTTAAACCATGAAAGTACAAATTTTTAACAGCGTTCACTAATTATATGTTTAAAAGCAAAAAGCAAAATCCAATTTTTGATAACAATCCTCAACACTCGAGTGACGCCTGATAGTCCTATCAGGTTTAGAAGTATCATAGAGTGTCGCTGATTTTTTTTAAACCATGAAAGTACAAATTTTTAACAGCCTTTACTAATTATATGTTTTTTAAATAGCAAAAAAGCTAAATCCAATTTTTGATAATAATCTTCAACGCTCGAGTGACGCCTGATAGTCCTATCAGGTTTAGAAGTATCATAGAGTGTCGCTGATTTTTTTTTAACCATGAAAGTACAAATTTTTAACAGCATTTACTAATTATATGTTTTTTAAATAGCAAAAAAGCTAAATCCAATTTTTGATAATAATCTTCAACACTCGAGTGACGCCTGATAGTCTTATCAGGTTTAGAAGTATCATAGAGTGTCGCTGATTTTTTTTCAAAAAATCATAAAGATACAAATTTTTAACAGCGTTTACTGCATATGTTTAAAAGCAAAAAGCAAAATCCAATTTTTGATAATAATCTTCAACACTCGAGTGACGCCTGATAGTCCTATCAGGTTTAGAAGTATCATAGAGTGTCGCTGATTTTTTTTCAGAAAACCATTAACTGCGTTTACTACATATGTTTAAAAGCAAAAAGCAAAATCCAATTTTTGATAATAATCTTCAACACTCGAGTAACGCCTGATAGTCCTATCAGGGACGCCTGATATTCCTATTAGGTTTAGAAGTATTATAGAGTGTTCCTGATTTTTTTTCAGAAAACCATGAAAATACAAATTTTTAACAGCGTTTACTACATATGTTTAAAAGCAAAAAGCAAAATCCAATATTTGATAATAGTCTTCAACACTCGAGTGACGCCTGATAGTCCTATCAGGTTTACAAGTATCATAGAGTGTTGCTGATTTTCTTTTCAGAAAACTATGTAAATACAAATTTTTAACAGCGTTTACTACATATGTTTAAAAGCAAAAAGCAAAATCCAATATTTGATAATAATCTTCAACACTCGAGTGACGCCTGATAGTCCTATTAGGTTTAGAAGTATCATAGAGTGTCGCTGATTTTTTTTCAGAAAATACAAATTTTTAACAGCGTTTACTACATATGTTTAAAAGCAAAAAGCAAAATCCAATATTTGATAATAATCTTCAACACTCGAGTGACGCCTGATAGTCCTATCAGGTTTAGAAGTATCATAAAGTGTTGCTGATTTTCTTTTCAGAAAACCATGTAAATACAAATTTTTAACAGCGTTTACTACATATGTTTAAAAGCAAAAGCAAAATCCAATATTTGATAATAATCTTCAACACTCGAGTGACGCCTGATAGTCCTATTAGGTTTAGAAGTATCATAGAGTGTCGCTGATTTTTTTTCAGAAAATACAAATTTTTAACAGCGTTTACTACATATGTTTAAAAGCAAAAAGCAAAATCCAATATTTGATAATAATCTTCAACACTCGAGTGACGCCTGATAGTCCTATCAGGTTTAGAAGTATCATAAAGTGTTGCTGATTTTCTTTTCAGAAAACCATGTAAATACAAATTTTTAACAGCGTTTACTACATATGTTTAAAAGCAAAAAGCAAAATCCAATATTTGATAATAATCTTCAACATTCGAGTGACGCCTGATAGTCCTATTAGGTTTAGAAGTATCATAGAGTGTCGCTGATTTTTTTTCAGAAAACCATGAAAATACAAATTTTTAGCAGCATTTACTAATTATATATTTAGAGCGAAAAGCAAAAGCCAATTTTCGATAGTGACACCTGATAGTCCTATCACGTTTAGAAGTATCACAGAGTGTCGCTAATTTCTTTTTTTTTTAAGTTATAAGATATAGAGAACAGGGACAAAAGTACGAAGATTTTTCTGTTTTTTTTCTTTCGAAAAGAAAGAATACCAAAATTATAGTCCAAACCCTTACGTAAACCCTTCTTTTATTTGTCTAGTTTAATTCTCTTCTTGTAGAATTTTAAACGCTCTCTTTACCTTTTACCCTTTTCTTACCCCTCGTCCTTTGGGCCCTGTTGAAATGTTTGAATTTATTTATACAGTATTGTGATTATTCACTGTTTTAGTAGCTAACACTACTGGACTTGAAATAAAGTATTATTTACTACTTTTAGTAAACGTTAGTATATAGCTTCTGATATTCCCTCAAATTCAAATACCTTATATAAAAAAGAAAAAGTACTTGCTGAAAAAGTTCAGGTCTTTCTTACATACTCTTTAAAACATATGTATGTAATTTTTAGTGCCAGGGGCGGTGCGACACCCCTGCAAAACATGCACTCGCAGGGTATGCTCCGGAGTCTTTTTTGTCGCAGCTTGTTTTTAGCCTACCCGGAGTTGTTTTTCCGGATCATTCGTTAGTGTCATTAGATTTATTTTACTGACTTAAAGTCCGCGGTAAATATAAGAAAACTGTTTATCAAGTCGCGTTACAGGAAGCGTGAATTCGAGTCTGTATTTTAAATTTTGTGTACAAAAGCGTTTTGCAGGCCTGCACCCTGCAAAATTTTGCAGAAAGACCTGGATGAGGTCAAAATGCAGGGTTTGCCCGGGATTTGATGGCTGTTAGTGTCAAAACGTTAAAAGTCAAGACTCGTCAAATGGCTTTAGATGCTTGGAGAAGAAAAAACAGAATAGACAGTCCTGATTTTATCTATTTTGTCGCAAATTCTGAAGAATTTGAAGCCTGCACATTTTCGATCTTCTCCAAATTCGTCATCTGAGGGCTGCCATCAAGGTCATCTCAATGTTTGTTTTTCTTCTTATGGTTATCTTCTGAAATCCATTGCAACGAGGAAAGTCAAGTCTGTAAGGTATGTGGTATTTTTTTCTATTATTTTTCATGCCTGCATGTTATCAATTATAATCTGATAAGCATAAGTGCAGGAAAAACTGCTTCTCTTTCTCTACTTATCTGCCTATGGCCTATGACTTGTCATAATTTTTGGTAATCAACAAAACAACTTGTTGTGTGTGGTGAGTGAGTGGTGAGTGAGTGGCCAATCATGAAATATTTATAAGATATTTGATCAATCGGGGTACGTACTTACTGTTTGTTTGGCCAATCACTCTGGCTAAGAAAAGGTTGACGACAGGAGATGAATATGTGGCAATTTAAGAGGCAAAGGGACAACCAACCTATTGTAGTTTTATTTTGAAATAAGAGAAAAAAAATAACATTGAAAATTTTGTGATTCTGACCTTGACACCCTAATGTAATGTTTTTAATATGTTTTGGCCGGTTAAAAAAATTTTCTGGGGAGAGAAAAAGATCTGTGTGGGTCTTTCGCACACTATTTTGAGGTACACAAACATATTGTATTTGACTATGTTTAGTTTGCGGGCCAGCACCTGCCAGTCAAGTACTGGTCATAAAAACTGCATAAAAATCTTAAAAATGATTTCTCTATTTTGTTTTAGTTCTCTTCCAAATGGAAATTGCCTGTACAGTTCCATTTCTCTCCATCTTGTGGGCAACAATTCTTTGATGGATACACTTCGATGCCTTGCACGTGTGCAGAACTTTTCCTAAATTGTAAGTATTATTCTCAGAACCAAAAAAACCCATCCAATAAGTTTAGTAGATTGGCTCAGTCATGAAGCATTGCGGTTGGCGGTTACCCACAGTCAGCCGGTTATTATATAAGATTAATTTCATTGGTTATCCAGTTGTCGTTTGACTTAAATTTTGTTGTTTTGTGTTTGTTAAATATGTAGGTGTAGCTTGCAAAGATCCTAATTCCCTTTTCATTATATACTTTCAGGTTAGTTGCCGCTGCCATCATACTGTCCAGTAGCCCCTAGATCAATGGATTATTTTGCACCTTCACGTGGTTGGTACGAAATCTTTGTAAACACTGACAAAGTCTGCTAATAAGATCAGTGAAACCATATTTAACTTAAAGGAAACAACAGAATGGAATAATTCAATCAAAATGATGATGTGTACCTAACATTTAGTTTTTGGATTGAAAATTTTCCCTGTAAACTGGATATCAATATTTGTCATGTAATGGAAAGTACATCTTGATTTGATTTTGATATTTAATTGCCATTGCAAATGAATTTGGATGCATAATGTATAAAATTTATAACACAACAACTGAATTTTGATACCAAACATAAAACATGCTGCATTATGTACATAATGAATAAATGAGTTTCTGATGACATATGGTTTGTTTTCAATTCGGATTGGGGGCTTTTTACCCCTGGTACAGGATTCTCTGCTTGATTTGGCAAACAGTTCCAAACGAGACACCAGAATGGGGCTAGACACTACAATTTCAAGATGAACCAACTATAGAGATTTCAGCTTCAGTACAAATTCTAGTTTTGGATACTTTAATGCATCACATTAATCAATTTTCTATTCTAATGAAATACTCTTTTCTTGACCAGTCTGAATAAAATAGTTTTGCTCTTTTTCTCTAAATTTTCATTTGAAATGGCAAAAGGCTTTTATTATTAATCTGCTTGAAATTATTTAAGTCACCTTTTGGCAGCAATAAGATAAATAAATTTGACACAATAAGAATCAAAATCATAATAAAAAATGTTAGACAGTTTGGTAAATATTATTATTATTGTTATTGCTATCATCACGATCAGATAAAGATTTTTGTATAATTTATAATATTTTGTGTGCTATTGTATTATTTTGCTATCATTTTTCACTTTTTTCTGTATATAAAGTTCAAAAAGTTCTTTAAAAAATTCATGATAGTTATTTATTTTTTTTACACCTCCTTTCTCTTTCCTTCATTTATTCCATATTTTAGAGGCCACTCTTTTTTTGGTTCTTAAAACAATTTAACCCAAAAAACTATCTTAGTTTTACCAGCTTCATTTTGTGTTTAAATGAAATGAATTTTAATTCTTTATCTCTGGTTCATGGTACATTGGGCATAAAAAGGTGGCTGTTTTAGCCAATCTAGAGGGTCGAAATTCAAAAATTTTCTGGCCCGTCGGGCCCAACCACGGTGGGCCCTCCTTAGACACTATATATAGCTGAATCACTATATATAGCTGAATCTTTTTTGCAGGGTATCCTAAAAATCCTAGATACGCCCCTGAGTGCACTATGGATGAGCTAAATTCTTGGTTTTCAAATAACTTGTTTAAAACTGATGGACAGTATTGCGCTATATCGAAAATCAAATGCAAATATGACGCAGAATCTTCAAAAACTAGTACATCCAATGAACTCTTTCAAGAAGCTTTAGAACGAAATCTTGCCAGGAGAAATATCGTTTACACGATTGGTAGAAAAAGAAATCGAAAGAGAAAGTATGAAAAGATTATTACTGGTGTCAATCTATCGAATCTTAAACAAAGCTCCAGTAGCAAAAAAGCTCTCACCACTGCCAATGCAAATGCTGACTATCCTGAAGTTCTCACTGCGAATGCTGACAATGCTACAGTTCTCACTGCGAAAGCTAACTATCCTGAAGTTCTTACTGCGAATGCTGACAATGCTGAAGTTCATACTGCGAAAGCTGACTATCCTGAAATTCTCACTGCGAAAGCTGACAATGCTGAAGTTCTCTCTACGAAAGTTGCCAATGCTGAAGATCTCACTGCGAAAGTTGACAATGCTGAAGTTCTTACTGCGAAAGCTGACTATCCTGAAATTCTCACTGCGAAAGCTGACAATGCTGAAATTCTCTCTGCAAATGCTAACAATGCTGAAGTTCTTACTGCGAATGCTGACAATGCTGCAATTCTTACTGCGAAAGCTGACTATCCTGAAGTTCTCACTGCGAAAGCTGACAATGCTGATGTTCTCACTGCGAATCCTGACAATGCTGAAGTTCTTACTGCGAAAGCTGACTATCCTGAAATTCTCACTGCGAAAGCTGACAATGCTGATGATCTCACTGCGAATGCTGACAATGCTGAAGTTCTTACTGCGAATGCTGACAATGCTGCAGTTCTTCTCTCTGCAAAAGCTGGCAATGCTGAAGTTCTTATTGCGAAAGCTGACAATTCTGAAGTTCTTACTGCGAAAGCTGACTATCCTGAAGTTCTCACTGCGAATGCTGACAATGCTACAGTTCTCACTGCGAAAGCTGACAATGCTGAAGTTCTTACTGCGAATGCTGACAATGCTGAAGTTCTTACTGCGAATGCTGACAATGCAGCAGTTCTTCTCTCTGCGAAAGCTGGCAGTGCTGAAGTTCTTATTGCGAAAGCTGACTATCCTGAAGTTCTCACTGCGAATGCTGACAATGCTACAGTTCTCACTGCGAATGCTGACAATGCTACAGTTCTCACTGCGAATGCTAACTATCCTGAAGTTCTTACTGCGAATGCTGACAATGCTGAAGTTCATACTGCGAAAGCTGACTATCCTGAAGTTCTCACTGCGAAAGCTGACAATGCTGAAGTTCTCACTGCGAAAGTTGACAATGCTGAAGTTCTTACTGCGAAAGCTGACTATCCTGAAGTTCTCACTGCGAAAGCTGACAATGCTGAAGTTCTTACTGCGAAAGCTGACTATCCTGAAGTTCTCACTGCGAATGCTGACAATGCTGCAGTTCTCACTGGGAATGCTGACAATGCTGAAGTTCTCAATGCAAATGCTGACTATCCTGACGTTCTCACTGCAAATGCTGACTATCCTGAAGTTCTCAATGCAAATGATGTCTATCCTGAAGTTCTCACTACAAATGCTGTCTATCCTGAAGTTCTGACTGCGAAAGCTGACAATGCTGAAGTTCTTACTGCGAAAGCTGACTATCCTGAAGTTCTCACTGCGAAAGCTGACAATGCTGAAGTTCTTACTGCGAAAGCTGACTATCCTGAAGTTCTCACTGCGAAAGCTGACAATGCTGAAGTTCTTACTGCGAAAGCTGACTATCCTGAAGTTCTCACTGCGAATGCTGACAATGCTGCAGTTCTCACTGCGAATGCTGACAATGCTGAAGTTCTCAATGCAAATGATGTCTATCCTGAAGTTCTCAATGCAAATGCTGTCTATCCTGAAGTTCTGACTGCGAAAGCTGACAATGCTGAAGTTCATACTGCAAAAGCTGACTATCCTGAAGTTCTCACTGCGAATGCTGACAATGCTGCAGTTCTCACTGCGAATGCTGACAATGCTGAAGTTCTCAATGCAAATGCTGACTATCCTGACGTTCTCACTGCAAATGCTGACTATCCTGAAGTTCTCACTGCGAATGCTGACAGTGCTGATGTTCTCATCATAAATGCTGACAGTCCTGATATCGCTCCAAACTCTGTCAATCCAGAAAACGTTGCTTTGAAGACCAGAAAAGATAAGATAAAGAAATCACTTTTTGATTTTTATAAAAAAGCAGATACAATGAGAAATAAACTTGATGAGCCCGTATATCATGAAAAGTCATTTTCATTCAGACAGAAAAAAAAAGAATCACACAAATTTAATGCTCTTGTTTTTTCGAGGCATTTTCAAAATTACAAGGCCATGACATCAGTTAATATGCCTTCTGATTGCACAACATTTGACAGATTCTTGGATTCAGTTTTTCCTCCAATGGAAATAACGTCGACAAAATACGAAACAATTTTCACTCGGGCCAAGTTTTCTACATCTGAAACGGAAAAAAGACTGAAGGCATTCCTTTGCGGTTCTTTTACACCGATTCCTGTATGCAGCTCATCTTCAAATTTCTTCGATTTTCTCAAACTTGGCTATGTGCTTCCGCAGTTCACACTTGCTGACTCGCAATGTCATCTTGAATTTTCTTGTGAAATATGTCCTTTGTATGGTGACTTTATATGAAATCTCAAGGTAGTGGATGCAATATCGGTCTCGGCAGATTTCAAGGTTTTCGTCAGCTTTATGATCACTCAATTACATCGCACCATAAAGAAGCGATTCAATTTTTTGAAAGGTCAGTCTGTCAGGACTTTTCAGCAAGTTTAAAAAAGAAACCAGATCAATACATCAGTAATTACTTCAAGTCGACTGGAAAAGGAAGAACAGTAGCATGTCATTTTTTCTGGGATCATCATTTTGTTCAAGAATTGAAGGATAAAAGAAAGTATGCAGCCCAAAACTCTCTTCAAGAAAAAAGAATTGTGGAAAAAATGCGCTCCTGAACATGGCCATGCTGTTTGTTCCAAGTTTGATAAATGGCGGGAAAAGCATCCTCAAGACTACAATGAACTCAATTACGAGTCAAAGCAATCATACAGGTCTGTGTTTGTACCTGGTAAGTCGGTCATCATATTAAATGGTAAAACTCTTGAAATTGACGGAGGCATTAAATCTTTGGATCCTCCATGTTTGGGTACTGCTTTCAATGTTGGTCCGCATCCATTTACATGTATCAATTGCTATGCACAACGAGTTTCTTTCAAAGATCTCATTTCCAAGCGACAAAATGCTTCCTTGCCAACACGTGAGTCAAGAATCGGCCAAAGAGGTTTTCGAACGTCTTATGCAACTAAAGAAGAAATGGACGAGTATAACATCAGCATCGAGAAAGAAAACAAGGAACTGAAGTTGCAAAACAAAAGACTTTCCAGAACCCTTTATAGCAAAAAGGCGTGGCAAAAAATTCTAACGCAGTCCTATCTGGATGACGACATTAAGAAAATGACTATCGATCTCATCTCACTCTTTGAACAACGCGATAAGCGGGAATCCATACAGTTTGCTTTACTGAAGAATCTGCTCCTAAAAATGAAATCTGGGGTGAATCACAAGTTTACTTTGCTGATAAAAAACGTTGCGTGCCTCTATAAAAACCACCTTGGAACCACCAATTATAGTCTTTTACAAAGCCTTTTTGGATTGCCAGGAAAAACATGTGCTTCTGACCATGCGAAACCTGCGGAGATCAACCTTGGATTCAACAACAACGCCATTGAAACTGCTACTGAGCGGTATGCTAATCGTCCTGTTGTGGAATGTTCCGACGAGGCAAGAACATTGCGTTATATTTCTCCACTCATGGACCAAAATGGCAAAATTGAATTGATAGGTCAATGCTGGGACGCTGATTTGAACCGATGGAATGACGAAAGAAAGTATTTAGATGATATCCTTTCAAAGAATTCAATTGATCAGTACTCTGCTTTGAAAGATTATGTGGATGGAATTATTAAAACAAATCAACTTGCCAAAGACACCGCAATCCACAATTTTACATCAGGATCTGGAATAGCGAGTGAACCAATTGTGTTCCTTGTATGGCCAACCCCTAACTCTGGTTATTGTGGTCCCCATCTACTTAAGATCTGGGATGTGATTAGAACAAAATCTTTTTTGAACGAAGACAATAGCTTAAAAATCAACCCGTTGAATTTGATCGGTCACTCGACCGACTCCGCTGGCTTTCAATTGGCAGCCGCATTATCCTTGATGTCCCCCAACAAGGAAGCTATGAAGGAAGGCGTCAAGTACTTAACATTGGGCATTGGAGAAAGTTGTTATGCTTCACCCTACTTCGGTCCATTGCCTTCAATAGCATTTCTCGATTACGACCATGGATTGCGCCTCTTTTTGAGATGTCTCAAATACAATACGTTGGAAATGAACTTTTTCCCGAACCCCAAAGTGACATACAGTGCTGCCATAACGCACCTGAAAGAGTTAAAACTAAAGTGCGACGAAACGGAAAGTTCATTAGAGTGCCCGTTCAGCAACAATGATTTGTTGTTTGCGCGTTACCTAGATCAAAATTGTGATGCTGCAATTAAAGTATTTCAACCTAGTGTCGCTGATATGCTGGAAAAGAATGTGAACGGAGCAGAGGGGACTGTGCTTTACTTGCGTGCCGTCATCTATTTGTTCGAGCCCTTTTTAAACCCATCGTCCGATCCAATATACATGCAAACAAGTATCTCAACTGGCATAACTGTCCTGCGAATTTGGAGGAAGATACTTCAGCTTAAGAAGAAAAGATTGACAGCTGCACCGAAAGCTGCAAAGGAGCCAGCAAAGAGAAGTTTCTTCTTAACTTATGGTTGCTACAAAACTGCGGAAATTTTATTTGCGAGTGCAACATCTTACATGCTGACCATTTTTTTACATTTCAAACATCTTGGCCCGACTGCGTTATCTCCATTCAAATGTGGAACCAAAGCCACAGAGCGCATCATCAGTGAAGTCCAGGGTAAGACGAACCAATTCCAGTCATTGGACGCCCAACCAACACTTTTGGATATCATTCATCGTGTTTCCAAAGTCCAGATGAACCATTTAGTGGAAGAGGAACTTATTGCTGCAGGTGCCAAAAAGCTAAACTCAACAAATCGCCGAAGATTGTCTCATAAACTTCAAAGCGCAAAAGTAACAGAATACAAATACCCCGATACATTCCTGGAGTTTCTAAACCATCAACGGCAAGCATACAAAGATGGAGTCAAAATGGGTGTTGAATTGTACAGGGAATATTGCGAGGATGGAATTCAATGGTTGGAAAACCAATGCGGTCTTGATTTTCTGCATCAGAATGGTACGGATTCCATTCCTAAAGAAAACTGCTTTGATGGGTCTATTGACAATGTTTATGCACTTCGAATGTTGACAGAAATTAGTCCATCGATCCTTCTAACACAGTCTGTTATGGATAAGGAGAAGAAGATAAATGAATATTTCAAGGCTGAACGCGAGTCTGAAGAGTTCGAAAGCTGCGGAGAAGAAAATATTGAAACAAATCCGGAATCACCTAAACCTTCAACAACAGCCAACACAGAAGATACCGTCGAATCTGAAGAACCTCAAAACAATAAGTGGCTCATTTAAAGATATATAAACGGGAAATTAGGCTACATCCATTTGACGCAGGCCCTGAAAATGCTTGTACCAAGAGAGTATGTTTCTCGGGAACGCTCAAGGCGACACATCGCTGCTAATTATCTCCCTGACCGGAAAGAAATAAAAGAGGATCACAATGTGATTATATTCCGCTATGTTGTTGCAAAGATCTCGAATGAAACAGTGGTTTGCAAAGTGGCTACATTGAATAGTAATGGTAATTCAGTGATGAGTGTATCAAGTGAAGATGAGAATGCAACTTGTCGCTTAATCCCCCTTCAAAAATTGCGCCAGTATGTTTACCGATTGCCAGAAAAGATCTTGGTCAGCAAGTGGTTGAAAGTAACAAATATCTATGGGGAAGTTGGGCTTGAGCGAAACAAAGACGATTGTCTGGAAGTCATGCCAAATTTTAAGAAAGTTGTAGATACCACAGTCAAAAGCCATGAAGAATCGAAGGATTTAGCTTTGGCCAAGAAGATAGCTAAAGACCAATTACCTGATGAGTTTCAAGAAGTTGAAGACGTATTAGACAGAAGAGTGGATGCCAAATCACATGAGTATGTCTACTTGGTAAAATTCAAGGATTCTGATTACCAACCAGTTTGGCTTGAAAGCTCTTGTTTCGACCGCCCAATCAATTTCAATAAAAGGAAAGCTTTCGATCGAGAAGAGACCGTTTTTGCTACCACCACGTCTGCTTGCGACAGAACAGATTTCTTTGGCAAAAAGGGGAAGAAAAGGAAAGCTATCGATCCTCCAACAAAGCCAGGAAATACAAAGAAGAAGAAAAAAATTTCTCAGAAATCAGTCACTACCTTAAAATCGTTTTCGTTTTCTAAAAAGGAAGAGCATCCATCTACGAGAAAAAACGAATGGGCAAGTGGCGAGTTGATAAATCGGGCACAAGATAAAATCTCTGAACAACATCCAGAAATGAAAGGCTTTCAAACTATCTGGCAGAAAGGAATAAATTTGAACCAGCACCTAAAGACTGCGATAGTCTACAGATCCATCCTGATGGTACGAATCATTGGGTGTTATCTATGCTGAAGGCAGGCAAAGTTATTGTTTATGACAGTTTGTACACGAAAGTTCTGCCAGCTTTGGCTAAACAACTTTGTCAATGCTATCCAATGGCGATTTTAAACAAGAAACTCGAAATCACATTTCCCGAAGTGTATAAACAAGTTGGCGGTAACGACTGTGGATTTTTTGCTGTTGCGTACACCATTGACATTGTGAATGGACACAATCCTATCGAAGCTTGTTATGATCAGAGCGAAATGAGAAGTCACATGAGCAAATGTTTCACAGATGGAATGATCAAACCTTTTCCACGCATTTCTGGACCAAACCACAGAAGAAGTATCAAACGAGAGGCAGTCAGATACATATCAGTTTCTTGTTTATGTTCACTTCCTGATGATAAAAAAATGCTTAAGTGCTCAACATGTGACGATTTATTCCACAAGTCCTGTGTGAATGAAGAAAACGTCGACAATTGGCGCTGCTCGCATTGCTCACTCGCAGATGGTTTATTTTTCTAATATTAGAACCGTTATTTAATGTTGTTTTTTGGTATTTTTTATGATCGTACTAACAAGTAACGAAGTGAGGAAGCACACTCTTGTTGGAAATTTTGAACATTTTATATTTCTTTATTGTGACTATCTTAGGCGAGACCAATTTGATTAGTTGTTTTAGCGACCCTGAAATTCAAAAAATCGAAATAAAAATCTAATTGATTTTGGCAGTACACTTTTATTTTCATTGCTTTAATTTTTCATTTTATCCACGAATTCGAGCCTTTTGTGTCTTTTTGTTTTCTATTTCGCAACAAATTAAATTGGCCTCGCCTTATGGGAATCTAATTTTTGTTTTCTAAAACGCTATTTAATTTGGCGGAGTGAAACTCCTTTTTAGCATGTTTTAGAGCCTTAAAGCAACGATTATCTTTATGTACTTTGCGAACGTTAAAAAAAATTATCGTCACTTCTCTAAGTAGCTTTGTGTACATGGTTGGGTTTTACGTATTTGGATTCTGTTGAATTTCATTTAAAGGGAGTTTCGAATGTATTAATATTTTATAGCTCCAGCGCCGCAACTTTTATATTTTTTACGCCACCAATTTTTTACAGTTCATGCGGGATGGGGAAGTGGACGGTTCTTGTTAGACTTATTGGACTTATTTAACAAAAAAATGTAATATAATGATATAAATTTGTAGAAAGTGTTTTTGTAATGTAATTTTGACCTTGTTAATTTTGTTATATTTTACAAAAAACTTCTGAAATCTCTTACTGACTCATTTTGTCTAATGCCTAATGATGAGATACCCTAATACATCTAAGTTAAAGAAAGTTAAAACTTCCAAACTCTAATTAAGTTAATCTACTATCCAATTTGAAGACAAACTGTGTATAACTGTCCCTCCCCCTGTGAATAATTTTTGAAATGTTCTGTTAAATATGTACCGATACTCTCTCCGTTAAAGGTAAAATATATTCCTTTCCCGTTTAGATTCAGTATAATTTCAGAAGTTTTTGAGGAATTATAGTTTGAATTGTCTCGATTTCGGTTATGTTATCGTGTTTAAACAATAATTACTATGATTCTATGCTTGATTTTTTGCATAGTCTTCTACACTTGATTCGTTTAAACTCTAATATCAATGAGACATTCAACAGTGTATGTAGTAACCCGAAAGCTACTGAAAACGTTTGGTGGATAGTACTGGACAGAAGAAATTGAAAACACAAGTCATTTACAAGATGATATAAACTAAATATATTTTCTGCTTTAACAATGGTACAGCATGTATGGTATTCAACCAGAACTCTGTGAAATCCACATGCTCTTATTGAGCCTGGTCAAAAAGGTCAAACTCGTTACCAGGCCCCAAAGAGCATGGGCAGCAAAGACAAAAACACAGAACACTCAAGAAAGGGGCATGGTGGACTGGTGACTCATACACACTGATCTGTTCTGCAAAATACTCGTGAGTCACCATGAAGGGATGTCAAATGTAAACAACTAAACATTAACTAGTACTAGTTCTAGTTTTATATTTGCATAAGACAAAAAAATGCCTACTTAATCTCGCAAATTCTACGTAAAAATACAAAAATGAAAATGTTTAATAGCCAAGATAAAGATATAAAAAATTAGAATAAATAGGTAATTTATACAATTTTAAATTAGATTTATTAGATTAAAATTCATAAAAGTTTAAAAAGTTCAAAAATAGTACAGTAATAAAATAGTACAGTAATAAAAAGCGTGTTAAAATAGTACACTAATAGGGTACGCACAATTAGCAGTGTCACATGAAAAGGGTGTTCAAAAGCTAAAGGAGAGCACATACTAGAATCGAGGCGAACAAGAGTCATACTACTTTGACCCCTGTTGTCATTGAACCCACTGTGACAGTTCAAGAATCTGTTAATCAAGCAAGGGAAATGAGCAAGTTGTCTAGCGCAGATCTTGAATTTTTTTGAGACACCACTCATACATATTGTACAGCATGGACCTACACCTGATGATTCAAGCACCGGAATCGTAGATGATTCGGCGGTACCTTCTCATTCCGTTGGTGATTCGAGCCAGGAGGTTCACCAAGCACTAGACTCGAGCGGGTACTTCCATACGACTAACGGTGGGCTGAGTGATGATTCGGTGGTACCTTCTCATCCTGTTGGTGATTCGAGCCAGGAGGTTCACCAAGCACTAGACTCGAGCAGGTACTTCCATACGACTAACGGTGGGCTGAGTGATGATTCGAGCAGGCCTGTTTGTACCTTAGATGATTCGGCGGTACCTTCTCATCCCGTTGGTTATTCGAGCCAGGAGGCTCACCGAGCACTAGACTCGAGCGGGTACTTCCATACAACTAACGGTGGGCTGATTGATGATTCGGCGGTACCTTCTCATCCCGTTGGTGATTCGAGCCAGGAGGTTCACCAAGCACTAGACTCGAGCGGGTACTTCCATACGACTAACGGTGGGCTGAGTGATGATTCGGTGGTACCTTCTCATCCTGTTGGTGATTCGAGCCAGGAGGTTCACCAAGCACTAGACTCGAGCAGGTACTTCCATACAACTAACGGTGGGCTGAGTGATGATTCGAGCAGGCCTGTTTGTACCTTAGATGATTCGGCGGTACCTTCTCATCCCGTTGGTGATTCGAGCCAGGAGGTTCACCAAGCACTAGACTCGAGCGGGTACTTCCATACGACTAACGGTGGGCTGAGTGATGATTCGGTGGTACCTTCTCATCCTGTTGGTGATTCGAGCCAGGAGGTTCACCAAGCACTAGACTCGAGCAGGTACTTCCATACGACTAACGGTGGGCTGAGTGATGATTCGAGCAGGCCTGTTTGTACCTTAGATGATTCGGCGGTACCTTCTCATCCCGTTGGTTATTCGAGCCAGGAGGCTCACCGAGCACTAGACTCGAGCGGGTACTTCCATACAACTAACGGTGGGCTGATTGATGATTCGGCGGTACCTTCTCATCCCGTTGGTGATTCGAGCCAGGAGGTTCACCAAGCACTAGACTCGAGCGGGTACTTCCATACGACTAACGGTGGGCTGAGTGATGATTCGGTGGTACCTTCTCATCCTGTTGGTGATTCGAGCCAGGAGGTTCACCAAGCACTAGACTCGAGCAGGTACTTCCATACAACTAACGGTGGGCTGAGTGATGATTCGAGCAGGCCTGTTTGTACCTTAGATGATTCGGCGGTACCTTCTCATCCCGTTGGTTATTCGAGCCAGGAGGCTCACCGAGCACTAGACTCGAGCGGGTACTTCCATACAACTAGCGGTGGGCTGATTGATGATTCGGCGGTACCTTCTCATTCCGTTGGTGATTCGAGCCAGGAGGTTCACCGAGCACTAGACTCGAGCGGGTACTTCCATACAACTAACGGTGGACTGATTGATGATTCGAGCAGGCCTGTTTGTACTTTAGATGATTCGGAGGTACCTCCTCATTCCGTTGGAGGTTTGAGTCAGAGGGCTCACAGTGATGACTCGAGCGGGTACCTTCATCCTGATAACGCTGGTTTGCAAGATCAGTCTGAACTAGGAGATTCTGATGCTGAGGATGTGGTTCTAAAAGAATCTGGTCATCATAGTGTCTCCCCTATCATATCAGATCAATTATTGAGTAGTACTAAAGATGAAATCTCCGACGGCTCCAAGGATGAGTTTGAGGATGAACCTTCGACATCAAGCAACCAACTCGCATATCATAAATGTCTTCAATTTGGTCGTCCAAAACGTATTAGGAAATCAAAGAAGTTTCTCACCTATGACAAACGTGGTGTACCCTCCTATGTTTCTGCCCAGGCCACCCCCCCCCCTAATAAATGACTTCATGATTTTGTTTCAGGAGTTTGTGTACATGTTGTTGTGGTTCAAATGTATTCTAATTATATTCAAACTCTTTTTCGTTTCAAATTGGTCAACAAACCCCTTGCCCAACAACTGATGGTCGTCGATATGGATGTCACTTCAACATCACGGATGTTGGTGGATCACTCGTTTGGATATTGGTGGATCACTCGGTTGGATGTTGGTTCAAACGTGTTGCTTTACAATGGACAAGCAGAATACTAATACGCAACGGTGCTCGGTTTTGAGGTACGTCATAATGAGTACGCCCAGAACCAGACTGGCTTGGTATGTAGTGAGTAAGTTGTGCTATTGCAGAGGACACTGCTTGAACATTCCTTGTTTGGTGATTTTGGCTATATTGAAGTGACCAGTTAACTGTCACCAGTAACGTGGTCTGTAATTGGTAAAACGTTACTCGGACATTTTGGAACATTTGAACATTGATTCGGCTCAAAAAATGAAAGTTTTCTTTGTAATTCAGCGCAGCAGGCGAAAATTTTTGGTTTAAGAAAGCTAAAACAGCTTTAAAAGTACCTTAAGGGAAGAAATTTTGGCGGAAATTTAATTTGGCAGATGGCTAAAAAAGTTTTTTCGTAGGTAATTTTATTTGGCGGATCAGGGAAAGAGCTAATTTTGGCGCGAATTTAATTTGGCGGATGAGGGATCTTTAAATCCGAAATCAGGGTGAAAACATTGATATCGGGGGTAAATTGTGAAAAATCGGACATAAAAAAAACTTAATCTATCGAGAATTTAATTTGGCGGGAACTTAGTTTTATTTCCCCCAAAATTTCTTAAATTAAGGTAATCCTAAAAAGGTTAGCATTTGAAAAGAACCTGCACGAGTTTTTTTTTTGCTTTTCAGCTTGTAGGTATGCTTAGCATTATGATTATTTTTTACCGAATTTGACCTTGAAATATGCTTATTAACGTTATGCTTATAAAAAAGAGTCTATTCGTTTTTTGAGATTGTACTATCACTTATCAGTAAATTTTTTAGAGTCTTGTATTATTGTGAAACACTTTAAAAAATGATTGAAATAATAGAGACTGTTTGAAATTTTCGTCTTGGATTGGGATATTTTTGGTAAGGATTAATTTTTCCAGGATTTAAGCGCCTTATATTCAAAAGGAAAATTCGATTATGATCATCTTGTTTGCTTTCATTTTTATTATTTGCTTATTACTTGATGATACAATTTTGACCAGTTTAATGGGATAAACATTCCCGGGGGTTGAATTTTGTGGTTGAGCTTATCCACGAAGATTTATCGGAGACTTAATTTCGCGGATGGCCCTTTCGGAAGACATTCTTTTCACGATCTTGTGCCTTTTACTGTCAAATCATGCATTTTGGCTGTTGAAATACATATTATCAGCGCTTCTTTGATGCCAGTAAACATTTAAAAAGGGGGTTACTTGGCCCTATAAATTAACCTTTGTCCGATCGCTCGTCGGTCCGTCTGTTACCAGCTTTCCTCTAGATTGGTTCATTAGTTTTTTTCTGATTTATGGAACAAAGATGCAAAATAGTAAGGCCCAAAATGTGACGGAGCCCGATTTTCGAGAAAAAAATATATGCCCGAAAAACCTGTTTTTTTGGCACTTTATCGAGATTTCATTTTTCATTTTTTCCATTCTTATTTTCAGAATGATTGTTTTCATTTTTCTTCTCATTGCTATCTAATTTTCATCATCAAGCATGCGTCCATTTAGCATCTAGCTTGTTTATTTTATTTTGAAAATATTTCGCGGCTAAGGCCATTTCGCAAAGGCCGAAAAACTTTTTATTAAAGTAGTGTCTCCCGAATAGACATAATAAATTATGCTATTGAAACATTAAAAAACTAACAAGGGTAACAACGGTGAAAAATATAGAAGCCAACACCTGGGTATTCTTTGGCGTCATTCAGGAACGTAACTAAAGCTTGGGATACACGGGGAACACGGGGTTGGTAATAATCTCCGGGTGTTCAGCTGGAAATTTAGATGTGTTCTTGTGAAATCCCTAGCATCTAGCTGGAAATTGAGATGTGTTCTGAGAAAAATCTTAACACGTTGCTAGATATTTGGACGTGTTTTTTATCAAAAGTATAACATTTCCTAGAATTTCAGAACACGTAAGTAGTAAGGGGAATGTCTACAAACAACATTTACTCTCAAGCTAGAAACCAGAACACATCGGTAGTGGAAAGCTGTTAAAGGAGACCGTTTTAATGTGGCACAGTGGAAGAATTTTCGGTACTGCTGGAAAAAAGTCTCCCCTAGAAAAAAGAACACATCACTAGTAAGAAATGTAACTTTCCCTATTGAGCATAGAAAATCTATGTATAAGATGCTCGGCTCCTAGAAAAACTTCAAGTTGTCAAGAACTACAGTCAATTTTGTATCTCCTAGAAGATAAGAACACATAATTCTAAAAAATTGCTTCGCCGGCTGCTTCTGACTAATGAAGAACGTAATTGTGAAGGAATATTGGCGCAAGATACTTGATGATTCCTTGATATCGGTAAACCCTGATGTTGGCAAAGATCTTCTTGAACAAGTATTTGGGTTGTATCTGCGTGTTAGAGGTTTCTCTTACGCTAAAAACATTACAGAAAAACATAAGCTTCAGACAGTTAGTCACACTAGCGTCCCGCCAAAATGTGTATCAAAGATTAATGCTGCGAAAGCGCTATATCGTTTACTTGACTCTGAAGCAAAAAAATGCACCGCAAAACTTCTAAAGGGATTCATGAAAAAATAACCCGGCGCTTTTTAATGAAATTAACATTTTCAAAAACTTTGAGAAATTTCCTAAAATTTGAGCCATAGATGAAAAAATTTGAGCCAAGCCAACCTTGAAAACTAATTTGAAGATCAACTTACCAAGAAAAAGATCTACGGGGGAGGCGGAACCCACCTAGATCCGCGCAC
This sequence comes from Clytia hemisphaerica, assembly GCF_902728285.1. Lineage (NCBI taxonomy): Eukaryota > Metazoa > Cnidaria > Hydrozoa > Leptothecata > Clytiidae > Clytia > Clytia hemisphaerica. Next base: position 1,990,891 of record NW_027103595.1, on the reverse strand, counting down.
TGCCGGATAGGCTATCTCCCGGAAATTTTGCCGGACCTCAAACAATGACCCATTTACATGTGCGTAATTGTTTTTACTTTAGCGTATAAACAAGGCCTTAAAAATCGAAGCGCTGTCTCGGGAATTGACAAATTTTGGTTGGTTGATTTTGGCTGCTGCACGTTTTATTTTGTTTCCAACTTTCAAGTTTTAATTAATATTGTCTTGCGAACTTGATTCAGGTAACTCTCATCCTTGTTGTTGAAATGTATCCTGTAGATGACTGATGTTGTTTTTTCTGAAAGCTAGATTTCCTAGTGTGACTAACTGTCAGAACAAAAAAGGAAAGAAACGCTCGCTCAGTTGAGCTGAACTTAAAAAAGCAGATATGATGACCTTTAACTTGATACCATAACTTAGTAAAGGAACTAATTTTAGCAGGAATTAAATTTTGCGGATTACTGAAAAAAGTTTTTCAGAGGAAATTTAATTTGGCGGGTCAGCAATAAAGCTAAATTTGGCGGATGTTGAAAAAGATTTCCAGCAAATCCACCATTAGCCAGTACCCGACCACCAACCAAATCTGCCAAACTTTCCTCCCATCAAAATTAGTTCTTTTAAGGTAATTTCGTATAATTCCATCATAGCAACCTTCTGATCTTTTTCATATTTTACTGTTTTTTGAAAAGCATAATATCTGAGAAAGCTATTGCAAAAGGTTTGTTTTTAACTATTTTACAGACCAGAAGTTTGCTATGATGGAATTCAACATGGTATGACGGAATTAAACGAAGCTAGGATAATTTTTCCATTTGTGTTATTTCATTTTCTTAGTTTTATAGCTGCTATAGTATATATTCGATTTTCATGGTAAATAATATACACGTTTTTTGTACAATAGTGTGCTTTGGTTGAGGGTGAGCTTTATTCTGATTTTGCTAACGTTTTAAACAATAGGCCTGTTGTTTTCAACCTGGATGTTCGCCCTGGTATTTTTATAGAGGTTACATATTCTTAACTTTATTGATAATAATTTTGAGAGATCAGCATATGAAAATAAGGAATGCCAGCTTTTTAGTTTTAAAATAAAGGGGGAACTTTTAAAACATTTTTAACTGGGGAACCGACTCAAAATCCTTTTTTTATGACTACACAGGTCAGCCTAAGCTGAGCATTCAAATCCGTAAAATTCATTTCTTCTTCCATCATCATCATCATAAGACGGCAAAAAAAAAATCCGATTTCCCGATATTTGCACGGATTTCTTTTACACCGGGATAAAAAACGCGCGCGATTGCATCAGCCATTGGGATTATTGCATCAGCTTCTTTTATCTCCCGAATAATGCGCTATCTCTGTATTCGTGATAGCATGATTTTTCTGCTAAATGTATTAGCTTCCCAATAAGTTGCCACTACAGTTGTGAAAATTAAAAATAAGATTTGGCTGGCTTTGCTGGTATGTGAATTTGTACACTTTTTCAATCATCAAGGTGAGATTTCTTTCCTGCCTTTTTTAACAGTGTACTGGCTTTTTAATTTTACCTCAGTTGCATAAGCTACAAAGAAAAGATAGCATAAGCTTGTCTGTGTTCAATATCAGACAAGCAGCTACAAAACCCAGAGGTTGCATGCGAGCTCCTTGCATCCTCTTACTAAGCTTACTTGAACTACTTAACTTGCTTAACCTGCTTAACCTTGTACTTATTATATCTACTGAACTTATAGCCTGGGAATCCAAGCGTTAAACTTTTTCCACAGTCTAGTTTATGATATTTTTGCTGCTGGTTTAACGCTTGGTGCAGGTAACTCGCCTGCAGGGACATTTTTCCCTGCAATGCAGGTTCGGCCTGATTGGCCAGGTTTCGGCGTATTACTTAGCAGTACTTTCGCGCGCATTTTGATAATTTCGATGCGCGCGCATAATTTATGGAAAAAGCTGACTTTGCAGAAAAAAGGAAAACAAATGAAAATGAAAATATAGATTCATTTGTATTCATTTAGAAACAAAATGGCTGTTGACTGGAAGTCTAAATACATGTGGCTGATGTTTTGATGTGGTTTTTAGTAGTTTTGAAAGTCTTTAGAGCTTGTGAAAGAGTTTTTATGGTAAGTTGATTATGTGTGTTTGCCTGGGTTTCCAAAGTTCAGAAAGTCTGTTAACAAGGGTTCACACACAGACTGTTTATAACATTCTGTGTCAGACTAATCTACCTGCACCAAGCTCTATAATTTTAGAACTTTGTGAGGTGAGGTATTTTTTGTTTTTTCTAAAATTATGAGCTTGGATTCCCAGGCTACTGAACTTACTGTATATATACAAACTATTATTGAATCAAATTAAATTGACTATTAATAATATTGAATTGTGCGAAGGGAAATCCGCACCTAGAAACTTGTACGAAGGAAAATCCGCACCTAGAAACTTGTGCGAAGGGAAATCCGCACCTAGAAACTTGTGCGAAGGGAAATCCGCACCTAGAAACTTGTGCGAAGGAAAATCCGTACCTAGAAACTTGTGCGAAGGGAAATCCGTACCTACACCTCTACCTTCTTATATACCAAACACGTGAGATAAAATATACAAATATTCATATACTATTTGAAAACGTTTCACCTTACTTTTGCTTAAGCTTACAGAATTGCAATATGATATCTATAGAGGCATATCGTGTGTGTATAGGAAGTTTTGCTTTAACAGCTCAGAAAAATGTGAAAGGTATTTCTAAATCTATTAAAATTGGTTCTAACCTTTCAGATAATGCTTTTACTAAACTATTGAAACCAATCAGATTTTTAGCCCTTTTTGCACTTCTTTTCTTTGCAATTCCAAAGTCGTACGAGACAACCTTTTTTCAGACACACCTAGATTTTGTCCATCTTTCAAAAAATGGTTTTTTTTTTCAATATCCAAATGCAGCGTTTAATTCAGGAGATCCAAACCTTATTTTTCTCAAAGTTAATTATACCCTTCTATTATCAGGTGATATTGAACTAAACCCAGGTCCAAGAACAACTAAAGAAAACAAAAGTGATCAAGGGTCTGCTACGTACATTGATTTTACAGACATGACCAATTATCAAGTATCTAAAGCTGTTTTAGGTTCCTTTAACCAGGCTAACATAGATTTATTTGGGCAAACCGCAGGAACACAATGTAGTGCAAATTCTTTGTATGCGATATTCTGGTCTCATTTTCGACGTGTTTCTATTTGGAAAACTACAGACCTAGATAGAATTTTAATTGAAGGTGATAGGTTGTATAAGTTGTTGAATACAAATGATTATTTATCTGTTGATGAAATGCCACGATTTATTGAAACTAACGGTATTATCACCGAACTTGACTTTTTAAATTTAGAGACTGGAGAAGCTAAACTAATTGATGACTACCCCACGCTTCAAATTCCACTGAGTACTACCTTAAGGGAAGAAATTTTCGCGAGAAGAAATTTTCGCGGAAGAAATTTTCGCGGAATTTAATTTCGCGAATTTGGGCATAATTCGCGAAATTAAATTCCGCGAAACACACCAAAATGGTTAAACCGCGAAATTAAATTCCGCGAAACACAAATATTCTCACAATTAAAAAAATCACCCCTAAAATTGGTCTTTTTAGGGCAAAACAGGGCTTTTCGTAGACAAATAATTCCCTCAACCGCGAAATTAAATTCCGTGAAATTTTTGAAATCGGCTCATTCGCGAAATTAAATTCCGCGAAATTTGCAATTTTGAAACTCTGATTCGCGAAATTAAATTCCGCGAAAATTTCTTCTCGCGAAAATTTCTTCCCTTAAGGTACTCAAAGTCCTGAATTTAATACCTTAATGATTATTGGCGGTTTTACTATAGCTATTATGAAAAGGTCCCAATGTTTCTTTGTCTTTGATTCACACAGCCGGGACAGCCGTGGATTACTAGTTGAAAATGGAGATGGAGCTTCGTGCCTTTTAAAGTTTGATAATATTTTTGAACTTGAAAAATATGTTCAGTTTTTTTATTTAGAGTTTCGGGAAAAAGAATTTCAACATTTTCAAATCCAATTTATTCAAATTAATGAACCAAGTGAAGAGCTAAAAAGGATTCTTCAACTAAGTTATTCTCGATTTGTAAAGAAAAATTCCAGTGCGACACCTAAAAAACGTAAAAATAATTGTGCTGATGGAAATACTAGAAAGCGACAAAAAACACGTCAGCAAAGCAATCAAGCCTATTATGAACGAAACAAAGAAAAAATAAATGAAAACAATAAAGCCTATCATGAACAAAACAAAGAAAAGATAAATGAAAACAATAAAGCCTATCATGAACAAAACAAAGAAAAGATAAATGAAAACAATAAAGCCTATCATGAACAAAACAAAGAAAAGATAAATGAAAACAATAAAGCCTATCATGAACAAAACAAAGAAAAGATAAATGAAAACAATAAAGCCTATCATGAACAAAACAAAGAAAAGATAAATGAAAACAATAAAGCCTATCATGAACAAAACAAAGAAAAGATAAATGAAAACAATAAGAACAAAACAAAGAAAAGATAAGTGAAAACAAAAAAGCTTATAATGAACAAAACAAAGAAAAGATAAGTGAAAACAAAAAAGCTTATAATGAACAAAACAAAGAAAAGATAAGTGAAAACAAAAAAGCTTATAATGAACAAATCAAAGAAAAGATAAGTGAAAATAATAGAGTTTACTACAAAAGAAATAAGGACACTCTAAAAGAGAAGCAAAAAATTAGTGCTCAAAAAAAAAAATCTGCTAAGCAGTCTGATGATCCAGTGAAAAGATTTAAAAAAATTATATATGAAGGTCCTTTTTACATATGCGTTTCTTGCCACAGGATGTCTATATCGACGTTCAGTTGCTAAATTTTCTCCTGAAAAATACAACATGCCAGAAGATGATTATTGTTTAGAAGTAATTTCTTTCGATGGGAAACTGTATATCTGCAGAACGTGCCACAATAAGCTCAAAAAAGATAATTTACCATGTCAGTCAGTTAAAAACAAACTAAGCCTTGATGAACTACCAACTGAATTCAGTACTCTTCGCAGACTTGAAAAGGTTTTAATTTCTCGTAGAATTTTGTTTAAGAAAATTGCAATAATGCCAAAAGGTCAGTTTCCCAAGTTAAAAGGGTCAATTTGTAATGTTCCAATTGACATAGAAGATATTGCTAATACCCTGCCAAGAAAAACTAGTGATAATGGTCTTGTCATAGTTAAACTTAAAAGAAAATTAGAATATAAGGGACATGTAATTTTTGAGGCAATTAGGCCTGATTTTGTTCAGCAAATGTTAAATTATTCTGAATTATTTAAAAGATAACAATCCTCTTTATCAAGACATAGTGATTGATGTCAGTAACATTTCTGATGATGAAACTATGGTGGGAAATAATACAGATGTTACTAGCATTAATACAGCCAGCAATGATAACGAAGAAATTTCTGATGAGGGTAGCAGAACACAAAATGACACTTCAGTTTTAGAACTTGAGACGACAGCAAACCCACTCGACTTGTTTCGCTCAAGTGCAAATGAAACAACTCTTATGTCCCATACTCCCACTGAAACAGAAATAGATAATGAAATTTTAACATTAGCACCTGGTCAAGGGAAAAAACCAATTTCTATTTTGAATGATGAAAATTGTGAAATGCTTGCCCATCCTCATTTGTTTCCCAAAGGTAAATTTGGATTCAACGTTCAACGCAATGTTAAATTGAGTCCCTCAAAGTACTTTAACCAACAATTATTGAACTATACTCAAAAATTTGCCTCCGATCCAGACTACATATTTTTTGCTAACTCTGTGATTCAACAAGTCTCTTTGACCAGTCAAATAAATGTTGCCATGAGAAAAGTTGCAGCCTCTAATTTAAATGCGGGAATGTTAAGTCAAAATTTCAAAGAAACAGTGAAACAATTTATTGCAAATGACAAAGCCTTTGCTTTTATGAGTACAGTTAAAGGAACTCCAGCATATTGGAAAGCAAGAAGTTTTGGCAATGGTTAAACAATTAGGGCCACCAACTTTCTTTTTGACTTTAAGCTGTGCTGATCTAAGATGGAATGAATTGATCTCCATAATTTACAAACTCAAGGGTCAAAATGTTACTAACGAATTTATTGAGAATCTTTCTTATCATGAAAGGTGTGATTTGTTAAATAGCAATCCTGTTCTAGTAGCAAGGCATTTTCAATATAGAGTTGAAGTATTTTTTAAAGAAATTGTTTTAGATGGTCCACTTGGCAAAACAACTTATTATGCTATTCGGGTTGAATTTCAAGTACGTGGAAGCCCTCATATTCATTCTTTTCTTTGGATTTTGAATGCGCCAACATTAACTCCGGAAACAAAATCTGAATACGTAGAATTTGTTGATAAAATAATTAAAGTTTGTTTACCATCACAACAAGAAGATCCAGAATTGTTTAACCTTGTAAAAACCTATCAATTACATTGTCATTCGAAAACTTGTCGTAAATATAAAAATACGCCTTAAGTAGATTTCATTTCGGCAAATTTTTTTCTGAGAGAACTATTGTTTCAGAGCCTTTGCCACAAGAATTGCCACAAGAGCAAAAACGAACAATACTGTCACTGAGAAAAGAAGTATTAAGTAAAGTAAGGACATATATAAATGAAAATCTTAATCCAAGTAAAAGAAATTTTTTTAACCCAGATGCTGAAAATTTCAGTCCTGTTCCAACCATAGATGAAATACTTAATGAATTAGATATTCCCAAGAATGAATATGAATATGCTCTGTCAGTATCTGAAGATGATGATTTTCACCTATATTTGAAGCGTGATTCAAATGCGTGTTTTGTAAACAATTATTTTACTGAGGGTCTGAAAGCTTGGCAAGCAAATCTGGATATTCAGCCTGTATTTAATTATTACTATTAGTCTGTTACTTACATGTGTGCATATCTGTCCAAAACTGAAGATGAAGTGTCTCATGCTATGAACCAAGCTGTTCAAGAAGCATTCGAAAACGATTTAGACAAATATCAGCAAATGAAATCTATTGCGCATGCTTATGTTTCAAAACGGGAAGTATCGGTGCAAGAAGCTGTATATCTTAGCATGCCTGAATTATGGCTAAGAAAAGTATTTCCAGGTGTAACCTTTGCAAACACCAATGTACCAGAGAAAAGATTTAGAATGTGCCTTAGTGAAAATGAAATAAGTGAGCTTCCTGAAGATAGTACCTCGATATTCAAAAAGAATATGCTAGACCGATATTGTGATAGACCAACCAACAACTATGCTAATGGAATTTATGTGTCTTTCAAACATGTGTTATGCTGAATTTTTGAGGTTTTATAGTATCATGTATGTAGAGAATAAAGAAAATGATTGCCAGCCCAATGAACTTGTAGATGATCTAGTTGAATCAAATCATCCAACAAATGGGTACCCAAATATTGTTCCACTCTTGTCCAGTCGAGATAAACTAAAATGTCGTAAAGTTCCATCAGTACTCCGTCTTCATGAGCCAAATAGAAACAAGCACCCCGAAGATTATGCTCATCATCTGTTAATGTTATATTATCCTTTTCGTAATGAAAATGAGTTACTCTCTCAGGAACACAATTCTTACACACAGAAACTATTTGAACCAGGTGTTGTAGAAATGATTGAAAGGAACAGAGCTTTGATCCAACCATATTCTGGTTTAGTAGATGATGCATTAGTAAGGTTTAGAACTGACATCACGCTCAATATGAATGACTTTGAACAGCAGGAAAATGATGAAACAAATGCTGAGCTTGAAAGTAATACTGCAAATAATAATGATGAATCAGATGATGAAGCTAATGAAGACACAGTACCATTTAGGGCAGCAATACCAATGGAATCTATTTTGCTTCCTGATAATGAAATAAATACTCGTATAAGATCTCTTAATCTTCAACAGAGAGAAATCTTTGATGTAATACACAAGTGGGGAAGAAATTTTGTAAAAAACCTGTCTTCTAAAGATCCTAAAATTGTAGAGCCATTCCATATTTTCTTAACTGGTGGCGGAGGCGTGGGAAAAAACCATTTACTTACAACAATTTATCACTCATTGTCTAAACTTTTAATGTACAGAGGAGGAGAACCTACTAAATAAAGGATTCTTGTGCTTGCCCCAACAGGTGTAGCAGCGATCAATGTCAATGGAACCACAATTCACACTGGTTTGATTATTCCTACAAAAAAGCTATTTCCCTTGAATGCTATGTCAAAACAAAATTTGCAAAAAAAACTTGCTTGCGTCGAGATTAAATGATTGATGAAATTTCAATGGTACCTAGTCGCTTATTTCGAAATATTGATTCAAGGCTACGTGAAATATTCAGTTCTGATAAACCTTTTGGTGGAAAATCGGTCTTACTTTGTGGTGATTTGTATCAACTCCCACCAATTTATAGAGATCCAATTTACAAAGCTGATTGTTCATCTATGCAAAGTATTGTCGGATTTGAATTATGGAGAAGTTTCCAAATGGCAGAATTGTTGACTGAGGTCATGAGACAGAGAGATGATATTGATTTTGTAGATCTATTAAATCAAGTACGTTTAGGTGAACTTGATGAAGAAAAAGAAGAACTTTTAAAATCTAGATTCATTACAAAAGACAGTCCAGACTACCCTGCTAATATAACTCATATTTATGCAGAAAAAATAAGCCAGTAGATTTATACAATTTGCAAATGCTTGAAAAATTACCGACTGAAAAGCATCTGATTCTTGCACAAGATGAGGTACCAAAAAATCTGACAAGAAGTGATTTGAATTTTATTGAAAATGCTAAAGCAAGAGATACAGGTGGTCTAGCTCGTATTATTGAAATGAAAGTAGGTGCTCGTGTTTTGATATCAAAAAATATTGACATTGCTGATAGATTAGTCAATGGACAAGTTGGAACAGTTATGAGATTCAAATTTGATTGCAATAATAAAATATCTGGTTTATATGTAAAACTTGATGATGTCACTGCAGGTAAAAAAGGATCCAATTTGGATAGTGTATGTAGAGAAAACAATTGGACTTTGATCGAAAGAGCAGAATCTACCTTTGCGACTAGAAAAAATAAGCAAAAGTCACCTATGGTTTAAGAACTCAATTTCCACTGGTACTATCTTATGCATGTACTAGTCACAAAGTCCAAGGGCTAATAATTCAAAGCTTACTACTGCTGATTGAAGTTTCATCTTGGTCAAAGATATTTCAATGAAGGTCAAATGTATGTTAATTTGTCAAGGGTAACTGACATAAACGGACTATTCTTAATTGGTGAATATAGTAGAAATGCTATCAGAGTCAACACTGAAGCAGGGCTTGAATATGAACGTTTGAGAAGAAGTTGTTGTTTGCAAAAGGTTCAAACTTTTTCACCTGTTTCTACCTCTCCCAAGCATTTAAATATCTCCCTTCTTAATATTCGCTCGATGAATAAACATGCTGTTGACCTAAAAAAATCTGAAAATTTAATGAACAGTGACTTGTTATGCCTTACTGAAACTCAGCTATCACCTACAAGTGATACTAGTGGAATTGATCAAACATTAAATGGTTTTAATATTGAGTATAACAACAATTCAATTAATCGCTTTCAAAACACTGCATGTTGCACAAGTTCTTCAATTCAAATTTTAGAGTGTAATAAAGCAGCAGGTTACACATTGATAAAATTCAAAAAATAGACGTTTAGTAGTCAACCTATTAGCCTTTTAATCTTGTACAGACCACCAAATTCTTCAAGAAACACTTTTCGTGAAGAACTATTGCAACTGACAAGTTATGATGATGTAGACATTATTGTGGGAGATTTCAATATTGATGCACTAGATCCAACAAATCAAGACCTAAACGAAATACTTTCTTCATTCAAAATGATAGTGAATGAACCAACTCATCTTGCTGGTGGCCTTCTGGACCATGTTTATATAAAAACAAGTTTTATTAGCCAAAGAGAAGTGAATTGCTTTATAAAGGATATTTATTTCTCCGACCATGATGGAGTTTGTTTCACTATTGTGAGTGATTCTTAAATTGTTTGAACTGCTTGGACTGCTTGAACTGCTTGATATGGGGGGGTGTACAGTTTGGAGGGTGGGATACATAAGGGATACAAAATTCTTCAAGAGCAAAGTTTCTAATATTCATTATAAAGTCGATTCAGTACATTTATAAATAAATAAATCACAGCTTATTCTGATGAATTTTGAATCCCTTACGTATCTATCTTAGAAAAAAAAATCAAAACTGACAATAAGGAATTTGTCTTAAAAAGGTTTTTAGTGCCTTTAAAAGGAAAGAAACTTCCTTGTAAATTTTAATCTTTTGGATGGTTATGAATTTCTTTAAAACGTCACTTGTCACTTTTGAGTGGGCACGATACTAGTTGCAAAAGACATTTTCCTCAGTCACATAATTTTTTATAATTTTATGTACAGTATTTTAAAAATGTGAATTTTAAGAATTTTTTTTTATCAAATTGGAATATTAATTTTGTACATTCTTTATATATTTATAGCGTATTTTTTAGTAGTTAAAAATTGAATTATGATATGCACTTTTTAATTTTTTTTTTGAAAATTCTTTTTACACTTTTTATAGTATTTTTTAATCAACTCATCAATTTATACAAAATTTAGAGTTACAAAATTAACAAAATGAACAATACAAATAAAAACCCTGGACTAAAACTATGTTGGACTGGACTGGAATATTATTTGCGTGTTAATCGTTCTGCTGTAACTAAAATTATATGCTTGGCTGGAGAAAATATATGGGCATTTGTATGATATGATGCTGGTAATTTGTTAATGGTTTTGTTGTAGTATTAATTCCCGTTACGTAATAGCGTTGGTAGAATGAGGCAACCTAAAAGTAAAGAAACAAATTTTTGATTCATTGGCAACTTGGAATAAACATTGATTTCACACCACCAAATTCAGCAACTCTAGATGCTACAAAAGTCACAAAAACAAGAGGTTAGTAAGACTTTATAAATTTTGAGAGAATACTACTCAAGTACTATACTTCAAAGTCACAATTTATGATTCTCTGCTTAAAAAATTGACAAATAGGTATATTCTTAACAATGGTTGGTATTTTTACAGACAATTGGTATAAAATCTATTGAAGTGGTTATCAATTTCCGAAAAGAAGTAATTTATCACACGTTTTCTCTGAAAAGAAAATACAAATAAATACATCGGGGTGTTTAGTGCCTTTTAATTTTATATTTTACTCTGTTATTTTAGATATCAATCAACAATCAATTGTCATTTGGCTGTCATGACTCGTAAACAATTGTCACTGTGTTACTCCAAACTCAAAGTCGATGCTACAAAGTACATTCAGGTAATTTAATTAAACCTTACAAAACGTTTCAAAACCCGAAGGCTTTTCTATTTTCTTACATAAGAAACTGTCACATTTGCCTACATTTGCTGAATGTCTCCATTCACCAAATAACTTAGAAAGTTTATATCATCAGCTTTTATTTTTATTTTTTGTTTTCTCTACTAGATTATATACGATCGACAGTAGTTTCATATTGTATTCGTTTCAATCAATTGGTATGCTGTTCATTGTCAAATTGTCGTCAAAGAAAAACCAACGACTGACGACCATTTAAATTTTGTTCATAATAGAGTTATTTGTTGCTGATTTTGAAATTCATAACGTTTCTTCGCTCAGTGAATGAAAGTGGTCAAAATGATATCATAAGTGTTATCTATACTTGTCCATTAACCATTTCGTATTGCATTGTTTTGTGTTTGATTATTGCAAAGATGCTGCTGGGATAAATATAATGAACTATTATTTGAAAAAAAACTATTTCTATTTGTAAAAGTAAATGGTCAGTCTATGTGACCTGTCAATTGAATTTTTGATAGAATCTTTGTATAAGTTTATAACAGGACATATCTAAAATTTTGTGATTTGTCCCTAAATTTTTACTTAACTTCAAAATGTTAAAAGTTGAATTTAAATGCTTTAGATACGGAATGTTAATTTTCTATTCAATCTTACTACTAGGAGTTTTGAGTAACCTGGAGAAACATTTAGGCAAAGTGATTTTCTAGCTCTATTAAGTTTTCCAATTTTGCTTGATTCTTTATGCATCTAGTCCTTCCTTCCATCGCAGCTATTTAACTTCTTTACAAACTATCCAACTAATAATTTAACTATATTGGCTGACCTTCCAGCCTCGGCTGGTTTATTTTTTATTAATTTGAAGCAGAAAGATAATTTCTTATAATAAATTATAAAATTTCTTACTTTATTTATAGGAAAACCCCCTTAGCTCAAATTTTGATTTTCAGGTGTGCCCAAAGATAACTTTCGAACAGTTTATTATAAAAAATGATCGTTTAGGAATTGAGAAGTAGACCACAATGATAAAAATTAACATTTTCATGTGATTCTGGACTTAAAAATACACACTTCTTATTTTGTCGGCCGACACAAATTTTTTAAGATTTTGCCTATAACTGAAGCAAAAATCGTGGAAAAAAATGTCGGGGGAAAGTGACGAAAATTTTGAGGGGGTAACGAAATTTTCCCCCGAGGAATTTTTTCCCCGATATTTTATCACCCGACCAAAACTTTTACCCGGTTGTTTTATCCCCGACCAAAACTTTTACTCAATTGTTTAAACCCTAACCAAAATTAAACTCTAAATTTTTTACACCTTTATTAACCAAAATTAGTGCTTTAAACGTCGAATTGCAAAATCTTTTTTTCGAGCTAGCGAAGGAAACCATTTCATTTGAACAATTTAGTTGGGTGAAATTGACTAAATTGTAAATTTCGTCGGGGAAATGTGACGAATTTGAAATTTTGGTCGGGGAAAAATGACGAAAATGCCTCTAGGTGACAAAATTTTTCCCCGACGAAAAAAAACCCCGACTAAATAAAACTCCGACATTTTTTTTCCCGATAAGGAGAGGGTCCAAAATATTTGTATTTCAGGAACTAATTTTCGCGCTTGACACCCACTTTTGCCGAAATGCTTATTTTTCCGAAGGATTTTTGAATTTTTTCCGATTCCCCCAAAATCGCGAAATTTAGTTCCCTTAAGGTATTGGGTTATTTATCCTACTTTTGGTGATTACTTTTTCCAACTACAATAATCATGGATAAAAATGCTTAAAAAAAACACAGGACATTGTACCAAATATCTAGATTACTTTTATGCTTAGTTCGAAGAAAATTTATCATAGCATAATTGTCGTCCGAAAATTTGAATTGGAATCAGGAAGATAATTCTTTTTCAAAACGAAAAATTTATTTCCATAGAAAAAACTAAAATTGCCTACAAAATATTTTACCAAAATTCCAAAGAAAGTAACAAATACGGTGTTGTTACGTGCACGGAAGGTTATTTTAAACCGTCCGTGCACCTAGCCGTACTATATAGCCGTGGTTAGGTGCACGGAAGGTTGTAAATTTTCCGAGAAAAATTCTATAAATCTTCCGTGAAACAAGGCTGTCAATCTTATCTTCCGTGCACAATCTTCCGTGCACCTAGCAGTACCATATAGCCGTGGTTAGGTGCACGGAAGATTGGAAACTCTCATCAATCTTCCGTGTACAACCTTCCGTGCACCTAGCCGTACTATATAGCCGTGGTTAGGTGCACGGAAGATTGGAAACTGTCAATCAATCTTCCGTGCACAATCTTCCGTGCACCTAGCCGTACTATATTGCTTTGTTAGATGCACGGAAGATTGGAAACTGTCAATCAATCTTCCGTGCACAAAATGGGTTACGGGGATGCTCCGCTGGTCAGGGTACCTTTTTCAACCTCCACGAGTCCCAGGTAGGGTCACAAAAACACCAAAATAGAAAAATCAGTCCCTCGTAGCGTGCCTGTTTTTGAAAAATTTTGGGAAAAAGTAGAAAATTTTGGAATTTCAGTCCCATTCAGGGTCACTTTTTTCGCAAATTTCGAGTCCCACGTAGGGTCCATTTTTCAAGCCCCAGCGGAGCACGGAAGATTGAAAACTGTCATTAATCTTCCGTGTACAACCTTCCGTGCACCTAGCCGTACTATATAGCTTTGTTAGGTGCACGGAAGATTGGAAACTGTCATCAATCTTCCTGTACAGCCTTCCGTGCACCTAGCCGTACTATATAGCTTTGTTAGGTGCACGGAAGATTGGAAACTGTCATCAATCTTCCGTGTACAGCCTTCCGTGCACTTAGCCGTACTATACAGCCGTGGTTAGGTGCACGGAAGATTGGAAACTGTCATCAATCTTCCGTGTACAATCTTCCGTGCACCTAGCCGTACTATATAGCCGTGGTTATGTGCACGGAAGATTGGAAACTGTCATCAATCTTCCGTGTACAACCTTCCGTGCACCTAGCCGTACTATATAGCCGTGGTTAGGTGCACGGAAGATTGGAAACTGTCATCAATCTTCCGTGTACAATCTTCCGTGCACCTAGCCGTGGTTATGCGCACGGAAGATTGGAAACTGTCATCAATCTTCCGTGTACAGCCTTCCGTGCACTTAGCCGTACTATATAGCCGTGGTTAGGTGCACGGAAGATTGGAAACTGTCATCAATCTTCCGTTTACAATCTTCCGTGCACCTAGCCGTACTATATAGCCGTGGTTAGGTGCACGGAAGATTGGAAACTGTCATCAATCTTCCGTGTACAATCTTCCGTGCACCTAGCCGTGGTTATGCGCACGGAAGATTGGAAACTGTCATCAATCTTCCGTGTACAGCCTTCCGTGCACTTAGCCGTACTATATAGCCGTGGTTAGGTGCACGGAAGATTGGAAACTGTCATTAATCTTCCGTGCACAATCTTCCGTGCACCTAGCCGTAATATATAGCTTTGTTAGGTGCACGGAAGATGAGAAACTGTCATCAATCTTCCGTGTACAACCTTCCGTGCACCTAGCCGTACTATATAGCTGTGGTTAGGTGGAAATTATTGAATTTCTTTCAGTTTTTGTGGGGTTTTTTGTCAAGCAAAAAGCGAAAGTAAATTAAAAACTGTCTGGTCAAAAATATTCGTCGGCTAAAAATATTTGTCGGCAAAAAGTATTCGTCTGTGGAAAATTTCGCCGGCAAAAAATATTCGTTGGTAAAAAATTTCGTCACTAAGCAATTTTTTCGTCTCTTTTTACCGAATTTAGAACTTGGAATGTTGATATCTTAGGATTCAAACACTTCTGACAAATTTTACTTGACTTTTTCAAATGCTTTTCATGATAGCTATGCTTGGAGTAAGTTTCATTTTTTTATGCCGGAATCCCTTTAATAAATGGTGTATGGAATTTCCGAGCCCTCCATCTGAGCTTACCTAATTTCATGATCGGATGGAGTAAATAAAACAAAAGAGGGATGAGTGCAGAATGAACTTTGAGACAAAGTTAGTTCCCTATGAAAATAATCTTTAATATAACTACCTCCTAGAGATAAAAAAAAAGTTACACTGACATTAGGAAAGTAAATTGAAGAAGTGTGAAATCTACTTGTCTGTATAATTGCCTGCTTAAAAAAAATATATCCGACCTCTATATATACTAGGTTCCTACTCCTAAAAATAAACATAAATTGCCGGATTACATAATATGGGTTGGGGTTAATGGCGTTAGCTTTTGCATTTCAAAATAACGAAGTCGTAAAATAAAACATAAGAAAGGTTTACAGTTTACAGAAAGGTAATTAAAAACCACGCTCGGGCGTTCTGGATCGAAAATAAGTGGCTTCATTTCCCATCAAAAATATAATTTTAAATAGGCAGAAGTTTAGAGAACAGCATATTGGAAAATAGCCGATGTAGCCTGGGAGTAAGCTAGGGGTTAAAAACACCACTGTCGCGAGCCTGGAGTACTACTCTGCACAAAACAGGGCATCTTCTTAGCATCAGCTACTTGCTATTAATAATCTGGTACCAAAATTTATCTGCCGTTCTATAAAATAAATCCTTTTCCATTCAGAAATACCCTCTCTTCTTCGGTTATGTTGACATCTTCTGCCAAGACAATGTTATTACTCGATTGTACTGCACACTCGATGTGGTAGTGGACGTAAGCCATAACATAGTCGTTTTCGTCCACTGACGACCAATGTTTATCCCTTTTTGGTCTTCTCTCCTTTTTCATGAAGATCAAGTCTTTTGGTGATTCTAAGGGTAATTTAGAGATATCCCCTTTCGTACAACCATTTCTCCTTTTTCCACAAACCTTTATTCTTTTGTTTGTTCTTCGCTTCAAAAGAAGCTGTCCTTCTTTCAAGGAAAGCTTAGCTGCTACCTTTATTTCCTAAGGAAGATAAGAGAAAATATAATAGCAAATTAACAATAATCCTCGCCGACGATACACCCCAGGATGGGTACTGGGTTTTCCCGAAAACGGGTGTTTTACCTGGCTTTTGAAAATAACAATTTCTTAGGTCACTTAAAGCGGCACACGACTGTACCCTTAAATTTCTCTACCCCAACAGAGATACATAACACTTAAAATAATCTGATAGGAAGAGCTTGCATTTCCGATTTGATAGTTTGCAAGGGCGCTTTTATATCTAGAAGAGAATCGATCAAGAAGTACAATGATAGTACCAAGATTCCTGTTGGAATTATAACGAAAAGTCCTTAAGTTAAGATTGATTTTCCCTAATCTTTCTCATTTGTTCAAAAAGGTCTTCATCATTCATCCCTTACAGGAAAAACCCGGAAAGAAAAGATTGAGCTCGAACAAACTTTACAATTCCCATTACATTAAAGTTATTCAATGGAAAAATTGTGGCAATAGAATCCCTTGGGAGCAAATGGCAAATGCCAGTTGGTTTAAACACACCCATGGAGTTCAAGCTTCACATTTTAAATGATATAAATCACCTTATTACAATCGAATGACATTTCCTTTTCGGCTGACGAGTCACTACCCAGGCAAAGGAGATGGAACCATCTTTTTGGTATGCAGTTTTCACATTCAACCTGAAAGTGATTGCTTTAATTATTACCTTAGATAACTAGAAGATTAAGCAGCAGTGCTCGTTTTCAAAAAGGAACATAATACCCATATCATTTGGTACGAACCGGAATTTCACACTGATAGATGGATTAATCTAACAAGAAGTTAGAGATACTTTTCCACCTTTGATCCCACTCGTGAAAGGCAACGTTTACAACAATATTTGACATTTTATGTACAATGGCAATGGTTGATGGATGCCTGATCGTTACAAAAATTCATTATGTTTTGGCAGTTAGAAATCAGAAATTTATAAACATACCCAGTTCGTTAATTTGGGAACACTTGAAAAATTACATTTTGGTGGATCCTCTCTACCACAAATTCTACATAATTTTCCGGTCCAAGTGTCATCACCTATTGGAATCAACCGAACAAACTAGATAAGAAATATTAAGACACTTTGAAAAGTAATGAAAATAAGAAAAAACAATACAAATCTTACTCTTTTTTGTGTTTGTGAACGAGCTGACCCGTAATGCAATGCCACCGTTAGTGTGGTTCAAAAGATTCTGATCAAATAGGTGGGGATCGAGAAACTCCTGATATGTAAAGCCTATATAAAACTCAGTGATTGAATATAAGCACTAAGCTGGCAAAAATGGTGAATACAGTAGAAGTACTAACTGGAAAAAAGAGCTTAATCATACCTCCGCTGCGGAGAAGTTGCAGCCCAATCTTTTGACGGTACGCAAGAACGTCTTTTGAGCCAAACGAACCTTTTGATGGTAATGTCCTACTTTGGAGAAACGATTCTAAAAACTGGAATAATATAAAGAGCTCTTAAGGGTGGGTGAAAACAAACAATCTGAGGAAAATCTCATTTTATGAAGGTTCATGCATCGCCACGAGTGGGCTGGGAACAACAGCAAAGTAGGGAGACAAAGTTTGGTATAAGGCGCCGTGTCAGGAAAATATAATTTATGACATTTCCAGTGCACAACAAGATTCTTGTTTACAAACATGTAAACACTCAAGCAAGTTACCTTCAGACAGAAAACACCACACGAGACAGCATCCTCTTGAACCGCATGTTGCTGTGAATACATTGTCCAAGAAGTGGATTCGTTAAAGTTTGAAGCCATTACCGATCTGAAGAAAAAGTAACTCTCTATTACCAGCACGAAGCAAATAATAAGTCTCAATCTTTACAGTGAAACGGTTTTGTTTTTAGTAGTACTCAGGGTACAATTTTCAAAATAACCCCCATCAAAGATTTTCTTCATTTGCGCGCTCTACGATCGCTTCTTTTCAACGAAAGCTTCCACGCTATTGGTCAAAAGTAAAATGAAGCTTTTCCAATGGCAAAATTTGACGCAACGGTTGAAAAAAGCTGAAATGCATTCAACTTCTTTTCATGCGCGCGCTACTTTTTATGACGTAATCTTTCAGCCAAAGGATGCAATCGCATTAATCGCACTAATTTAACATTCTGGTCTGTAAAATACCAACTAAACAGGTGGCCGACCTGAAAATCGTAAATCGTCTTCTTTTGTCAATATCTGTCACTGGGGAAAATTTCAAGTTCATAGCACTTGTCAATCCTGAGATCCGAGGGGGGGGGGCTAACATGCCCCTCAAGATGCTCCGCATATAAAAAAATAAGAAGATGCACAAAGGGTTAACAAACGAAACCTACTCCCATGTCCTGACGACATTTTCTGTTTCCATTGTTCCTTCACCGGTTGGGTTTGCCAACCAAAGCTGCTTTTGTTTTGGAAATATAAGCTACAAAGATAAAGATAGAGATTTTGAAAGAATAACTTCTAATTTGAACAAATTGTTAACATTTAGCTCCAAAGTTTCATCACCATAAATTTTTGTTTTATCTCATTCTTACTAATAGATTCCAATGATCGTTTTTGTTGTAGATGCCGAAGACAGTTTCTTTTTCACGAAGAGCATTCTGAAAATATATGGATGAAAATTATTTATTAGAAGCTGCTCCGTTTTGCATTCTTTTGACACAAAGTGTCCCATAAAAAAGTTATCCCCCTTCAGCTATGGTAGAAAATATAATTTAGTTTTAATTAATTAATTAATTCCTATTTTCACATGAAAACAATATATTTTCATAATGTAAATCAATCAACCTTTTGTATATGGGCGGGTTTACATCAGTAAGAGAGAATTCATTAACAATCCCTTTACAGTTGAGAACATAAAACAAAAGCTCAAAATCACTTACACGAATTTTTCTACAAACATGATCATTCTTCCCCTTGTTAAGACCTTGGATCAATTAAAAGATGGATACAAAACTCTTTCTTACCTCCGGAAAATCGATTGTTTTTTCCATTGAAAGCGGCATCCTTTCATCCAACACTCCCGGTGAGACGGGGGTATTGATTATTGCGGGTTATGTGCAGTGAGAACAAGTGCACTTTTAAAACCTTATTTTAGCAAATTTCAACTTTGATTTTTGTATTGAAATTAAAGTGCAAGAAAGATAAAGGTTTCATCTACATTTTCCAGAAAAAATTTTTCTCCGAGTCAAAGGAGGTTTTTTCCCTGGGACACTCTGTACCCCATGTAAAAGGAAGTACGACGAGGAGGGGAAGAGTGTTCAAAATTCATTGAGACAATTGAAGAGAACCTGAAGTATCTCCTTCATTAAAATATTACACTTAATTTAAGATTGGCTACGTACTGGCACCATGCTATGCTTCTTTGCCAAAAAGTTACCTTTGAGGGATTGAGGAAGTTGAGGAATTACTTTTCAAAGTCAACGTACCTTGACACTACCAGGCAATTCATAGGTGGATGGAAACGACAAGGCTTGACCCAACACGGTGCAATCAATTGAACCAACTTTACTTTCGCCCTGTGAATACGAAATGTATACTGTTCTATGTATACTGGATCGTGGCTTTGGAGCTTATGACAACGAGTACTGGCAACATTGGATTCAATCATTACTAAATATTTATGAATAGATATCAAAACTTACATCATAAATGCTCAGTAAATGCGGAATAAAGCCTTGTATAACATTGTCCTTAAGTTTCCCTTTACCAAGGGACTTTAAATCGACGTCTTTCACCTCAATTGCTCCTATTTTAACCATGAGGATATTTCTGTCAGGTTCATTAACGATTCGTTCGAAAGCTAAATAGTGAAACCAAGAGAAAAATTACCAAGTATTCAAATACTTTAATATCAGAAAATTTCGCGTCTAGAAAATTTCGAGAACTAGCCGTATTTTATAAGGGTTGCGAAGCGATCCAGACTCCACCTCAATTCGCAAGTTGCTAGCAAAATAAAAATCCCTCTTCTAATAAAGCCGCTATAGAGACAGGGTCGTAAGAGCCTTAATGACCCAAGCAAACACATTACATAATCCACGGCGGCACAACACCCGCCGCTGCGCCCCGCGCAGCGGTCTTTTGTTTTCCTTCTAGTTATTCTAGTGTAAATGGTGCCTTAATAAAATCGAACGATATTCGTCGAACAATCGAACATTTTTATTCGAATCACGAATCGTCTTTCGAAATCATCACAAAACATAAAAATAAAACAAAAACAAAAATGTACAAAGATGGCTTGTTGGTTCTTCGGCAGTTTTGATTTATTTCTTGACAAATTCGACAAATTTGATTACCTCCGTACTTCTTTATCATAGAATATCCACTTGGTTTTGCAAGGTAAGTTTCGTTCACTAAAAGAGCACTCCTCCCGCCCGCGCGACTTGCAAAAACCTCTCATTGATTGACCTTACTTGATACTTGATACTTGCTGTTAAAAGTCAAGGGACGATGAAGATCCTTTCTGTCACCGTTCAAACTATTTTTTTTCCATTTAACAGCAAAATAAACATTAAAAACCGAAGAACCACTGCTTAGATTGCTTAGATGCGTGCCGCCCGCGCGGCAATTTGATCAACTTCAGGTTTTAAGTCCGTGTTTCGGCTTCCGGTAATTTTGTCGCTGTTCACTGCTAGGGTACACCATTTTAAAACAGCATTTTTCGCAGTCCTAGCTACCAAACCGAGAAAGTTTTCGTGGCTTCAAGGCAAACCATTCAAGGTCATTTTGATAAAATCATCGGTTTGAAGATGTGATTTATATAGCAAATTTTATGGCAAATTTTCGCTTGGGATAGAAGTTAAAGGTACGTGCACAATATAGCAAAACTGCTTCGCTCATAAACTCGCTTCGCAATTAGGTCATTCGCGAAATTTCGCGTGTTTTGATGGAATTTAATTTCGCAGATCAGCAAGACTAATTTATTTCGCGGGAATTAATTTTCGCGAAATCGGATTTTCCCAGACAAAAACACTAAGCTAAAAGCATGTTTTTATGTTCTAATAACCAAAAAGTCACCACGAAGATCTGAAAACTGTGTCTCGTGGGAATTGATTTTCGCGAATCAGCTAGATAATTTTCTTCGCGGGAATTTAATTTCGCGAATTGAGGGGTCATTCGCGAAATTCGCGAAATTTTCTGACATTAAAGTATGTTATAAGGATAATTGACCCTTCTTTTCTTTTGTTAATAACTTCCGAAAAATAATTTTTTAAGCAATAAAAGTATATATTTTCTGATAGCCCATAGAATTCCCTGAATGTTGGTGTTCATTAAAATCTTATTTAGTATGCTGAACAAGAGTAATTATTAAAAGACCAAATTTTGACCTAGTTACATTCAAAATACTTAAAGTCACCCAGCCAGCCATAGCTTTGAGCTATCGAGATGGTTCTTTTTTTATATGATTCAGAGAAGGTTGGTCTAAAAAACGGTCTTAGGATTTTTTTTCTAATTGGTCAATTCCCAACTTATTCAATGAAACATCAAAAATGCCGAAAAATTGCTACAATTTTCTCTTTTTTTCTACTAAATTGCAAATTAAAATATAATGAGGCGATTAAAAGGAAAATCCTAAGACCGTTTTTTAGACCAATCTTCTGGGAATACATATTAAAAAAAGAATGAAGTCGGTAGCTCAAAGCTATGGGTGACTTTAAGTCTTTTGAAGTTGGTATGGTACGCCAAAATCTTTTTCTACAGTGATTTGAAATTTAGAGAGAGATAATTGGCTGTTTGATTAGTAATTGCGGAGACATTGATTTTCAAAAGGTGCGAAAAGAAACTATCCTCTTTGTCTTATACAAATAGCCAATTATAAGTTCAAATCTTTAAACGCTAATATCTCAGGAACTAATTAAGATTTTAATTTCGTTTTTAGACAAAAATAATATTTGAAGCCTTCTTTTCTTCATCGGCCAAAAAAATCTTTTTTGAAAAAAAAATTTAACCTTAAAGATATACCTTAAAGTATGCAATACACACAAAGACGATTTTTGCTTTAATTATGTATTACTCTGTTTAAGACAACAGGGATAACACACAGCCTGGAGGAAGGTGTGACTCGTATACATATTCTTCGTGCTATTTTTATAAAGAATTTCTGATCTTTTTTAACATTTTTCGAAATTCTTTTCAAGACTTTCGTCAAATTTCCTCATGGTCGAGGGAATAAGAGTACTACCTAATATTTTTCTATGGGCTGAGGGTTATAGCATTTGCCATAGATTAGTAGGTTGGGTTTGAAATTTTCGATTTTCTTCGAGGGTTTATCACTTTTGAGCGTTCATTGTGCATGAAAACGTATGGTGGCGTTTCATTTTTCCGAGAGTGTTTACGGAGGTCTTCTGTCGAAAGTCTATCACTCAATCAAAGTTTTCGGCCCTTATTTCGATAACTTCTCATGATAGTTGGGCCATGTTACTCGTGTGTGGGTAACATCCTCATGGAGAACACTCTTTCGGAAAGTAATTTTGTTTGGAGTGGTGTGGGGTATTTCTTAATGTATTTCTATGGGTTTTGGAGCTTGAAAAATCAAGTAAATATATGTAAGGAACTTACCAGATTCAAATAGATCTTGTGAGCTCATCTTGTCAGTGTGGTTTATCTTCAAAAAGGATGTTTTTGGTTCGCGTGTTTCTTTTTGTGCAGTTGTTGTGTGCAATGGTCACGTGTTTGGTTTTTTCTGTTTCTGATTGGTTGTTCTTATCTCCGGGTCATGATTGGTTTTTCTTGTTTCAGGTTTATTGTGATTGGTTCGCTTCGATAGCGCTTGTTGTTGCCATAGACAGCCCTTTTGTTTGGGCCCTCTCATGGTGGAAAGCTTTTGTTGTGCTAATGACGTAGTCCATTGTTTGGATTGGTTTCATTTTTTGTTAATATGTGCTGTGGGGTGGTTTGCCGTGAGATAAATGTGTACGGGGGTGGTTCGAGCGTGGGTGGTAAGGGTGGTGGTAGAGTTAAGATAGATGAGTAGTGGATGATGTTTTTCTATATTTTTAAGTAGGGTAGTGTGTCTTTATGGGTGCCAAGTTTGAGTTTCCGTGTAGTATGGTGGCGGTAGTTTGCGGGAGGTGGTGTAGGGTGGGATTAGTTTAACGGTTTTCTGGTATCTCCCCGGGGGGTCACTCAAGGTACTTGAGATGTAGCTTAGATGTATAGTAGAGTCGATGCGGTGTTCAGATATAGTAGAGTCGGGGCGGTGTGCAGATATAGGGCGTGTGGGGTGTGTAGTGGTAGTCTCGGGGGTATTTGGTCCAAATCTTTTGTCAGGCCCAAAAAATTTTTTGTCGGCCCAAAAATTTTTTCTAACGGCCAAAAAAATTTTTTTGTTCGGCCAAAAAATCTTTCTTTGTCGGCCAAAAAATCTTTCTTGTCGGCCAAAGAAATTCCTTGTCAGCCCAAAAAACTTTTTTGTCGGCCCAAAAAAACTTTTTTATGTGGTCAGGGGCCAGGGTGCGGTGTTTGGCCCTTCCTGAACGTATCAGATACGTCTTTCGGGTCCGAAGGTAAGAGGCCCCTGTCACATAATTTTATAAGTGTAAAAGGTATATTTAAGGTCTGGGGTTTCATTGAGGGGGAGAAGTATGTTTTGAATATATATGTGTATATATTTGCGATATAAATTCTCTATATATTTAAAATTGAGCGCTATTTTTATATATATACCTGCTATTTTTCAGTAAAGCGTGTATGAACCAAAATGTCTTTTAAGTTTTTATGTCTTTTATATACAATGTAGGGTTTTTCTGGATATATTTTTTTCAGTTCTGTGTCATTTTTTATCAAGTGCCAATGTTTGTGTAAGGCATTTTTAATCGGCGAAAGGTGTTCGTAGAATTCAATGGTGAATGGTAGTCTGGTTTTTTTATCCGGTTGTGTAGGTTTTGTAGGTTTTTTGAGATTATTTTTTCTTTGTTTTTTAAGTTTTTGAAGTTTACTTTGTTTGTTTTTGCTTTTGTCTGGGAAGAGGCAGTCCTTTTGTGTCAGGGTTCTGGTTTTGTTGAAGTTTTTGTTGGGAGAAGACATAACTTGGACCCCCCAATATGGACCCCAATATGGACCCCATTATGGACCCCATTATGGACCCCAATATGGACCCCCTCAAAAATTGCAAATTGCATCACGACACCACGCGGGTTGGTCTAAAAAGCAGGGTAGCCAATTGGGGTAGCCAATTGGGCTAGGTTGTGGGGTACCTAAATATTTTACAGACCAGAATAGAAATACCGAAAATGAATGCATAGAACCACATTTTACTGACCAGGGAGCACGAATCTGATTGATACTTAGATTGATCATGTATGATTACAAAGATAAACAAAGATATAAATTACCACGTGTTAATGCACGAGGAGTAAGAAATAGAGCTTCATTATAATAGAGCTATTTCAAAAGACTTTTTGTATCTATTATAAGCTGCCATATTAAAAAATTTTGAAAGGAATTAATTGTTTGAAACATCTAAACATGATATAAATTAAACAATATATTCAATAACAAAGGATTGTTAAGATATGACAAGATTAGAGATCATATGGCCCAAAGGCGATTTCAAAGCTATTATCATCGAATTACAGCTTCACGGAAATAACAATTAAAAACATAAATAAAATCTATATAAATCTAAAATATTAAAAACTGTTTTGTATATATTTTTTATTCGGGTCTGTAAATTCTCAAACGAAGCCAAGAAGGAAGACAAAATGGCGCCAGGTCTCTTGAGAAGTAACAAAGTTTAGTACCTTTGGAAAAAAGGCTATTGTGGCTGAAGTTCGAAAGGAATCTTAAATTTTATTACATGGAATCATTAACAAGATGTTGTATAGTTATTTCCACATGAAAACAGGTTTCAGATTTCAAAAGTTTAGGCAAAAAGAGGTACCCCATAACCTAGCCCAATTGGCTACCCCATTGGCTACCCTGCTTTTTAGACCAACCCACACCACGCGGTCGAATTGTATCATGGTTACCACATGTTTAATTTCATAGACCGGCTATTTATTTGTATTTCTTGAAATAAAATCATTTCATTATCAAAAATAACTTTGAAATTATGTTTTAGAACATAAGGTCACACGTGTGATCTATTTATTATGGTTGAGTTACAGGAGGCTCTGGGAGCCCATTCTCGCAACTATAGATGCTTTGAGTAAGCATCACGTCAGCACCTTGAACTGACTACCCAATTCCCCTCACATGGCATGGGTTGACCCGGGCGAAGGTTTGTTCACTTGCCAAGTGAACCGTTGTGAGTGGGAATCGAACCTTGGTTGCCTGTACAGGAATCAAGGTTGATGTCCACTTATACCACAATGTCTTAGACACAGGGCACAGGCCATACAAATTACAGACCAGAAATATTGTAACGCGATCGTATCATATAATTTATAACATGAAAATAATATATGCAATGGAAATGATGTATACAATATATGCTATTTAGAAGATTTCAATGACAAATCATCAATCCCAAATATTGACAAAAATGACACTTAAGTTATGTAAATAAGGACATTATCAAAAAATATGAGGTGTATACACCAATTTACAACAAGTGTTTTTTTCATGCTCAATAGGATGCGGGCGGTGCAAATGGATATAGATTGTGATGCAATGAAAACATTAAATGCTCCAAGAGAGCTGTTTTTTAGAGATATGAAAATAGTTTTATTATTATTTTTATTTTTATTTTTGTATGAACAGAGCATATCTATGGAGCATTACATAACTTCAAGTTTTGAAAGGACGTGTTTCTTCCACGAGAAAGACGTTACCTGTCATTTTCCTGACAAAGTGACACTTTTCGACAAAAATATTGACAGGGCACTTAAGTAGGATACCTGCAAGCTTTATTTACACCAAATATTTTAATTGTACCGAATGAGATGCCTTTGATATAAATAGATAAATATTGTCAAGAGGCAAAGACTGGGAAGCGCAGTTTTAGAGATACAATTCTCATCAATTATTCTATTGTCCTTATGTGTTGACAAAATGACTTATTTTTACAAAATAATCAGATGGTCAAATATAAAGCTTCTTTAATCAACCAAAATACTTTCCCGCCATTTTTGAGGGGGTCCATAATGTGGTCCATATTGGGGTCCATAATGGGGTCCATATTGGGGTCCATATAGGGGGGTCCAAGTTATGTCTTCTCCCGTTTTTGTTGATGGTTTTTCTGGGGTATCCCCGTAGTAGTAGTGTTTTCTTTAGGTCTATTAACTCTTCTTTGTATATGGCGTCGTCGGTGGTTAGTAATCGGTATCTTAATGCTTGTGTATATATCATGAATTCCATATGTGACTAACGGACATTTCCACTGTTTAGCAGGCTAGAAGTCAAGCTTGAAAATAGGAATAAAACTTATTTTGGTGTGGTAACTATCAGTGGGGGTCAAAGTTTCAAGAACCATATAAAACTTTTTCTCTTGACTTTCACTTGGTCAGAAATTGAAATTAATAGGCCCGTGACTAACGGACACAAAAATTAACATCTAAAATGGGACACTAGAGGAAAGGTTGAATTTTATGTTTCAAAATCAATTTTGAAAAAAAATTGTCAAAGTAAGAAAATATGACAAAAATTGGGCAAAAAATGCTGTGACTAACGGACATTTAAAAACGTGACTAACGGACAAAACTGTTTCTTAATGATTCTGACGAGGCAATCCAACCATTCCTATATTTGGTGCTTTAGGGGTGAAATGTTATATCAATAGAATGACAAAAGCCTAAAAGAATAGAAGAATTCTCATTTTTCTCTGTGTGGTACCATTCCTGTCAACTGCATAGATCCCGAAAATTTGAAAATTTTGAAATATAAAGATCTGTTGAGTTTTTATGGGTGTTTTTTGCACTGCATTGTTTCTTTGTTGAATCAGGACAAAGACAGACAACTTGGGTAAGGGTATTTTATTTATTTACTTCGGAAAAGGATTATTCTCCCTATTATGACAACTAGTCCGTTAGTCACGGAATTGTAAAATGCACACACAAAGAAAGGATTGACTATTTTACATATATCTATGGGTAAAATGGGTAAATATAGTCAAAATAGCTTTAATAAGGCTTATGATACTTTGCGCAAAGTAACGGAATTTCGTTCCGTCTTTTTCTCTTTTCTCTTTTTCTTAAATCAGGGGGTAATGTATATCTACTAAAATTTATCTTGTTTATCAAAAAGTGTTAAACAATTTTAAATAGATTATTAGACATCTCTCTTATAAGAAAATCAAAGGATTAAGATTCAAGACTTCTCCTGTAAGATTCTTTTCTGTTCTGTTTATCAAAGAATCAAAAGAAAAAATTATTGAAAGAAAAATATGAATATTTGAGACAGGGATGTTAGACTAACGAACCTTCATTTAGCGAAATTCCGTGTTATATCAATAAACTTTGAAGCCATTTTACTATTTAATCGTACGAGACAGGGACATAAGACTAATGAACCTTCATTTACAACTTGATATTTAGCGAAATTCCGTCTTATATCAATAATTTTACTATTTAATATCGCATGAGATAGGGATGCAATACTAATGAACTTTCATTTACAGCTTGATATTTAGCGAAATTCCGTCATGTATCATTAAACTTTAAAACCATTTTACTATTTAATCGCATGAGACAGGGATGTAAGACTAATGAACCTTCATTTACAGCTTGATATTTAGCGAAATTCCGTCTTATATCAATAATTTTACTATTTAATCGCACGAGACAGGGATGTGAGACTAATGAACTTTCATTTACAGCTTGATATTTAGCGAAATTCCGTCTAATATCAATAAACTTTAAAACCATTTTACTATTTAATCGCATGAGGCAGGGATGTAAGACTAATGAACCTTCATTTGCAGCTTGATATTTAGCGAAATTCCGTCTTATATCAATAATTTTACTATTTAATATCGCATGAGATAGGGATGCAAGACTAATGAATTTTCATTTACAGCTTGATACTTAGCGAAATTCCGTCATGTATTAATAAACTTGAAGTCATTTTACTTTTTCATAGAATGAAACAGGGATGTGAGACTAAGGAACATTCGTTTAAAACTTGATAATAAGCGAAATTCCGTCTTATATCAATAAACTTGAAGTCATTTTACTATTTAATCGCACGAGACAGGGATGTAAGACTAATGAACCTTCGCTTAAAACTTGATATTTAGCGAAATTCCGTCTTGTATCAATAAATTTTAAAGCTAGATTACGATGTCCTGAATAGAAACGTCCTATTTAGGACATTGTGATATAGCTTTAAAATTTATTGCTGTATAATATCAAGTTCAAAACGAAAGTTCCTGGCATATAACATCCCTGTCTCTATTTAGGACATTGTAATATGGCTATAAAATTTATTGATATAACACGGAATTTTGCTAAATATCAAGTTCTAAACGAAAGTTCCTGGCTCATAACATCCCTGTCGCTATTCAGGACATTGTAATATAGCTTTAGAATTTATTGATATAACACGGAATTATGCTAAATATCAAGTTCAAAACGAAATTTCCTGGCATATAACATCCCTGTCTCTATTAAGGACATTGTAATATGGCTATAAAATTTATTGATATAACACGGAATTTTGCTAAATATCAAGTTCTAAACGAAAGTTCCTGGCATATAACATCCCTGTCTCTATTTAGGACATTGTAATATGGCTATAAAATTTATTGATATAACACGGAATTTTGCTAAATATCAAGTTCTAAACGAAAGTTCCTGGCATATAACATCCCTGTCTCTATTTAGGACATTGTAATATGACTATGAAATTTATTGATATAACACGGAATGAAAACCGGTGGGAACCGGTTTTTTCTTTCTCTTTGTTATCGCTCCCCCAGTCAGACTTCTGATGAGTTTGAGGTTTTCTCTCGTAAATGGGAGGAGACAATTATAAACATTAATAATTCTTCTCCGACTGCTACAATTTTTCTTGGGGATTTTAATGTCAAGAATTCTGACTGGTGGGGCGGTGACGTCACTGATCCTGGTGGTAGAGATATTCAAAATCTAGCTACCCAGCATGGTCTGCGTCAATTAATTGATGGACCTACTCACCTCTCTCAAAATTCTTCTTCTTGCATCGATCTAATTTTCTCATCAGCAGATCATTTGGTCTTGGATTCTGGTATCCTTCCCTCTTTGCACCCTAAATGCCATCACCAGATAACCTTTTGCAAATTAAATTTTAAAATCCCTTTAGCTCCATCTTATGAACGTAAAATCTGGGACTTTTCCAAAGCAAATCTCCTATTCGGAGGGCATTAGACATGGTAGACTGGGATGCATGTTTTGAGGGTCTTGATGTCGACGGGAAGGTTTCTCTTATGACTGAAACTATAATCAATATCATGTCAAATTTCGTGCCAAATAAGGTCATAACCGTCAGGAATAAGGATGCAGTATGGATGACGGCTGGGATAAAGAGAGCCCTGCTCGAAAAATCTAAGATTTATAAGCGGTATGTCAAAAATGGGAGGAGGGTAGAAGATCTTGAAACCCTCCATGAACATCAGTCTAGGTGTAGAAGGGCAGTCAGAGATGCAAAAAATTCTTATTTTTCTCGTTTAGCAACTAATTTTAGTGATCCAAATCTGGGAACGTAAAAATACTGATCCATTTTAAATAAATTTCTTCATAAGAGGAAGACGCCAAGGATCCCCCCTGTTCGAGACTCCAGCAATAACCTCATTGCTGATGTTCCAACAAAAACAAATATGTTTAACAAATTTTTTGCTAATCAGTGCTCTCTCATAGACACTGATAGTGTTTTGCCACAACAAAGCTTTGCTACAAATCTTGAAATAAACAATATCGCTCTTGATGAAGCAAAAATTTTAGCCCTTATACGCGCACTTACATCTAACAAAGTGCATGGTTGGGATGACATCTCCATACAGATGATTAAGATCTGTGATGAATCCTTGGTTAAACCTCTTATGAAAATTTATCAATTTTCCCTAGATTCTTGTGTTTTTCCATCGAATCGGAAAAAAGCAAATGTTGTCCCTGTTTATAAAAACAAAGGGGACAAGAGTGTGTTAAAAAACTACAGGCCAGTATCTCTTCTACCTATTTTTGGTAAAATCTTTGAAAAATGCATCTTTGACTCTGTTTACACCTATTTTGAAAACAACAATCTTTTTACTATTTCCCAGTCTGGTTTCCGCAAGGGTGACTCTTGTGTGTCCCAGCTTTTGTCCATAACGCACGACACCCTGGTAGGTTTCGATTCAAATCCACCTCTAGATACTCGTGGAGTATTTCTTGATATTTCCAAAGCTTTTGACAGAGTTTGGCATGATGGGCTGATTTTCAAACTTAAGTCATATGGTGTATCCGGGCCCCTTCTCTCATTACTTCAAAATTTTCTCTCAGGTAGGTTGCAGCGGGTGGTTCTTGATGGCCAAGCTTCCAATTGGACGGAGGTCTTGGCCGGTGTACCTCAAGGCTCTATTCTAGGACCGCTCTTCTTTCTGATATATATTAACGACCTACCTGATCTTCCAGAAATTTATTTTAACAACGCAGCCATTGCTCGACAAGATTATCAAAAACATCTTGGTCTCATACTTGATCGAGAGCTGGCTTTTGACCGTCATCTTGATGAAAAAATTAAAAAAGCTAATCAAGGTATTGGTCTTATTCGTCGGCTTCGTGCATTCCTACCTAGGGATTCACTAGTCACGATATTTAAAACCCATATTAGACCACATCTAGATTATGGAGATGTCGTGTATGATCGTCCAGGTAATTCCACTTTTTCTGAAAAACTAGAATCAGTTCAATATGATGCTTGTCTTGCAATAACTGGATGTTTCAGAGGAACATCCAGAGAAAAAGCTTAGTTTGGGTTCCTACCTCCTGGCGGTATGATCTGGTGGTCCTTTTGCGGGAGGCTAGGAACCTTTAGTTTTGTATTATTTGTTCGTGTTACCTATATATTATAGATAAAAAAAAAAAAAAATTGATTGATATAACACGGAATATTATTTGTTCGTGTTACCTATATATTATAGATAAAAAAAAAAAAAATTGATTGATATAACACGGAATTTTGCTAAATATCAAGTTCTAAACGAAGGTTCCTGGCTTACAACATCCCTGTCTCTATTTAGGATATTGTAATATGACTATGAAATTTATTAATATAACACGGAATTTTGCTAAATATCAAGTTCTAAATGAAGGTTCCTGATTCACCTGATTCGTAACATCCCTGTTTCTATTTAGGACATTGTACATTATAGCCCTTAGAATTTATTTTGATACAACACGGAATTTTGCAAAGTATCAACAAAATCTAAATGAAAGAGTCCCTAAGTTTCCCCTGTCCCCGGGGGGGGGGGGGTACTTAGGCAAATGGAGGGTACGGTATGTGCCGCCCTTAAGGGTACCTTTTTGGACTTCCAAAGTCCCGCTAAGGGTTGGAAAAATCAGGAAATCTAATTTCAGTCCCACTAAGGGTCGGAAAAATAGAAAAATTTCAACTTTTTACCCCCTGAAAGATCGAAATTTGGTCAAAATTGGTCAAATTTGTCCCGCTAAGGGTCGTGAAATTCCCAAAATTTTCCTTTGTTTTCTCCTTTTTAGTCCCGGTAAGGGTCCAAGATTCGAAAGTCGGGCGGCACCCCCCCGTCAGCTCGCAACCCTAGTACCCCCCCGGGCCCCTGTCTCTATGGAATTCAAATGGCTTGTGATAACCATTACATTTTTTTATAAAACGGCTAACCTAATCTTAACAAATGTATCCGTAATCAATCTTTTGAGCTTTGATACTTTAAAAGAATCTAATTTGAAAATAATATGCTTACAAAAGTGAATTCTAAAATGTAAGAGCAAAAACCATACAGAAAGCTATTTAGTTTACAAGTCTAAGATGTATCAATTTATTTGTTTAAATTTTTCCCTCTTTCTTGTTGAGAAAGAGAAGTAACGAAGCTCTTTTTTTTTCAATGTTCTGACCCCCGTGTTGAATAAAAAGACAGTTTAGTATGTAAAAACGTGTTTTTAAAGGATAAACTTTTTCCATGATTCTAGTAGATTTTTTGATTGAAATTTGTGTTTTAAAGCAATTTAACACTCCTATCAGCCTTTTGGGAATACATTTTCAAGTTATTCATCAGTTTAAAAGAGATTTTGATTTTTAACGGAATTCCGTTACTTTGCGCAATATATCATAAGCCCTTTAATAAGAACAAAATACATGGTTTTTTAAGCGAGTGCCGTCATTATATTCTCCGAACTCTGAATTTTAAATCTATTTCGTGACTAACGGACAATTGCCATGTTTACTAACAGAAAACAACTTTTAGTGGAAAAATACTTCATTTTTTGGTAAGTTTAGCCTCAATTTGTTTGCAATAAGG
Organism: Clytia hemisphaerica; assembly: GCF_902728285.1. NCBI lineage: Eukaryota > Metazoa > Cnidaria > Hydrozoa > Leptothecata > Clytiidae > Clytia > Clytia hemisphaerica. The sequence goes on along the minus strand of NW_027103595.1, from coordinate 1,958,203 downwards.
TGTTAGAAACCAACCATTTTGAAAAAGTGATCTTATGAAAATTTCATCTCAGGTAGGATGATTTTCGTGACTAACGGACACTTCTTGATGAGCCTCTTGTGAGTTACCCACTCAACCTTTAGGGCTAAAATTTTGCACTTATTTTATGGTCATAGTACTTCTGTTTTTAAGACTAAAATAAAAGAAACATGCAGCTTCCCTTGGCATTCATTGGAACTTTTCTTCTTATCAGTGTGACTAACGGACAGTCGGGTAGGCATGCATAACAGCCAGAAAAAAAACAAATAGGAGTTAAGCAAAGCAGATTTTGATTATTGATATGTTTTCTATAATGGTTGTCAGTACTCTATCACAGATTTGTGTACTGATACAATCATATTTGGATGAAAAAAGTTTCTGGCAAAGTTCTTGGTTTTTTCAAGCAATTTTGTATTTTTTTGTATTAAAGGCTTTACCCCAGCACAGAAGCGTGAAAAATGGACTTTAAAGAAAGATTTTCTGGATTCTCACACTTCAACATATGTATATTCAAGAGAAAATGAAAACTTAAGTTATTTTTGAATTTGAAATTTTGACCTAGATGTTAATTTTCTCATGGAATTCATGATATTATGTTTTCTTTTGTGTGTTTGGGGTGGTATGAGGTGTAATGTAGTAAGGACCTTGCGTCTGTGGGTTTGATAAATACCTTACTTTTGAGTTTACTAGTTTTTTCATCAATGTATATGGTCGTGTCCAAGAAGTTGATTTCTTTGGTCGAGTATTCCATCGTGAATTTTATTGTTGGGTGGATATTGTTTAGGTATTTTTCAAACTTGAGTAGTTCATCTAGACTACTGTTCCATAGTAAAAAGATATCGTCCAAAAATCTTGAGTATTTGGAGATTTTTGATTTGAATGGTTCAATTAGTATTTTATCCTCCTCCATTTTTCCTAGGAACAGGGTTGCGTAGCTAGGGGCAACCCTCGTTCCCATGCTAGTACCAAATTTTTGTTTATATTTCCGGTCTTTAAATTCAAAATAATTGTTTTCGAGTATAAAAAGGAACAGGGTGTGAAGAATTCTGTTGTTTGGGGTGAATTTTGGTATATCTAGGTGGTTTTTATTTATATAGTGTAGGCATGCTTCTATGCCTTCTTCGTGGGGTATGTTTGTGTATAAGGATTTGATGTCAAATGTCACTAGGTATGTTGTGTTGCTCGAATTGTGGTCTATAGTTTTCTGTAGAAAGTGTTTTGTATCTTTGATAAATGATTTTAGTGTTAAGGTTAGTGGTTGGACACATTTCGTCAGGAATTCAGAAATGTTCTCTGTTACCGAGTTCACTGCGGAAACAATTGGTCTTCCTGGGATTTTTGGTTTGTGGATTTTTGGTGTTATATAGAATAGGCCAATGCGTGGCTTGTTTGGTGGTATTAAGTATTCAAATGTGTTTTTGTCAATATGGTAGTGGTAGGCTATGGTGGTTAAGAAAGCTTCAATGTTGGTTTTTAGGTCTGAGGTTTGTTCTTCCTTTATTAGCTCATATGATTTTTCATCGTTAAGATGGTCGAAAACTTTGGATTTATAGCAGGTCTTGTTCATGATGACCAGGGCTCCACCCTTATCAGCTGTTTTATTTCGATGTTTTTGTTTTGGGATAATCTTTTTAATGTTTTAGTCTCGTGCGGGTTCAAGTTTTGTTTTAGGCTTCTGTTTTTGTTTTTTTGTATAAATCTGTTGATTTCAAATTTAGTTTTTCTAATGTATGCTTTTAATGTTCTATTGTTGGGGATTGGTGGTTTCCATTGTTTAGTTCTATATAAAAGTTTTGGTTTTGAAGGCTTTTTCGAGAAAAAATATTTAGTGAATATTCTATTTGTAAAGGTTCTTAGGGCGTGTTGTATATGTTTTTTTATGTGTGTTGTTTTTGGTGTTGGTACAAAAGTTAGTCCTTTATCTAACAGGTTCAATTCTACTTTTTTAGCGTCATGTTCGAAAAGTTTTTGACAGTAGTATTTTTTGTTTTTTGTGTTGTTTTCTTGTGGTAGTGGTTTATGTCTAGTTGTGGGTATTTTTGGAAGGTATCCGTTTTGGTTTTTTTGTTTGCAGGTATATCTTTTTCTTGTTTATGAGTTTTACTATTTACATTATATACATTATAAATCACTTTTTTGACTCTTGTTGTTGGTCGTCGTGGTGGCTGTGTCTTCTCTTATTGTTGGGGCGTTTATTTTCGGTGGGCGGTGGTGTCCGTCTTTGTTTTTGGATCTCCTCATTTACCGTTTTTAAGTTCTCGTCAGAAAGTTTCTCTCTTGCCAGTTCTCTAAGTCCCTTGTGGTATTCCTTCTTTGAGGTGTGGTGTTCGATTAGGACGTCTCTTAGTTCATGTGCTGCTTTTGTCAGTATTTTGTCCCATTGTTTTCGGTGGTCAGTGTTGAGTTGGTTCGTGACCTTTGATGTCACAGTTGGTATTAAGCCTATCGGTACGGTTTCTTTGTTCCTGTGTCTGGTTAGTTGCATAATTTGATTGTTGGTGCTTATTGCTTGTAGTGTATGCCATTTATATTCCTGTACGGCTTGGTGTGATACCTTCTGTTGTTGTCTCTCTGTGTTTGCACGTTGTGTTAGTGTGATTGTTCTGTCGATTTCCTCGAGGAACGGGTCTATGTTTTGTTCTGGGGGATCTTTGTATTCCAGTGTTCTCGCGGTTCGTTTTGCGGCGTTGGTTGGGGCCCCCCCAGCGGTTTGCGTGAATGCGTGAATGGGCTTTTTTGGTTGCTTGAATGCGTGAAAATCGAAAAAAAATTGCGTGAATGCGTGAATTGAAAAAACTTGCGTGAACGTGAAAATTAATATTTCTATTGCGTGCATGCGTAAATCTGCCCTGTTTTTTGCGTGAACGCGTGAATTTTTCCTTTTCACAGTTTGTAGAAAACCCCAAGGTGCGCACCTATCCCAAATTCAAGGGATGCCAGGTGAAGGTCCACAAAAAAATCAGCAACTTTCAAATTCTCTATTTTATAAAACGATTCATGATTTAGATGCGCTTTCTAGCAATCTAGACACCTTAAATTTCCAGATTTTTTCGCTCGGGCCAAACATGTATTGGCCCTCGAATCTTAAATAACTCTAATTTGCCCCCTTGAAAGTGTTTGTTTAAGATAAAACCATGGTTATGCATGATGAGTGATCCAGAGCCAGGGCCAGAGCCACTGGGGGCAGGAGGCGGCCATGACTTCACCACGTTTTTGCAAATAAAGAGAAACTTATTTCAAAGAAATTTTTACCCATGATGTAGACTTTCGATAACCTGATTTCTTAGCAAAATTAGTCTGAAATGGAGTCAAGCACATCAGAGGGTTAAAATAGAAATTTTCTCCTGTCGGCGCAAAACATGGTTGCGCCTCCTTAGTCACTATGTTTTCGGCCCCTCCACGTTAGGAAATTAATTCGCGAGCCCTGATTAAAACCTTTCTTTTTAAATTTTTTTGATCGCTTCGCTCGCAACAAAATGTTCATTCTTTTACCATAGTATAAGAAAGCCGCGGCTGGAATATGTACCGCATTGTCTTTTCAGTTAATTGCTGTTCTATCTCTGTCTCCGAGCTGTATAAGAACATCAAGATTGTCAGTTTATTAATTGGTAGAACGTAGTGGTCTAAAGAAACGACTATTCTTTTTTAGAATCAACCTTACAATCTAGTTTTTATATTTATAAAAACTAGATTGCTGACGTGTGAAAAGGAATGTCGGCGTGAATGATCCTTTTGTTTCGATAATAACATCAAAGCGGGAACTAATTTTCTTCTCGTTTCTTTCTTTCCTTTTTCTTTCTCATAACTTCAAGCTTTCCCTCAGTCTCTCCCAAGCATGGTTAGCTCAAATGGTTAGAGCGTTTGTCTCAGAAGCATGGGTTTCCGAGTTCGATTCCTCTGGGTGTCAAATTTTTCAACTCTTCAAATTTCTTATTTTAATTCTCTTTCTATTAAAATGAAGGTCAATCAAACAAGTAACTAGCATATATTACCTCCGCTCTCTGTGTAAGGTTTAGATAAGCTATGATAGCATCACTTAATAAGAACTCTTTTAAGTTTTTTTTTCTTCAATCTTTTTTTTACCACAAGCGATTATTCAAGGCTGAGATATAGAAGAACGGGTATAGGCGTTTGCGCCTGCGTTTGGTGACTGACAGTTTCAGTTTCAGTTTCACTACTTTTACTTTCACTTTCACTTTCAGCCAGCGAGTGAGCGAGCATGATAATTGATTTCCGGGTCAAAATGTTTGACACTTGACCCAATCGTTTGCTTATCTTTCTTGCGTGGTCGTCATTTGAAATTCAGCATTCAGTGCTTATAAAATACGGTTGTTATAAGGGTATCAAACTCCTCACTAAGAGAGAACAGATCATAGATTCGAATTGAACGCGTAATTACTAATAGCAATTAACATTACATAACGCGTCGATGTCTCTTCACTCCCATGAAATGTGACTCAAAATTAAAGTGATGAGCACGAAAACAAAATCAAGAATTGGAAAATTTGACACCCAGAGGAATCGAACTCGGAAACCCATGCTTCTGAGACAAACGCTCTAACCATTTGAGCTAACCATGCTTGGGAGAGACTGAGGGAAAGCTTGAAGTTATGAGAAAGAAAAAGGAAAGAAAGAAACGAGAAGAAAATTAGTTCCCGCTTTGATGTTATTATCGAAACAAAAGGATCATTCACGCCGACATTCCTTTTCACACGTCAGCAATCTAGTTTTTATAAATATAAAAACTAGATTGTAAGGTTGATTCTAAAAAAGAATAGTCGTTTCTTTAGACCACTACGTTGTAGATAGTTTTTGAAATTGTTCTCTTATTTTCCTTCACAAGAAGATTTTTTATTTCTAGATATCTTTGAATCTGTACCCAATGAAACACTTTAACTGATTTTGGACATATTTTAGGGGTACTTTGTGGAAACGATAGTTTTTCGCCAAAATTAAAATTATAAGAACTATATTTAAGATAACAACTTTCCTGTCAGTTTGAATGATAAATTTTGAAGGCGCTGGCTTGAAATTTTCACAGAATTATCTTGATGTACTATTTCATTGATTTCTAGAAAGATTTCACTGAAATATTGCGAAGGCATTTCGAGGCACCTTATTAATTTTTGAGTTCTTTCAGCCCAGCCATTTTGTGCTTGTTTAAATTTCTTATTGTTGATCTTTCCTGCACAATGATATTATAATGCAAGTGTATTATCAAGGGCATATCATTAATGTCTAAAACGCACTGCGAAGTAAGTATTAACGACAAACTAATAAAGTTTACCATTAAAGATGCTACACTACTTATTTCTTGATCAACAAATAGTCATCAAATACGACAGAGATAGAACACTAGAAATTCAGATGTTATCATTCCAGCCGCGGCTTTCTTATACTATGCTTTTACCTCATTTTAAAAGCTATCAAGCGATCGTACCTTGCCTCCAACGAATTTAGACTACATTCTTTTTCAATTGTGTTAAAGAGAGCATTTTTAGCCAAACACGAGTGACAGAGAAGCAAAACTTTCCTCTCTGCGTAAACCATGGTTGCGCCTCCTTACCCCTGAGCTAAGCATCATGGTGTCATACTAGAGTTTGTTTGACCTATTTTTGATAATGTTTAAGCTATTTTTTGTACAAAAATTCGCCTGCGGCGCATATCTTTTCACTTACTATCGCGATACATTAACTGCAGAAGCTTCATCTTTTCCAATCGATCGTGACAAGTTAGAAGAATCAAACATTTTGCGTGATGGCATGTGATTAAAGTTGAAAAATTACGTAACGCTTCCTATTTGGGGGCTTCTTATGACGCTACCAAACACGGTGTTTTATAGTCAGGTCTACAGGAAAAAATCACTACTGAGTTAAGTTTTTCTCAATTGCATGACCAGATCCAGTCGAATAATATCTCGAGTACAGCCTTGTCATACTTTTTTATGCAAATCGAACGTTTTACTCCATAATGGCGTAAATTACGTAAATTACGTAACTTAGCGAGATGTGCAAGACCTCTATTTTTGACATTTTCCCCGATTTTTTCCGAAAATTTCCCCAATTTCCCAAAAAATTGGGTTTACGTGAATTTCGAGAAAAACTTGCGTGAATGCGTGAATTGCGAAAATTTTTTGCGTGAATGCGTGAAATTTGGGTCCGCTGGGGGGGCCTCTTGGTTGTGGTCTTGGTTGTGGTCATTGGTGGTGAGAGGTTTTCCTTGGTTGGTTTGGTGGTCTTGGCTGTGGTCATTGGTGGTGAGATGTTTTCCTCATTTCCTGTAGAGGTAATATAGTGAAGAAGTTAAATGATTCTAATCTAGGGATCACAGTTTATTAGGTTTGTTTTTAGTATTCAATATTACAATTGGTATTTGTCGTGGTGTCTTACGTTTTAGGTGTAGTTTGTCTATATATGCAATGCCTTCTTTTTCTAAGAGCTTCTACGGTTTTTTTATATATGTAATCTATGAAGTTTATTGTGGTTGTAATATTTTGTTTATAAGAGTTTATGTGTATTTTTTTGTATATAAAGATTTGGGGTGGGGTCTATTTTGAGTTTTGTGCACATTCGTGTTTTATAAGAATTTATATTCAGTTCTTTAGTTGAATTAGTGTAGTTGTGCAATGTTAATTTGTGTTCTTATAAAAGTGGTGAGCTGTAAAAATAAGAGTGGGGTTTTTCTTTTTTCTTTGTATTTATAAGAATTTGTAATTAGTTCTTAAGTCAATTTAGTGTAGTGGTATGATGTTAATTGGTATGTGTTCTTATGAAAGAAATAAACTTTAAAATACGAGTGGGGCTTTTTCTTTGTATAATTTCTCATTTTTTATGTATAATGGTGAGTTCGTAGTCGAAAGAATGTAAACTGTTTTAAATAATGGGGGATAATAGAATATAATGGTTGGACCATATTATTTCTATTGTTGAATATTTTTTCAGCGTTCGTGTTCAGTTTTTTGCGAAATTTGTTGAAAATTTTTTTGATATGTTTGTTATGTGTGAGTTTTTTTGAAGTTGAAGTTTTTTTGCGTACTTTTTTTGTTGTTGTTTTTTTAGAAAATTTTTTGAAGTTTTTTAGGAAAAATTTTTTTGTTGAGACATAGTTTTCATAGAGGTGATAAGGTGGTTTCGTTATTTTGAAGAATGATTAGGTTTTCTCGATTTTTTGTCGAGCAAGGATATTTTGGTTTGTGTAGATTTTGGTTGTCCAAGATTTTTGTTGGGTTGGTAAGTTATTCAACTGATTGATTAGTTATCATATAGTAAATTGATTTTTCGGTTATAGTTTTTTAAATTTAAATAATCTGGTGTAATTTTTTGAAGGGGTTTTGGATAGTGTTTTTTGGAAAAATTGTGTTTCATGGGTAGTAAAGACCTTGTCATTTACATCCCATTATTTTTGTGTAGGTTTCCTCTATAAGTTAATTATGTGCAGTTGCCCATAATTGAAGACAATTTTTTAACATTTTTCGAAATTCTTTTCAAGACTTTCGTCAAATTTCCTCATGGTCGAGGGAATAAGAGTACTACCTAATATTTTTCTATGGGCTGAGGGTTATAGCATTTGCCATAGATTAGTAGGTTGGGTTTGAAATTTTCGATTTTCTTCGAGGGTTTATCACTTTTGAGCGTTCATTGTGCATGAAAACGTATGGTGGCGTTTCATTTTTCCGAGAGTGTTTACGGAGGTCTTCTGTCGAAAGTCTATCACTCAATCAAAGTTTTCGGCCCTTATTTCGATAACTTCTCATGATAGTTGGGCCATGTTACTCGTGTGTGGGTAACATCCTCATGGAGAACACTCTTTCGGAAAGTAATTTTGTTTGGAGTGGTGTGGGGTATTTTTTAATGTATTTCTATGGGTTTTGGAGCTTGAAAAATCAAGTAAATATATGTAAGGAACTTACCAGATTCAAATAGATCTTGTGAGCTCATCTTGTCAGTGTGGTTTATCTTCAAAAAGGATGTTTTTGGTTCGCGTGTTTCTTTTTGTGCAGTTGTTGTGTGCAATGGTCACGTGTTTGGTTTTTTCTGTTTCTGATTGGTTGTTCTTATCTCCGGGTCATGATTGGTTTTTCTTGTTTCAGGTTTATTGTGATTGGTTCGCTTCGATAGCGCGTTTGTTGTTGCCATAGACAGCCCTTTTGTTTGGGCCCTCTCATGGTGGAAAGCTTTTGTTGTGCTAATGACGTAGTCCATTGTTTGGATTGGTTTCATTTTTTGTTAATATGTGCTGTGGGGTGGTTTGCCGTGAGATAAATGTGTACGGGGGTGGTTCGAGCGTGGGTGGTAAGGGTGGTGGTAGAGTTAAGATAGATGAGTAGTGGATGATGTTTTTCTATATTTTTAAGTAGGGTAGTGTGTCTTGATGGGTGCCAAGTTTGAGTTTCCGTGTAGTATGGTGGCGGTAGTTTGCGGGAGGTGGTGTAGGGTGGGATTAGTTTAACGGTTTTCTGGTATCTCCCCGGGGGGTCACTCAAGGTACTTGAGATGTAGCTTAGATGTATAGTAGAGTCGATGCGGTGTTCAGATATAGTAGAGTCGGGGCGGTGTGCAGATATAGGGCGTGTGGGGTGTGTAGTGGTAGTCTCGGGGGTATTTGGTCCAAATCTTTTGTCAGGCCCAAAAAATTTTTTGTCGGCCCAAAAATTTTTTCTAACGGCCAAAAAAATTTTTTTGTTCGGCCAAAACTACACTACAAGTTTTACCACTGGGCACCTTTCCATCAGTTCAGTCAGGTCCGCGCAGCGGGCCTGACTGCTTTAATTCCCTAACATACCCCCCCCCCCTTGGCCGCCGCCCACCACGCCCTTCCTAAATCGGGCGGCGCCGAAGGCGCCCAAAAGAAAGAGGAGACTCTAAGCTATCCAACGAGCTATATACGAGCTTCTAATTCATTCTAGATCAGAAGATATAAGCCCTTAAAGTTTGAACTAGCAATTTTTAAAAAAAAACTTAGAAAAAAGGACCCTGGCACTCAAAGGGTTAATGAAATTAACATTTTCAAAATCTTTGAGAAACTGCCTAAAATTTGAGCCATAGATGAAAAAATTTGAGCCAAGCCAACCTTGAAAACTAATTTGAAGATCAACTTCCCAAGAAAAAGATCTACGGGGGAGGCGGAACCCACCTAGATCCGCGCACTGCCGGATAGGCTATCTCCCGGAAATTTTGCCGGACCTCAAATAATGACCCATTTACATGTGCGTAATTGTTTTACTTTAGCGTATAAACAAGGCCTTAAAAATCGAATAATAGAATATCGAATAGTAGATTGAGCGTTGGATTAGCGGCAGATATAAATTTCTGTATTTTGTAAATTAAAGGCAAAATAATACAGTATACCTGCTCACAGAGATTGAGCTATAGCAGCGATTGCAATCGATTGAAAGTAATGTAATTTTTATTTCACTGACCCTTAAATTCAAATCTATTTTTTACTATCCTGGTCGATCCACATTTTTATGACAATATAACCGTAGAGCAACAAATACACAATTCTCGAGACCAGAAAAAATATTATTGAAATACAGTTGCTAATATCAAAATTAAAGACCTAGGGAAAGAAAGACGTCGCATCATTGTTTCACATTAACTGCACAGAAGATACCGAATTTTTTACTGGAGTGCAGCCGTAACAAAAAATCTCGAGTCAGCAAATTAATTAATTAATTACAAATTTCTCAAAGTAGGCGAATCAATGGTATTTAACCACATTCTACATAAAATTAATTTTGAGAGTCCTTTAAACAAGCACAAAACTTGATTCAAATCCAGCCATGTTTATTTATATAAGGTTTAGGTACGGTAACAGGGGGGGGGGTCAAGCAGTTAGTATCAGACATCATGATGACTAACTGCAAAATTGAAATTTTGAAATACACCACCACCCTTAGCAGTTAGTACCCAAAAGTACTAAGTGCATTGACTATTGGCAGGTTGATACCACCCCCTTTTGCACTTAGTATCCCAAAGTACGAAGTGCGTTTGACTATTGGCAGGTTAACACCACCCCCTATTGGCACTAGGTACCCCAAAGTACTAAGTGTACAAGAAGTCCCTTACTCAAACACACGAAGAAATACGGCTATTTTAAGTTCAAAATACTGTCAGTTCGAATACGATTGAAGTCAAACTTAAGATAGCTGTATTTCTTCGTGTGTTTGAGTAAGGGACTTCTTGTAGTATACTTTTTTGCTCAGAATTTCACGCTCTATCCGATGGTATCGATCGTTTCCGTTGGATACGACTTTCAAAAATCGTCAATTTTACCCATGTTTTACTTACCAGAGCTGATCCACTAACTTATCAGGGTTACCAATAATAGTGCCATTGATGTTTGAGTCCTACCAAAGGAACGAGTGATTTCGAGATATCTTTGGAAGATGTAGAAAACTCCTTTTATTTTCTTGACCCTGTGAACTTCATTTTAAAATAGGTAATTTTTATAAATTCTTGGCAATAATAGAAGCACAAGCTTCGAAAAAGTTACCGTTAGTACAATGAAATAAAAAGGTCAAAAAGAACGATTTACTACCTTGGGCTGTGACTTTTCCACATTTTTCAGCATTTTTCTTTTATCGTTTGAGCTCTGCAAAAGAAAAGTAAGAACACCATGTAATTCTTTTTCAACTGTCTCCATCTTAATTCTAAAACTAAAATCCACTCTCTTTTTGCTAACATGTGGAAACAATATTTTTTGTAATTAGACTACTTCCCATGAAAATGGAAAAATTTTCAGTCTATTTTCATCTATAATCTCAAAACTAATCCTGACTGCATCACGTTTGGTATGCTGTATGTTACCCAACAACTATACCGTATTTCCCCTATGCCGCGGCGCTTATTAAATTTTCATGATTTTATGTGCGGTGCTTATTAGAGGGCGTCGCTTAATAGCTTATTTCTGAATTGGAAAATTTTGCCCCTAAAGTGCAATTTGATTGAATCGTGGATTCTGCATTCTGACATGGGTGGTTTTTCATACCATATCTTTACTGTCAAGGTGTAATGAGATTAATTTGTAAATTTACTTTAGAGACGGATATTAGTGATATGACTTAAAATTTCATCATTTCCCAATCATTTTCTAATAAGCGCCGTTTGATAAGTGGCGGTTTTTGAAGGTCAGTGATTATAAGAGGGCGGCTGTTAAAATAGGGCGGTGCTTAATGGAGGAAATAGGGCGCGCAACATAGTCGAAGGATCCTTAAAGCAAACGTTGTTCGGGTAGAAAGGAAGGCCATAAGTACTATAAAGATAACGTTTGATTTACCTCAAGTTGAATCTTCGGGACTTTGGGGGAGCTGTCAGTTTTACTTTTGGAATCTAAAAACGTAGAAAAATAATTGCAAGAATCGAGGTAAAAAGTCTAAATTTTGGATAACTTGCAGCCAATGTTGGCTCGAAATCCATAGGCATGCATTACTAGGAACTTTAGGTCGAATTCCTGATAATCCTAAGCAAATCCATCAATGATTTGAAAATTTGGGTTTCAGATAAAAGTGTATATCAACCATCCTTAATCGCAAAAGTTGACTGGTTAACAAGTAGTTATTCTTGAGAAGGAAGCTCTCCTTGTTGTCAGGTAGTTGGAAAATACACTGCTGAAATTTCTTAAATAAATTTAAAAATAAAAATTAATGAAGAGGGATGGGTTCGTTTACTATGCAACTAAATTTACCATTCTTTCGTTTTCTTTTTTTTCCGATAACTGTCTTGGTGTATCCTTTTGGCCTTCCTTTGGGTTTTATTCTTGAAGGCATCTTCAAATGTCTCACGTCAATTGTGTTTTCATGTTTTAATTGTGGATCAGCACCAGTTGAGGTTTCGTTTCTTGGATGTACTTCTGATTCGACACGATCTGGAGGATCAAGACCAGTTGAGGTTTCGTTTCTTGGATGTACTTCTGATTCGACACGATCTGGAGGATTAGGACCAGTTGAGGTTTCGTTTCTTGGATGTACTTCTGATTCGACACGATCTGGAGGATTAGGACCAGTTGAGGTTTTGTTTCTTGGATGTACTTCTGATTCGACACGATCTGGAGGATTAGGACCAGTTGAGGTTTCGTTTCTTGGATGTACTTCTGATTCGACACGATCTGGAGGATCAAGACCAGACTCGAAGTGCCCTATGGTGGCATTTCTCAATCATGTTGCTAGCCCCTTTTCCACAGAACATCCAAATAAGTGGGCAGTAATTAAAAGGTGATAGAATATAAGCATTGACGAGAAATTTTGTTTGTTCATCAGTCAGGAATTTTCTCAGTCGTCTCAGTGCTCTAAGTTTTTGATTAGATAGTTTACAAAGTTCAGTGACGTATGGCATGAAGGAAAGGTTGATATCTACCTGAACACCCAGTAGTTTAACAACCTCCACACTGTCAATCTTTATGTTATTTATGCACAAAGACGAACTGGCATTGGTAATTCCTGGATAGATCAACTGAAATTTAGAGGGGTTAGCAACTAAGGAGTTATGTTTGATCCAGTCTAAGACTATGGTCAATTTATAAATAAGATTAGAATTTACATCATCAATAGTGGGTCCAAAGGAAGATAAAGTGTTGTCATCTGCAAAATTTGAGATTTCCTTAACAATATAAATAAACCAGCCGAGGCTGGAAAGTCAGCCAATATAGCTAGATTATTAGTTGGATAGCTTGTAAAGAAGTTAAGTAGCATCGATGGAAGGAAGGACTAGATGCACAAAGAATCAAGCGAAATTGGAAAATTTTAAGAGCTAAAAACCACATTTTGCTTAAAAATGTTTGTCCAGGTTACTCAAAACTCCTAGTAGTTAGATTGAGTAGAAAATGAACATTCCGTATGTTAAGCATTTAAATTCAACTTTTAACATTTTTGAAGATAAAGTAAAAATCTAGGGACAAATTATAAATTACAAAATTTTAGATATGTCCTGTTATAAACCTGTACAAAGATTTTATCAAAAAAATCAAATACACGAATCATTTACATTTATAAATACAAGTAGTTTTCTTGAATAATAGTTCATTAAATTTATGCCAGTTGCATGTTTACAATAACCAAGCAAAACAAAACAATATAATTTTTAAAATATGCATGATACAGTAATTATACATGGCTGTATCATTGTTTTTATGCTGGAGTACATAATTATTCAACATGGCTGCCTCTTTAAAAAAAGGTCTATACCTGACCAAATTCTAATAACACTTTGTCACAATTCTTCAGGTGCTCCTACTAGAAATTCACACTCTAGAAATTGTAACTGGCTGCCATTAACAATTAAGCTAGTCACATACTCCAGAAAAACACAATTTGCCTCAAAAACTTTGCGAAAAGTAGTTCAGTCTCTATAAAATTTCAACAGAAACTGTATTTTAGTAAGGTAGGTTACCCTTTTATGGACACCCCCTATTACGGACAAACCCTTCTAAAAGATTACAGTACACGTAGTGTTCATATTATATCATGATAATTTGTATAAAAATTTTATTTTTTTATTTTTGATATAAAATAAGCAAAAAAGTAAAAATCAGACAGAAAATGTTGAGAAAAAAAATTGACATTATAAACTTTAAAATAATGGACTTGTGGATCTGTATTGTCTTTTTTAACAGCATCAAAGTAATTTTTTTGACTAATGATTGGTGATGAAATTATGGTAAAATAGTGTTTCAAGTGGGCGGGTCCACCCATTCTCTAACATGGATGTTTGTTACCTATTATGAACAGGTGGGTGTTTCCAACCAAAAAAGCCCAAAACATGTGCCAAGGTCACAAAACACAATATACGTCCAGATGTGTGAACAATAAAAAAATAATATGTGATGGTCGTCATTTTATCCAGTGTTCTGGCGGCAATCAAATATATGTTTCGTTCGTGTCAAAAATCTTCATAAAATATAGTCAGTCAGTCGGTTGGTAGTAAATCTAGTCAGGTTTTTAGGAAAATGGTTTCAAAGTTTAGTTTTTAATATTTATTCGCTCGCTTGATGAAAAATTCTGACAATTTTCTGACTCCTCCAGCATTTTTGTCTGCCAAGTTGGTTGGATTGGTTGGCCGACGCAAACAGAACATATTTTTGATTGTCTCCCTCTGCTGTTGTTGTAGCCAAACACGCCAGTGCAGTATGGATTCCACAAAATCTCGCGTCGAAGATATTTTTCCGTACAGCAAGCCTCACGCCAAGCAAAATTTCTTTTGTACCAACATTCAATTTTTAATAAGGGTGCAAGATGGGAAAAGAGGCGCATGCGCCAACATAATTAATAAATTGACGCAAGCGTAAGCAAGCAAAAGCTAATTTAGCCAAAATGAAAGCTAAAAATCAATGAATTATGGAGTCATTCACGCCGAGCTGGATTTATTACTTTACACCAACTGAAAACCAAACAATCTTTGTAAGTACCCTTAAACCAATGCGTCAAAAACGTTTCAGTTGCACGTTATAGTTTACACGAAATCCATGCTGGCAAATACGTCCAAGTCCAAAAACATGATTGCATCCTGTCTTTATCAAATTTAGACAGTAGCTGTACTTTTTTATACTTTATCATATTCCAATAACATTATAACATGATCAATTCCACCTACAGCTAGAGGCAAACAGGAAAAATATGTTTATTTATTATGGCAGAAATTCTTAAAAATAACAAAAACTTGAGCAAATTGCTAAACCTTCAACAAATATAAAAAAGAATCCCCTTGATGAAAATCATGTGTTTGATTTGCCAAGTTTCAAAGTCATTATAAAAAAGATATGACAGAAATTGAAGCTTGCAACATGCATTTTACTTCCTGCATTTACACTGAAAACACTGAGCCGTGAATATTCCTGAGCCGTTTAAACCGCCATCTTGAAACACCACATCTATGTTTTCTAAAAACAACACACGCTAAAAGTACACTAAAACTTAACCCGATCGGATATAAACTTTAGAAATCGGGGAAGCACGGCTTACGTAATGAGCATATCGGGGTAACATGTTTTTTTCGATTTTGGTCTGATGATGATGGGGAAAAAGCCTATTTGAATAATCAGCTGTTGGCTGACTAAATAGGTCATTAATAAATACATTAAAAAGTAGCGGGCCAAGGATAGAGCCTTGGGGAACACCTAAGAATACATCAAGCCAAGGGCTTAAGTGTGAGCCTATACGGACTCTGTGCTTTCTATTGCTGAGATAGCTATGCATTAATTTTATACTTTTTTCCCCAAGACCGTAAGCTGATAATTTAGCCAGCAAAAGGTCATGGGGAAGGCAATCGAAGGCCTTTGACAGATCGATCAATACAGCTCCCACTTTTTGTTTATCTCCTAGAGCACTCTGCCAACCTCTGATCAAATTCAGAATCGTATGCTGAGTGCTGTGGCCTTTTCGAAATCCACATAATAATTTGGAGAAGGATGGTTCAAGAAAAGTAGTAAGTTGGTTTGTTAGGAGACGCTCAAAAATTTTTGATATCACAGGGAGAAGACTTATGGGTCTGTAATTGGTCTTGTCTGTCAGAGCACCTTTTTTGAAAGTAGGAATAATGTCAGCTAGTTTCAACCTATCCGGAAAAGTTCCAGATATTAAGGATTCGTTGAAACAAGAAGTCAAGAATGTAGTACACGAAGCTGCAGCAATTTTAAGCACACGAGTTGGTATATTCCCACTGACAGATTTTGAGCTGTTCAAACTTAAGATGGCTTTAAAAACATCTTGTTCTCCAACCTGACTGAAGTCAAAAACCACCCCAGAACTCTTGTTAGATCTTATTTCTTTAATACTGGGATGATCTTCAAATTTAGTTTTCAGAGAATCATCAGAGTTCAGAGGTGATTCGCCATTCTCCCAGCTTGGAATTTCAAGACTATCGGTGATCCTATTAAAATAAGAATTGAATATATCAGCTACCTCCACGTCAGATGTATGCAAAGTTTCTTTTTCCAGCAATTGAATTCTACTTTCAGAAGCACAAGATTTATTAGAAAACAGGGGCTTTACAGCATCCCAGAAATGTTTTGGTTTGCGTGTAGTGCTACTGAAATACGTTTTCTTTGCCTTCTTATTTAACTTTACAACCAAATTTCTTTGTCGCCTATAGTTAACTCCATCTTCAGGTTTGTTAGATTTTATTGCCAAGGCTTTAAGATGTGATCGCTTCATTATAGCTTTCCTGAGTTCTTTGGAAACATGGGGTTTATTATTGGCTCTAAGATATTTAGTTTTAAGAGGTGCATGCCTATTTAAAATATTAGTAAAGATATTCTCAAATTCATTATAATTTCCTAAAATATTATTGGCCATACAATAGTCTAACTCATATAAAAAATGGTTCTCATTGAAATTTCTATAATCACGATATTTAATAATCTTTGGAGATAATTCTTGGATGTACTTCTGATTCGACACAATCTGGAGGATGAAGACCAGTTGAGGTTTTGTTTCTTGGATGCACTTCTGATTCGACACGATCTGGAGGATTAGGACCAGTTGAGGTTTCGTTTCTTGGATGTACTTCTGATTCGACACAATCTGGAGGATTAGGACCAGTTGAGGTTTCGTTTCTTGGATGCACTTCTGATTCGACACAATCTGGAGGATTAGCACCAGTTGAGGTTTCGTTTCTTGGATGTACTTCTGATTCGACACGATCTGGAGGATGAAGACCAGTTGAGGTTTCGTTTCTTGGATGCACTTCTGATTCGACACGATCTGGAGGATTAGGACCAGTTGAGGTTTTGTTTCTTGGATGCACTTCTGATTCG
This sequence comes from Clytia hemisphaerica, assembly GCF_902728285.1. NCBI lineage: Eukaryota > Metazoa > Cnidaria > Hydrozoa > Leptothecata > Clytiidae > Clytia > Clytia hemisphaerica. Next base: position 1,941,439 of record NW_027103595.1, on the reverse strand, counting down.
ACACGATCTGGAGGATTAGGACCAGTTGAGGTTTCGTTTCTTGGATGTACTTCTGATTCGACACGATCTGGAGGATGAAGACCAGTTGAGGTTTTGTTTCTTGGATGCACTTCTGATTCGACACGATCTGGAGGATTAGGACCAGTTGAGGTTTCGTTTCTTGGATGCACTTCTGATTCGACACGATCTGGAGGAAAGATTAGACGAGCCTCTTTTCCGTCTCGCCACAGATCTTCCAGCTTTTGTAGAAGTCTCATCCTTTCGACGAAAGCAGAACCCCCTGCCTCCGACGCCAATTTTGAAAGGTTTTGACATACACCGTTGGCACTCCTAAATCGTTCAACTTGGTTCATGACAGCCATCGGGCGACTTGTCGAGGACGAAATTTCGATCGTTTGCGTTCTTTTAAGGTGCGATTCCAAAAAAAGCCGCTGACTTTGATGAAGATATGCCCTTGACCAACGAAACTCGCAAAGATCTGGATCAAAGATCGGTGTACATCCTTTCGAAGAGCGCGATTTCAAAATATGCCTGCATGGAAGCCGCATTGAATTGTAAAATGGGCAATCACACGAGTCGATAGTGCTCTTACGCTCCGACGTTTTTGGGAAAGCAGCTAGCTCGTTGCAAACGAAGTCAGCAGAATAAGATGTAAGATGGTCACGAATTGCTACAATATTTGGATCTTTGGCTATAGAAAATTTAGTCTTTTGAAATTCTTTAACCACATTTACATCTCTTTCTGTACGCAAGGCACTGAGAACAGTAAAGAAACCTCGCACAAACTCCTCAAGGCTGCAATGAATGTTGACAACTGTCTTGAGTTTGCTATTAAAACTTTCGAGTCTGTTGTTCGTCGAGTTCAAAAAGTCTCCTGATTCTGCTTTAAAGCATCTAACCCATTCTTTAGAGATTGGCTTCCAATTTGTTTTGTAGTAAGCGACAAGGTCAGGAGATTCTAAAGCTTCGAACTGTTTTTCGAACTTTTCAAACTCTTCTTGGCTCCAAGCATAGCACATTTTTTCAAAGAGAGTTTTCGCGTCTTCTTTGACAGTTTTGGTTAACGAAAGAGTCGACAGTTCACGTTTAAAGGCCTTTAAAGCATGAAATAAACAAATTAAGATTGGAACTCCAAGAATCTCAGCAATTCGATTTCTCTCGTTTACGTCTTTGTCAGCCATTACCACTCGAATCTTTTTGGTTGGGTTCTCATCAGCAAATTTATTGATTAGCCAGGTAAGGTTCTCTTTAGTTTCGTTTATCAATAATGCAACACCTACAACCTCACTCTGGCCTAGCGAGTCTTCCACTAGAAAAATGTATGCAGGTATTCTGACTTCATTTACTTTAAAGGTTGCATCAAGAAATAGAATTTCTGGAAATCTGTCAAAGTTTTCTTTCATAGATTCGTCTTGGAAAAACAAACCAAGGAAATTGTCTTTTTTATCGTGGCGCACGCTAACAGAGCAACCTTAAAGAGAAGAAGGTATTATAATTTATATGATATAATTATAATTTCATTGCGCTCAATTATAATGTTGCTCAATTTCCTTTGAGTGAAGATTTTGATTAGCTTTTCATAGACTTTTATGGATTACTAACTATGGATTGACAGCTTCTGTAGAAATTTGGTCGTATTTTTATAAAGGTTTTGTGTGGTACCTTGCTTGAGTTGTTAAGTCCAAAGACAAATAGATAAGTCAAATTTCTGCATCTAAAGCTCCATTCACATTTCAGTAATGGAACTTTCTGATTCAAACTTTTACATTTTAAAACACATTCGATGTGGAATGTGTTTGCTCAAAAGCGAGAGAAAGCGAGAAAGTTTGAGAAAACAATATAAAGTATGTAAGTCAGTTTAGATCCTTATTAACAAACATTTTAAAAAGTTTAAAAATCTTTATCAAAAAATCGAATTTTTTCAAAAAATGTGGCCTACTGTACTTTTTTTAAAGTGGGTGGAAGTATAAAATGGGTTGAATTCAAAATAATTTCATCAAGTGAAATTTCAGATGTCTAAAAATTTGATTTTTGATTTTTTCATGATATATTAATTAATATTCTAAGGTCAAAAATAGTAGGGGGTTGAATAAAAGGGCGGGGAGATTTCTAAATTTGTATAGAATACAATAAACAGGGGGTTGACCAGCCTTGTAATCAGCCCTCCCGGCGTCGCCCTATACCCGCTATGCTAGCTGTCACTTTGAAGAAATTATGCATATTTTTTCGTTATGGGAAAGTAAAGTAAAAGGAAATTTTCTTGAGTAATTCCTGATATTTTCAAGGCTTAGCGTCCAGCCCAATGAAAAAAGGTTATACATTATATAATAATTATCACTTACCAAATTCATCTCTCAATATGTCTACAACCCTTTGTAAATCATTCCTAGATGGATCTTCAGTCTTGCTAAGTTGATTCAGATTATGGATATCTCTCATTGTGACGATTTTACCAGTTTCAGATGCCAGTTTTTGCCTGACTTTCTTTTTGTTGGCCCCAGCCTTCAGAAAGTCAATGGCTTGGTATTTGGTACCTTTGTCAAGCTTCCGTTGCGAGGCATAATGCCTTAAGAGATTCTCAATAGAAAAAAAAAAGTTATGAAATTTTTGACATGTAAAATAGTTGAACAGGTAATAAATCAGCTATAAAGTAGAATTAGTAGAATAGACCTTTCCTTGTACTTAGGTGAATTAGCGAGGAATATTTTCAAACTTTTATTAACACCCAGTTGCCTGCACCCGCGGCGTTTGACAGACATTTCTGCAAAACTCAACTAGTGTATAAAGATTTGGCATGTTGTATTTTTGAGAAAAATTTTGAATCTTCAAAAAATTCAAAATTGGAAAATTTCTAAATGGTGTTATGCGCAGATATGTAATTTTTGCGCAGATATGTAATTTCTGCGCAGATATGTAATTTCTGCGCAAGTACGTAATTATTTTGCGCAACTATGTAATTTTGAGCTGCGCAGATATGTACTCTCGGGTACCTAATAGCCGTCCCCCCCCGCTAATTAATTTTTTGAAAATTTTCCACCCAGGACATTCTTATTCCAACCCCCCCGCTTATTAATTTTTGGGAAAATATTTTTGAAGGTTCCCTTTTTTGTCCCAATTCTGCTGTATTTGCCGCCTTTTCAAAAAAATTCCACCCAGGACATTTTTATTCCAACCCCCCCGCTTATTAAGTTTTGAGATTTTTTCCAACCCACCCGCTTATTCCAACCCCCCCGGCTATTAGGTACCCGAGAGTAATTAAATTTCTGCGCAGATATGTAAAACACGACCTTTTTGACTTGGTTATTTTTTGAAAAACTAACTAAATGTTAACATTAATTTTTCACATACAAGAAGTAATATCTTGAACATTGTTCTTGGACTAAGGCAAACATTTGGTGATTGTTGTTTTTATTATAAGCATCATCTTTATAAGAAACAAGTCAATATCTTTTTATCAAAGTGCTATTGGCTTTCGGCGTTTGGTTCTATCAAAGCAACTAGGGGACTGTGCTAATGAGGAAAATTTTGTTTTTCTTGTAAGCATCAACTTTATAAGAACACAATTCACAACTCCTAAACCAATGATTATTAGCTTTTGGCGTTTGGTTTTTTCAAAGCATATATAGGATTGTGCTTAAGCTAGAAAAGGTTATTTTTTTATAAGCATCAACTTTATAAGAACACAATTCATAACTCCTAAACCAATGATTATTAGCTTTCGGCGTTTGGTTTTTTCAAAGCATATATAGGATTGTGCTTAAGCTAGAAGAATTTATTTTTTATAAGCATCAACTTTATAAGAACACAATTCATAACTCTTAAACCAATAGATATTGGCTTTCGGTGATCGGTTCTTTCAAAGCAAACATAGGATAGTGCTGAAGCTAGAAAAAGAATTTTTCTTATAAGCATCAACTTTATAAGAACACAATTCAAAACTCTAAAACCAATAGATATTGGCTTTCGGTGATCGGTTCTTTCAAAGCAAACATAGGATAGTGCTTAAGCTAGAAAATTTTGTTTTTCTCATGAGCATCAACTTTATAAGAACACAATTCATAACTCCTAAACAATATTTGTTGGCTTTTGTTTGATGAATCAAATCTCTGAAAGCCTATTCCACTTAGAAAAAAACCTTGTTCTTATAAAATTCTAATAAACTAATGTTAGATTTAGCAAAATTCCCTATTTCTTTCGATAGAGCCATTGTGTCATTGTGAATGCCAATTCCAGTTCAAAAAAATTAAATTTGTCTCCTTTTAGATGGCTTAAAGTCAAATATTTTGCCTTAGTTTAATTTGTAAGGGGAAAATAAGAAAGACATGTAATTTTTTTAAATATCTTTAACAATCAGTGTCAAAATATTCCTGAATTGTGTAACATTCTTCAGAATTTAAAGTTCGAGCGAGAATCACAACTTCGATAATCCCACTCTATTTCATTGGATAATTCAATCAAATTTAATGACTTTGCTCGTAGATCGAGCCATGAAAAGGAAAAGGGAGTTTTTTTATCATAAATTAGTCCATGTATTGGTAAAGACAACCAATAGAATTTTACTTTATCTCACTGTAATGTAAAGAAATGCAATTCATATCTATAAAATCAATAAAGTTTACATAGGTGTGACTATCTCGAGTCGAGGTTCTATCGAAAATCTCATTTGTACTTTTCTATTAGGTTGTAAAAACTACCGTATTTCTTCGAATAAACGCCTTGGGCGTCTTTTTAATCTTAAGACTTTCAGGAAGGGTGTTAAAGAAAAGCGTGTTAATTAAAAATTTTAAAACCTCCCATTGAGGGAGTCTTTTTTCTCAGAGAAGGAGCGTGTATTCGTAGGAATACGGTAATTACCGAAAGGTAAATACTATTCTACCAAGAGTTATTTGATTCTCATAAAGTAGCTGCTTATAGGAAAAATGAATATGCTCATATTGTGCGCTGTCCCTTGTTTACTTTGTAAGAACTAATAAACGAAGGGTATATCACCGTCTATTAAGAGTTATTGATTTGATTCTTTATAAAGTATATGCTTTATCAGAAAAATAAATATGCTCATATCATGCGCCGTCCCTTGTTTACTCTGTAAAAACTAATGACCGAAGGGTATATCACCGTCTATCAAGAGTTATTGATTTGATTCTTATAAAGTAGTTCCTATAAGACAAATAAATATAATCATATATTATGCGCCGTCCCTTATTTACTTTGTAAGAACCAATTACCGAAAGGTATATGACCGTCTATCTAGAGTTATTGATTTAATTCTTATAAAGCTGATGCTTATTACAAAAATAGTCACATCCATTTAAGGCGCTATTCCATTTTTGCTTTGAAAGAACCAATCAACGAAAGCTAAAACTTAGTCGTTGAAAAGTTATAAATAATTTTTCTTATAAAGATGGTGCTTATAAGAAAAATAATTATTTTCATTTTAGGCGCTATTACATGTTTGCTTCGAAAGAACCAATTACCGAAAGCTAAAACTTAGTGGTTGAAAAGTTATAGAGAACTTTCTTATAAAGATGATGCTTATAAGAAAAATAATTACTTTAATTTTAGGCGCTATTCCATGTTTCCTTTGAAAGAACCAATCACCAAAAGCTTAAACTTAGTGGTTGAAAAGTTATAGAGAATTTTCTTATAAAGATGATGCTTATAAGAAAAATAATTACTTTAATTTTAGGCGCTATTCCATGTTTCCTTTGAAAGAACCAATCACCGAAAGCTAAAACTTAGTGGTTGAAAAGTTATAGAGAATTTTCTTATAGCGATGATTCTTATAAGAAAAATAATTACTTTCATTTAAGGCGCTATTCCATTTTTGCTTTGAAAGAACCAATCACCGAAAGCTAAAAATTGTTGTTATAAGATATTACTTCTTGTATTTGATAGGAATTAGCTAAAATACCTTAAGTCGAAAAAAAGGTAAAAGTAATGGTAAAAGCTATCAAGGGGGTACCATTGATTTTAAAGATCGTGTTTTACATATCTGCGCAAAAATTTAATTACATATCTGCGCAGCTCGAAATTACATAGTTGCGCAAAATAATTACATATTTGCGCAGAAATTACATATCTGCGCAAAATAATTACATATCTGCGCAGAAATTACATACCTGCGCAAAAATTACATATCTGCGCACAACAAATGGTGATACCAAAAAAAAGTTATTATGCTATCTAATTTTTTTTGTTTCTGTAAAAAACAATGTATACCAGTTAAATTTGCAAAAGCTTTAATAATTTTGTTCAGAATGATTTTAATCATACTACTTTATCATTTTCAGGACCCTGAAAAAAGCCATCATTAAAACCCCCTCTAAAAGATGCTGACCAGACCTAATTAACCTGTAAACCACCACAAATATCCAAATAAAGATATATGTACATAATTGCTAATTATAATAATTGTTCTTACTCTGTTGATTTCATGATTGTGGATAAAATGGGCTTTAGTTACCACTAAAGACTGCACATCTTTACTAAGACCGATGTTGATGAAAAACGGACACTCGTTCGTAAGAGCTAAAAGGCAAAAGAAGTTTTCTCAAGCTAGATCCTGTCTTTATTGGGCTAGATGCCATAAAATAAAAAAACTATAATGATAAAACATACAATCATGTTCAAAATATATTGAGAATTTCGCTTATTTTCTTGTTTTTCGAAATTTGAAGTTCGGGGTTACAAAAATTGGTGGGGAATTTCCCTTTTGTCTCATATTTTTTCGACTTTGATTGCAGTTTGGGATGCTCTCTTTACTAGGTAGATTTTTTTTTTAAAAGCTTTCTTCTCATTAAATCAATGGAAAAATAGTCTAAACTTTTTTCTCAAATTTTAAAGGAAAACCCCTACCACACATCCTAGGTTCAACCTCTTTTCAAAATTTTATGATATAATGCTAAAATTTGTATAAAAATGCTAAAATAATATACAAGTTTGTTTTGTTCTGCTAAAATACAGTTTAGACTTTTCCTGAGGTCAAAGTTTTCTAGGCAATTCTACTGCAAGGTTTTCCGAGCAAAAAATTGGTTAAAATTAGACAATCTCTCTTAACAATTTTGTGATAACTTCTTATAGGAATTGATTTTCCAACTTCTGTTTTTTTTTGTAATTGGTCACCAAATCAAATGAATTGTTGACAAATACTCAATACCTTTTGTGTTTAGTTTTTGAATATTTATTGCCAAAGGTGTGCCTTATTAAATTCAAAACTTAACCAAAAAAGTGAATTTTTTCTTAATCTTTACCCATTTATTTGTCAGCCATTATATAGATTTTACAGGAAGGGAAAATTTTAAACTTCATACTTTCATTTTTGTGGCAAATTTAATGTAGTTTCAGAAAATATATAGTTTTAATAAGGGTCTTTTTTATCGATTTAAGGAAATATTTGGCTTATTCTAGTAAAATCTCCAAATCTTCACAAATCTTCACTTCCTCTTACCACCACCCCTTGCGTCATTATGACGTTAGTGGAAGGAAACATCGATATGTGAGTGGCCCCTTAGAGTCAATATTTGGAGTATTCTTCCCCAAAACTGTGAGAAATAAATTTCAATATGAAAATGTTTGAGATTAAACACATTACCAGAGCTCAAAACTCTCTCAGCTCTTATTTAAATAAAAGGGGGTGTACAAACTATGCATCGAATAAATTAGCGTGAAAATCAACATTCAAATTTTAAGTTAATTTTTAAGTTTACCTTGTCTTTCTTTTGCCTGTGCTTCGTGAACGAGCTTTTCCGCTGTGTTTGCATACATATTGAATCTCATAGTATTTGAGTGATTCATTGACATTCCTGTCTTTAGATAATGTTTTTCTTTTGAAAGCATTTCCCAATGTTCTTGAAGTTAAAATAACTAGTTCTGTTGAGAACTCTTGTTTATAGTGGTCGATTTTGTTTTTCAGTTCCTTGAAAGAAGAAAATTCTTCTCCAACCTCAAATTTATATTCTGTCATTCTGAAAAAATATTTTTATAAAGTGTTCAGAAATGCTGATGGAGATATGCAAAACAAGACAATTTTCGTTAACATTCAATAAAGGACATGTTTTTTTTTGACTGTACCAAAATGCCGATTTTCAACCAACCAGGTTCAAATCGGCACTAACAGAGACAGCTGAACCCTTTCTTAGCGTTATTCAAAAATAAGAAAATAGATTAGTAGCTCTGTCCGATACTTTTTGTCCGATCTTGATAGCTTTTATGGAACTTAAGATATTGCTTGTTGAATCTGGAGTATTTCAGGATGAAAAAAATCATAGTCTATTTCGGATTTATAAAGTCGGCTCTATATTTGGCCTTTGTCGTGTCCAATTTATATACGAAACTTATATCAGGGTGTAGCTAAAGGATTGAATTTTCACATCAACCTCTTTTTTTTGGAAAAAACCGGAGGAAAATGGGATCAAATTGATCATTTTTGAAATCTAGGTGCTAATTCTAATCGTATATATTTTCCTGACAAGTCTATCTATCGGGGAAGTGATTTGAGATTTTTGTTTAGTTGATAAGAAAGGAACGAACTAAAGAAAACGGGAATTGTTAAAATGAGTGAAAAATGATTAAAAAAGTCTAATGATTGTTTTGATCATAGCTCACTCAGACCTTTAAAAAAATTACTCCTCAGGCTATTTTATGATTTTAGGCTACCTCAGAAATGCATAGAAACCTCCTTAGGACCGAATAATTAGTCACGGAGTGAGATATGATCCAAAACACTCCATGATTAATTAATCCTGAAATACTCCGAATTTTGAAATTTCAGATAGCTCATTTTAAAGCCCTTCCCAAATTTCAATACATATCCAAATTTTGGGAAAATTCATCATGCGAATGACGAAATAATTAAAATAAAGTGATTTTCACGATTTTCGAAAACCTGATTTTGGTACAGTAAAAAAAAAACATGTCCTTAAGTATTAGTCAGGTAGAATTAGGTCATAAACCACCAAAACCGGGACAAAAATGGTGCAGAGATGAAATTTTGCACATAGGTCCAGGGATAATAACGAGATATAATGATTTTAAAATCGAAAAAAAGTGCTGATTCAGCAAAAATAGGCGTTTTAACGATTTTTATAATCGTTATATCTCGCCAACGGCTGATATAAACATATTGAACAATATATTTTTTCTGAAAGCCCGTGATCAGGGCTACATGATGAGCATGTCGTTGTTCCAATTTATTGCTCTTACTAAAAATGCTGATGTCATCAAAATCGTCATTTTTTGGACTTTAGAGGTCATATCTTAGGACCACGTGGTCCAAATTTCAAAAGTGACCCCATTTTTTTCATCTACTCATCAAGAGAGTGTTCCCTGTCTAGTTAATTTTTGACATTTGAAAATCATTAAAAATCAGTTATCAAGAGGGTCCCCCCTTAATTAATTGTAGGAAAAAGTACCATGCTCGCCATTACGGATTTGAGGGTGTTCCCATCTTCTTGGGGGTAGGGCTTTTTTTTGGTGAATCCTGACATGTTCCTGGACCCCTGTGCAATATTTAATCTCTACACCATTTTTGTCTGGGGTAGTTATGTAATTCTACCTGACTATATGTTCACTGTATTTCGCAAGGAAAGTATTTCCTTTTTAAATTGCATATATTTTTTTGCATATAACATAGAAATGGATTCAGAATGGCCCAATCAGCTGCGATGTTAGTTATTTTCCCTCAAAAATACAAGACAAGTAATTTTCCTTTAAAAATACAGAAATCAGACGTTAGTTATTTTCCTTCAAGAATACAAGACTGAGATGAAGAATGAAGGAAGGGAAACTGGTAAATTTCTCATGATTATACCCTAACCCCCCCCCCCCTGCTGGGAATTCTACAAAGTTTCAGGCTATAATTTTTTGGGTACTGGCAGGCATTGTGGATGGAAAGACCCATGTCAAATTTCAAGCTCGTACCTTTCCTGGTTAGCTCACAAGTCGGCTATTACAAGAATACTAACCTAAAGGACATGTTTTTTTTTGACTGTACCAAAATGCCGATTTTCAACCAACCAGGTTCAAATCGGCACTAACAGAGACAGCTGAACCCTTTCTTAGCGTTATTCAAAAATAAGAAAATAGATTAGTAGCTCTGTCCGATACTTTTTGTCCGATCTTGATAGCTTTTATGGAACTTAAGATATTGCTTGTTGAATCTGGAGTATTTCAGGATGAAAAAAATCATAGTCTATTTCGGATTTATAAAGTCGGCTCTATATTTGGCCTTTGTCGTGTCCAATTTATATACGAAACTTATATCAGGGTGTAGCTAAAGGATTGAATTTTCACATCAACCTCTTTTTTTTGGAAAAAACCGGAGGAAAATGGGATCAAATTGATCATTTTTGAAATCTAGGTGCTAATTCTAATCGTATATATTTTCCTGACAAGTCTATCTATCGGGGAAGTGATTTGAGATTTTTGTTTAGTTGATAAGAAAGGAACGAACTAAAGAAAACGGGAATTGTTAAAATGAGTGAAAAATGATTAAAAAAGTCTAATGATTGTTTTGATCATAGCTCACTCAGACCTTTAAAAAAATTACTCCTCAGGCTATTTTATGATTTTAGGCTACCTCAGAAATGCATAGAAACCTCCTTAGGACCGAATAATTAGTCACGGAGTGAGATATGATCCAAAACACTCCATGATTAATTAATCCTGAAATACTCCGAATTTTGAAATTTCAGATAGCTCATTTTAAAGCCCTTCCCAAATTTCAATACATATCCAAATTTTGGGAAAATTCATCATGCGAATGACGAAATAATTAAAATAAAGTGATTTTCACGATTTTCGAAAACCTGATTTTGGTACAGTAAAAAAAAAACATGTCCTTAAGTATTAGTCAGGTAGAATTAGGTCATAAACCACCAAAACCGGGACAAAAATGGTGCAGAGATGAAATTTTGCACATAGGTCCAGGGATAATAACGAGATATAATGATTTTAAAATCGAAAAAAAGTGCTGATTCAGCAAAAATAGGCGTTTTAACGATTTTTATAATCGTTATATCTCGCCAACGGCTGATATAAACATATTGAACAATATATTTTTTCTGAAAGCCCGTGATCAGGGCTACATGATGAGCATGTCGTTGTTCCAATTTATTGCTCTTACTAAAAATGCTGATGTCATCAAAATCGTCATTTTTTGGACTTTAGAGGTCATATCTTAGGACCACGTGGTCCAAATTTCAAAAGTGACCCCATTTTTTTCATCTACTCATCAAGAGAGTGTTCCCTGTCTAGTTAATTTTTGACATTTGAAAATCATTAAAAATCAGTTATCAAGAGGGTCCCCCCTTAATTAATTGTAGGAAAAAGTACCATGCTCGCCATTACGGATTTGAGGGTGTTCCCATCTTCTTGGGGGTAGGGCTTTTTTTTGGTGAATCCTGACATGTTCCTGGACCCCTGTGCAATATTTAATCTCTACACCATTTTTGTCTGGGGTAGTTATGTAATTCTACCTGACTATATGTTCACTGTATTTCGCAAGGAAAGTATTTCCTTTTTAAATTGCATATATTTTTTTGCATATAACATAGAAATGGATTCAGAATGGCCCAATCAGCTGCGATGTTAGTTATTTTCCCTCAAAAATACAAGACAAGTAATTTTCCTTTAAAAATACAGAAATCAGACGTTAGTTATTTTCCTTCAAGAATACAAGACTGAGATGAAGAATGAAGGAAGGGAAACTGGTAAATTTCTCATGATTATACCCTAACCCCCCCCCCCTGCTGGGAATTCTACAAAGTTTCAGGCTATAATTTTTTGGGTACTGGCAGGCATTGTGGATGGAAAGACCCATGTCAAATTTCAAGCTCGTACCTTTCCTGGTTAGCTCACAAGTCGGCTATTACAAGAATACTAACCTAAAGGACATGTTTTTTTTTGACTGTACCAAAATGCCGATTTTCAACCAACCAGGTTCAAATCGGCACTAACAGAGACAGCTGAACCCTTTCTTAGCGTTATTCAAAAATAAGAAAATAGATTAGTAGCTCTGTCCGATACTTTTTGTCCGATCTTGATAGCTTTTATGGAACTTAAGATATTGCTTGTTGAATCTGGAGTATTTCAGGATGAAAAAAATCATAGTCTATTTCGGATTTATAAAGTCGGCTCTATATTTGGCCTTTGTCGTGTCCAATTTATATACGAAACTTATATCAGGGTGTAGCTAAAGGATTGAATTTTCACATCAACCTCTTTTTTTTGGAAAAAACCGGAGGAAAATGGGATCAAATTGATCATTTTTGAAATCTAGGTGCTAATTCTAATCGTATATATTTTCCTGACAAGTCTATCTATCGGGGAAGTGATTTGAGATTTTTGTTTAGTTGATAAGAAAGGAACGAACTAAAGAAAACGGGAATTGTTAAAATGAGTGAAAAATGATTAAAAAAGTCTAATGATTGTTTTGATCATAGCTCACTCAGACCTTTAAAAAAATTACTCCTCAGGCTATTTTATGATTTTAGGCTACCTCAGAAATGCATAGAAACCTCCTTAGGACCGAATAATTAGTCACGGAGTGAGATATGATCCAAAACACTCCATGATTAATTAATCCTGAAATACTCCGAATTTTGAAATTTCAGATAGCTCATTTTAAAGCCCTTCCCAAATTTCAATACATATCCAAATTTTGGGAAAATTCATCATGCGAATGACGAAATAATTAAAATAAAGTGATTTTCACGATTTTCGAAAACCTGATTTTGGTACAGTAAAAAAAAAACATGTCCTTAAGTATTAGTCAGGTAGAATTAGGTCATAAACCACCAAAACCGGGACAAAAATGGTGCAGAGATGAAATTTTGCACATAGGTCCAGGGATAATAACGAGATATAATGATTTTAAAATCGAAAAAAAGTGCTGATTCAGCAAAAATAGGCGTTTTAACGATTTTTATAATCGTTATATCTCGCCAACGGCTGATATAAACATATTGAACAATATTTTTTCTGAAAGCCCGTGATCAGGGCTACATGATGAGCATGTCGTTGTTCCAATTTATTGCTCTTACTAAAAATGCTGATGTCATCAAAATCGTCATTTTTTGGACTTTAGAGGTCATATCTTAGGACCACGTGGTCCAAATTTCAAAAGTGACCCCATTTTTTTCATCTACTCATCAAGAGAGTGTTCCCTGTCTAGTTAATTTTTGACATTTGAAAATCATTAAAAATCAGTTATCAAGAGGGTCCCCCCTTAATTAATTGTAGGAAAAAGTACCATGCTCGCCATTACGGATTTGAGGGTGTTCCCATCTTCTTGGGGGTAGGGCTTTTTTTTGGTGAATCCTGACATGTTCCTGGACCCCTGTGCAATATTTAATCTCTACACCATTTTTGTCTGGGGTAGTTATGTAATTCTACCTGACTATATGTTCACTGTATTTCGCAAGGAAAGTATTTCCTTTTTAAATTGCATATATTTTTTTGCATATAACATAGAAATGGATTCAGAATGGCCCAATCAGCTGCGATGTTAGTTATTTTCCCTCAAAAATACAAGACAAGTAATTTTCCTTTAAAAATACAGAAATCAGACGTTAGTTATTTTCCTTCAAGAATACAAGACTGAGATGAAGAATGAAGGAAGGGAAACTGGTAAATTTCTCATGATTATACCCTAACCCCCCCCCCCTGCTGGGAATTCTACAAAGTTTCAGGCTATAATTTTTTGGGTACTGGCAGGCATTGTGGATGGAAAGACCCATGTCAAATTTCAAGCTCGTACCTTTCCTGGTTAGCTCACAAGTCGGCTATTACAAGAATACTAACCTAAAGGACATGTTTTTTTTTGACTGTACCAAAATGCCGATTTTCAACCAACCAGGTTCAAATCGGCACTAACAGAGACAGCTGAACCCTTTCTTAGCGTTATTCAAAAATAAGAAAATAGATTAGTAGCTCTGTCCGATACTTTTTGTCCGATCTTGATAGCTTTTATGGAACTTAAGATATTGCTTGTTGAATCTGGAGTATTTCAGGATGAAAAAAATCATAGTCTATTTCGGATTTATAAAGTCGGCTCTATATTTGGCCTTTGTCGTGTCCAATTTATATACGAAACTTATATCAGGGTGTAGCTAAAGGATTGAATTTTCACATCAACCTCTTTTTTTTGGAAAAAACCGGAGGAAAATGGGATCAAATTGATCATTTTTGAAATCTAGGTGCTAATTCTAATCGTATATATTTTCCTGACAAGTCTATCTATCGGGGAAGTGATTTGAGATTTTTGTTTAGTTGATAAGAAAGGAACGAACTAAAGAAAACGGGAATTGTTAAAATGAGTGAAAAATGATTAAAAAAGTCTAATGATTGTTTTGATCATAGCTCACTCAGACCTTTAAAAAAATTACTCCTCAGGCTATTTTATGATTTTAGGCTACCTCAGAAATGCATAGAAACCTCCTTAGGACCGAATAATTAGTCACGGAGTGAGATATGATCCAAAACACTCCATGATTAATTAATCCTGAAATACTCCGAATTTTGAAATTTCAGATAGCTCATTTTAAAGCCCTTCCCAAATTTCAATACATATCCAAATTTGGGAAAATTCATCATGCGAATGACGAAATAATTAAAATAAAGTGATTTTCACGATTTTCGAAAACCTGATTTTGGTACAGTAAAAAAAAAACATGTCCTTAAGTATTAGTCAGGTAGAATTAGGTCATAAACCACCAAAACCGGGACAAAAATGGTGCAGAGATGAAATTTTGCACATAGGTCCAGGGATAATAACGAGATATAATGATTTTAAAATCGAAAAAAAGTGCTGATTCAGCAAAAATAGGCGTTTTAACGATTTTTATAATCGTTATATCTCGCCAACGGCTGATATAAACATATTGAACAATATATTTTTTCTGAAAGCCCGTGATCAGGGCTACATGATGAGCATGTCGTTGTTCCAATTTATTGCTCTTACTAAAAATGCTGATGTCATCAAAATCGTCATTTTTTGGACTTTAGAGGTCATATCTTAGGACCACGTGGTCCAAATTTCAAAAGTGACCCCATTTTTTTCATCTACTCATCAAGAGAGTGTTCCCTGTCTAGTTAATTTTTGACATTTGAAAATCATTAAAAATCAGTTATCAAGAGGGTCCCCCCTTAATTAATTGTAGGAAAAAGTACCATGCTCGCCATTACGGATTTGAGGGTGTTCCCATCTTCTTGGGGGTAGGGCTTTTTTTTGGTGAATCCTGACATGTTCCTGGACCCCTGTGCAATATTTAATCTCTACACCATTTTTGTCTGGGGTAGTTATGTAATTCTACCTGACTATATGTTCACTGTATTTCGCAAGGAAAGTATTTCCTTTTTAAATTGCATATATTTTTTTGCATATAACATAGAAATGGATTCAGAATGGCCCAATCAGCTGCGATGTTAGTTATTTTCCCTCAAAAATACAAGACAAGTAATTTTCCTTTAAAAATACAGAAATCAGACGTTAGTTATTTTCCTTCAAGAATACAAGACTGAGATGAAGAATGAAGGAAGGGAAACTGGTAAATTTCTCATGATTATACCCTAACCCCCCCCCCTGCTGGGAATTCTACAAAGTTTCAGGCTATAATTTTTTGGGTACTGGCAGGCATTGTGGATGGAAAGACCCATGTCAAATTTCAAGCTCGTACCTTTCCTGGTTAGCTCACAAGTCGGCTATTACAAGAATACTAACCTATAACGTAGTGGTCTAAAGAAACGACTATTCTTTTTTAGAATCAACCTTACAATCTAATTTTTATATTTATAAAAACTAGATTGCTGACGTGTGAAAAGGAATGTCGGCGTGAATGATCCTTTTGTTTCGATAATAACATCAAAGCGGGAACTAATTTGCTTCTCATTTCTTTATTTCCTTTTTCTTTCTAATAAGTTCAAATCTCCCTCGGACTGTCTCAAGTGTGGTTAGCTCAAGTGGTTAGAGCATCCGTCTCATAAGCATGGGTTTCCGAGTTCGATTCCTCTGGGTGTCAAATTTTTCAACTCTTCAAATTTCTTATTTTAATTCTCTTTCTATTAAAATGAAGGTCAATCAAACAAGTAACTAGCATATATTACCTCCGCTCTCTGTGTAAGGTTTAGATAAGCTATGATAGCATCACTTAATAAGAACTCTTTTAAGTTTTTTTTTTCTTCAATCTTTTTTTTACCACAAGCGATTATTCAAGGCTGAGATATAGAAGAACGGGTATAGGCGTTTGCGCCTGCGTTTGGTGACTGACAGTTTCAGTTTCAGTTTCACTACTTTTACTTTCACTTTCACTTTCAGCCAGCGAGTGAGCGAGCATGATAATTGATTTCCGGGTCAAAATGTTTGACACTTGACCCAATCGTTTGCTTATCTTTCTTGCGTGGTCGTCATTTGAAATTCAGCATTCAGTGCTTATAAAATACGGTTGTTATAAGGGTATCAAACTCCTCACTAAGAGAGAACAGATCATAGATTCGAATTGAACGCGTAATTACTAATAGCAATTAACATTACATAACGCGTCGATGTCTCTTCACTCCCATGAAATGTGACTCAAAATTAAAGTGATGAGCACGAAAACAAAATCAAGAATTGGAAAATTTGACACCCAGAGGAATCGAACTCGGAAACCCATGCTTCTGAGACAAACGCTCTAACCATTTGAGCTAACCATGCTTGGGAGAGACTGAGGGAAAGCTTGAAGTTATGAGAAAGAAAAAGGAAAGAAAGAAACGAGAAGAAAATTAGTTCCCGCTTTGATGTTATTATCGAAACAAAAGGATCATTCACGCCGACATTCCTTTTCACACGTCAGCAATCTAGTTTTTATAAATATAAAAACTAGATTGTAAGGTTGATTCTAAAAAAGAATAGTCGTTTCTTTAGACCACTACGTTACAAGTGAAATGATAAAAAAAAATGTCTGTGTCTTTATTACCCCATCACTATTTTTTCACAACAGTAAAAATACAAATATCAGATTAGCAAGAAAAGTATTAAACATCGACAACAAAATGATAATTTAGTGAATTGGGCCATTCCAGAAAAAAAAAATTACCCCCTAATGGATGACATCAATTTTTGAAATAAATTTTGGCACGGAATTCCAGGCAAACTTTAAAGAGAAAGTATCGGAATTCCATGAATTTTACTTAATTTTGCATTAAAGTATTGGAATTCCATGATTTTTTTAGGTTACAGTAACGGAATTCCACTGTTTTGATATGTATTTTGTAAATTTGTTATGGAAATTCCGGACTTTCTTGAAAGCAATTTGCTACTTTGCTACGGAAATTCCATGTCGTCCATTGGGGGGTAACGAATAAAAACTGGAATGGCCCATTGTGTTCTTTTTATCTTTCACTTGTCCAAACCCTAAGAAATGATTGGGTCAGCCATTTTCACAGAATTTCGAATATAACAATAATCTATTCACTATCTAATGGTCTATCTAGCTAAATTTCAGCCTTCTATCATTTTTTATCCTTAAGCTAACGAGCTAAAACCCAATCTGAATACAACCACTCAGAAAAATTCCGTTTAGGGGTTCGTTTTAAAAGGATATTAAAAACCCAATATGTTTCCAATCCCAAAAATATTTGCTCTCCGCCACAGGAACCCAAGTTGTCGTTTTCGCATAAAGGACCCTGTCGACGCACCAGACTTAACGAACACAGGACACGCGAAAGTCCGGTGTAAAATGAGAATTTTTTTTACCACCAGACAATCTCTACACCGGACTTAAGGAAGTCGGATGTCCGGTGTTGGAGAAGGATATTTTTTTCCACCAGACAATCAAAACACCGAACATGACCAGTCTGGTGCGTCCGGTGTTTCTTAATTTTTTGTTTCGTAAATGTCCGGCGTTCAAAATTCCCTGTATGCAACACCGGACTGACACCGGACTTATTGCGTCCGGTGTAGCAAAAGGATCACCGGACAGTCCGGTGCGCCGGCAGGGTCCTTCGCATAATTAGAATTTGGTGGGAGCACATTGCGACAAGGAGCGGTGAAATTTTGCACAGACACCCTACAGAATAAACTCTACCTTTATTCCAATAGTTCCAATCCAAAAAACATCCTCGGTAACGAGGTATATCGATTGTATTGAGTGGGAGGATCTGGTGTTTAATAGAGGGGCCTCTGGATGTCGTCTGAACGGAAGCCTATCATATATATACAGTATACCCATTGCATTGATTGGAAAGTTGGAAATTCTTAAAAAAAGAACTACCTTCTTACCCTTCCTACTCAAAGAAGCAGGCTTGGCATGTACTAATATGGCCGCCATAACAGGAAGGCTTGATGTATAAAGAAGGGGGCTATCTATATGCTATGTTTGTTACCATACCATCCAAGTACTTCATTAACTGTTAAAAGGAACGTCATTTCAACACCCAACAATGAACAATATTGCTGATTCAACTACTACAGCTGTTTTTATTCTAATTAAGAACTCCTCCATAACTCAATCCTTTGCTTTGTGCTTCATGTCAGTGCCATTTTAGTCTGGCAGGCCTGGCGGGTTGGCCATTCTTGCGAGGTTTTACTCTAACCTTTTTAAAACTTTGGACCTTAGTGGGGCTTGAACTCACAAACAAAGAAACTACATAACCACTTGTACAACGCTCTAACCACTCGGCCACAACATCTGGCCGGCATGCTGTCGGATTTTTTAAAATTATTGCCCCCGCAGGAGCGTAGCGACGAGGAGGCTCTCATAGTTTCACGCATAGATATTGGACTGGAATCTCAAAATTTTGCGAATTGTTTTGTTGTTGTTGTTGTTGTTGTCGCGTAAGCATTTCCGTAGTTAGTCTCTTCCGTAAATATTCGGTTTTTTTCCGGGACGGTAGTATATATTTTCATATTACGTTATATAGTATTATCATTATTACATATTACAATTTTAGCTTTGATTTAGCTTTGAAAAGCTGAAGCGAGTGTTATAAATGCAAATCAAAACAGTGTATATGATATAACACGAATTACAATATTACTTGTGCAAATCAAAACAAGCAAAATGGCAGACTGGTGGTTATGATGATGATGAGCTGATTCATTGACTAGAAAAAGTGTTTTGTATGTCAAATTTTGTTTCTTGTCTTTGAAACTGAATACTAACTACTGTAATTTAGTGAGACGTTCACTTCAGCAATGATTTCAATTCTTTTTCCAGAATCTTTAAAGAAATTTGCTTAAGTTTTCAAATGTACATTTGATATTTTTGTTCAAACTCTAATTTATTTTTGTCTATCATTTTATTGATAACTACCTTTATTGTTTATAGGGCTTCTTGAGCTTTAAATACCATCATATGGTTATTCGAGAAAGTCCTTCTTAACTTAGTAAAACAACCGCCAAAATACAAAAAAGATGAATGTACATATCCAAACGTTGGTTGACTTTTTCTTTTGGTCTTCAAAATAATTTACCTCACTTAGAGTGTTTTTACGTCTTTTCAGTGCGGTAAATCTTTTTGAAAAACCTGAAAAAAGTTTGCTTACTCGTTAAACTTTACATGCGCACGTTAAACTTTTTCATGCAGTTGTGATAGCCTAAATAACTTACGCTCCAGTGGTTTGGTGAAATAGCTCCAAATTCTGGCTTTCTAACTTAGGAGAGACCTTCCCGAAGGCATTTAAACGGTGGTTAGACTAGGTACACAGACAGTCATACAGAAACACCATAAAGGGAATGTATATCGCTAGCTATAAACTCAAAAAGTCTAGCTTCCTGAAGGCACGTCTCTTCATTGTAAGCGCTGCGATCAGCTTGGAGAAAAGATTGCATCATGAAAAAGGACTATGCACTTGAAAAGAAATTTAGGCGCATTTAACTTTTCTCGACTGTACGTCTGAATAAACCACAATGGCATTCCTTTACTTTTCTTTTGACAAAAAACATAGAAGATTTTGCTTGAGAAGTGCAATCACAGCGTACGCTAGTGGAGCCCGGGCCTTAACTAGGATAAGTGAGTTTCTATTTCACCCAACTTAAGATGGCGCAGAACTTTTTGATAAATTTTATACGCAGTATCCTCTTGACTATTGTTTATTAGGCAAAGTAGCAATAGAGAATTGTTGAAATATAGCAGCCAATGAAAAAAACAAGCTATTTCTGACTGGTTACCTTGTTGATTTATTCACCACTATGTATTTTGCCTACAATCTAAGATGTCTGCGACATTACCAGAAAAGGTCTATTTAGTGAATAATAATCATGACATATATCGTTATAAGAAAGAAACCAGGAGAAAAAACAAACAAACAGGAGATGTGAAAATCAGTAAGATAATGATACCATAACTTTTTAAATATATTTTTGAGAGGCTTTTCCAGCTTTTCCTTAAATTTTATTAAGTTATCAAGCTGCATGAATTCTTCAAGTATGTATTTTTTTATAATGGAATATAATTTTTTTTTTCAAGCAAACGCCTCAATGAATCAATAATTCCTGATTATTTTTTAATGTTTAATATTTAAAGCATTAAAGCTTTATAAGTGCATGACATGATCTTTATGTGGGGGCATTTAGTGAAAGCTATGACTAGTATAATGCTATCTTCCGTGTGCCTAACAACAGCTATATAGCTGCGGATAGGGACACGGAAGGTTAAAAATAATATTCCGTGTGCGTATCCACTTCGTTCTAGACAGTCCAGGCTAACTTCGTTCTGGTTACCCCATATAAACACGATGTGACATGAAAGTGAAGAGACATGATTTGTTGGTTATTGTTTGATTTCTTGACTTGTATATCTCATGGCAAATGGGATAGCAAATGACTTTTCATGTATTGATTGGCTCTACATATGATACCTCTAACTTTGAACACATCCAGAATGTTGAAAAAAGCATTTTAAATGAGATAAGTTTTGATTGTAATTTTCATGGAAATTTTTAAGCGACAGATTTGACTTGGCGTCAGTTTTGTTTGGTTGATAAATCTTTAGCTTCACCATGACCGTGGGATGATTTTCAATAAACTTTTGTTGTCATACACAGACACTCTTACACATGATGACTCCAGCCATGATTGGTATCAGACAGTCAGAATGTTGGAAAAAAAACATTTTACGAGAAATTGTTGATAGAAATTATATTGACTTATTTTTACAATTTTGGTGGTGTGGGTTTTGTTGGTTGATAATGTTTACACCGTGGGATCCTGTTACGGTATATTGATTGTTGTTTGTTGGAATACACCAGTCTCGCCATCTCCACCGTAGAGGCGGTAGGTAAAAATGCTCACTTTAGTACTGTGGCTGGAAGGTTAGAGAAATGTAAACATTGCCATTTTTTTCCTTCCTTTATAGAGAATGTTTTAGATGTTTGAACATGATATTAATGACAATTTTATGTATCTCTCCTGAAAATTTCACAAAAATTCATCAAGAGGAAAAGAAGTTATGATTAAAAGGAGTTCTTTACCTACTGGATGTTTACCTACCATTTTTTTACTGGGGAGAGTGAAGTTTCTTGTGGTTGCCAAAATCAAAACAATAGAAAATTGTTCATACGCGTGCGCAACAGACACCTGTTAAACGGTGTATTGATTATCACAAAAAGAGAACCTTTTTTTGATAAATACTTCATTTTTTTCATGAACCGTGTGGATGGTTGACATCTTTCTCTAGTCTAGTCTTGTAAACCAATGCAGTGTCTGTTTTCAAATCTTGAATTCTCTATACGAGTCTGCTAAATGACGCGCCTTACGCGCCCACGCGCCTACGCACCTAACGCGCCTGACGCGCTTCGAAAATTTGACGCGCCCTTTGATTTCGACGCGCCTTGAAAATTTGACGCGCCCTCGAATTTCGACGCGCCTTGAAAATTTGACGCGCCCTAGAATTTCGACGCGCCTTGAAAATTTGACGTGCCCTATGATTTTGACGCGCCTTGAAAATTTGACGCGCCCTAGAATTTCGACGCGCCTTGAAAATTTGACGCGCCCTATGATTTTGACGCGCCTTGAAAATTTGACGCGCCCTATGATTTCGACGCGCCCTAGAATTTCGACGCGCCTTGAAAATTTGACGCACCCTAAGATTTCGACACGCCTTAGGGTTTTGATGTGCCTTAAGTTTTCGACGGTTTTGACGGACGGAATAATGGGACCGGTCTAATCATACATGGTTGGTATATAAAAGAATGCCGGTGTTAGCAAAATGATCATTTCTTAAGAGATTAGCCTAAAGTCGACCCGTTCCATTTATCGGCTGTACACTTTATGTACGCTTTATTAGTCTATTTCATAGAATTTGTGCATACTACACGTTATTTTTATTTTATTCAATTTACAGGGGAAAATGCACAAATTTGTCCCTTCACAGAAAACCCAACTTTTTGTAATCATCTTTGACTTGGGAATTTTTGACAAGTTTTCCATTGTCGCTGTCTTTGTTAAATGTACATCTCAATTTGGAAAAGAGTGATTTAAAATAATAATTTGATTACTGCAGTGACGTAGAAAAAAATCATGTAATGAAAACACGAATTATGGCTTGGTAATAAAATACTCGGGAAAAAGGTTTGTATCCTCAATCGCTCATAGAACGACACTGGGATAAGAACAACATTCTTTATGAGACATGGAGAAAACTCTGATCTTCAAATTACTGATCTTCATTACTAAGTAACTGAACTTTTTAGGTAGTGTCAAATTATCAGGGCGCGTCAAATTATCAGGGTGCGTCGATTTTTTAGGGCGCGTCGATATTTTAGGGCGTGTCAAATTATCTGGGCGCGTCAAATTTTTAGGGCGAGTCAAATTTTTAGGGCGCGTCAAATTATCAGGGCGCGTCGATATTTTAAGGCGCGTCAAGTTTTTAGGGCGCGTCGATATTTTAAGGCGCGTCAAATTTTTAGGGCGCGTCAAATTACCAGGGCGCGTAGGCGCGTGGGCGCGTAAGGCGCGAAGGCGCGTTAAAAATATGAGGGCGCGTGGGCGCGTAAGGCGCGTCATTTAGCAGACTCTCTCTATACCTACTGAATTTTTAAAATATGCATGATACAGTAATTATGCATGGCTGTATCATTGTTATGCTGGAGTACATAATTTTTCAATATGGCTGCCTCTTTAAAAAAGGTCTACTGTTTACAAGCTATTTAAATGCTTTAAAACTTTGAGCCACATTTTTTTCTTTGTTGCTATTAAAGATAGATTTTTACTTTGTCGTAATGTAAAATTATTGTAAAGTTTTAGTTCATGAGTTTAGTTCATCTGCAGTAGTATTTTTTCAGTAATCCTTAAATCTTGTGAATAAAGTAACATTTAACCAGACTTATTGCCCTCATTATATTCAAATATGTATTTTTTTTAGGACTGGTAAGTACATATTTTTAAACACCAAATCAAAGCAAACAACATGCCAGTTCTTTCTGGACAAATATATATGTATACTTTATTATGTGTGCTTTTTTATATATGTCAATAATGACCTTCATTTTTATAATATTTTAAGCACGAGCAATGGATTCAGAATAATAGAGGTAATGATATTTACAACTCTCCCCTTTTAGAACACATTAATTGACATCTTAACATTATAGTCATCTTGTTAGATGTTCTTGCAATAGTTTATCGTTCAAGCAGTTAGCCACACAAGGAAATCTAGCTTTCAGAAAAAACAACATCAGTCATCTACAGGATGTATTTGCACAACAAGGATGAGAGTTACCTGAATCAAGTTCGCAAGACAATTAAAATTAAAACTTGAAAGTTTGAAACAAAATAAAACGTGCAGCAGCCAAAATCAACAAAATTTGTCATTCAATACACGGGTTTCGAATTAAATCTGGCGCGAGAGAAAAAATCAAGTAAATAAAAGGAGCGATAAGGGGAAATGCCTTATAAAAGGTTGATAGATTTCCTTTCTTCTCTTTTGAAAGCCAGGTTTTCATTCAAAAGATGTTTTTCTATTTTAAATTCAATAAAAGAAATGTGATTAAACGATTGACTTTTTATTTTAATGAATTTTGTTTTCATAATGACCCATAAAGTCTGTCAAAATGGAAAAATGAGCTAAAATTGCTTGATACACGGCCAATTTTCGTTCTGTTTACTTGATATTTTTCGTGCAAATTTACATGGGATCAAAGCTAAAGCTAAGCAAAAATTTAATTCGAAACCCGTGTATTCCCGAGACAGCGCTTCGATTTTTAAGGCCTGCTTTATACGCTAAAGTAAAAATAATTTCGCATATGTAAATGGGTCATTATTTGAGGTCCGGCAAAATTTCCGGGAAACAGCCTATCCGGTGGTGCGCGGATCTAGGTGGGTTCCGCCTCCCCCGTAGATCTTTTTCTTGGGAAATTGATCTTCAAATTAGTTTTCAAGGTTGGCTTGGCTCAAATTTGTTCATCTATGGGCTCAAATTTTAGGCAATTTCTAAAAGTTTTTGAAAATGTTAATTTCATTAAAAAGCGCCAGGTTATTTTTTCATGAATCCCTTTAGAAGTTTTCCGCTGCATTTTTTTGCTTGAGAGTCAAGTGAACGATATAGCGCTTTCGCAGCATTAATCTTTGATACGTATTTTGGCGGGACGCTAGTGTGAGTAACTGTCAAGTTGGAGAATGAATGGGTGTACATATAGGATTTTTTTTCATAGCAGTTATTTGTGGGGCCGGATTTAGGCAGGCATGTCAGATTTAGGACCACTCACGGTAAGTTTTTCTGAAAGGAGAACTCCAAATGAAAGATAAAGAAAGATAAACTTTTTTTTGGGACATTCCCATGCTAAAGAAGCAAAAAAGTGAACAAAACTACATGAAAATCGAAGTTTAACTAAAATTAGCGATTATGATTTTTGAATTTCTCACCCTTTTTCTGATAAGCATATAAAGTTTCAGCCGTCAACTAAATTTTCCTCCATTTCCAGAAACATTTTGTTCATCGATAGTTGCACCTTATTTTTCTCTCGTCGGAAAACAATTTTGAATAGGACCCTGCCAACGCACCGGATTTAACGAACACCGGACACACGAAAGTCCAGTGTAAAATGAGAATTTTTTTTACCACCGGACAATCTCTACACCGGACTTAAGGAAGTCAGATGTCCGGTGTCGGAGAAGGATATTTTTTCCACTGGACAATCAAAACACCGGACATGACCAGTCCGGTGCGTCCGGTGTTTCTTAATTTTTTGTTTCGTAAATGTCTGGCATCCAAAATTCCCTGTATGCAACACCGGACTTATTGTGTCCGGACAAATACACCGGACAGTCCGGTGTGTCGGCAGGGTCCTTTTTGAAAATGTTGCAAAAACGTCTGGCACTTTAGCAGTTTGCCGTCTAGCCCGAGTCCACAGTCTCATATTATATACCACTGGAAAGCTAAGATCGAGACAAGGGCTTTCTTTTAGTATAAAAAACCAGAACGCTTTAGCATACATAGAAAAAAACCCGGGGGGTACTACCCTTGTCGACCGACGGGGGTGCTCCGCTGGGGTTCGAAAAATGGACCCTACGTGGGACTCGAAATATGCGAAAAAAGTGACCCTGAATGGGACTGAAATTGCAAAATTTTCTCAAATTTTCTACTTTTTCCCCAAATTTTCCAAAATTAGGCACCCTACGAGGGACTGATTTTTCTATTTTGGTGTTTTTGCGACCCTACCTGGGACTCGTGGAGGTTAAAAAAGGTACCCTGACCAGCGGAGCATCCCCGTAACCCATCTTGCCCTAGTACCCCCCCCCCCCGGGGAAAAAAAGTTCGAAGGGTTCAAAGTTCACAGAAAAATGAAACATTTGGTTTGACGTCAACGAAAGTTGCCTGACTTCTGGAGTCACTAGCTACGTCTAGGAAACAGATGTTTAAAAAAAGGTCCTCGCTGGATGCTTTCGACTATCCAGTTTTATATTTTTAACAAATCAAATCATAGAATACCAACCCGACTCTGCCTGACTTTGAAAGTGTCAAACCATCGACTTAATAAAATAGATGGACCAAGAACTTCATACAATGGCCCTTAGAAATCTTTTGTTTTTAATTCATTTTGTATTCTTTCATCTTGCCGTCTTTCCGCAGTCCGCGTAAGTCATATTACAAAGAAATTAGACTTTTTACAAGCATCTCTAAATGGTGTAAAATCAATTATATCGAATTTCTACTGACCATAAACATAATTTTCGATTTTTTTTGCTTACTTCAGATCGCATTTTTAATCATCTTTCTCACAAGATATTTTTCAACATTTTTCGACAACACTGTTGCGCTTTTCAGCGCATTTTCTTTAAGAACATAAACATTTTTGAAAGACTCTAACTAAGAAAATAAACGTGCGTTCATGGTGGGTTCTTAAGATAGAAAACACAAACACTATCCAAATACAAATGTTATAATTTTAACAATGTTTACTAACTTTTAAGCTTAAAAGTTTGACTTGAAATTAAGAACATATTCACAAAATTTAGGTCATGTGATCAATATCATTCAATAGCCAATCTTAAAAAAATGCTTTGGCACGCGGAATGACATCTTAATGATGCAAAAAATCATTAAATTTTTTATCATTCTTACGCGGATCATTTCAATAGGATACTGGTCTATCTATTTTATCAAGTCGTTGGTCAAACAAACAGTTTTAACACAGTTTTGAGTTGGAATGTTGCTGAGAAATGCAAATACAGTCACATGATCGTATGATTTCTGTTTTGTGCCTGAAGGTCACTTTGTGTCCTTTCAGCAAAATGCGTGCAGAATCTGAAAGGTACAGTAGGATCGAGCACAAAATTGCCAGCACAAAATAAAATAGGCCCGACTGGACAAGAAAGCATGACACAATTTATTCACTGACCTCAGCAAAAAAGAAAATTCGGAAATGCATTTCCGGGCGGGTGGAGGGGGAGGGATGATGTTGCACGTGCGTGGGAAAGGTGAAGCCCATAAACACCTAGTCTGAATCGCATACCTCTACAAAACCACAGGTAGTATAGGTCTACTTAATGATCTACCAACCGCTTTCCGGTTCGCAAAGGAAATCTTGGCGAGTAATTTCAATTTCAATTTCAATTTCGGTTGCATCAATCACCAAATCAGTTTTACCATGACCAGTAGTAACAAAAGAGGAAGGCATTTGTTCAATCAAAAAACCATGTTCAGGCATCAAATCGATTTCGTTGAACAAAGTGGCTAAAAAAATGAACCAAGAATTTGCAATGCGTCCGACAGTGGCTTCTGAAGTTCTTAAAATAAATGCCATGAAACGATAATCCAAGCCGTGTCTGCTTATTGTTAAAATTGCTAAATACTGTGTTTCATACGAGAAATTCTTCACAGTATGGTTCAAAAGGGACAAATAAGGTTTCACAATGTCCATCAATATGTTAAATTGATCTAAATCTAGACCACATAAATACTTGAAAATTTTACGATCCTCTGCAATCGATTTAAAAGAAAAATAGAGATTCTTGAAAATAAGTAATTGTTGTTGGGTGTACAGCAACTGTCCTTCAGTGTGGAGTAGTTTATTTTGTATATGTAGTACTTCTTCGGATTTTGCTTTTAATTGTTGCTTAAGCTCTTCAATTTCAGAGTTTTTAGACATATCACTTGTGCTGGGAACATCAACAACAGGAACATCGGGTTTTTGTCTTTTTTTCAGGGAATGCTTTACAACTTTTCTTCTGGCTTTATGCACGGTAACGTTTCTCTTGTTGGCATTTGTAGCAGCAATGAGTTTTTTCTTCAATGTTTTCAACGTTAATTTGGATGACGTAGAATCAGGGTTACGTTTCAAGTTTTTAGCTGCTATATTGATTTTCTTGTTGAGCTTTGCAATCTGAGTCTGAGGAACAATGATCTCAGGCAAATGATTGGAATCTTTCCTCACACAATCAATCCAATGTTCACAGCAAATGTGTCCTCTATCCATGTTAGCTCCTCCTGTTTTCAAAAGCGTTGCATACTGTCTTTGAATTTCTTTATTTTTTGGAATTTTGTAAAAGTTGATTTTTTCTTTGTTTTTATCCAATGTGCGAAAGTTGTTGAAACACATGGAGGATACACAATACCAATTCACCATAATATTACCAAAAACTTCTTCAACAGAATAACAGAATACTAATGAACGTTGTTTTTAGCAGCTGATCGACTGAGTGTTTTGCGTATGTTTACGTGGCGGTTAGTCTGGGAGCAGAATTCAATATGTCGAGTTATAGACGACTTTGCTTAACCCAGAAGGTGAATGGGATTGTTATACATCGTTGGAACGGAAATTTTATGCTGATTATGGAAACCCGGGTCTTAAAAAGTCTATCCTGGACAAAATTGCAAACGAGGCTGGAGTTTGCACTCCGTCGTGGTGTTTTTTCGATTTTACCTGTTTTAGAAAATTGCTTACTGTCGCCAAAGTTAAAGGTTTTAGAATTTCATTTTTTATGCAAAATGCTGTCAATAGAATGGGTTAATAGAAAAAAATTCAAAAATGTCGAAAGAATTTTTTTTTGCACTCCATCTTGGAGGATTTTGGCGAAAAATCGATGTTTTTTCTTAAAATTCGTCTAAAACTAGTCTATAAACCACTAAAATTATGTCAAAATAAGTCCAAAAATACTTTCCTGCTAAAAATACTATAAAAGAATAAGAAAATAATAACAAAATAAAGAAAAATCGGCTCAAAACGCTATTTTGCACTCCATCGTTGGTGTTTTTAATGAAAAAACGTGATATTTGGTGTTTTTGAAAAAAATATAACATTTTCTAGCTTTTCCTTTGATTAACGACTGGAAATCCTTTCTTTCTCTTAGAATCATTTTTATCCAACACAAAATGCTAAAATATTCTGAAAAATGACCCTCCTTCGCTGGGGTTTTAAGTCAAAATTCAGTAATTTTAAGTCAAAATTCAATATTTTTACTTAAAATTCATCAAAAACTAGTCTATAAACCACTGAAATTATGTCAAAATAAGTCCAAAAATACTTTCCTGCTAAGAATACTATATAGGATTAAGAAAGTATAACAAAATAAAGAAAAATCGGCTTAAAACGCTATTTTGCACTCCCTCGTTGGTGTTTTTAATGAAAAAACGAGATTTTTGGTGTTTTTGAAAAATATATAACATTTTCTAGCTTTTCCTTTGATCTACGACTGGAAATCCTTTCTTTCTCTTAGAATCATTTTTATCCAACACAAAATGCTAAAATATTCTGAAAAATGACCCTCCTTCGCTGGGGTTTTAAGTCAAAATTCAGTAATTTTAAGTCAAAATTCAATATTTTTACTTAAAATTCATCAAAAACTAGTCTATAAACCACTGAAATTATGTAAAAATAAGTCCAAAAATACTTTCCTGCTAAAAATACTATATAGGATTAAGAAAGTATAACAAAATAAAGAAAAATCGGCTTAAAACGCTATTTTGCACTCCCTCGTTGGTGTTTTTAATGAAAAAACGAGATTTTTGGTGTTTTTGAAAAATATACAACATTTTCTAGCTTTTCCTTTGATCTACGACTGGAAATCCTTTCTTTCTCTTAGAATCACTTTTATCCAACACAAAATGATAAAATATTCTGAAAAATGACCCTCCTTCCCTGGGGTTTTAAGTCAAATTCAGTATTTTGTAAGCCAAAATTCAGTATTTTTACTTAAAATTCGTCAAAAACTAGTCTATAAACCACTGAAATTGTGTCAAAGTAAGTCCAAAAATATTTCCTTGCTAAATGTTTTTAAAAGAATGAAGTATAGAAAATAGAAAAGTGGGCCCAAAACGCTAATTTGCACTCCTCCATGAAAAATTGCTCTCCTTCGCCTGGGTTTTTAGGACGAAATTGCTATTGAAGATTCTTCACTTTCCAGCCGCATTGGGAGGTGCAGCGCTTATTTCGAAACTTAAACCTTAGTTACGGCGCTTACAAGAGGATGGTATGGTGGCGCTTAATGGAGGAAATAAGGCGTTTAAGCTGCAAAAAATATTGTTGAAATAAGTTTTGAGCATTAATAACTACCTACTGAGACTTTCAAAACGAATGAATGCGGGATCTGAAAGACGTAATTTCGTAACTCAAACGTAGTAGTAGTAGTTTTAGTTTACATTTTCCGATCACAGCATATAGTAAAAGAATGACTTAATTTCGACGTACAATTAGTATCGAGGAACTGAAGTTTTCGTGACGGAGGAGTCGCAACCGTAGTTTTCGGGGACAGGAGAAAAATATTTCGATTTTTACACCATGTTTTGGACTGATTTTTTTATGAAAACTAAGTACCTCAAACACTACTTTTTATGGATATCTTTGCCTAAGTTCTCAGTTAAGTTCATTGGGGGAAATCAGGCATTACGCATGCCATCACCTTCGTTAAAGTTAGTACAAAAACTTGGCAAAACAACAAAGCTTTCACTTGTTTAAGGACTATGACGGTTGGATAAGTATACAACGGGGACGTGCGGGCAAGTGCCAAACGTATTTGAAACAGGGGTGTACTAGTAAATTTCTAAATTTGAAGATAGTTTAGCGCCGCAGGCTATTTTTGGAAAACTCTTCATGAAGAATATAGTTCAGGAAGAGTTACCGAAATAATACCTAGATTCCATAGGTAAAATACCGAAACGACGAAGTTTTATGGGTCTATTACCATCACTAGCAGCATTTTGAATATAAATACCGTACATATTTTACAAAATACCGAAATACCGAACAGAAAAAGGCCGATATCGTGTCACCGAAAACCCTGAAATTCGCATTCGCATTGTTCCATTTGGGTACTCTTTTGTACTTTTGTAGTGGGGGGGGGGGTCGTTTGCATTTTTTCAAAATTTTTACCCTCGATATCATTTTATAACAACCCCCAATTTTATGAAATTTTCCTGAAAAATAGCTAAAACCTTCATTTTCCTAGGGCTTTTTAGCAAAATCACCATCGCCATCTACAATTAAGCGCAAAAGAGTAGAATAACAACAGTGGGATCGCAGAAAACTTATATCATAAAAGTGCTTCTTCATCGCTCTATGAAACCCACCCATGCAAATGGTGATATTTTGAAGCTGGGGCATGCCCCACAAGCTTTTACAAGAGCTCGTCAACGGTAACACATTGATCTTGTTGTCCTAGATTACGTAGGATCTTCCCCACATTGATCAAGATATTGTAGAATTCATCAGCATCAGTCAGTGATGCAGGGAGTGAACGACCATTCCCGATGATTGTTGGAGAAGACAGTTTCAGTGATGAAATTTTCCGGCAGCCGGTCCAAGTTGGAACATTTTGAACCTCTGTGACTTTAAAAAACTCACTTAAGCACGATTTCAATGGATAATAACTAATTTTTAATGAAATTTAAGCAAAGATACTAAACTTTGGCCTAACACCCAGCGAAGGAGGGTGATTTATTCAGATTCTTTTTGCATATGTGTTGAAAAAATGATTCTAGGAGAAAACACAGGATTTCCAGCTTCGTAAATCAAAGGAAAACCTAAATAATGTTATATTTTCTTCAAAAACACCAAAAATCCCGTTTTTCAATGAAAACGCCAACGGAGGCGTGCAAAATAGTGTTTGGAGCCCTCTTTTCTATTTCCTATACTTCATTCGTTTATAAAGATTTAACAGGGAAATATTGTTGGACTTATTTCAGTTATTTTGAGACAATTTCAGTGGTTTATAGACTAGTTTTTGACGAATTTTAAGTAAAAATACTGAATTTTGGCTTACAAAATACCGAATTTGACTTAAAACCCCAGGGAAGGAGGGTCATTTTTCAGAATATTTTATCATTTTGTGTTGGATAAAAATGATTCTAAGAGAAAGAAAGGATTTCCAGTCGTAGATCAAAGGAAAAGCTAGAAAATGTTATATATTTTTCAAAAACACCAAAAATCTCGTTTTTTCATTAAAAACAGCAACGAGGGAGTGCAAAATAGCGTTTTAAGCCGATTTTTCTTTATTTTGTTATACTTTCTTAATCCTATATAGTATTTTTAGCAGGAAAGTATTTTTGGACTTATTTTTACATAATTTCAGTGGTTTATAGACTAGTTTTTGATGAATTTTAAGTAAAAATATTGAATTTTGACTTAAAATTACTGAATTTTGACTTAAAACCCCAGCGATGGAGGGTCATTTTTCGGAATATTTTAGCATTTTGTGTTGGATAAAAATGATTCTAAGAGAAAAATAGGATTTCCAGTCGTAGATCAAAGGGAAAGCCAGAAAGTGCTATATCTTCTTTAAAAACACGAAAAATCTCGTTTTTTCAATAAAACACCAACGGGGGAGTGCAAAATAGCGTTTTGAGCCGATTTTTCTTTATTTTGTTATAATTTCTTATTCTTATATAGTATTTTTAGCAGAAAAGTATTTTTAGACTTATTTTGACACAATTTCAGTGGTTTATAGACTAGTTTTTGACGAATTGTAAGTAAAAATACTGAATTTTGGCTTACAAAATACTGAATTTGACTTAAAACCCCAGGGAAGGAGGGTCATTTTTCAGAATATTTTATCATTTTGTGTTGGATAAAAATGACTCTAAGAGAAAGAAAGGATTTCCAGTCGTAGATCAAAGGAAAAGCTAGAAAATGTTATATATTTTTCAAAAACACCAAAAATCACGTTTTTTCATTAAAAACACCAACGATGGAGTGCAAAATAGCTTTTTGAGCTGATTTTTCCTTATTTTGTTATAATTTCTTATTATTTTATAGTATTTTTAGCAGGAAAGTATTTTTGGACTTATTTTGACATAATTTCAGTGGTTTATGACTAGTTTTTGACGAATTTTAAGAAAAAACATCGATTTTTCGCCAAAATCCTCCAAGATGGAGTGCAAAAAAAAAATTTTCGACATTTTTGAATTTTTTTCTATTAACCCATTCTATTGACAGCATTTTGCATAAAAAATGAAATTCTGAAACCTTTAACTTTGCTGACAGTAAGCAATTTTCTAAAACAGGTAAAATCGAAAAAACACCACGACGGAGTGCAAACTCCAGCCTCGTTTGCAATTTTGTCCAGGATAGACTTTTTAAGACCCGGGTTTCCATAATCAGCATAAAATTTCCGTTCCAACGATGTATAACAACCCCATTCACCTTCTGGGTTAAGCAAAATTGCTATTTTGTGATTCTGCTCCCAGACTAGGTCTACCATTTTGATGAAAATGTCCCTACCGCTAAATGAGTGCGCGTGAGCGGAGCGGAACTTGAAAGCCGGTAATTGATGTGCGCGCAAAAACGTTTCGAACGTTTTCAATGGAATGTTTACATTTGAAATTCGAATCCCAGACCAGAAAAACAAAACAGAAAAAAGATAAAAAAACAATCTGATGCGCGCATTATGTACAGTCTGTAGATTTATTTTTGACTTTTGCTTTTATAAGATATCTGGTCTGTAAATTTATCAAAACTTTTCCATCAGCTCTTCAGTCGAAGCTCAAAAAATACAAATATGAACACAAGGTAATAGGCCATGGCGCCAGTGCCACCAAAACGTTTCACTTTTTTTCAAAATGTCCGTGACCAAGCTTTTAGAATTGATTTTGGTCAATTTGAGGATGCTGATTCGGAATTTAAATGTTACCAAGCTTGAAAACCCGCAGTTTTTGCGTAATTTGTGATTTTT
Source organism: Clytia hemisphaerica (assembly GCF_902728285.1). Taxonomy (NCBI): domain Eukaryota; kingdom Metazoa; phylum Cnidaria; class Hydrozoa; order Leptothecata; family Clytiidae; genus Clytia; species Clytia hemisphaerica. Next base: position 1,907,859 of record NW_027103595.1, on the reverse strand, counting down.
TGCGATTTAAGGCAAAATTGTAAGGCCTGAAAATTCATGATTTTGGGAGGTCTTCAAAATCAAAAAAGACATATGCCACGTGATAGAGCACCCTCGACTCCATGGCTTATCTAACCCCCTTTACGCTATTGATGATTCTGATGGACGCGTTGACGGGGGATATAACGATTCCTCCAATTATACGGTACTGGCCTCTTTAAGTCGCAGAATCGTTTATCGGCCCTGGCTCGCGAGGGTGCGTGATAGAGCTCTTCAAAGTCTCAACTTTTCTAGATCAAAAGTTATAGACGATTTTATGGTCAAAAATTGATTGAAAACAGGGAATTTCCCCACAATCTGCATAATTTATGCAAAATTATAGCACTTTTTGATCTGAAAATAATTATCTCAGTTTTTCCTGTATTTAGGCTTATTTTATTTGCTCTAAGCCAATGGACTAGTCCGAAGAGATAATTTTGTACAAGGAGTTTTAAGTCTTTTAGGGAGGCTCCCCTACAAACAATGCTAGTATCATCTGCAAAATGAAAAGTTTTGGAATTGGTTGCTTTTATGGAGATCATTTATATAAACTAAAAAAAGTAGAGTACCGATCCTTGAGGTACTCCATGTTTACATTCTTTATATGTTGATGATTTTTGATTAATTTTAGTGCCGTGTTTTCTATTGTTTAGATAGGATGTCAACAGACGGTTTGCAGTTCCTCTAATGCCATGATTTGCAAGTTTTTCAAGAAGTATAGAATGTTCTACTGTATCAAATGCCTTCTGTAGGTCAATGAAGACACCTATGGCAAATTCTCCGTTGTCAAGAGCGTCTCTGATTTCTTCGGTTAATACTATGATTGCATGATTTGTGCTGTGTTTTTTTCTGAAACCGAACTGATGTTTATAGAGGCTTTTTTTACTTTCAAGAAAACGATAAAGTCGGCAATGAATTATTTTTTCAAAAATTTTGTTCAGGTTTAGAAAGGAGGGAGATGGGCCTGTAGTTTCCAGTTAGTAGTTTGGAATCCTTTTTTGTGTAGTGGTTTTATAGAAGCAATTTTGAGGCAGTCAGGATATATTCCATTCAGAATAGAAATGTTAATTAAATTGGAAATGATCTGGCTTATGGCAGGAAATAAGATTTTTTTTAATTTTGTAGGAATACTGTTTGGTCCTGTGCCTTTGCCATCTTTTAGTTTGTGAACAAAAGTGAAAGAAAACAACCAGAAACACTCCAATCTCTTTAAAGAATTGAAGCTAGGTACCTGAAAAGATACAAAGGCCACACAGTATTAAAAAGTGAAATGCCAAAGCTGAAGAAAAGTTCTTTGTTTGTTTTAACATTTAAAGGCCCTTGCTGAAGGAACAACAACACTCCCTTTTGTAGAATCATAAAAAAGTAATGTCAGAAATATTCAATATGACCCCCAAAATGTACTGTATATACATAACTAGAATACCTTGAAATAATCTGCAACATATCTGTAGAACTGACAAAACAATTATCTGGAGCCAAAGTGATCAACGAATCCAGTGTGGTAAAAAATTATACACTCAGAAAAAGTATACATTTGTTATATTACTCAGAAAAAAAATGGTTCAAAGATAGTTATTATATTTACAAGTTCATAATGATGATTTAAGGTGTTGGAAATAATAATACCACCTAACTATCGGGGTGAGCTGGAGTTTTTACAAGATACTTCACTAATTGGTCATTTAAAGTGATAGAGATGACGCGTTCTTTAGAAAAATTAATAAGATTCTTTTATACATCTTAACGACCAACCAAATCAAATAAGAGCTTGTAAAAACTCCAGCTTGTCCCTAACTAAAATGTTTGAAGTATACATTTGTTATATCACTCAGAAAAAAAATGGTTCAAAGATAGTTATTATATTTTTTTGGAGGTGATTTCAACCTTCCAAAAGCAACTTGGCCTGAGGGCCTTCCAAAATCAGGATGTACTATCAACGACCGTCTTATTCTGAACTCTTTGAATCAGTTTTGCAACGAATTCTTCATGTCACAATATATCGATTTGCCAACACACAAGGACGGAAATACATTAGACCTTGTTTTCACTAACAACGAACAAATAATACACAGCTACACAACAGTACCTGCAAAGCACATCACCTCACGAAATTGTACTAGTATCAACAACTCTGAAAGTTCAAAACTCCTTTCTGGACGACGATCAACAAGAGCCACGCACAAAATTCAACACACTGAATTATTTTGCTGATGACATTGATTGGGAAACTATTAAAGATGATCTCAAATATGTCAACTGGCCAAGTGAGTTCGATACTGAAGACCCAGATGTTATTTTGGAAACCTTCAACAACATATGCTACAGAATATGCGAAAGCAGAGTTCCCGTGAAGGCCAAGACCACATCAAAAACGAAATCAAAAGCTGAGAGATACCGTCACTCTCTTACAAAAAGAAGAAGAAAAATTACAAAAAAACTTTTACACACCAACTCCAAATCCAAGAAAGACAAGATAAAAGATGAACTTTTACAAATTGAGAAAAAACTTCAAAAATCTTTTAATGAGTCAAAGCGTCACGTGGAAAGCAAAGTGATTGACTCAATTAAAAAGAATTCAAAATATTTCTTTACCTATGCAAAAAAGAAATCGAAAATTCGGTCTAATATCGGACCCCTATTGAATTGCAATGAAGAACTTACACAAAGAAGCAAAGAAATGGCTGATCTCTTAGCCGACCAATATGCTAAAGTGTTCAGTAAACCAAAGCAACCACAACCACAACCTAACCAAGACAAAACAAACATCAAGATTGATGAAATTAACATAACAGAAGACTCCATCGTTAAAGCAATAAATGAGCTGTCTCCATCATCTTCTGCAGGACCTGATGGATTTCCAGCTATGTTTCTCAAAAAATGCAAAGATGAGTTATCCGTTCCACTGTGTTTACTCTGGAAGAAAAGCCTAGAAATAGGTCTTGTCCCAACTGAACTGAAAAAATGCACCATAACACCAATTCACAAAGGAGGAAGCAGATCTCTGGCTGCCAACTACAGACCTGTTGCACTCACCTCGCATGTGATAAAAATTTTCGAGAAAATATTGAGAAATCATATTGTAAATCACATGAACAACAATGACTTTTTCAATCCAAACCAACATGGTTTCAGAAGTGGGAGATCCTGCCTTAGTCAGCTTCTCGAGCAACACGACCTCATTCTTGACATATTAGATGAGGGTTTGAATGCAGATGTTGTTTACCTTGATTTCTCAAAGGCTTTCGACAAAGTCGATCATGCAGTTGTACTTGGGAAATTAAAGCAATTGGGTATATCCGGACCAATCCACAGATGGATTGAATCATTCCTTACTGAAAGATATCAAACAGTAATAGTAAATGGTGTCAAGTCCAAAGCCCAGAAAGTAATTTCAGGAGTCCCTCAAGGCAGTGTATTGGGACCTCTTATATTTCTAATATTGATTGGTGACATTGATGAAAAAGTACTGTACTGTATATTGAAATCATTTGCTGATGATACACGTGCCACCAAATCAATCAAAAACACAAAGGATGTTGAAATTCTTCAAAAAGAACTAGAAAAAGTCTATGACTGGACTGAAGAAAACAACATGAAACTAAATGACACAAAGTTTGAACTTCTACGCTATGGTCCAGATGAAAAAAATAAAAAACCAAACTCACTACAAATCCCCTTCAGGAGAAAATATCGAAAGGAAGAAATTTGTGAAGGACCTGGGAGTACTAATGTCAGATGATGCTGTCTTTACACATCAAATAAATTCAGTCATTGAGAAAGCAAAAAACTTGATTTCCTGGATTCTGCGGACTTTCTCTTCGCGTTTACCCCAACTAATGATTACTCTTTACAAATCATTGGTTATTCCAGTCATTGAATATTGCTCAGTCCTATGGAGTCCAAGTGCTGTCAGTTCTACCCAAAGATTAGAAGAAATCCAAAAATCATTTCTCAAAAGAATAACTGGCACTCCAAAAAACTATTGGGATTGTCTGAAAAAGCTAAAACTTTACTCACTTCAAAGAAGAAGGGAGAGATATCGGATCCTGTATACATGGAAAATAGCTGAAAATCTGGTTCCAAACATCAACAATAAATTTCAATTCAAGGAACTCCCAAGATTGGGAAGGATGTGTGTTCGCACCCATAGTTCAAAACTACATGATAGCACGCTTGTTGTGCAAGGTGCTAAATTATTCAATTCAATGCCCAAGAGTATTAGAGATATGAAGAATGTTACAGTCGAAAAGTTCAAAAACTCTCTAGACAGACACCTCAGTTCGATCCCAGACGAGCCACAGATTCATGGTTACACAGGGTGCAGGAGAGCCGACTCTAACTCCATTCTTGACATGAAAACTGTTTAGCTGCTGACATCCTTCCTTATTCAGGTTTGATGGATGCAGCATTGTGGTGTGAAGCAGAAAGTTTCTTGCCAGAGCATGAAGCTCGAAGACAACCAAAAGTAACCAAAAGTAAAGTAAGTATATTTACAAGTTCATAATGATGATTTAAGGTGTTGGAAATAATAATACCACCTAACTATTTAGGTTAAAAATTGTAACAGAAAAAAAGTAAATGATTAATAATGTTTTACATACTGCGATGGGTTCTTCCAGAAAAACCGTTCATAGGGGGTGGAAGATATATTGTCCACCCCTGTCCAGGGGTATGGAAAAAATCATGAAAAACTGCCATGTCCATGGGGTGAATTTGCAAAGTCCAGAGGTAGATCATTGAAAAAATAATATAGCCTCCACCCCCCATGAACAAATTTTTTTTTGGAAGAGCCCAATGTTGAAAAGGATATGATTTTTAAAAATCGAGCCTATAATTATTATGAACCATCACTACGGTACAACCTAGGCTTTTGGGCATCTCCCAACAGATTCGCACTCCTTATAATATCTGCGGTTTTGTAGAGGTCTACGATTCAGACTAGGTACGACCACTTGGTAAGTTGTGTAAACTTCAGGTTTTACCCAGCGAGCCATTTGGAGTGAATGGACTAATATTCTGGAAACCTAAAATGTTATTTAATTGGGGAGAAAAACATTTTTTATGATTTGATTTGATCTGTTGTAAAGTTGTTGTAATGTACACAAGTATGGTCTGCAAAAAAGTCTCATGTCTCTATGGTTTGTTATCGGTTAAGTACCTAAGAAGTGAAATACATTTCGACAGCAATTTACAAGGATAGACCTACTGAACCAACTGATTTGAACAATTTTGGTGGCTAGATTATAAGATATTTGGGTACGAAGGTCACCACACGTTTTTTTATAAGAGAAATCTATATAAGAACATAAAGCTTCGATAGCCAAAATTTTAAGAACAAGTTAAGAACATTTTAAGGCTTTCTGCAGCTTTCTGGGCTTTAAAACACCAAATTTCTTAGGAAAATGGACGAAAATACTCCTAAAATGGCGAAACTAAGAACATGTTAAGAACATTTTCAAGCTTTAAACTCAAAAAGCTGGATGTTCTAATAAAAATTGGTGTGATCTTTTCATAGAGTCGACACAATATTTTTGTTGTGTTAGCTAAATCTTAGCACTGAAGGTCTCATATTCTAACATCTCTAAAAAGAGGAAAGAAAAGGCAGACAGAACCCTAAAACGATACTCAAAAGAAAAGTAAAGAAAAAAATCAACCTCGTACCTGTGTATCCCAGGCATTACTTATGGACGCCAGAGAATTATCTAGTTAATATAGTTAAAGCATAAAAAAAGCTGATAATGCGCAGGAAACGAGGTTGGAAAAGAATAAATAAAAGACCTTAAAACAACAAAAACGATTAAAAAGTATTAAGTTATATATTCATTCTATAAGTACGCTTTGAATGGGAGTTCGAATTTTTTCACATCTCCAGCATTTTCACGGTCAAACTCAATGTTAATCCTCGTCTTTTGGAATTCTCTTAACATTTTGTAATAATGGTACACAGGAAAGAATGAAGTTTGAAGGACTGCATCGTTGGTTAAGTCTTCGAGACCATGAATCCTTAAATAAGAATGAAGAAATAATTTTTTACAGTTACCCCCAAAACGCAGTGGCAGCGGCGAGCGTGCGCAATGAATTACCAACCTTGCAGGGAGTTTTTCGCAGTCCAGGTCAATGATAACACAATACCCGGCTCGCACCCAGTTTTTATTTTAAGAAGATGAATGATATTCACACCAATGAGAAATTCAATGGAAACCTCTCTGTTGTGTGAGACTGGTGACGGTGTTCAGTCATTGTCTATGATTATATAGTTGAATCTCGCTAATTCGAACTCAAACCGGGATTCTTATTTGTCCGAATTACAGAGAGATTCGAATTATAGGACGTATTTCAAAAGTGGACTTCTTGATGAGGATTGGAAACAAGTTCGAATTATAGAAACATTCGAATTATAGAAAGTATTTGAAAAGGGCTTCTTCTTGACGGAGACAGGAAACAAGTTCGAATTATAGAAACATTCGAATTATAGAAAGTATTTCAAAAGGGCTTCTCCTTGATGGGGACAGGAAACAAGTTCGAATTATAGAAACATTCGAATAATAGAAAGTATTTCAAAAGGGCTTCTCCTTGATGGGGACAGGAAACAAGTTCGAATTATAGAAACATTCGAATAATAGAAAGTATTTCAAAAGGGCTTCTCCTTGATGGGGACAGGAAACAAGTTCGAATTATAGAAACATTCGAATTATAGAAAGTATTTGAAAAGGGCTTCTTCTTGACGGAGACAGGAAACAAGTTCGAATTATAGAAACATTCGAATTATAGAAAGTATTTCAAAAGGGCTTCTTCTTGACGGAGACAGGAAACAAGTTCGAATTATAGAAACATTCGAATTATAGAAAGTATTTGAAAAGGGCTTCTTCTTGACGGAGACAGGAAACAAGTTCGAATTATAGAAACATTCGAATTATAGAAAGTATTTCAAAAGGGCTTCTCCTTGATGGGGACAGGAAACAAGTTCGAATTATAGAAACATTCGAATAATAGAAAGTATTTCAAAAGGGCTTCTCCTTGATGGGGACAGGAAACAAGTTCGAATTATAGAAACATTCGAATTATAGAAAGTATTTCAAAAGGGCTTCTTCTTGACGGAGACAGGAAACAAGTTCGAATTATAGAAACATTCGAATTATAGAAAGTATTTCAAAAGGGCTTCTCCTTGATGGGGACAGGAAACAAGTTCGAATTATAGAAACATTCGAATAATAGAAAGTATTTCAAAAGGGCTTCTCCTTGATGGGGACAGGAAACAAGTTTGAGTTATAGAAACATTCGAATAATAGAAAGTATTTCAAAAGGGCTTCTCCTTGATGGGGACAGGAAACAAGTTTGAATTATAGAAACATTCAAATTATAGAAAGTATTTCAAGAGGGCTTCTTCTTGATGGGGACAGGAAACAAGTTCGAATTATAGAAACATTCGAATAATAGAAAGTATTTCAAAAGGGCTTCTTTTTGATGGGGACAGGAAACAAGTTCGAGTTATAGAATAATTCGAATTATAGAAAGTATTTCAAAAGGGCTTCTTCTTGATGGGGACAGGAAACAAGTTCGAATTATAGAAACATTCGAATAATAGAAAGTATTTCAAAAGGGCTTCTTCTTGATGGAGGCAGGAAACAAGTTCGAGTTATAGAATAATTCGAATAATAGAAAGTATTTCAAAAGGGCTTCTCCTTGATGGGGACAGGAAACAAGTTTGAGTTATAGAATAATTCGAATAATAGAAAGTATTTCAAAAGGGCTTCTTCTTGATGGAGACAGGAAACAAGTTCGAGTTATAGAATAATTCGAATAATAGAAAGTATTTCAAAAGGGCTTCTTCTTGATGGAGACAGGAGACAAGTTCGAGTTATAGAAACATTCGAATAATAGAAGTTCGAATAATCGGGAGTTTACTGCACTTACTTAAAGCCTGTGTCATGTTGCAACCAAAAGATCGGTTTCGGTTTCTCAACGCTCAAATCGAACGTAGCCTGGAAGGTAAAGCTTCCTCGGTAGTTCACCAAATCCAACATTTCACATGTCAAACTGCAAAGAAAAAAGAAAACATTTCGAGTCGAACAGATAAATGAAAGTAAAATAAAATTCTGTGAAAAAATATTGTATCTATATATACCAGAAAAAAAGATTACGCTATTTGTTGCTGATACCATGGAGGTAATAAAGATAGATAGAGAGTCAATGCCTTTTGTTCTATTCTGATTTATCATCGGAAGCAAACAGCTCTTTGGTTGCTTTGGGAATAAGATGATTAATTTTGGGTATACTCGTGGGAATATTTAAGTTCTTAAAAAACTGAATAAAAAGATGTTGGATTTTTAACAACTCTATTGTGAGATAATAACTTTGTTGATCAAAATAAGAAAAAGGTTGCCGTAACAAGAACAAAATCCTATTTTTCTAAGGGTCCCCTCTCATAAAATCATCGATAAATTTCAAAAAGAATTCTATATTACGATTAGGTAACCTTTTAATTAATCATCCATCAGAATTTGAAAACCCCCTCCCTTTTAGACGTAAAGATTTATAATGAAGAAATTTTCAAGGAAAATGTGCTGAAACTCTCAAAATTAGCACTATGTTCGCCCAAAAATACATCGATATGAAATCATAGAACTTTTGTAACCTGACTTTGAGAAAATTATTTTTGTATCGCGTTCGAACAAGAACTTTTTGCATCATAAGTTTATTTCAATCAGGATAACATTCTCACTTCTGTTCTTATAAATTTACATTTCGGATTTTTTTGCTTCCAATGATGGTACATCAAAGAAAAGCCGCTTTGAATAGATTTATAAAAGATTTCAACGATCATTTAGGTCATTACCGAGACGTTTTCTCTCCATCTGTATCTTTATTACCTTCATGCTGATACTATGGCATTTAATTCTGAACCTAAAGGTCTGTCTCCACTTTGCGCGAAAATGAGCAAAAATTTTTTGTCAATCCTTTTTGCCTGCAGAAAAGATTGCGTCATTTAAAAGAGTTTTAAGCGAAAAAAAAACTAAAAGTTGAAGGCAGTTCAATTGAATTCAATTGAATTGCCTTATTTTTTAACCGACCGCAATGAACTTACAAAAACATTATAAAGTTTTCGCTTATGTCGCGCGAAAGTGGAGACCAGACTGCACCGACCTTTATATATACCCTAGACCAAGTTTCTCAATCCCGGCCAAGCAAAATCTTTGATCGGAGTTTTTTGAAAAGTGATATCCTAATGGCGGCACAACTCAATAGCGGTGTAAATGCATCGAGAGTGCTAGATCTACTTTTCTCGAAAACTTTTGATGATGTAGCGCCGTTAGACGTTAATTTTTAACACTGCAATGGCTTCTTTACGGGTACCAATTCAAAAAAAAACCTTCGATCAAAGATGGCGGATATAACTTTCTCCAGGGATATATAAAGGCCAGTGGTTACACGTTATCCTTTTGAAAAGAAAGAAAGGTACAAGGAAGTAACCTATGGTCGGTGAAGTTTACTTCTCCTTGGCTTCGGCGAACAACTTCGTACAAGTCCATGATGAATGGTTGCCAGAATGAGAACAATCTCTTCAATTCTGATATCAACTAAAAACGAGAGCGTTGATATATTTTCATATATTATTCATCTTTTAGTAGATTTTTCTCAAAGAGGCGCCACTTTAATTGAACCCTAATTCTCTAATCCACTGAATCCATGTTAAGAAATAAAGAACTAACTATAATTTGCTACATGTTTTTTCATGCTAACGCAACCTAAGCCTTAGGGCAAAGTAGTCTATTGTAGATTTTATCACTTTTGATTTATCATCAAATGGACTGTTCCATTAAATTTCCATACAGGGGAGTGGACGAACCTTTACAAGGCAAAAAAATATTCTTAGAAATGTGTGGATACCCCCTGGGAAATGGCAAAACTTGCATTAGAACCCTAGAAATTTTTTTTTCATGCCTTAAAAGTGAGGGTGAACGAACTAAAATCGGTCTTTTACTCCCTGAAAATTTTAGTACAACCTCTTACCTCCTTGGAAAAATGAAAAAATACTCTTTTATACTCCCTTGAAGTTCTTCTCCTGTGACCCCCAAGAAATGTACGTCCGCCGGGAGATATATCCTGGGGCTTCACCGGAGAAGAATTACAGGGGAGTATAAAAGAGTATTTTTTCATTTTATTAAGGGGTAAAAGGTTATATTAAAATTTCCAGGGGGTAAAAGACTGATTTTAGTTCGTTCACCCTCACTTGAAAGGTATGAGAAAGATGGATATAAAATGGAATGACCCAATGAAAACTTACGTTTGACACTTCAGTCATATCTGTGTATTTTTCGCTTAACTTTTGGTTGGATATAGATTGTTCTACACAAGAGTAATACCATTCATCCTGGGCGGTTAAACTCTGTGCACCTTGCTTGAACTGTTTTGTGTTGTCTATTGTGAAAGAGAAAGAGAGAGAGAGTGGAATATGGAAGCATTTTGGTGATAGGTGAGACGGATATAAAACTTGTTCACATTGAAAATTTGTGGGTTGTTACTAAAAGGAGGAACAAGAAGTAACGAGAAGTAACAAAAGTAACAAAAGTAACGAGTAACGAGAAGTAACGAGAAGAAACGAGTAGGTAACGAGAAGTAACGAGTAGGTAACGAGTGCTTAAATAGAAGCAACGAGAACTAGACCTATAAGTAACGAATATTATAGTCGTGAAATTGACGCTCCATTGTCTTGCTTTTGCCACCAGTCAATTGTTTTAAGGTCTATGACGTCATTGCTAGGTTTACTATTTGGGCACCTATCTCGTGATTGGCTTGTCTGTTTCCTTTCAATTTGGTATGTGACACCTTGACAATAATGCCTTGAAATTAACCTAATCAGTTTTTGTCAATTTTGGTGATGACGTCATCATTTGGGCCCTTTTTGGTACTGGAATCCGGGCACCTATATCTCGTAACTGGCTTGTCTGTTTCCATTCAAATTTGTCATGTGACACCTTGACAATATTGCCTTGAAATTAACCTAATCAGTTCTTGTCAATTTTGGTGATGACGTCATAATTTAGGCCTTTTTGGTACTAGAATCCGGGTACCTATATCTCGTGATCGGCTTGTCTGTTTACTTTCAAATTTGGCATGTGACACCTTGACAATAATGCCTCAGTTATCATTTGGGTCCTTTATGGTACTGAAATGACAATTATATTTCTCGAGCACCACTTTGTTTTTAGAACAGAAAGAGCACACATAAAAGTGCATCTATAGGAAGGTTGATACAGTAAGAAGATTATCCTTTGAAATCAGGAATACTTTTGGTAAAACAACTTGCAATTTGACTAGATGAAAAAGTACAAAGGTAACAGAAACTGTAAAATAAATACTAATCTACTACTTTAATCTTAGTAACTTAATCTTAGTTATCATTATGAAATAGCTTTTGATTATTTGAGTTTTCTTTTGAGATTTCCAGACGTTAAAAGATAAGAAGTCGAAAAATTGGTAAAACAAAACCAACCATCCCACTCAACAATAAAATGGCTTTTCGGATTAGTTTTATCGGAGCTTGGTGAAAAAGAGTTAACGGAAGAATGAGTGTTCTTCTTAAAGGAGAAAACTCATTCTTTCGTAAACTTTATTCCCTCAAAGATGACCCTGTTCTTGAAGATCTGTGTTACTGTTCTTGTTCTGTTCGTAGTGGCCCTTTGTGGAAACAATTCTTGAGCTGTCTAAAAGCTCAAGGATTTTTCAGAGCCAGCTTCTTAAAGCATTCTTTATAATTATTAAGAAGGGGATAAAAGTGCAACGGAGAGGTATGGCAATCTTGCTTATAACATAAATTATAAAGGTATGTAGTAATTGGTAACCACGGGTAGTGTTATTATAGCATATTAAAAAAAGTCTTTTGTACCATCTTGTGATATGAGAGTAGTGGAATAGAAGTGCTACATGTTTTTTTTATAAGGAAACTTTACTTGACTTCGAGCCTGGAGTTCCTTATTTTTCAAGAGAATTTCAGACTCAAAGTTCCTTATCGAGTTCCTTATTTACTTAACTGCCAAAATTAGGTTTGCTAAGTATGTATAAGTATAAAATGGGCTAAAGTACAGAAAAAGACGTTCATTGAATGTTATTTCCTCAATATTTTGTCATCTTTTTGTTTAAGCTTTTGTGAATGTGTGTAAATTTAAGTTAAACTCTCTGTTCCTTTACTTATTCTTTTACTGTTCGTTTTCTTATTCTCAGTCGGACCAGTTCTTTAACAATTCCTTATTTCTCGGACCATTTTCAGTCTCAAGTTTCTTATAAACATGTTCCCGAAAAAAAACGTGTTTATGAAATTCTGTTTGTTTGTTCGGTTTATAAAAGAAAACAAAACCACAAAATATCTTACTATACGTTTTTCTTATAAGAACATAGAAAATTTTTGAAACCTCGGAATGTTCTTAACTTTTTGAGTTTTAATGTTAAAAGTTTCTTAACATTTTCTTATTTTCAACCATTTCGTAAGTATTTTTGTTTTAGAGCCCGCAAAGCCTTGAAATGTTTTTAATTTCTTCTTGGTAATTTGGTAATCGAAGCCTTATCTTAATATGATATTTCTTTGTTCTTATAAAAAACAGACCTTATTTAAAAAAACTAATTAATGAAGGTCTCGTGGTATGACTATATCATTGACAAAAATCTGTTTATAAAGCAAACAAGATCATTTTTGAACTATCACTTTCTCTATTTTGATAAAAAGGCTGTTATATGTGTTGTTTTTTCAATAACTACTGTTTTGTCTATATGCAAAAAAAGGAGTTTCTTCAAAAAATATAAAATGGCATCACAATTGAATTTACACCAGAAAATCATTACATTGAAATCGAAGATTATCGATCCTTCCAAATGCTTACCACAGACGTCATTATACCATCAAATACAAGCAAATGCACAATCTACCATTGACAACCAGAACCGAAAGTTCAATCTCGGGAATGGTCAACTATTTACTGATCCCATTCTTGCCGCTGATCAGCTTCTCCTTAGAGAATATGCTGATTCAGCATTATTTGACACCAACCGCCACAATCCAATATTCATCCCTAATGTTTTTCAATCTCACCAATACACGAAAAAGGATTCAACCGTACATCTCCTCGACTACGATGTTGATATAAACACTCTCAAGAAATGTTTGGATAATTTGAAGAAGGATTCACCAGACTACTGGTTTACAGGAGAACTTCAGGCTTTCTATGATCTCCAATTAAACAACTCTAGCGGTAATGAAATCAACGCAAAGGAATTCTCTTATTGGATCTTGAATGTCAAAATCGTGTATCTTTTGATGGAAGAGATTGGCAATCAACTGATCCAAAGTTCTTCCTCTCGTCAACCAATTCTTAACAATCTGACTTTACCATCAACAACTGAAGACAGCAAGACGTTCATCCAAGCTTGTATTCAGGAATTGGCTTCAAAATCACCAGGATCAAAACTGGAACAGACTCTCAAAAAGGTAACTTATCAATTTTATCAATGTTCAGAGAGATTTGTATTTAAAAACTTAATAATCACACCCCTTCAAAGAGAGCAATTAATCGTTAATTTCATCCTGTAGAGAGCAATTAGTCGTTAATCACTTTCTTCGATGCCGCACCAATGTTTACAAAATTGATTTTAATGTTTTTCTTACATTTTTTATCGAACGTTTTAATTGCATTCGAAATTGATTTTGTGAAAAAGAAAATCTATAAACAACGATAAAAGAAAAATATAAATTTTTCAGTGTGATTTACTTTTCTGACAGGGAAAAAGCAGTGAAACCGATTAAAGTGCGATTAGCTCGTAATCACATGATAACTCAGACAATTCGAAAATTGCACTCGTGATTTTTTTGTTTCGAATTTTCCTCGTCCTTTCGGACTTCACTCGTGCAATTATTCTCGAATTGCACTCGTAATCATGTGACTACATATACTAACCTCAATTTGCGAATTGAATTGTAAAAATCTCTTATTTTATCTCCAGACATTAAAAGACGCTAAAAAAGAAGTCGAAAACTTGGTAAAACAAAACCAACCATCCCACTCAACAATAAAATGGCTTTTCGGATTAGTTTTATCGGAGCTTGGTGAAAAAGGAGAACACTCATTCTTTCGTAAACTCTATTCCCTCAAAGACGACCCTGTTCTTGAAGATACTGTGATTCTCAGTTCCATCAATTTTCTCACCAATGTCTAAAAGAAAATGCATCAGGAGATTGACGTCCTTCTTGTCTCGTGGACCAAGAAATTAATCATAGGCGTTGAAATCAAACGGACACTAACTGGAAAAGCTTTTGACCAGTTAAATAAATACCATAAACTGATAGAGGAGAAATTGGGTGATCAGTTGGGACACGGCTGGACATATTATCCAGTCATATGTGTTGGCACGGACGATCTTTCCTTCAACAATCAACATTACATTGACCAAGAAACAGATTTGAAATGTTGGTTATCCACCTTGCTGGCAAAATATCCTACCGTTTCCTCTGGAATACCTTTCATCCCAGCAGTAAATCAAGTCAAAGACCTCCTAAGAATCATTGTGTTTGCAATTCATGCTTCAAAAACAGCACCCATTACCACATCAAACTGGGTGGAATATATCTCACAAGCCATCGATACCGTCTGCACCACTGACAACATACTCTTTTACAGTCAGCGTCAACTTCCCATCATGAAGACAGACACTTCTGAATTCGATAAGATCATTCTTTTGGCTCCCTACGGATGCGGAAAGTCTTTCATCCTTCAGGAGAAAGCAAAGCAATTGAGTGGAATGGGAGAGTACAAAGGACGTGTTATGTATGTCATTCAGAGGACTGATAATTTAGAAACCCTTCTTGATTGGAGGTTGAAAGATGAATTGGGAAAAGAATACGGAGTTGACGTCTATGGAATCATAGACGAATACGGAATGGTAAGTTGCGTTTTGAATCTAGTTTGATTCGTATTCTAAATCTAACCATATAAAAACGGCTTTGATTTATTGATCGCCTCCAAACTTTGTAACAATATATTTTTATTGATTACAAACGATAGTAGAATAACTGATAAGAGCAGTAAAAGTAAAAGAAAATGGAGATCGTGATAGTTTTAAGACTGCAAACTAGGTTGTCAACGCAGACTCATGATTCACTTTACTGCGTTATTTTCATTCGGAAAACCGTTTAAATTCTCTAGTGTGAGAAAAAATTTAGAACTTAAATATTTGTTACATATTGAAAAAATGAGAAAAAAAAATTATAAAAAGACTAATAATGCTCTGATCTACACTTAATATTGCAAATCTTTAAGCTTACTGGTATTATTTTTAAAAAAGTCAGAAACGAGTGTAATTTCAATTTTGTCGTGCATTTTTCCGTAATAGACTTTTAGGATCCTTTGCATGCAAATGGAAGAGATTTACTATAAAATAATATTTTTCTTTAATTTTACAAACAGATCGATGATGACGAAAATGAAAAGCTGGTGAAGAGGATTAAAACAAAAAACATCAATGCATTATTCATCGATGAATGTTGGATTGTCGATGAAAAACCGAAAAAAATTATAACGGATCTCAAAGAATATGTTGATGTGATTTGGATTGCATTGAATGGATACGGTCATCAGCGTATTTTATCAGGTGATGGAGATCTTTCGGTGTATGACGACTTCATAAAATTTGAACTTGACGTGAATTTAAGAAACTGTGAAAGTATAGTAAAGGAGGCATTAAGCTTTGAAGAAAGAAAAAGTTCGGGATATAAAGAGGGTTTAGTACTTCCACCACCAAACCACCCTGACGGAGAGAAACCATACTATTCCGTCTCTTTTGAAGATGCCGTGAAAGAAATGAGAAAAATCACGAACAATGGAGTGCTAGTGATATCTGATAATCTTCCACCATACGAGGCTGAAGATCTTCAAACATTGAACACGTTGAAATTGAAATGGAAAATTGAAATTGAAAAAGAACGCTTTCAACCGAGATATAAATACATTCGAGACGAAAAGAATTTTGACATCAATTCTTTCACATCCGACTTTCAACAACTTCCGTTATCCCTTGTATTTAGCTTCGACGACCCCAATGATCAGATATCGATTCTCAATAAACTTGTATATGACTGTATCGAATCACACGCTCCATTGTAAAGAGTACGGATAACCAGGCCGGTTGCACCGTGGATGAAAGATCCAAAAATTATTCAAGAACGTCAATTACTCGAAGATGCACGAGCGAACAAAAACGTTAACAATGATCATCATGCACGCTATAAAGAGATTCTTAAAGCATACAAAAAAACTGTAAAGAGCTTAAAAAACGAATTTCTTCGGAAAGCTCTATCTTCGAAAAATCCATCGATAGTCTGGAGAACAATTGACCGAATTCTAACCAAGCAGAACACTAAAATAAACCACGAACCTTCCGACATGAACAATTACTATTGTAATCTTGCTTCTAACCTCACAAAAAAACCTAATAAACCTGCAAATTATGATAATTTACTGGGTAACCCATCCATCGAAAATGATGAGAATGTTTTTACAATCAAGCATACGAATTATGAAGAGGTCTCGAGTATACTTAAAAAACTGAAAAATGATTGCTCAAGCGGGTATGACAATATACCGGTACGATACCTGAAGCCAGTCAATGAGTATCTTGTATCTCCTCTTGTTAACATTATTAACAATTCAATCGATAAGCATTTATTCCCAGATAAGTGGAAGATTGCTCGAGTCAGCCCAGTCCCAAAAATTGACCATCCAACGAAATTAAAAGACTACAGACCAATATCAATCCTACCGGTTTTATCGAAAGTCTACGAACGTGTTATTTTAACACAATTATGCGATTTCATTGAAAGGAATTCACTTTACCGTCCAAATCAATCTGGATTTCGGAAAGGGCACACCACAACAACGCTACTCTTAAAACTACGTGATGATATAATCAAAGCTATGAATAAAAGTGAAATTACACTATCAATTCTTATCGACTACTCCAAGGCATTCGATACGATCGACCATTTTACCCTCATTGATAAACTTAAAAAGTTAAACTTTAGTTCCATGTCATTGCAAATCGTTATAAGCTATCTCACAAACCGTCAGCAATTTGTGCAAGTGAACGATAAAAGATCACCCGTTCAACCCATTCACTTTGGTGTCCCTCAAGGCAGTATTTTGGGTCCAGTTTTATTTAACCTATATGTTACCGAATTATCTGACCAAATCTCCTCTCTCAGTATCCAATATGCTGATGACACAACGCTTTATCGTCACTCAAAAATTCGTGATATACTTCAATGCATCCTGGAAATCGAGACTGATATCGAATCACTTTCCACCTGGTCAGCTGATCATAATCTCTTGTTCAATGCTGATAAACTGCAATACATCATCTTTTCAACCAAACGTCTAGCGTCATATCACAAATTATGTAGTGACTACTCGTATCTTATTTCTTGTTCAAAAAAATCAATTGAACAAAAAGATGTCGTCAAGCTTCTTGGTCTTCATTTTGATAAAAGTCTATCCTGGTCCGACCATATCAACCAAATTATAAAATCCAGTCATGGTACCATTCGAGCTCTTCGTAATTTCCAACGTTTCACACCATTTAAAGTTCGGAAATCACTCGCTGAAGCTATAGTGCTATCGAAAATAGCGTACTCCATAGTCGTATTCGGACAGATCCCCGATTACTTATTAAATCGTCTGCAACGTATACAGAACATTGCTGCAGGATATGTCCTAAACCGATATGCCACACTGAAAGATGTTGTCGATCTGCAATGGTTACCAATAAAAGAGCTTATTGATTTTAATGTTTCCAAACTTGTTTACAAGGCCCTTAATGATAAAAAATGGCCTTCATATCTTTCTTTGGTGAAAGTAACTCAGCCTCGGAAGCTTCGCTCGCAGGATGATGGTATTAAAATTGATTTTGGCTTATCTAAGACATTTCAGGACCAAGCTCAAATTTTTAACGAACTCCCGAAAAATATCAGGGAAATCAAAGACCTGAAAGAATTTATTAAAGAATCAAAATTGTTTTTTAAATCTAGGGCACATACTCGTGCAACACAACAATAAAATTATAAATTTATGAAGATCTATTTTTACTTTATTACTTACTAAATATTTCCACTACTATTATCCACTATCCTTTTGCTAGTCCCTATTTCGATACAATTCTACATTCAGCCTTTTTGTCTTAGTTATCCAATTCCATTTCATGTCTATCTAGTGGTCTAGTTTTAATAAAATTTTATCCAGAAAATTTGTAAAAATATTTATATTTATTAATACTATTTATTCTTTAGTGCTTTTTATTTTGATATTTATGTTTAGGGGGAAGAACAATTTTGTATGAAATTGAACCTAATAAATGATAATAATAATAATAATAAAAAATGGAAAAGGTATGGGGAAGATCAAAACGATTTCAATGAAGGTGAAAGTCCATATCAATATCTCAAAGACGGAAACATTTTATTAGTTGTTGACTATGAATTAATTATCGGTTTCGAGTGGGAGAACATCATCATCGTCGTGGAAGGAATTTCTGGATTTGGTCATGATGATCACCCATGTAATATGATCATGAGATGCACGACGAATCTCATGATTGTTGAATAGTAGAATCTTCAGATGATGCTAATCAAAAATAGTGTGACATTGGAAAAAATGGCCAAAAACAACTTTTTGAAATAACTCCCCAGGTATTTGAATCTAGCCTTCAAATCTCAGAGGCTTATAGAACTCAAGACGAGAATATGATTGAAAAAAAAAATTTTGTTAATTGAGCCAAAATTGTGGCTGCAAATCAAAAAATGTCGATTTTTTTAGAATGTAAGCCACATCAAAACTAGAGATGATACAAAAAAGAAACCTTCAGCTCTCGATGGTAGAAAGATTGAATTTTACGAAAAGCATTAAATGTACATGATATTCCACTGTTAAACGTTCTATTTTGTGGCTTACATTAAAGGGATATTTTTGTCAGAAATTAAGCGTTTAACCTGCTCCATACATTTTTTACTCACAGAAGGGCAGTAAGCCACAATTTAATACAAAATGTAATGTGTCAATAAATAAATAAACATTCGGCTATCCATTACTTGGAAAATCTTAATAAAATCTTTGTCAAAGATCTATAATGCATTTATATCCATTTTAATAGAGCTTCTTATCGAGTCCGTAAGCCACCAAAATGTACTTTTAACAACTATATTTTACTTTTTTCCTTGATATTCAGCCATAAATTGGTGGTTTTCCTAATCAAAGTGAAAGAAAATATTGAAATAAAAAAATCACAGCACTTTTATGATGTAAGCCACATTTTCTCTCATTTAACAATATGTAAGCCACATTTTTGGATTGAATATGAGAAATCCAAACCTTTTCTGAGAACTCGCAGAAGGAACTAATGTCATATCTAATTCCATTGCTGAGAAATAGCTTCTCAAAGATTGCAGGTAGGGTAAGCCACTCGGCATGTCAGCCACAGAATTTACTCACACTTTAGACAGCTATAGATCAATTTTGAGTCAGCCACAAAATTTCATTCTTTTTGCGACGGAAAGCTGAACTATTCAGCTTAACAACAGATGCATTTACAAATGTAAGCCACAAAATGGTTTCTCTCTATGAGCAAAGTTGTGGCTGACTGTACAAATGTCACAAAACAGGGGTTAATTTTTGATTAGCATCAGATGAAACCAGTAGTGATGTTTCAGATGAATCCAATAGTGATGTTTCTTCAGATGATTAAACTTAAAAGACTAATACTCAAATAATTAATTATAATCGTTGAAATTTGTACATAGAATTTTCGAGATAATTATTTGAGTTTTTGATACTGTTTATTATTTTAAGGGAAAAAATATTTTCGTTAACATAATGAAGTCACGAATTGCAACATCGTTATTCTTATTAGCTCTAAGATTTGCAATCTTCTATGCAATCTTTCAAGGAAATGCATGGGAAAGAGTTTCATTTCAAGGTTATAACGCTAAAAATTTAAGAACATCCGAAAAGTTCAATATTTTTCGACGTTCTTATAAAAAACATGTAGATTATAGTAACATATCTTACATTTTTTTCACTTTTATTAACTATTTGGTTGACAAAAGCAAGACAATGGAACGTCAATTTTGCAATTACCCGTAGTTAGGTCTAGTACTCGTTACTTCCATTTAAGCACTCGTTACTTCTCGTTACCTACTCGCTACTTCTTGTTACTATTCTCGTTCCTCGTTATAGTAACAACCAAATTTAATAGAGCCATTGTTTAGGTACCAAAACTTAGTCTGTATATGCTTATAAACGTTATGCTTATAAAAGAAAAAACATGTAACACAGAAGCATCTTGAAACATCTACCAAGGCTTCGGAGGCAAGCACGAATAACAGTTTTGAATCGAAAGGCATACGAATATAAACGACTTTAAAAAAAACACGATGAAAGATTGATGAAATGATTGGGCTTTTACAGAAAATATTCAATATGGGGGGAGGATATAACATTTTTTGAAAATTTACCCCCACGTGACTTTTGAACACCTCCCCCCCGGATAGCAACAGAGCAAGATTACCCTCAAATTAGAGCAGGTTTACCCCCGGACAAAGCAAATCTTGTAGATATTTCACTATCCCCGGACACGATATCCTCCACCCTCCATGTATATTTTCTGGAAGAGCCCATCCTAAAAAAAGTGTTTCTTACGGTAATTTCTTCCCACAATCACATCATTAAGAGAATCCCCTGAAATAACGAAAAGAGTACAGCATGTTTAGAGTTTCGTACGTTTCACAGGCTTTTAATAGGTACTCTCGGGTACCTAATGGAGCCGTCCCCCCCCCTGTGCCCCCGCTAATTAATTTTTCAAAAATTTTCCCCCAGGACATATTCCAACTCCCCCCCCCCGCTTATTCATTTTTGGAAAAATGTTTTTGAAAGTTCTTTCTTTTGTCCTAATTCTGCTGTATTAGCCTCCTTTTCAAAAGTTTTCCACCCAGGACATTTTTATTCCAACCCCCCCCCCCCCGCCGCTTATTCCAAACCCCTCGGCTATTAGTAACCGAGAGTAGTCTTCTAAGGATGTTCTTGCAGATAAAATTACTGCTGGTAAAAATCAAAGCCCATATATAAATATTGACTTCAATGAAAATACAGAGGTCATACCTAATGTGATAAAATGGAGTCTCTATAACTAAAAAACGCACGAGGAGCACAAATATGGAGTAAGATTTGTAAGGCATTGTTAACTGAAGAGACCATAAAACATGTTCTAGTTAAGGAGACATTCGAACCTTGGTGTTTGATGAGACAGTGAAAGTGCTTGTACTTCGGGAAATTGACCAACAGTGTGGCGTCATCGAGGTCTTCCACGGTAAACGAACCATCACTGAGAAGAGAAAATGAAATTCAAAGTTATAAAAAATCTGTGGGTAGGCGCATCAGAAGAAGTTGAGCTGGTGAATGAACCATTAACAAAAGTCCACTCGGTTTGTGCACTAGAAACTATTCTTGAGCGAATTAGCTGACACGGTTTCCACATGGTAAAAAAGAGTGACCATTCAAAGCGGAAGTATCTAATTCACATTCAATACCTAGCCTGGAAGTTGTGTTTCTTTTTCTGGATGGGTGGTGAGTTCTCCTTCGTTACTTTAGTTTTCGGTTTCCGGCTGGATGGCATGTTCATTCTTTTACGCCTCTTCTTTTTACTGGAACTCGTACCTGTGGGAACAAAAGATGAGGAACGTCATCTAAATACACCCATCAACCTCTAGTGGCGCTTTTGGTAAAAATACAAGGAAAATTCGTCTTGACGACGGTATAAAAAAAACAAGTGTAAAGGCAAGTCTCTACTTTCGCGCGCTTCGATCTAACCTCCAAGCAGCTCTTCGTGCTCCATGCATTCCACGCATGCGCTCTAAAGGGAATGGTTCTGCAAGAAGACCTGCGAAGGTTCTCGGGTTTTCTTTGATGGCCGACACTCTGAAATTTCAGAGTACTTTTCACGATTCAATCGCGGCATTCGCATAAAATGTATCGATTTGCTCGGGCCGTCTTTGGATGCGTGGGCTAAACAAAACCGATTCTACTGCGACCGTGGCTTTCTTGCTCCGAACCAAATCCAAGATGGCGCCTGAAATTCACGTTTTGGCTCTTGGTCAATGTTTTGATTTTTTTATGGATTTTGAGACTTGTGAAGGAAAATTCAATGTTTCAAATGTTGTTTATTCATTTTAGTGTAGCTCTGACATACACCCACAGAAATGGCTGCTCATACTTATTGACCTAAAAGCTTTGAAAGACTTTTTGAAAGTTGTATTAATTGTACACTGATTTTGCTTGGATGTTTTCTCATTTTTGTTCAAGATGAAGGCTCAAACACCAACTAAATTATTACAGGTATGTTCTCTTATGTAATGATTACTTCCCTCTTGCAATCTGCTTGATTATTATAGGAGGTATGAATTGCATTTAATGAGAATAATTATAACTTAACGTGTGCGAAATGTCTGTCAGGCATTCAACCGACAAAAAATTGATTCAAACGTCAAGAGGTTGACTAGTTTAGGCGCTATTTGTATTGTTGGATATTTGGATACTCTATTTGGATAGAATATTGGTGAAATTTTATGTTTGTTTTCGATGATCAGTTTTTTTGTGTTCCATACTTTTTGCAATCAGACTTCAAAAACCTTTCATGAGAACTGTTTAATAGATTTGGAAGATAAACAAATACCAACTCTAAGTTCTGGAAAGTATTTTTTGGCTTGAAAAGGTTTTAAAACTCCAAATTAAATGATACTGTTTATGATTTTGTAGCCATGATGTTCAGGTGCTCAAACGGCATTCTAGCAGCAAAAAAGTTACTATTTTTGACAGGTGAAGATTCAGATTGTTCCATGTACAATTGCATGTTATCATCTGAAAAAATTCTTGGAAAATATTCAATATTTCAAAAGATACAGAGGTTTTTGCCAGTTAGTTCTTACAAAAAATTGTTTCCTATAAAATGATAAATAAATCTTGAAAACTGCGGGCCAATCATATACCGGTATCTGGTCACGTGTCGTAGTTTTTCCCAGACCCCGCCGAACGCGGTTTTGTAAAATTCCGCTGAATAAACTTCTCAGATCATCATATGCCTTAGCAATGGTGATCGGTTATGAGATTAGCTTCGATCGCACGTTTTCGAGCAAAGCTTCCACACTATTGGTGAAAAGTGAATGAAACAACTCCATTGGCGCGATCTGACGCAACGGTTGAAAAAAAGTTGAAATGTGTTAAACTTTTTTTTCGAGAGCGCGCTACATTTTTATGACGTAATCTTTTTTCCAAGCAAAAAGGACTGAAGCCAAAAAGGGCGATCGCAGCGCGCGCAAGAGGAGACCAGTCTTAAGAGTGCGCTTGTAGAAAGTGCAAGATACCCTTACATTAAGGCGATAAATTAACGTCACAATATAATTTAGATGTTTGAATCAGAGACTTGGGAAAAGGTCTATAAAGTTTTGGCGGTACTTTGCGAGAAAGAGTGGCACCTTTCGAGCAGATAGCTATCAGAAAAAGGAGCCTTCAGGATAAGACTTACTTATCTAACTTTTAAGTCTGCAATCATGGACAAAAGATTTGTAGACTTTTCAAACATTACTCAATTGTACCAAGAAAAGCCTTTTTGACACTTGGAGAAATTCCCATAAATGATCCAAAAGTAGTTATTTGCCATCTACATGTTTTCTAGCAGTCCTTGTGATTTTTGGACTGAAAATGACTTAAAATGACTTAAAATGACTAAAATTGAGTGAACTTTAGCCACACAGGTGGTGGGTGCACCAGAAAACTCTGAAAAGTTGTTTATAATTAATTAAACCATCTCAAATACGGTCTTATTAAAATTATATGTCTTATTAAAATTATATGTCTTCTCGAAATAGTTGAAGAGCAAACCTCATTGAACCTTCAATCTCAGACAAAAAAACCCCTTTAAGCATAGTTTGCAGAGGGGTCTGAACCCCCCTAGGTTTATTTCATCCCCCCCTATATACCCATTCCCCCCTTTTGTAATGAAATCTTATCCCCCCCTTTTTTTTACAGAAAATCCGTTTCGAAGGAAACTCGCTTTCCCACCTACCAGCAAAATTATCAACAAGAAAGAGTATGAAGTATTATAGTCACGAGCCAACAATGACAGAATATAACTAGCGTTTTTCATTAATCTTGATCATTTTAAAATCTAATCTAAAATGTGTGTGTTCTGTTGAAAATTCTTATTAATTTATAGTTTACTTTCGCCATATCCCCCCCTTTTTTATTTGATCCCCCCCTACATTCCCATCCCCCCTAGTTTTTTCGGCAGATCTCGGTACCCCCCCTACAAAGGCCCTCCAGAAAGTTGGCATCCCCCCCTATTAAAAAGGGGGGGTGCAAACTATGTTAAGACGTTGCTAAAATTCATTTCCTTCAGTGTCAAGTGGGTTTGGCTTCTGGACTTGTCACCTTAACTCTCCAAATCTAATAAAAACAACTTTGGCTCCGGTAAAAATGGGTTTTCAGAGTTTATTTTGAAAATTTTCATGCATTTTTGACGAGAAAGAAACTAACAAGCAAAAATTATCCTGCTTACGTTTTTCTTCAGCTATCGGGAGTTGTTTCAAAATTATCGTCGTCCTTCTCATAGGCGATTGTCGTTCGAAGTGTATGGTATAAGGGTTGCGAAGTTCCTTTTCAACTGAAAAAAATAAAAAATGAAAACAACATTACTTATTTCAAAAGTTTGTCTTCTGTGCTTCAGCAAGATAGAACCAGAACTCCTATTACGGTTCTTACGGACTCAATATATATCCCGCATCCATTGACCCCACGAAGAACCGCGAGACTAATAGTATACAAATAAGGTTAGTTTTAAAAGCTAGGCAGCTAAATACACCTTTTCGACCGTAGTCGCGCGGTCAGGCGCGTGCCACTTTATCATTTAATTTATCACCCTAAACTCGATCCAATCCTTTTTTACAGTTTTTCTATTGTCTTTAGGTGCCCGGTTTTAGAGTGGTAAAACAGCCAAAAAATGCCCGCGCGGCAATTGGCGGCTACTGGCGAAAAGGTGTAATACATGAAAACATAAACATAATAAGCATCGCATAAGGGCGCACCTTTGGGCGTGGTAAAATCATCTATAGTCTGGTTCTTAGTATCAACTGTTTGGTTCCGATCATCTTCCTTGGAATCCAATGTCTTCTCAACAACAACATTTTTCTCCATATCGACGTCATTTGATTCAACGAGGCTTGTTACCACGTCATTTGTTTCGACAATGTTCTTGGTAAAGCCGTCTGCCGTTTCTCGAATGACGGATTTTTCAGCATCGTAGACAGTTTGACACACGAACGATTTGACGAGACGTTCATCAGTTGTGATCTTCGTAAACGTCGAAAATTTAAGGAATCGATTTAATAATCCATTAGGTCAGGGTACGCTACCTCTTTTCTATAGGCTTTGTAAGAACACACTGTTCAGACATTTATGACACATTCATTATCTTTTGATAAAACAAAGACAATAATTACAGTGTCGTAAAAACCGCTCTCATCCATAAACATTGCAGGGTATCTCGCTACGCCTATGTAAACTGTACATAAATCATCGCGTAGATGGTTCCAATTAAACGATTCAAAGGACATCACTTAACATTTGCTTACACTATATTTTTAAACAAACTAAAGAACAAGTATCTTCTCATTCGCGGGAGCACGAAATTTGAGAAAGTCTATTGTCGATGTTGCATTGTCAGCATAGAAGAGCGCTCCCTTTCTATATCATAAAAAAGAAAGTCTTCAAATGCAATATCGACTGCTTAAAGGTTTTGTTTTTAAATAAAAGTGATAACATTTGCTTAATCGTCAATTTTAATTCACAAGCTTTTTCACATTGGATTGACATAGATGTGGAGCAAGATTGGTCAATTCAAGGATGTGAAACATTCACGGAAAGAGTGAAAAATATATCAAATTCACCTTTCTAGCAGATCTCCTGAGTGTTTGTTCACCTTCATCAAATTGTTTTGTCAGATCTTTAGTTGGAGTTGCATTGTTCTGGGGCGTTGATGGTTTTTGACCAAGACTTTTCGGATGTTCAACAGGGCTTGTAGATTCATTTTCAAAAGTAGGAGATGATTTTGCAAGGGTTGGTGACACTTCGAAGTCGAAGTCGAAGTTTTGGAGGGATTTCATACTAGTGGTGATTTCAGAATCTTCCATTCCGTCAGGCGCTTGCACGTCCATCAAAAGTTCTGTCGGTTCTGCAAATAAAAAAGAGTTAATTCAGAAAGTAAATTCTATAGTAAAATCAATTTCTCTTTTTCAATGATAATGATATTATCTTTAGTGGATAGATTTTCTGTACGCAAATCGAAAATCAAAAATTTTGGCGTAGACAAAATTTCACGAATCAGCCTATTCTTTCACCTTCATTCATTTTTTCCCAACGGTTTTTGCAAAAATTCTGATTTTAACTTCAGATTGTTGAAGTTCTTTTGAAATCTTGTTTTTACTTTTTATTTTTTCACTTTTAGTTTTTATTTCCTTCAAAAGTTTTTATTACCTTTTTGGTATTGGTTGTATCAATTGGATCAATATCAAAGATAATCAAATAATAACAAAAATTGGCCATATATATTTCATTGGATCTCTGGCTAACATCAATCGCTACTGGACCAGTTGTGGTACCATAATTCTCTGCAAGAAAAGATTACTAAAGACCACATTGCTTTAACACACCAGGTTAGCCCTGGATCATAGAGGTATACGTTTATATTTTTACTTCCAAGTCAGCAACAAGGGTCCTGTTGCCAAATCCTGAGGAACAGCTGCACATGACAGTGAATCTGATATTCCCATGTGCAGCTGATCAGGTAACTTTTCATCTTTTCGCAATTCTATGGTTTAGACTGACTCCTACTACATTCATTATATACCAGTTAAGTGCTCCAGTCTCTGGTTTCCGTTGCGGAGACTACCTAAAATGTCTAAATCTACTGAAGTTAACGGTGTCTCTTCGGACGTGATTCAAGGCTGGAAAACATCCCTCGCTGAACTTGCAGAGCAGGCTTCAACACCTAAAATCAGAGATTGCCTCAGATCATACAATCCAGAAAATCCTACGAAAGAAAACATAAATTCTCTGAAATCGTCGTTCAACAAGGACGTTATTATGGACACTCTATCTTTTCTATCCAAAGCTCCTGTCGACACCATCCGACTTAAAGATGAAGCTGTCAAGAAGCTTTGCCTAAAAATAAAAAATTATTTTGAAGACATTTGTCAAATCTGCACTGAACCATACAGAATCAAACTCGATCATCAACCATTTATTAACTGTATTGTGTGTGGCCAAGAGGTTCACAAACAGTGCTATATTGACCATCTCAAAAGTATGAACTTAATGACTGAAAACAAAGAATTGAGATTTCCCATATTCAACATTCCAGGTGTCTGTTACATATGCACATCATGCCAAACGAAAATTGCCAACTTTCCAAACTCCAAACCTCAAACCAGTGATAATCACGAAACTTCACCACCAACCAAGTTCCAAGAAGAATCTACTGCAATTAAAACTAAATCTATTCTCGAACGCACCAGTCTTCCATCACCAAAAAGAACCATATTACATGAACGATCTCCTAATACAATTAAAGATATTAACCAAAATGTTAGTATTCCATCATCAAGAAGAACTCTTCCGCATATACCATTATCACCAAATATTGTTGTCACCAACAGACAGGACAGCGATATCTACCTAGGAAGAACTGAGTTTATGCGAAATAAATTTCAAAGAGAAATCCAAAACAGTATCATGCTTACCTCAGAAAATATCACAGAAACAAATTCACAAAATAACAATTTTTCAAAAAGCAGTGACTTTTCTCCAAAAGAAAACCTTTCTCAAAATAACGAAAACGAGGAACTTATTTGCATTTTCTATAAAAAGGGAAAATGCAAACATGGTATTAAAGGAAACGGCTGCAAGTACAAACATCCCAAAGCTTGTCCGAAGCTGATGAGACATGGCAACAAAAGCCCTAAAGGATGCAACGCAGGAACAAAATGCCCTCATTTCCATCCAAGAATGTGTTCATCATCAATCAAAATAAGTCAGTGCTTTAATGACAACTGTAATTTTGTTCATGTAAAAGGCACCAAGCGCAAGCCCCCTACACAAAGAAAGATCAGCTCACCGAACACCCTTCAACAGCTGGATTTTCAGAAACTATTGGACAATTTCAGAACAGAAATGCTGTCACTGATACGAGACGAAATGAAACAGCCACCTCAACTTCCAAATCATCAGAACAATCAACTAAGATTCCATCAGAACAATCAACTAAGATTCCATCCTCCAATCCTTCCACAACCATTGATGCAATCCAAAAACCTGAATTTCAACCGAACAAACCATCTACCGAACCATCAATATCCAACGTTACACCAATAACAAAATATTCATTTCTTAATATCCAAGGCTTGTGCCCACAAACAAAACCGTCATCAGTTCCATACCTACGTGACATTCTACACACTGACAATCAAATATTTTTAGTTATAACTGAAACTTGGTTGTCGAAACATCACAATAAAGCTGAGCTTGAGATACAAGGTTATAGAATTTTTAAAAAGGATCGAAATCGACCAAAAGCCAAACATGGTAGATACAGTGGCGGTGTTGCATTATACATTCGTGAAGATGTTGCCCCTTTTTTCACTCCACTACTGGAATTCTCAAATGGAGTCAACGAAGCCCTTTTACTCTACTCTAAACAATTCAATATTGTTCTTGGCATTGTTTACAGGCAACCAACAAACAAACTCCATAAATCGGACGCTCCAGAATTTATCCAATTGATTTCTTCTACAATATCAAAAATTGAATCACTTCAAGATTACACCCCAGACATTGTAATCTGCGGTGATTTCAATGACAGATACACCCCAACTGAAAATTGCAATAAACAACTTTTAAATGCTTTACAAGATTTCATGATACACCTAAACCTGAATCAATCCATTCACAAAGAAACTCATTCAGATGGAAATATTTTAGACTTTCTATTGACAAACAATCATGAAATGATATTTGATTATGATGTTATTCCTACAGTCCATTCAGATCATCACTTAATAGACATTTTAACACATTTGACTTTTACTGAAACAAGAAAGGTTGAAAACAAAAAAACTTTGAACAGCAAATTCGATAATTTTAATTTTCTTAACAAAAATATAAATTGGGAAGCCATAAACAAAGATTTACAATGTATTGACTGGCGTAAGACTTTGCACTCAACCTCAGACCCAGAGAAACAATACGAAACTTTTATTGATAAGTGTATATCAGTTATTTCAGCAAACAAAGTACCAGCTCGAAAACCAAAACATTCTTATAAAATAATCCCAAGAGACAGACGTGTTTTAATGCGTAATAGATCAAAATTAAAAAAAAGCATCGAACGAACAAAACCGCACAGAAACTTATTGATATTGAACTCAAGCTTCAACAGTCACACATAAATGAAAGACAAAAGCAAGAACTTGATGCTACTTCAAAAATTAAATCTAATCCTAAATATTTCTATGCCTATGCAAAGAAGTTTTCAAAGCATAAACCCAAGGTTGGACCCTTAATAGATCCGTCAACAAATGAACTTACAAATGACAGTAAACGTATGGCTAACATACTTCAGAACCAATACAGTTCTGCCTTTACTCAACCATTGGAGAGATACGACCTGAATGAAAATGACAACAACACTTCTCAACTATGTGATATAGACCTCACAGAAGCTGATTTTATCAACGAAATCAACACCCTATCTTCAAACTCTGCCCCTGGACCTGATGGTTTCCCTGCCATCCTGCTCAAAAAAGCCAGACAACAACTTGCAACTCCTCTTTGTCTTATCTGGAGAAATATTCTAGACAAAAGTCAAACTCCCCATCTACTGAAATCAAGCTACATCACACCAATCTTCAAAAAAGGCAATCAAGGTTTACCAGAAAACTATAGACCAGTCGCTTTAACTTCGAATGTCTCAAAAATTTTCGAAAAAATTGTCAGAAGTAAGATACAAAAACATCTTGAAGACAACAATCTTTTTAATTGCAACCAACATGGTTTCAGATCTGGTAGATCCTGCCTGAGCCAACTTCTCTCTCACACAGAACGACTTATCCACCATATAGAAAACGGCAACAATGTGGACGTGATCTACCTTGACTTTAGCAAGGCTTTCGACAGAGTCGACCATACCATTCTTCTGAAAAAAATTAAAACCAATGGCATCAAAGGCAAACTGCTTGCTTGGATCAAATCCTTTCTAACAGGTAGAACGCAACAAGTCTCTGTTGACTACACACTATCAGAAAGGTCAGAAGTCATCTCTGGTGTTCCCCAAGGTTCTGTGCTTGGACCACTACTGTTTCTGATAATGATACAAGACATTGACAAAAAGATATTACACTCTTTCTTATCATCATTTGCTGATGATACACGTCTAATGAAAGAAATCAAAAACCATGCTGATATCATTCAGCTCCAAGATGACATGAACGCAGTCTATGAGTGGACTGGATTGAATAACATGAAATTGAATGGACTTAAATTTGAACATCTCAATTATGGTAGAAATGAAGAACTTAAAGAACTCTCCAAATACTTCTCTGATACCCAAAAGGTGATAGAGACCAAGACTACAGTCAAAGACCTTGGGATCACTTTAGATGTGGGTATGACATATGACAATCATATAGAAAATGTAATCGACAAGGTCAAAGGTATCAGTTCATGGATATATCGAACTTTCAAAACAAGGGACCCTACTGTAATGCTGACCCTATGGAGACATTGGCAATCCCTCACATTGATTACTGTTCACAGCTATGGTCACCATCCAAGAGACACCAAATGCAACGACTAGAACAGCTTCAAAAATCATTCCTAAATGGAATATTCTCTTTACAAAAACTGAACTATTGGGAAAAACTTAAAACTCTAAAACTATACAGTCTGGAAAGACGTAGAGAAAGATATCAAATCATCTATACTTGGTATATCTTAGAGAAATATTCTCCAAATTTCAACCACTCTGAGAACAAAGGGGGTATCACCTGCTACGAAAACCAGAGAATCGGACGAAAATGCCACCTTAAAGAAGTAAATTCTAAACACAAAAACATTTGGAGAGGCTCACTATCTGAAGAAGGACCTAAGCTTTTCAATTCTGTCCCATTCTACATTCGTAATATCACAAACTGCACAAAAATTAAATTCAAAAGACAACTTGACCTTTTTCTTTCCACACTGCCGGACGAACCACTGCTCCCGAATTATTATCCCTACAGGAGAGCGGATTCAAACAGTGTGAGAGAAATGGTGAATCATCGGATTTCCAAATTGGATGATTGAGAGACTCAAAGAACCCATCAAAAGTATCAAAAGTAAGTAAAAATCCCTCCTTGAGTGAGAATGAATGTGTGAGAAAAAAAAAAAAGTTAATTTTGGTGTTCATAATAGTTGAACAACAGTGATGATAATTGAAAAGTCACGAGAACCTGAACACCTTACTTTAAGCGGGAACTAATTTTCGCCAACTTATTTTTGGGGTGCGAGGGTACTAAATTGGCGCATTTTAAGGAACTAATTTTCGCGCTTGACATCCACTTTTTGCTGAAATTCTTCTATATTCCTAGGGGTTTTGGAGAATTTTCAGAAAAAATAGCATTTGGCAGAACTAATTTTCGCGATAGACACCCAAAAGCGTGAAAATGAGTTCCCTTAAGGTAATCAAAGAGATATACCTCTATCAGTTTGGTCTGCCGTGGCAACAGGTGTAATTGTTTCTTTAGTTGGTAGATTATATTTCTGGAGCATGTTCATCACCATTCTTTGAATCTCATCTTTTTGTTGAGATGGAACAGATTCTGCAATATTGGTGTTAGCTTGTGAAACTGCTAACTGGCTCATGATCTGTTGAACAATTTCGTTCTTCAATGTTTCTTCATTAGGAAGGGTAGGTTGGTTCTCTTTAGCAATGGATAGATCTGCTTCAGCAATAGCTTGAGAGACCAAAGAACTTGCTTGTTCCTCAACAAGCGAAGAAACGTCTACAGGCAGTGTCTCTTTAGTGAAGGTCTTTTCCATAGTTTTCGACATCTTTGTGGGTTTTTCTACGACAAGAGTTTCTTTAGTGAAGTTCATTTCCAACGTTTTTGACATCTTCTCCATCTTTGATGGCTCTTCAACGACAAAAGTTTTGTTTGTAATTGGCACCTCGTTTGCTCCAGACTGTATAAACTGGTCATCAATATTTTCAGCAGATCCAGGAGTCTGAAGCGATTGACTGGTGTGATTTTGGGTTGGTTTTTGCTTAGTCTCAGTGACAACAAATGTCTCATTGGATGTGGTCTCCTTGGTCGATAGTGGAGCAGCTTTTGGTGTGTTTTCAGTTGACACCAAGCCATCAGAAGGAAAAACCATCATTGAACTATTAGCAATGGGTGGTTGGAACACAAGAGTTTGTTCAAAGTTGGTTGAATCATCAATGCATTTTTCGTTGCCAGCCAGAATCACATCTTGGATTGTCAACCTTCGGTCTTTGCTCAGAGTGTACGTTTTTCTGCGATTCTGTGGATCCTTCTTCTCATCAGCGACTTTGAATTGGCTTTGTGGGTTAGTATCCTTATTTTGAATTGAAGATATGGTGTCTGTGTTGAGTATCTGAGGTGGTGATCCTCCAGGCAATGTGTTGATAGGGAGAGGTTTGGTCAGAGACGAGAGCTTGGTCTGGACTGATGTGTTTGTATCCTCTTTTTGTTCCATCAGCAATTTAAGAGGGTTGACTTTTAGTGTGGCAGTTGTCGGGATACAAAGTTGTGGTGATTGACTGCTTGCCACCAGCCATTGGCTGGAAGGTGCTATTGAGTTTTTCTTGGGAGACGTTTGGTTAAGCCTTGGAAGTATGGTTGACACTGAGGGTAGTTTGACCGGTTCAGCCTCATTTGATAACTTTATCCTTTTCATGGGTACAGATGCGAAAGCGGAGGTTTCACCTAACGAAATTCCAGTCGACTTGGCTTCACTGACCGGTGCTGTTTCTGGTCTTTTCTTTGAAACGCTTCGTTTTGGTGTTACCAAGATGACATTTTGTGATTGTGAAATTGAGTTGATGTCTTCATTAGGGGCAAGCTTATCATGTGATAAAGATGGTGTTTCATTTGATATGGATGTGGCAGTCTCCTTGGCGTTTCTTCTGGGTGTGACCAAGATAGGAGTCTGAGTTGCTGGAATAGAGATTGTTTTAGTTGGTGAATCACCAAGTGCGATTTTAGTTATATTGCTGATGTTTGGTGATTTTCCAAAAGTTGAACAATAGTCTCTGTAGCTGCTTACTGGAGTTGCGGAGAATCCTTTTTGTATTTGAGCTTCCAAGCTATTTTTTGTTTTACTGGATGGGCTGATAGCAGCAGACATGTTGAGTTGATTTAACATCAGTTCTCTTTGGTTCTCATCATCTGTAATATTCATTGAAGCTTCGCTTAATATGGTAATGTTATTAAGTTCAAGAGCGATCGCCCCTGGAGGTGGGTCATCGCTTTCTGATGGTGTCTTATGACTTATGAGCTTTGCAAGAAAGTCTTTACCAGAGACTAAGGAGGATTCCGGTGGTTTATTACTCTGAAGGTAATTGTCTTTGGTTGATTTAAAATTGCTCAAGAAGTCAGCAGAAGAGATTTTGGTTTCTTTTTCAGCTGTGGTACGGTCTAGAGGGAAAGTCACAAATGTTTCAGAAGCCTCGTCCATAACGTCATAGTTATTGAGGATAGTTTTATTGTTGTTTACATGTGGTGATTCACTGTGTAGAGATGGCATCCCAAGAGTCGTGTCCATTCCATTTTTTGTAGTTGGCTTGTCATCAGAAAATAATTTAAAGAAATTTTGAATTTTTTGAGTTTCATTCAAATCATCCCCACTGGGTGAAAGTTCTGTTAGTCTGGTGAGGTCCATGTCGTGTTCAGCGTGAGACGTCTTGTCCAAGAATTCAGTCTATGAGAAAAAAAAAACAATAATAAGGAGATAAAAATGAACCAGTAATCAGTTATTCATTCATTCTTTATCAACCCTACTATAGGTCACTCCTTCTAACAAATTATATACCATATCACTTCGAATAAATGCCCTGGGGTTCATCTTTTTTTGGATTTTAGGCAGTAGGATTGTTTATTCGAGGGGGAGCATTTAAAAAAAGGGGCAATTATCAAAATAATCTTCAACCCTAGACAAAGACCTTTTGCTTACTCTCGGGTACATAATAGCCGGGGGGTTTGGAATAAGCGGGGGGGGGGGGGTTGGAATAAATCTCAAAACTTAATAAGCGGGGGGGTTGGAATAAAAATGTCCTGGGTGGAAAACTTTGGAAAAGGAGGCTAATACAGCAGAATTAGGACAAAAGAACTTTCAAAAACATTTTCCTAAAAATTAATAAGCGAGGGGGTTGGAATAAGAATGTCCTGGGTGGAAAATTTTCGCAAAATTAATTAGCGGGGGGGGACGGCTATTAGGTACCCGAGAGTAAACACAAGACATCTCCATTATAGTGTGAAGTCTGAATAAACCTAGAAAGAGTTATAAAATTATAAAGGAGATGTAATGAAAATACTACGTCAAGCTGACAAACGAAAATAGAGAAACACAAGTAGAAATCAATTTCTGATACACCTGTACGTGTTGCGGAAATAATAATATTGAGGTTCAGGGAGCACAGAAGGGTTGTAAATTCACCTTTTCATCCTCTTCATCTAAAAGTAAACAAAACAACAATTGTCAATTAGTTCAGGTGTGTTAGTCTACACAATAGACAGTTCCAGGCTTTTAGGCCTTACTCTTGGTCTATAGGCACTGCTATGGGTTGGCCACTAGTCACCCCACCGAGATTTCACCTACTTATACGATACGGTTGCTCAAAACAAAGAAAGGTATGACATAGCCTAAAGTGTGTTTTTAGCTTAATGATGGAAAAATGTTTAGTTTGTTTTGAATTTTTATTGAGTATGATATAAAAAACTAAATCTATTACTAACGGTTCCTCAAATTGAATTAATGGGTAGCAAGTCTTAAAAAATAGCAGAGGTACTCACAGGTATCGAATAGCCGGGGGGGGGGGGGGAAAAAAATATCAAAATTTAATAAGCGGGCAGGGGGGCCCCCTTTTTAGAATAAAAATGTTCTGGGTGGAAAATTTTTGTAAAGGAGTCTAATACAGCAGAATTAGGACTAGCCTGGATATCCAGCCCGTAAACTTTTTTTTGATTTTGATATTTCTTATGTTTACGGTCTGGTTTACCTAGATCGTCTGCATTCTCATCTGAGGATGATTATGCGGATATTCTGATTGGTTGGTCCAAGCGAATCAGAGATCTGAAATGGTGGCGCGCGTATAAGAAATTATGCGAGACGACTTGAAGTGTTCGCCTAAATATTTAGATGGACCGTGCGGGCGATTAGCAAGGCGCATACGCTGCTTTGAAAATCTTCCTGACTTTTCTTCTTCGAAGCAAATAACAATAGAATATCTAATTATCTCCCTTGGGTGTTTGACCACGCATTCCAAATAAAAATAACAATAATGGTAGGGAAGAAGCGGGAAGATCAAAACATGGGAATTTTTAGATGTTCTGGTTGTTTTCTTTTCAATTACTTGCTTAGATATTATTGTTTTAATCTTCTTTATGACTTGGTTGCATCGTGTAAAAAACTAAAAAGGTATATCTTTATTTTGCTTCAATTCTTCTTTTCTGTTTGCCAATTTTGTATTGCTGTTTTGGGTTGGATTTTGAAAAAAAATTTCTCCAAAATTCACTTTGCACTTTTTGTCTAAACAGACTTTCCACCACACTGTCTATATTTTATAGTCAAGGCTGCCATTCTAAATTGATTTATCACTGTTGGGGTACCATCTTGAATTTATGCATGTCATTATGTGCATATATTTATTTGCAGCCATGGGATTCATGCAGGAAAATCTGTCAACAGGGGTTCACCTGATTTCTAGGTGAACCAAGCTCTATAATTTTAGAACTTTGTCTGGCTGAGGTAAAACTTATTTTTTCTAAAATTTTGAGCTTGGATATCCAGGCTAAATTAGGACAAAAGAGGGAACTTTCAAAAACATTTTCCCAAAAATTAATAAGCGGGGGTTGGAATAAGAATGTCCTGGGTTGATAATTTTCAAAAAATTAATTGGAGGGACGGCTATTAGGTACCTGAGAGTAAAAGAAAAATCCAGCACTTGAAATGAAAAACCGAGACACACCTTTTTCAGGGCTGTCTTTTTCAAAAATCCTGTAAATAATTGGAAAAAATTAGTTAAAGTAACTGTAACAAATGCAAGCTACAGGAAATAAGAATAGAAACATGACACGAAAAAACATTTTCTCAAAGTTGTTAGATATTATAATAAAAAGTTGAAAAGCGAAGTTTCCTATTCAGGATGTAACAAAGTGGCATGTTTACTGCACGAAGTCTGATGTAAAAA
The DNA here is from genome assembly GCF_902728285.1 of Clytia hemisphaerica. Lineage (NCBI taxonomy): Eukaryota > Metazoa > Cnidaria > Hydrozoa > Leptothecata > Clytiidae > Clytia > Clytia hemisphaerica. The sequence goes on along the minus strand of NW_027103595.1, from coordinate 1,871,238 downwards.
CTTATCTTTCGATATAAGGCTTTATACAAAATGAATAAAATGCAGACCAGAGCGGTCTTTATAATATATCGCACAGGACTGCTCAAGAAATATTTTCCCTCAACTGTCGTTATAGTTCTATTTATACTGAGACGATTAATTTGTCTGAGACGAGCATTATGGAGGAGTATACTTTCCATTCAACTTTTCAAGTTCCATTAAGCATTGTAAATGAACTCTTCTGAGGGAACCAGGCTTGAATGAATATAGCTTACTTCACACTCCTGTAATGGTCAAAACTAACTGTTTTACTTTTCCGCCTTGGTTGGAGATTTGTTGATCTATGGATAAAGATAATATTATACAGACCCTAAAAACCATTGCTTTACTTCACAAAAAATGAAAAATGACATTTTTTTATTACCTTAAAAAATATTTATGGTTATATTGTGTTATTATTAAATTCATTAAAAGGTGATCATTTATTAAAGCCAGGTAAAACATTGAATTGAGGTCTGAATTGCTTCGAGGTTAAAAGTGTTGAATTTAAGAATTAAAACAAATATCTATACTTTTCATGCAACAAGTAAATCATAAAAATTGGATTGCTTTTGAAAGATCAGCAAGCAGCTTCATAATATGTATATACTGGCTTTAATAACTATCTGTCAAGGTGAGGGTCCTACATCAAATTAAAAGTGTGCTCATAGATCTGTTCACTAAATACAAAATACAAGATCATTATATCTTTCCCATGAAGATCAAGTTATGCTTATTGGTAATAAACTTTTCTTTTGTTTGGTCACATTTCTTTGGAAACATTCTTTGCATTGCCAAACAAAATAATTCCATATTTACCCAGTGGTGTCATCCTAAAAATGGGAGAAAATATTGTTTGTTAGTGATTGTACTTTTCCAACAAGTCACTTTTATGCTTCTAATGTTTAATATTTTATTTTTATAGAACTTTTACTACAACATTAGCAAAATGTTGCTATTAGAATTTATTATGCTGCAAATCTTCTAATTTATCTCATGAAAAGGAGGCATGTATAGCTCAAACCAAGTATGGTTATAATAAAAGTCAAATAGAAACAGCGAAAAATCAAACATTACCTGTTTATTTCCAACAATTGTCTTCAAACACTACAAAAATCAAAGATAGTTTTATATAATAGACTGACTCAGATCTAAAATGTATATTATACAAATTGGTAGAGCCTTCATCTTTCAATTCAAAGGTGTTAGGTTCCATAAATCAGAGAACGAGTAGCTTGGATAGGCAATAGGTAACTGAGCGCTGACAGAGTAGGTGTAGCACTAAAACAAAGCAATCAAAGTCTCAGGTCTAACAAAGTAAAAAGAAAAATTAAGTTTGATTTTGTCACTTCCTTCGTTCTCTCCTAATTTAGAAGTATATTGTGTATAAATTAATAAATCAGAAAAAATTGAATAGAAAAGAACTTACACTACGTCTACGAGATGCTCTTCTTGAGTGCGCTCTAAAATGGATGGACAAAACAAATAAGAAAAACAAGCTACATGTTGAATGGACCTATGTACCTGAAGATTGATGTTGACAAGGAAAAATGAGTTCTCAGTTTCAGTAGGGGCATTTATTGGGTATCATTAATTTTTAAGCAAATACAGGAACGTATCAACTGAATCAAATAAAAGTTGTATACCTTTTTTCATTATCTGCCATTTTCTTTAACAATACTCACATCGTCATTTATAAATTTCTAAGTAATATTTTTCTCTATACAAAAAGATGGAAATGAATTGTATTACAACCAGTTACAACAAATACATGACATCTATATATTAATAGCGGTGCTTTGTATGTCTGTGTGTCACCACTTTCGTTTTCGCTTTGTTTGTGTTTTAAAATTATGACTTTTAGTCTCTTGCTCCACAAATTTGTTTTTATGAATTCGCGCCATTTGCAAAAGATCGGATAGAGCTTGGTTTAGACTTTATTAAGCCTTTGTTTTGAAATTTAAGGCCCATCTACATTTAGTAATTTTAACTTCTGCCCAAACTTGCCTTTTTCTCTCTTCTTTTGTTTTAAATGTTTTCGAATGTATTTAACGATCATATTTTATTAATGACATTCGAATTCTTTTCAAAACAAAACAATTTCAGTTCATAGAAAAGAATATTTCAAAAGTAAATCAAAACATAAAAGGTTTGTGGACAACAACAAAAGGGCGATATAAAGCATAAGAAAAAATTAGTTCAATTCTTTTTTCTTATAAAAATATTCAAGCCGTCGTTACCATTGAGTTTAAAGCCCGAAGGGCTAAAGTTCAATCTCTAACCTTTCTCAGGCAAGAGAAAAAATGCGCCGCATTTTGACGACAGATTGAATCTAGCAGTTCCTTTGTTTACGATTGATATTTTTCGAAATTTAGAGGTAAATTTTAGTTTCAATCTGTCACTTGTGTAAAAACCAGGCGAGCCGTTCAAGGCCGCGCAACTTGACTGACTTCTAGCCCTTCGGTCTTTTACTTCATTGGTTGTTACTGCTAAAAAGCGTGTACGTCATTTTTTATGTTTTAAATTCGAAAAGTTATGACAAGGGTTTAAAAAAGCAACTTCGAATTTTATATTTTTTCGATCTGATAAAAACAAAAAGTTGCACTATTCTTTTTGACCTTCCCACTTTTCCTGAAAAATTGTCATTCAAACTGGACGGCATATTTAACGCGAGCAAAGCGAGAAAAATAACTACCTGCAGAGTCGTTTCAAACGACACTGGTACAGTAAACGATGCTCTTTCTGATAACTTTTGACTTAAACAAAAAATTATGTCTCGGGAGGGGGGGCAGTAAACGATCCAAATATGGTTTAAAGATAAGACACCCGGGGAAGGTTAGAGTTAAACGTTGTACAGATTTCTTTTTTTCATTTGATCGCTTTTTTAAGCCAGCTTCAACATCCAAAGGACTTTTAGTGCGTTCAGCTACAGCTTAACCGGCGTGCGACGCCGGGTACCGGCTAGTTTATAATCATTGTGGATGGACTTAGTTAACATGGCCATTTTTAGGATAATATTTTTTTTGAGCAATTTTCCCAAAATTTAAAGAAACTAAAGTTAAATACATGCTCCAGTAGACCCGATCGCTGCAATCATTACTCAATACTCATATACCGGTGTCTCTTAATAACAAGTAACACTTTTAACTAACTATTCACTATCAAATAACAAGGAAATTGTAAATTTTCTTAGATGAAATAGATGAAATTTTTTCTCCTGTTGTTTTTTTCTTGCTTGAATATTGTTTTACTCAAGAAATGAGGGACAAGCTGGAGTTTTTACAAGCTCTTATTTGATTTGGTTGGTCGTTAAGATGTAATAAAGGAATCTTATTACTTGTTCTAAAGAACGCGTCATCTCTATCACTTTAAATGACCAATTAGTGAAGTATCTTGTAAAAACTCCAAGGCATCTCAGAAATGAAGTTGATGTAGGGCAAGATTATTTTAAAGGGAACCAAAAAGTGCATCTGGGAGCTGAAAATTTTTTTTCAGTTAACATTTTCAAATTTATATGTATCATTTCTCATAGTATCTTAAACTCGTTTGCAGTTGTTTTAGAGCTACAGCACTTCCGAAACATGATTTTGCCATTTTTTAGGCTAAAAAGCCTTGAAATTAAAGCTCTTTAGCCTAAAAAACAGCCACAGCCATATCACAAAAAATACAATGAATGCTGCAGTTTTAGTTGTTCAAAATCCAACATAGGCCAACAATTGATCAAGAAAACTCATTTACAGCATGTTTGGCCTTCCCTGGATTGAACGGTTGAGGATTTTATTTTCTGAAAATCTTGGTTACGGAATGACGGAAAAATTAAAAATGCTGTAAAGTTTTAAGGAAACATTTTTAGAGTAAAATATTTGGCAAGTTTCTACCTCTTACTGAGTACTTTCAAACCAGGCATAAATTAATTGCAATTGGGGGAAGACTGGTTTTTAATTGAGAAATCATTTTTGGTTACGGAATGACGGAAAATTATCTTACTTTACTGAAATAAAAATTATGAAATTTTCACTTAACCATATCACCTCAAACATTTTTTAAGCAGATACAGTAACTTTGTATCAAAATCTAAGCATTTGATCTATCTTGAAAACCTTTCCATTAACCCTATATAGGGTTCTAAAGTTAAATAAAATTTTTACAGCCGATTCTGTTTCATATCATGTGTACCGCATTCATGATAAATTTAAAAAATTGGTTGAGTGTTACCAAAAATCTTTTTGATTTTCTCAAAGTGTTATAGTTGCTATGGCTAAAAATCATGACTTTGATAGCATGATCATCAGTCAGTGTCAATTTATTAACCACTTTAACAATGCAAATTTTTGGGTGACACTCTGTTTCATGGAAAAAATGGGCAGTTTTTGAGCTTTAAAATGCCATAACTTTAGTTTCGCTTGTGCTACAGACTTGTATGAGCTCTCATTTTTCAGCATTTTTTATTGTGCATCCTCTGAAATTAAAATCATTCAATGACAATCTCCACTTTAAGCACGATATCCTTTTGAAATCAAGGAGGTCTCTGGTTCCCTTTAAAATAATTTTGCCCTGTAAAAGATGAAATTAGAATGCTTTGCCTGAGACATAAATATTATAGGACCCCTAGATAGAGAATTACCTTTTGTTGTATAAATAAAACCCATCTGACAATTCAATAAGGATGAAACTTTTCTCTTGCACATATTATTAGGAACAATAGTACATTATTTAATAATTATAATTCAGAGCTCTAGCATTAAAACAATGTGACACAATGAATAATTATCATAAGTGTGAATTAATTTTTTCTCATCATTGTTTTGATGCTGGAGTTTTTAATTATTCAACACATGACTAGCAAAACATATTCAATCATGATTTGCGAAATTTTATCTACAAAAACTTTTTTTTATAGTTAAATTTGCCTTGCAAAAATATAAAAATCAATCTAAGCTAAATTTTGATGTCCAAAAAATAATGAAATTAGGAGTTTTTAAAATGAAAATATTTCAGAACTTTTAGAACAATTTTTTTAGATCATATGGTTGTTTTTAAAGTCAAAAGAAAATGAAGGAAAGTAGGGAATTTAAATTCTTTAATCGAACTTTTCAAAAGTCGCTAAAATTGTGAGTATTCGATTAAGTTCGACAAAACATACTAAGTTCGACAAAAGTTCGACAACGAGAAGTGTTCGACAAATTCGACAAAAAACTCCGTTCGATAAAGTTCGACAACAAGAAAGGTTCGACAAATTCGATAAAAAACTCCGTTCGAAAAAGTACGACAACAAAAAATGACCTCCTCCATGGACGGCCCTTGGAGGTCCCGGCCGAGGTCCCGGGGGGGTCCGGTGGTGCCCACTGGTCAGGGGTGTGAGGGTACACGTCTGCATCGTCGGGGGTCATTCAAAGTTTCTCAAAGTGTTATCAAAAGCCGGCAAAAATTGACCTCCTTTGGGTACCAGCCCCGGTGGGACCAATCGAGGCCTCTACAGAAACCCCCCACCCCCCACAGCCTACCACAGCCCTTCAGACCCCTTTGGACCCCGCTTTGGGTACCCTCTGCCTTGCTTTCCCTCAAAGCTAGCACCTTCCATCAGTCATCCAAAGCATTTAAAAGGCTTAGAAAGGCGGAAAGGCTTGAAAATTGGTCAAAATTGGAAAAAAATGACCTACTTTTGGTACCACCACGGACGGCCCCTTGGGGTCCCGGCTGGTTTGCCAGGGGGTCCGATCGGTGCTCACTACTGGTCAGGGGGATGTGAGAGTACACGCCTGCACCATTGGGGGTCCTTCAAAGTTCCTCAAAGTGCCGTCAAAAGCCGGCAAAAATTGCCAAAAATGACCTCCTCAATTGAGGCTGCTACACCCCTTTCTCACCAGGAAAAATCACCGGTGAGACCAATTGAGGCCTTTACAGCCCTCCACAGCCTCCCATAGCCCTTCGGACCCCTTTGGATACCCTCTGCCTTACTGTCCCTCAAAGCCAGCACCCTCCGTCAGTGCTCCAAAAGCCTTTAAAATGCTTGGCAAGGCTTGAAAATTGGCAAGAATTGGTCAAAATTGGAAAAAATTACCTCCTTTGGGTACCACCGTGGACGACCCCTGGAGGTCCCGGCTGGGGTTCCGGGCAGTTCGATCGGTGCCCACTGGTCAGGGGGATGTGAGGGTACACGCCTGCACCGGTGGGGGCCCTTCAAAGTTCCTTAAAGCGTCGTCAAAAACCGGCAAAAATTGGAAAATTGGCGAAAATTTGTCAAAATTGGGAAAAATGACCTCATTTGGGTACCACCGTGGACGGCCCCTGGGGGTCCCGGTCGGGGTTCCGGGGAGTTTGATCGGTGCCCACTGGTCTGGGGGAATGTGAGGGTACACGCCTGCACCAGCGGGGGTGCTTCAAGGCTCCTCAAAGTGTCGTCGTCAAAGGCCGGCAAAAAGTGCGATCAAATTACGCGCAAGTGGAGCGGCCTTCAGTTGCTCGGGTTTTCTCAATTTTTTGTTCGATTAAACTTGACAAAGTTCGATTAGTTAGATTAAGTTTGATTAATGTAATCGAACTAATCGAACTGTCGAGGTCTCTTTAAAAGAAGTTCGATTAAGTTCGATTTCAGTAATCGAACTTAATCGAACTTTGTATTTTGAGAAATTTGCGAGTATTCGATTAAAGTTCGACAACCGAACTTAGTCGAACATTAATCGGCCAACAAGGTTCGATTAAGTTCGACAAAGTTCGATTAAAAATACCGTTCGATTGGTTCGATTAATTACGTCTGGGTTATACCATGAGATCGGGTAACTTGCATAGGAGGAGGGAAACTTGCATAGCCATTAAATGCCTGACCAATCAAAGCAGCAAAATTTCATAACCAATTTAACAGTGCAAGTGAACGATACAGCTCTGCTTGCAGCTCTACTCTACCATTTCAGAATCTTATATTTGTTACGCGAGTATTTTTTATGAGTTACTCGCCACCAGAATTCCGGGTAAATAAAACATCATGATTGGATAATAAAAAATCATGCAAAGTCAGAAATTTCAAGATGGTGGGAATTCAGATGTTTCTCAATGGCTGCTGGATGTAATCTCGAATTCAATAATGATATATTAAACATAATTATGCATGACATCATTAAATAAATTTTATGACTAGCAGATATACATTTTACAACCCACAAATTTTGTAAATCAGGTTTTGTTTTTCAGGCCTGGCCATGAATGGCGTGTGAAAGCACGCGCGCGCGCTGGCACACGCGTAAAATGATTTACGAGTGCGAAAATAACACGCCTAAAAAGGTTAAAAAAACTCCAAGGCGTGCGATTTAAGCACGCCTAAAACACTCTTTGAAAATAATAGCACGCGCGTCATAAAAATTATTTTCAACAAAGCAGGTAAACTATAAATAGCTTATATTTGCTTCTCGAGATATTAACCCTTGAAAACCGTGTTTTTCAGCCAGAAACAGCTATTTTTGTCCAGTTTTTGCGCTTTTTGAAGCTCAATATCTCGATTTAGGTACTGAAATCAACTATACTTGCAATATATCTCTAATCTTAATTTTTGAGAGCTTTCCAAAAATATACAACAGGTCTCCGTTTTCTCGAGCTAAAATTTTCATTAATTTTTAACCCTATGATTTTTGCCTGAGACCGTTCATATTTGTCCGAAAATCAGACCAAAGTGACCGAAAAAAAATTGGAAACATTGTAATTTCGATTCCCCTACCCCTTAGCTTTCCAAAAATGTATAACAAGTGCTTTGATCAAAACATTCGAGCGATTTTACAAAATGCCCTCTACTAAAGGTTTTTCGGATTTTTAAAGTAATTTTTCATTGCTCAATAACATGAAAAATTCTAAAATAATATGTATATAACAAGATCCTGTATTGATGCCGAAACACAGTCAGTAAGAGAAAACAAAGCCTCCATCGTAAGTTTGTTTACATATGACTGGATATGACTCGATTTTGCTATCTGCATTTCCGGCAAAAACCAGTTGAAAACAAAACTGAACGAGGCACAGTGGACCTATTTATTGTGAGGGTGTCAAATACCACGTGTTCAATAATAAAATCAACTTTATTTCCAAAAACGGCAATAATTGCCGAAAATGCCAATTTTCATTTATTTACTTTTTTACTTTTTTGCTGACTCAGCATTTCATTGTTGAAAAAATTGCCGTTTTCAACAATAATTGCAGAAAAGAGCAATAAATTTGCTGTTTTTATCTTAAACACCCAACTGGCTACTAGAAAAATAATATAAGTATGAAAGTTATAGTTTTCTGGAAATAGGACCCTGCCGACGCACCGGACTTAACGAACACCGGACACGCGAAAGTCCGGTGTAAAATGAGAATTTTTTTTACCACTGGACAATCTCTACACCGGACTTAAGAAAGTCGGATGTCCGGTGTTGGAGAAGGATATTTTTTTCCACCGGACAATCAAAACACCGGACATGACCAGTCCGGTGCGTCCGGTGTTTCTTAATTTTTTTTTGTTTCATAAATGTCCGGTGTCCAAAATTCCCTGTATGCAACACCGGACTGACACCGGACTTATTGCGTCCGGTGTAGCGAAAGGATACTTTTTGCCACCGGACAAATACACCGGACAGTCCGGTGCGTCGGCAGGGTCCTCTGGAAATTTGAGCATCTGTTGGGCCTTGAAAATTGATATCTCTACTAGATTTTCTTAGCATCGCTTGATTTAACCCACCCATCCTATAGCGTCGGGATGACGCTAAGCATGGGAAAAATCAATATGTGAGTGGCCCCTTATATATATTATGATGTTCGAAAATTTGACTGACCTCCCTAGGCCAGGCCCAATTGATTGTTTGGTTCGTGTCCTAGAAGCTTTGAAAAATGGGTCGGTCGGTCGGTCAGTAGCTGAAACTGGAACATTTTTTTCATTTTCCCACCAAATGCCAAAAACCTCCATTTTTGAAATTCCTTAAAAGCAATCGCGCAATTCTAGAATCCAACCACAAACGGATGCTCTTATATCGGATGGCCAATAGTCACCTTCATTTTTTAATTTTATTTTTTTATCCACGGATCGCTGATAGTCACTTTTCCGGGGGTTAGGTAGGGTCAGGGTTGCTAGTAACGGCTTGTCACTGTGCCGGGTGCATACTCGGCGCCTTGGGCCCCGCAGGGTTGCTAGTAACGGCTCGAATTTCAGTCAGGTTTAAAAAAGGGGTACTGTTACCCATATTATAATAATATTACCCCCGTCTTTTGCCAGTTCGGTATAATATGTTATGAATTGCGTGGTTTTGCTGTGCGGCGATGGCTCAACGGATAGAGCGCTGGCTTCCGAATTTGAAGGTCTTTCTTTGGTGGTGGTTCGAATCCCACTCGGTGCGAAAATTAGACTGGTCGAAATTGATGGACAAATGATTGACAGGTATGAAAACTCAGTCAGAAATGAGAAACTAAGTCTCAGAAACTCAGACAGTCAGATAAGAGATAGGAAAGAAAAGAAAAGAAGGTGAGGTGACTTTTGGCCATCCGATATAACATTTTCCACCACAAACAGTCAGTTCAATAGGCCATTTCACAGTCGCAAAGCGTAATGGGTAATCAGGACCACTGCGCGGGAAGCCGTAATGGAGGCGCAATCAGTCCTGATTACCCATGATCCATTTCGACCGTGAAATGGCCTATGTAAAATCCACTGACCTTTATATAACCCTGGACAAAGCTTCTCAATCCCAGCCAAGCAAAATCTTTGATCGGAGTTTTTTGAAAATTGGTACCCCCGGGGGGGGTACTTAGGCAAAAATGGGTGCTGGGTATGTGCGTGCCTTAAGGGTAGGGTTTTTCACCCTCCCAAAGTCTCTCTAAGGGTTACCAAAACAACAAAAGTCAAAATCAGTCTCTCTAAGGGTCGGTTTTTTCACAAACTCGGGTCAAAGAAAAGTGAAAAGTCAAAAAAGTGAGAACATTTTTAAAAAAGTGAGAAAATTTTTCAAAAATTAGAGAAATTTTTCGAAAATTGGGGAAATTCTTTTAAAAATCGAATTTCTTTGGCCCATTATAGAAATTTTTTGTGAAAAAGTCTCTCTAAGGGTTGGGTTTTTCTACACTGAGTCTCTCTAAGGGTCACCTTTTCACCAAAATTCAGTCTCTCTAAGGGTAAGGGTCCAGAGGTCTGGCACGCACATACCCGACACCCATCAATCCTAGTACCCCCCCGGGTTGGTACCCTAATGTCGGCACTACTCGATAGCGGTGTAAATGCATCGAGAGAGCTAGGTCTACTTTCCCTCAAATTCTTTTGATGATGTAGCGGCGCTAGACGTTAATTTTTAGCATTGCAATGGCTTCTCCTTGGGTACCAATTTAGTCGCGCGGCTGAGGTCGAAAAACGTTTCATTTCGTGATACATCTTTTAGATTCCAAAAAAAACAATGGAAACTCGCGAATTAGTATGTGTAGATTACAAAATCAAAAAGTTTCCACGATATTATCGTGCAAGTAACGAGTAATTGGCGATTTTTTGCGTTTCCAGGCAAAATTGCAAGGCCTGGAAATTCATGATTTTTGGGGGTTCTTCAAATTAAAAAAAGACCTATACCACATGATAGAGCTCTTCAAACTGAGCAAAAAAGTGTATTACACCAAAGTCCCAACTTCTCTAGATCAAAAGTTATGGGCCTATTTGTGCTCAAAAAGGTGTTTAATTTTGCATAAATTAATGCAGATTGTGGGGAAATTCCCTGTTTTCCATCAGTTTTTTACCACAAATAGGCCCATAACTTTTGATCTAGAGAAGTTGGGACTTTGGTGTAATACACTTTTTTGCTCAGTTTGAAGAGCTCTATCATGTGATATAGGTATTTTTTTAATTTGAAGACCCCCCAAAAATCATGAATTTCCAGGCCTTGCAATTTTGCCTGGAAACGCTAAAAATCGCCATTTACTCATTACTTGCACGATAATATCGTGGAAACTTTTTGATTTTGGAATCTACATATACTAATTCGAGAGTTTCCATCGAAAAAAGTGGAATCTAAGAGGTGTATCACGAAAATCATTTTCTAGCCACTTTTTTCGACCTCAGCCGCGCGACTAATTCTAAAAAAACTCCAATCAAAGATGGCAGATATTGTTTGGTCCAGGGTTATATAAAGGTCAGTGGTAAAATCTCGTATCAGTACATTTATCGTTTACCGTACAATTAGGAATTGAAAAGGTGACGTAATCCTCACAATCAACGCGCTGTGATTGGCTGATCTACCAATACATACAGACGAAGAAAATGGCGAACTGAAAGTTTCTGTCAAGCAACAAAAAAAAAAGAAATCACACTTAATGTCGATGAAAGAGACGAATCCTTACACCACTCGAATCTACCAAAGGTAAAAGATGTACTTCATACATGTGCTTTGAATATATTTACCCCCTCTTATCTTTTCCAAAAACTAGCGTTAATCACCTTGAACCACACCACCAAAAAAGTACTAAACAAATTCATTCAAAAATTTGTCGTCAGTTATAGATTAGAACGACTAGAAGAACATAGGGCTTTCGTGGTTTGGGTGTTTGATCGTTTCAGGGAAAGTTTGAGCTCAGGGATAAAAGGTGCTTCTCATCACCATTGATGCCACACAGCCTTTCTTTATCCAGGCGGTGTCGGGCACGACCCCTCGACACATGGCCCGAGAATTCTCGGGCTAAAACTTTTATTGGAATGCGCATAAAGCCCGAGGATGGCCCGGGCATGGCCCGAGTTTACGGGCTGCGGGCGGGCCTCACGCGGGCCACACGCGGGCTAACTTTCGAAATCATGATTTAAACCCGCGTGTAATTTCAGGACTGCATTTTTTCAATATTTTCTCTAGAAAAATTAGATTTCACTTAAATATTTGCTATTAAACTGGTCACGACCCTCGACATGGCCCGAGAATTCTCGGGCCTCTTCGGGCCATGTTCGGGCCGAGAGACCCTATCAATTCTTTTGGCCCGAACATGACCCGAGTCATTTGGGCCATTTTCGGGCCATGTTTAAATTGATTCAGCATCTCCAGTCAAACAAAATAGTACAAAATAAGATTTGTCTGTTTTGTTTATATCGCTCAAAAAAACTTTACGAGCTTCCCGTGGACACGCTTCAGTTTAAAACCAGGACCAGTTTACTAGCAAATATTTCCACCCTAAGTATATTTATAACTATGTTTTCATACCAAATAAGACATTTAATATTTATATGAATTTATAACAGTCAGGGAAATCCCTCAATTGCGGTAGTAATTTCTTACTGCAATTGCGGTATAAACGTCACTTTTAAATTTTTCATATACCGCAATTGCAGTATATTCAAGAAACAGAATTCAAGATTCAAGGAGAAAACAGGCAATTTTTGTACATAATTAATGATATCTTTTTAACGCACAGACAAAATATTTTTTCCGTAGATCAGATTCTTTTAATAAAGAAAAGCTATCTTCTCGTACGATTTTTTACAGTCGATGTTTGTTTATCTTTGTCGACCAGCACTATATGTAGCTGTTATAAGCCTTTGTGGGCTAATCACGAATGAAAACTACCGCAATTGCAGTATACCGCAATTGAGGGATTTCCCTGACTGTATAACATTCATATATTTAATATACTGTAATTAAGTAAGAGAAACCAAGTTTTTCTCAAAGAAAATGTTTAAAAAAATCAGTCCTGAAATTACACGCCTGTTTAAATCATGTTTTCAAAAATTGGCCCGAGTGTAGCCCGTGCGTGGCCCGCGTGTGGCCCGAACACGTCCCGAATTCTCGGGCCACGCACGGGCCATACTCGGGCTTTACGCGAATTCCAATAAAAGTTTTGGCCCGAGAATTCTCGGGCCATGTCGAGGGTCGTAACTGGTCCTGGTTTAAAACTTTGAAGCGTGGTCCACGAGGAGCTTGTTAAGTTTATTTAGCAACATGAACTGGATGAAACGCGACGAAATAAATTAAAATGAACATTTTCACACATTTTCAACGTCATTTTCACGTTTTAATTTCATTATGACTGGACAAGCTGGATTAATCAATGGAATCTTCTGACACAGGCACAAAGGTATAGGTTGAACAGTTTACGTCTTAAGTCGTAGCCCGAACGTGGCCCGAATGATTCGGGTCAAGTTCGGGCAAAAAGAATTGATAGGGTCTCTCGGCCCGAACATGGCCCGAAGAGGCCCGAGAATTCTCGGGCCATGTTGAGGTTCGTTGTCGGGCTCTATAGGATATTGATAATTGGTACGGCACGGATGGATGAAGGATCAATAAAGGATCGATAAATTACTTATTGATTCCGATAAAGGATCGAGTAGGGATCGATACCAGATCGATACTCAAGAATTTTTTGGTCAGGATCATTTATCGATTTAGTGTGGTTGTGTTACAAAAATACAGGCTGTTTGTAGGAAAAAAATATGATCTAGCTGAAACCTTCTCCAGACCTTCTCTATAGGATGCTTATATCTCAGGAAAAATTCCCCTAAAATCCCACTGGCGGAACATCCCTTTTTTGGGACATTTCTATTTTCCCCATGCAAAACCCTAAGGGCGAAATATTTTGAAAATTTCAAACTTATTTCCAGACAATATTATGTATACCATTCGGAAGCTCTCGAAAATCTATATAGAAGACTTTTTAACGGTTATAGCTGATTTCCTTACCTAACTCGAGATATTTTTCAAAAAAATTGCCTAGGGAAAAAAGAAATGTCCCCAAAAAGGGATGTTCCACCAGTGGGATTTTAGGGGAATTTTTCCTGAGGCGTAACCATCCTATAGAGAAGGTCTGGAGAAAGTTTCAGCTAGATCTTATCATTTTCCCGTAAATTATGCTAAACGACCCCACTAATTACTTATCGATCTTACATCGATCCAATCAAATTATCGATTGTAAAATTATATCTATTACTTATTGATCTTATCGATCCAATCAAACAATCGATTCTAAAAATATATCGATCCAATTGATATCAATCTCTATTCGATCTGAAAAATATATTGGTAGCGACAAAAGCAGATTTTTCCGGGTACTTTGGCGGATAATAAGGACTTTCCAAATTTCCATTTAGGGCCGGCTAAACGGGGGGGAGGGGAGCGGGGGACCATGGCCCCCACTTTTTTACTAAGAAAAAAAAACCAACCAACCATGGTGGCGTCTCCTTAGACACTTACTATTTGGCCCCTCCACTTTCAAAATTGATTCGCCGGCCCTGCCATTGGGTGAGAATACACCTTTCCCTTAATTCAAAGTTCTCAGAAATGGTCCGGGAAAATGTGCGCTCCACTGTTGTGTATAAAATTGTTTGGGAGGTAAAAAATGTGTTTTTGCCTGCGAGGGGTTAGGGAAAGTGGGATTTCAGCCTCTAACTTTTGACAGCGATCTTCTTTTGCAAAAATATTTTCAGGGTGGTATAATATCATGAATAGATTGAACATACTTAAATTTGATGGAATTTTGTTCGACAGAACTTAAGAAAAGCCAAAAAAAAAAACTTTCCGTAAGGGAATGCAGGCAAAAACGGGTTTGTTTACCTCCAGAGACCAAACGGTGGAGACATCAAAATAATGCGCGCGCATTAGTTTTACGAATTACTGGAAAGGTGTATTTCGTTATCTGATATTTCGATGGTGGATTGGTGGCCGCCAACGCTACAGCTCTAATAGATAGGAGTGGGCCAATTTCCCATCGGAGAGGAATGATAATCGGCCTTTGATGTGCCGCATCCCCAGTCAGGTTCAACTAGACTATTTAACTAGTCGACTAATTCACGCTCAACCCCATGGTTTCTCGTTGGGATACAAGATTATAACATTCTTAGCCGTCCCGCCTGAGAAAGTAACTTTTTTGACTTCAAACTTAATAGGAATACACCAATCGATAAAAATAATCCAAGCGGTGCCCCTAATCTGGACAGATTCTCTTACGGGGTCCCATATGGTCTTTACTTTAGAGAGAATACGTGCCATGTGCGGAAAATTAGAATCTGTTCAGAGATTACTCTTGATCAGGCTATCGTTAACTGCAATAGACGGACAAATGGTCATTGTAACGAGTATTCGATAAATTCTAATTGGATGTATACAGATTTATTTTGCGTCAGCAAAAATTTCCCAGTTTGCAGAGTACAGTATGGCAAGGCTGCACTTGAGGAAAAATTTCGGAGAAAACAAGTTCTGTGCACTGGAATAACACACCTGATAAATTTTGGTCCAGACAAGGTGCACCTATACCTCGAAAATTCGCCCAAAAGGCAAAAAAAAGAATTATAATATTATACGCCTGCACTTGAGCTTGAGGAAAAAATAGCTGAAACTCTGCTGCAAGTCTGAACTTGCACCTGAAAACCTCAAAATTTTGCACCTACACTTTACTTTTTCCGAGTTGTGCACTCGATCTCCATCAAACGTGCCACACTCTGCAAACTGGAAAATTTCTGGGTTCCTCCGTTTTACCTGCGCATTGACTATTTAAAAACTATATTACTTACTTGTGTTACTTGTGTAGGTAAGATTTTTGGTGAACCAAGCTTCTGTTATCAATCTGTTGAGGGAAAAAGAATCTCAGCAGATATTTTTCATGTCAAGTATCGAATTATTATTAGTATTAGTTATTAGTCATTATCAAAAAGTCTATATAAAAACACTCAACACACTTTTCCTTTGTAAAAAGGGGTCGGTTTTTGGAAAATTCCTGAAAAATTCCTCCTGAGCAGAAAAATATCAAAATGAATATCAAAACAATCAAATTTATTTGGAATGATCAAAATTAATCATTTTGACAAACTGAAAACATTCAACCACCAAATTAATGATTTATTTAATGAAATACTTCAAAGTGTAAATAACCTTACTCAAAATAAACAATAACTTGTAATTGAAATAATGATGTGACAATGAATGAATATTAATGTTAGATTTAACAAGAGTAGTCTTATTGCGAGGCTAGAAAAAAGTGTTTACAGACTCATGCACTCAGAGTCAGTTCTAAAAGGTTAAAAATATTTATCAACCAAAATGCTTTAGTATAAACACCAATTTTTACGATCCCTTCGAGATGAAACCACATTTCAAGCCTTTGCATTTTTGTCGTCTTACTTCAATCACGTAAACTTATTTGAAAAATAAAATAGTACACATTTTTAATTATATCCAGCTACAGCAATATATCGGACGGAGGATCGAGACAAAAATACCATTAGATGCTAGAAATTTCCAACATGTTTCGGCCAGGGCCGTTTTCAAGGTATATTTCTAGCTAAAAAAATTCAGTTTTTTTAACAAAAAAAAAATTTTTTTTGACGTCAAATAAACGCTTTTTTGTGACGTATATTTATGAGCCGTCTGTAAGTGATCTGGAAAAAATGGACGTGTAAACACAGACTTAAGGCGCTATCAAATTGAGTTCTTGGTTTAAACCCTTGGGTTTTAAGGTTTTTAGTTTGTTGATCCAAAAGTTCTCTCGTGATAGAATGGTGTTTTTCAGCTGGCAAATAACCATTACCGTTGGTGTTATCTGAAAAAATAGATCCTTAGCTTTTCAAAATGGGTTTACTTTTTACTTAAGCTTTAGCGGTTCAGATTTTATGACATTTTCCGCGAAACCTCCATTTTCATGAAAAAAACAGCGGCAGCAGCGCGCGCTGTTTTTAAAAACAGCGGTGTCTAAAGGTTAACAAATAGCAAAAAATATAATACATGTCGATTGTTGAATGAGGTGGGGTTGGGCTGGTAAGAGATTTCCAGTGGGGGTAACCCTATGTAGGTGGGGTTGACCTTTTTCAAGTGGGGGTTGGATGCTGCCCACTATGACTGTCAATAAACTGCCATCAAATTGCAAACCTTACTGATGAAATTGAATTTAAAAAAGCAATAGATAATAATGCAAACATTCCCAGCAGGGATTTAAAGAACTTGAAGATTAAAAAGGGCGAACTTAT
The DNA here is from genome assembly GCF_902728285.1 of Clytia hemisphaerica. NCBI lineage: Eukaryota > Metazoa > Cnidaria > Hydrozoa > Leptothecata > Clytiidae > Clytia > Clytia hemisphaerica. The sequence continues at coordinate 1,854,293 of NW_027103595.1, read as the reverse complement.
TTTTTTTTCAGTTGACACCCATCTTAAAGTACTAAATTACTATTTGATTGCATGTATAGAACATGTGGTGATAATATTTTGAAAAACTAAAAAAAAGAGCAAAAACAAATACTTTCACTTTCCACTTTATAAAAAAAAACAGGCAAAAACTTTTTCTTCATGATTCGAAAATGACACACAACGCGAAATATTTCATTAAGTCAAATGCGCGAAATAAAATTCTCGCGAAATAATAAAGATTTTCTGACCGCGAAAATTTTTGACATTAAAGTAGATTCAAAAATAACTGTTTTACAATGAATGTAGCTATAAAAATAACTGTTTTACAAGGATACAAGGAATGTAGCTATAAAAATAATTGTTTTACAAGGAATGTAGCTATAAAAATAACTTTATCTGGTGCAGGCGATTGCAACAGCAATTCTTTTTGCAAACGAGTCTTTTCGAGCCAGATTCCATTGGTAAATGAAAAATTGGACATAAAAGGTGAAATGCTCCTGTGTCATCAGTTTCCCTGATGTCTTGATGCACTGCAGAAAACTGTTAAACTGCTCGCAAATGGATGTGTTCAAGCCGTTGAATCCAAGCAATCTGTTTGACTTGAACACATCAGAACATTTATGTCCATATCCATGGAAGATATCGTGGAAAAAGCGGGTGTCTTGGAAGAAACCACTTTCCCTGTTCCTACCATACTCCTCCAATGAACAAGCAAAGTCATAAAAAATTTCATATGGTGCCTTTTTCAAGAAAGCGTATAGAGGCGCTGCAGCATCCTTTCGGCCTTCTGCGTGGGGAATTATATGATATCCGTAACAGTGCCCGTGTGCTGGGCAAAACCACAAAAACAAATAGGATCTGCCTTTGGCAGTTGGAAAAATCTTTGAACAAACGTCTTTGTCAGGAAGATCGTCAAAGTTGTCCAACCTTTTGTTGTCTTTGTCGGCGCTAAACTTTCTCGTTTCCCGAATCTGGTCCCCATCATGAAAATAGTACGCTCTCCCGTCTCTTAGATTATATTTCTTGACGAATCTTGGATCTTCAGGGGGAACGTCATCATCCATTATCTCTTTTCTTAGAAGAAAAAGATATCTCAGAAATTCAACTCCGTATGTTTTAGGTGCAGATCCTTTGGAGAGCGATGTTACGATGAACAGCCAATCACCGAGCTCAGGAAAGAAGAACTTTGAAGACCGATGGAATTCTTCTACAACTCGCCACAGATCACTGTTCTCTTCGATTGCATTCACCGACGCCAATAAAGTGTTCAAAGTTTCAAATTGAGGTAGGTATCTTTTTGGAATTAGATTAATTAAACTTGTATCTTTGGTTAATATCACTATTAATTTACTCAATGATGTTCTTTCGAGAGTTGAGATATCACACTCAAAGAGTTTTTCTGTCACTAAACGCACCACAGGGATTTCTGATTTCATCAGTGTTTTTTTCGCTACTTCTAAATCTTCTTTACTGGCCTTGACTTTGCCACAAAAATGTCTTGAAATTAAATTTAGAGCCTCGTTGACGACTATTCTTGATTTACTGTTGCGGTTGTTAATGAAGGTTCGGTCATATCTCCTTCTTTTTGTAGGAAAAGAATCTCCGACAGGCTGCTCAATTGGCGTCACATTAATCTGTTTAAATGTAATTCCGATCTTTGTGGCATCGGCGGCCAGGTACTTTGGATCTGATCCACAACTCGGACATTTTTGAACAAAGTCCAGATCCATTGCTGAAGCCACTTGATCAGAGTGTTCCTGGACATAAATTCACATGGAGACTGGTAGTCTGTGTACCTATTTTTGACAACCTTGACAAACCCTGAAAATGTTTGTTTGTTTGCTGGTCATTACGCTGTCCACGAACTCCCAGCCTATTTCGTACCCGCAGGCAACTGTTGTGCTAGATCGAAACAAACTGTCTTCAGACCCGTCATAGTCCCGAAAGCAGCTGCCACCCATACACGCTCGCTCGTAAAGTCGACCTTTGGCTGCACCCATGGTAGAGTAAACGATAGTTTCCCCGCGAGGCATTATATGACCGTCTGGATTCTCTTCGTTGTACCATCCACCCTAAATAAACAAGATAAAACTTGTTATGAAATGTTAGAATGACTTTCATGGAAGTGGATATGATATGACTGCGCTTATAAAAAATGGTATCACGCAATAGGCTGTCGACACAACAATTGGTTCTTTTGCATTAAAATAAAATCAAATCAGTTAACTTTTAATCCACAAGATTTTCATAGATTTTATAACTAACTTTGATTTGATTACATTGACATTGGAAAAACGTAAATTAAGCTTACCTCACATCCACAATTACCATTCTTTGATGGAATGAGTTTGATTTCCTGACCAAGTAAAATTTGTATTGCCCGCCTTTTGATGTTTTCTTGATAAATTTCGTCCCTCTTATCGCTGACGCGCCAAACGCTTGGAGCTTTCTCATGGAATTTCCATCGACCAGTATCTTCGTCGAACACCTTTTCCCACTAAAATGAGATGGAATAACGACTTAGAATGTTATGTTACACTAGTGAACTGTTATCAGATAGAATAACATCTTACTTTGGCTGCGTCATCGTCTATTCAGATTCCTTTTGTTAAAAGTGATTATTGGTCGTAAAAACAGTTTCTCAAAATCTGAAGCATGGATAAAAACCTCTTCATAAAGGGTATATTTTCACTACATTTTGTCTCAGTTCAGAAAGATTTCATTTTAAAAAATGTTTGATATTTACAAATCTATTTCAGCTTACAATCTGAAATTTTAGGAGTTGATATTCTGTGCTTTCATCAATTTTCACTTCAAAAACTATAATCTGGATTCCAATCTACATGGAAGGAATGACTAATTTAGGTGAAAACTTGACAGCTAGATTTCTTTCCTAAGGAGTGCGTTTTCAAATAGTTTTCACCACTGATGAATTTATGAAAGTAGCTGATTTCGAATACATAATTTTTATTTTTACTGATGAGACCGATGTGCCCTAAATTTCCATTTGAAAATAATCAAATTATGTTCTGATCAAGAATGTGAAAATATGTAATTAATATACGATAGCAACAAAGAAATTATTATTACACGCGTATAATAGAATTCCCATTGCAGCTAAGGGACCCCTTATAGACACGCTTCATTTTGAGGAAAAAAGCTTGTATTTATTCTATCTGATGATAGTTCTATGGTTACACTATGATAGTGTGTGGATTAGACACCCAGATCTGGTTATTTTGTTATTTTTATCAGTTGTACATATTGTGTTTTTTTTTTATCATATTCAGCCCTTTATTTGACCTTAGTGTATTTTGTAATTAAGATTTAAAGTTTGTAAAGCGAGCAGTACCTCAATAGGTTCAGCGTCGGATACAAAATCATCACATTCCATGTCGTTGTCGTTGTTGTTTTCATTTTCATTTTCATTTTCATCTTCGTCCTGCACACCTTCTGTGAACCTCAGGGTGGTCACATCAAAAGAACTCCTTAGAAACTCAAGGTGTGGGCAAAGGTTATCAGATTTTTGGAACGTATCCAAGTACCGCTCCTTGGAAATTTTTGAACGGCAATAGGAGTTGTGACACGTTATTGTGTTGTGTCCCTTTTTATTCCTGCAAATCGTAATCAGTTCCGCCTCATTGTTTTCGATTACTACAGCGAACCTGAAAACGTTTATTTTTCCAGGTAGCTGTAGGATTGGCATATTAACGGATTCCTCTGCCTTGGAAATTGAATCTGCATTAAAATAATGTCTCCCTATTGAAGTTTCCTCAAGTTCATTCGGCACGAAATTCATGGGTTTGAGGACGAGTAAATCTTCTGCGAGCCGAGAATGACAGCATTTCAAGCCTCGAAAACCCACTGAACCGTTTACATCTTCTTCGTTTACTGTGGACTGCAGGAGGTCGAACACTGCGCAGGAGCAAGTGATGATTGGACCTGTCGTCGTTCCTTTGATTGTCACGTGCACAAAATCTTTATCCTAAAGTAAAAAAGATTAGAAATAAAAGACAACTCTTCCCTGCATGGTCTAATGGTATCGGATTCCCATAGAGTAGTTAAGCCCAAGAAATAAAAACGAAATACACAAAAATCCATTCGAAGTCCCTTGGGCTTATTTTGATGGAAAATGAAAACAAAAACAAAAAACAAAAAAATATATATGGTCAGAGTACTGCCGATAAGATTTTTAAAGAGATAGAGACCCTAGGCTGTAACAGGGAGAGCAGATACATGGAATAATGAAGTCATGTTTCTGAAGGTATAGAAGTCATAAAAAAAATTTTTTAGAGTGAAATTTTTTCTAATATTCATAATTTGATGTAACAGATAATATATTTTTATGATTTATAACTCATTATCTTCTTGGATTATTGAGATTTTTTAAGATAATGTTTTCGAATAGTTATGTCATGAATTTTAAGGATTATCTGTTGTTTTTGTTAGATTGAAGAGCTTATAGGAGGTCATCAGTTGACTCAGATCTACTCAAATGAAGTTTTCGGCCCTTTAATTCAATAACTTCTTGTAGATCAGCGGGCCATGTAGTATCAGTATTATCCAAGATACTACATCCTCAAGCTCAGCAGTTTTTTTAAAATAGCGCTGATTAATTAGTTTCATAAATTATTTTAATTACTCTATTTTGTTGATTGAATGTAAGTCCTTAATTGGGGTAATATAGAATAAAGATATTTTTACCTTCTGCCATTTTTTCAATATTGATGTCCTTCTTCTTCTACAGCAATTTTCAAAAAGGATGATGTTTAGTTTCATGCCAGCATTTAGCACGTTTACAAAGGTCGTCTGTGGTCCTTGTAATTCTATTGTTTGATGTTTTAGGAAGACGTAATGTTTCGTTTTAGCTATTCTTTGATGTTTTAGGAAGATGTAATGTTTTGTTTTAGCTATTCTTATTGGTTCCCTGTAGTTTGATTGGCAATTGCCGAAGTTGTCAATCTCCCGATTGTGGTTGATTGGCTGTTTGTTTTTGAAAGTATGTTGCGATATTTGATTGACAGGGCGATTTTTCTAGCTCGCAGAGAGCTTTTTTTGGTTCTCAGTGTTGCTAACTTTTTAGTAACTATTACCAATAAGTTAATTATCAATCATCCTTATTAAAACTTTATAGGGCTGTACAAGCAGTTAATAATGAAATTAGATAACCAGGACAGGGTGGCATAGTGGTAGGGAGAGCAGTCCAATAAACGAGACGGTATAGATCGAATAAACCACGTTGAGACAGGGGCGGTAAGGGTGGGAGTGGCGGGCAGGGTGGTGGCAGTTTTGACAAAAGGGCGAAACCCAAGCGAAAAGAAGAGGTGGAGAAAGTGAATAAGTATTCCCATTAATAGAGCCCATAAGAAATAAAAACGCACACCAAAAAAACGAAATACACAAAAATCCATTCGAAGTCCCTTGGGCTTATCGGCTTGGATTCCCATAAAAAGAGCCCAAGATTCTGCTCAGCACTGACTTACCTTAAATTCACCAGTCATCGGATCAATGTTGTTCATTAAAATTATTTGAAGAGATGGAGCCTTTAATACTCTCCAATTCAAGCAGCCTGATGAAAAAAGTTTTTCCACGTAATGCAGATAGAGTTTCTCGTCTTTGTTTTTCTGTGTTGCGATTGAAGAGATGTTTTTGGACAATTCTAAGACTTCCTCCTCGTCAATACCAAGGTGATTACAAATGTATGGAGTGTCAACGACGACTCTTTTCTTTTTGTCAAACACGCACTTTCTTCTCTTCGAAGGTGGGCCTTTGACATCAGAATCATTGTATAAATCAAGCATAACATGAAGGGCATTAATGATATTACTAGGTGTTGCGTTAAACACAACGGTATTTATAATTCTGTTTCTTGGCGAACTACACGGGTATTTCGTAGACGTGGAAAAGCGTTGAGCAAATTTAACTTGTTGTTCAGCAGGATCTTTGGCCAGCGACCAAAGATAATAATGATTGTTTGGTATCTCAGATAAAATGTCTAATTGCTCTTGTAGAGACAATGGACCCGTATAATTACTTTTCTGGAATATTGATTCCGCTTCTTCGGATGAATTTAAATTTTGGAGCTTATAAGCAACAAGACTTGCTTCCCAATCGATGCCTTGATCGAAGTCTCTCTGGCTCGACAAATACCTGAATAAGAAAAGATCGACACTTCATTATTCAAGATGTATTTTAAATGTTGTTGTTTCTTTGGTAAAACCATGAATCGTAAAACTACCGACAGGTTGTACGTTTTTTACGGTGCAAGTGAACCGAGAACTACGTAGATGACAAATTATGCAAAAATAAGTATGCCTACTATTTTTTCCCTTGCGCACTACAAATACAATGTGTCTACCCCTAAATAGGGCTCGCATTATATTTGCTTAGCTTTCTATTGTTCTTAATCAATAGAGATCATTGCTTAGTTACCAAAAACTTGTACCTTAAATGTACGTGTTGAAATATGTACCTTAAGTGGGTTAGTTTTTGTATGATTTCTTTCATTTTCCTAGGGGTTTTGGCCAAAACTCGGATTTTAAGTTATTCGCGAGGACTACATTTCTCCGAAATTGGGAAAATTAATCCACGCTAAATTTAATTCAATCTACTTTTATCAAAATTTATTTTTGCTTGTATTATACACAATCTTTCGACTTAATTATTCACTTTTTATGTACATGTTTTTTTATAAGCAAGTGTAAGCCCCTCGGTCAGGCTCGTGTATGCTTAAGTTCTCAAAGCATCCATGCATAGCTTATTATATCCTTAATCACCCCGAGCCAAGTTTTTAGTGAATTTTCAGAAATTTTGTAAAAGTTTGTTCAGATTTTGGGAGAGGTGGAATGTAGCTAGCCGTGGAATGTCTTATTTTTTACTTGACCTCTACCAAACCTTTTTCAACAGATATTTCAGACTGATATATAAGATTATGCTATGCTTAGGAATTCTGCAAATCTAAACCTTCATATGCTTATAAGCGTTATGCTTATTAAAAAAACATGTAACAAGGCTAAATGTTATCCCGTGTCTTGGAGCTTCTACTATTGATGCTCAAGGATCAAGGACAAGAAATACAAATCACAACAGTCAATTTGTAGGTTCAATCATCACACACCGGACACTATAGGTTTGATTAGGAATTTCAGGTAATTCACTTTACTGACTATCAATGGGGGAACGGTCTTATAAAACGGCTTCAGAATAAAACTTGAACGATTTTATTTTAAAGATTGATTCGTGGAAAATGCAGTCTTACGATATAAAAATATGCAAATTCGCTCCCTTATAGAAAATTTCTCTCTCTTTGACTTGCACTTTATAATACTTTGATGTGGATTTCAGGTCAAAAGCCAAAAATTCCCCAAAAATTTCGAAAACAGATGTCAGATATTTTGTTCATTCTATATTCTAAAAATTCTATTCGGCGAATATTCAGGAAATAGGGTATATCTTAAAGTGATACGGTCGAGAACTTCTCCGGCTTGACAAACAAGAATAGTTAAAATTGTTGGAATCGTGATAGGAAAAGGAAAGAATATAAACAACACGGAATAGTTTGCATTTCAATTTGAATGAATGTATTTCAAATAAATAAAAGGTACTGTTGAAGTACATCGTTCAAATAAGAAATTGAAGATATTTAACTGTAGAACTTACCAAAAACGTGATGTCTGTTGTGTAAAATGTCTCGTAGGTAACGTAAGGTGTCGTAATATGTCATGTGTCAAAGAAAAAAGTATAAAAAGCAAATTTTGTAACTGTCAAAAAACCTTGTAATCTGAAAAATACACTTATAAATCGTCCTATTAGATATGACATCAATAATATATGTCAAAAAACTTTTTTTAGCCTTTAAAACCTTATCTTCATAAAAGTAAAAGTTAGCCTGCTGTCCAAAAGATCATCATAGAGAATAACTGTTCGTATAATGGCGTTTTAGTTAGTAGCAGTCACTGTTTTGTACTGATACGAATATCTAATTTCTGATCTCCAGATGCGAGGTTAGAAAATACTGCTGGAGCAGAGCAGAGCAATATTGATGATGATTCCATAAACTAACTAACAAAAAACCTATGACAGACCAGAAAGCGGTTAATCGTATCAGGATATATCAGTAGTTGTAAATTATTTTTTAATATTTAATAAAAAATTGAATATGATTAATCAATAAAATTACCTGTTGTCGGAATCATTTGTTTTTGTAGTTGCCTTATCCACTAGTACGACACAGCCAATAGTTCGGATTTCACTCGAAGCCTCTAATTCTGATAATAAGGTTTTCAGACAGTTTACAACACTCGTCTTGTTATTCCTTAAATTGTTGGAATAATACCCACGCTGTCTTGAGGATCCTAAAAGAATCAAGTAAGTAACCGGCTCATGCATTATTCTTAATCCATCATGGTACTAGAACCAGTAATGCCCATTGTGTTAAAAAGAAATCATAAGACATTCTCGGGGATATTCTGCAAAGAACGAAACCCTCCCTCCCTTTATAAGTTTTTGAAATAAGTTTAAAAATGTTTTAGCTGCTAAAAGAAATTATTTTGATCTAAATAGTAAAAGAATTAAGTAAGAAGAAAATTATACCTTTAGTTTTTTTCAATTTCTTTCGTATCATATCTTTTCTTAGTCGGTCGTTCGCGACATCAGCAGCGTTAAACGATTTCAATGACAATGTCTTACATTCCAGTTTGTTGTTTATTAAAGCTTCGCCGTAACTTCTAAAACGAAAAACAATAAAGAAACAGAAGCATTACTACAAACATTTAGTAAAGAAGCTAAACCAATTCGATATTTGAACATAGTTGTACGGCTAATAGTTATTTCAATTTCATGGTTATTTTCTGATTTTATTTTTGTAATAAATATCATTAATACTACTTCAAGTAACTCCCTTCTTTTATAATCATAGATTTCGCTAGGGGTTTCCAAAAGAGGGATCAAAGTTACCTATAGTAGCCAGAGTAGGAGCCATGCTCAAGATAACGCGTGATTATAGTTTTTTCTTTGATTAACTCGAACGTGCAAGCAAAAAATAGTCCACCCGTTTCATCGCAGCTGGATAGGTTAAGAAGACTCTGCTCACACGACAACAAACTCAGATAGCTTTTGTGAGAAGCAGCTTCCAACTTCTCATCTATAGAGTGGATAAGATGCTTCTCTCGTTTTGATTATTTTGTCAAAGGCGATTGATGTTGAATTGTTGATACCTTTGTGTGATTAAAGATAAAAACAATTTATGAATTAATGTTTTCAAGAAAAAAATTGAAGAGTGAAATACACTTTACAAATTGCTAAAATTAGTTTGTGTCTTATTAGTATCTACCTGGCAAAAATGACTTTTGAATTTTAACTCTTAAAATTGAGAAATAAAAAAATAATGAAAAAAATAATTGCATCGAAACAAGTGTAAACAGAATATGAACAGTTGGAATACCTTCCCGAAACATGGCATCTGCGTGTCGTGTAGTTGTTGATGGCGTATATGTTGAGGGGTCTAGAGAAATGAATGGGAAATTTCCAGATCAAAAACAGATAAAATCAATAGTTAATTATGATTCCTTATTTATATCAACTGAGATCAACTCTGTCACTAAAATTTTAAAAATACCTTCCGAAGATGACACAATTGGTTCTTCATCAGCAATGCCCATGTCAATGTTATTAGATAGTGAAGAATCTAAAAAAAAATATAACTTGACATCGCAGGAGGATCATCTTTCATTTTATCTATCAACAGCTGGTCAATTATATTCAACTGAATTCTGATAATTAGATATAATCATGCTAAATTCACACAAAAAGTCGTGAAAAGTTTTTATATGAACTGATAAATTCAAGGCAACTGATTACGATTTACAAAATGTTCTGATATTAATGCAAAATTTTTTTAAGATAGGATAGGGATGAGGATTGAATCTTAAGAATCAAATTTCATTCCAGGATTGAATCCTGTTGTATTAAGTATTACCTGATGTCAATGATTTGATTGATTCCAACATTGCAGAGCTGTATTGATTTTGAACAAACTATTAATTAAAAATTTAACAAGCAGAGATGTGTCTCATCATGACCTGATGTTAGGAACATTCGAAGCTTGTTTGTGAGTTTCTTTGCTTAAATTAAAGTTACACAAATGTCTTTCGAAAAAAACTGTGACTTTAAATTTTAATGTTTAAAAGATGTAAAAAGATCAAGATTTTTACAAACATACCTGAGGAAACTTTTTTGATTCAGATTAGATTTTGTGTTTTTTTAATATATTTCAGTATATTTTCCAATCTGTAAGAGGAAAAAAACAAATAAATTATTTCTTAATTTTTTAACAGCTTTGAATTCAACCTTGCAACGTTTCCTTATCAATTAGTAATATCTTCAAATTCCTACATTGAGAATCACAAAAGAGATCGAAATAAAACTTTGTGAGTTTTACCTGGTTTTACAATATAATATTTCAAAAATAGTTACACAGCAGAGCTAGTTATTTTTAAATATATAAAAATTTTATTTTTCCTTTTTCTGACAGGACACATATTTCAGATCTAAATAAATTTATAGCTTACAGATAGCTAAAACGAGCCTTTTCTAAGAAGAATCAATTTAAAACTTAATCATCAAAACAATAGCAGGAAGCATTTCTGGTGCACTTCCAGATCTTCAGTGCTGCGTACAACAAACTGTGTAGACAATCTTTTTTCAATCAGTAATTCCATCTTCCATATTATTCCTATCTCTAAAGAAGGGTGTTGGAATTAGATGAGGGATGTCAGTATTATTAGACCTTCTTAAACCATAGTTCAAAGTTTTTCTGAATTTTGGGACTTTGTGAGTTATTTTCTATGTTTTTCAACTGTTTGAATGATTTTCTGAAAGATTGCCACGAGTGCGCAGTGGGATTCAAACCCACTAAATGAAACCCCACGCTTTCTAACCACTGTTCCACGGATTCATGCCAGGGAGAGTGTACCGTAAGTTGGTCTAATATCGACACCCCTCGTCTATTTCCAACACCCTTCTTTAGAGAAAGGAATAATATGAAGGCTTGAATTTCTCCCTGATTGAAAAAGGATTATTCCTCTCTGACCACTAAGGCGGTCATCGAAAAAATGCTCTGTTCGCGTCGTAACGGCTGTTAAAAATGCATGTGGGCGGACGGGCGGTCAAAAACATTCCCGGGTTTTTTTTAATCACGCCAGTAACTCAGGGGTTGGTGGTAACGCGAGCAAAACACTTTTTCGATGGTTGTCAGAGCAATTGAGAAAAAAGCTATACTTTAAAAGAACGAATTGCTTTTCCCAGATTTTTTTCCGCTTCTCTCCGGCACCGGAAAATCAGCGGAAAATTTGATCTGGACCATTACCAATCACCATAATTATTACAATATGCATGATACAGTAATTATGCATGGCTCTATCAATCATTGTTTTTATGGCTGGACTACAAAATTATTTACGAGTGCGAAAATAACACGCCTAAAAAGGTTAAAAAAACTCCAAGGCGTGCGATTTAAGCACGCCTAAAACACTCTTTGAAAATAATAGCACGCGCGTCATAAAAATTATTTTCAACAAAGCAGGTAAACTATAAATAGCTTATATTTGCTTCTCGAGATATTAACCCTTGAAAACCGTGTTTTTCAGCCAGAAACAGCTATTTTTGTCCAGTTTTTGCGCTTTTTGAAGCTCAATATCTCGATTTAGGTACTGAAATCAACTATACTTGCAATATATCTCTAATCTTAATTTTTGAGAGCTTTCCAAAAATATACAACAGGTCTCCGTTTTCTCGAGCTAAAATTTTCATTAATTTTTAACCCTATGATTTTTGCCTGAGACCGTTCATATTTGTCCGAAAATCAGACCAAAGTGACCGAAAAAAAATTGGAAACATTGTAATTTCGATTCCCCTACCCCTTAGCTTTCCAAAAATGTATAACAAGTGCTTTGATCAAAACATTCGAGCGATTTTACAAAATGCCCTCTACTAAAGGTTTTTCGGATTTTTAAAGTAATTTTTCATTGCTCAATAACATGAAAAATTCTAAAATAATATGTATATAACAAGATCCTGTATTGATGCCGAAACACAGTCAGTAAGAGAAAACAAAGCCTCCATCGTAAGTTTGTTTACATATGACTGGATATGACTCGATTTTGCTATCTGCATTTCCGGCAAAAACCAGTTGAAAACAAAACTGAACGAGGCACAGTGGACCTATTTATTGTGAGGGTGTCAAATACCACGTGTTCAATAATAAAATCAACTTTATTTCCAAAAACGGCAATAATTGCCGAAAATGCCAATTTTCATTTATTTACTTTTTTTACTTTTTTGCTGACTCAGCATTTCATTGTTGAAAAAATTGCCGTTTTCAACAATAATTGCAGAAAAGAGCAATAAATTTGCTGTTTTTATCTTAAACACCCAACTGGCTACTAGAAAAATAATATAAGTATGAAAGTTATAGTTTTCTGGAAATAGGACCCTGCCGACGCACCGGACTTAACGAACACCGGACACGCGAAAGTCCGGTGTAAAATGAGAATTTTTTTTACCACTGGACAATCTCTACACCGGACTTAAGAAAGTCGGATGTCCGGTGTTGGAGAAGGATATTTTTTTCCACCGGACAATCAAAACACCGGACATGACCAGTCCGGTGCGTCCGGTGTTTCTTAATTTTTTTTTGTTTCATAAATGTCCGGTGTCCAAAATTCCCTGTATGCAACACCGGACTGACACCGGACTTATTGCGTCCGGTGTAGCGAAAGGATACTTTTTGCCACCGGACAAATACACCGGACAGTCCGGTGCGTCGGCAGGGTCCTCTGGAAATTTGAGCATCTGTTGGGCCTTGAAAATTGATATCTCTACTAGATTTTCTTAGCATCGCTTGATTTAACCCACCCATCCTATAGCGTCGGGATGACGCTAAGCATGGGAAAAATCAATATGTGAGTGGCCCCTTATATATATTATGATGTTCGAAAATTTGACTGACCTCCCTAGGCCAGGCCCAATTGATTGTTTGGTTCGTGTCCTAGAAGCTTTGAAAAATGGGTCGGTCGGTCGGTCAGTAGCTGAAACTGGAACATTTTTTTCATTTTCCCACCAAATGCCAAAAACCTCCATTTTTGAAATTCCTTAAAAGCAATCGCGCAATTCTAGAATCCAACCACAAACGGATGCTCTTATATCGGATGGCCAATAGTCACCTTCATTTTTTAATTTTATTTTTTTATCCACGGATCGCTGATAGTCACTTTTCCGGGGGTTAGGTAGGGTCAGGGTTGCTAGTAACGGCTTGTCACTGTGCCGGGTGCATACTCGGCGCCTTGGGCCCCGCAGGGTTGCTAGTAACGGCTCGAATTTCAGTCAGGTTTAAAAAAGGGGTACTGTTACCCATATTATAATAATATTACCCCCGTCTTTTGCCAGTTCGGTATAATATGTTATGAATTGCGTGGTTTTGCTGTGCGGCGATGGCTCAACGGATAGAGCGCTGGCTTCCGAATTTGAAGGTCTTTCTTTGGTGGTGGTTCGAATCCCACTCGGTGCGAAAATTAGACTGGTCGAAATTGATGGACAAATGATTGACAGGTATGAAAACTCAGTCAGAAATGAGAAACTAAGTCTCAGAAACTCAGACAGTCAGATAAGAGATAGGAAAGAAAAGAAAAGAAGGTGAGGTGACTTTTGGCCATCCGATATAACATTTTCCACCACAAACAGTCAGTTCAATAGGCCATTTCACAGTCGCAAAGCGTAATGGGTAATCAGGACCACTGCGCGGGAAGCCGTAATGGAGGCGCAATCAGTCCTGATTACCCATGATCCATTTCGACCGTGAAATGGCCTATGTAAAATCCACTGACCTTTATATAACCCTGGACAAAGCTTCTCAATCCCAGCCAAGCAAAATCTTTGATCGGAGTTTTTTGAAAATTGGTACCCCCGGGGGGGGTACTTAGGCAAAAATGGGTGCTGGGTATGTGCGTGCCTTAAGGGTAGGGTTTTTCACCCTCCCAAAGTCTCTCTAAGGGTTACCAAAACAACAAAAGTCAAAATCAGTCTCTCTAAGGGTCGGTTTTTTCACAAACTCGGGTCAAAGAAAAGTGAAAAGTCAAAAAAGTGAGAACATTTTTAAAAAAAGTGAGAAAATTTTTCAAAAATTAGAGAAATTTTTCGAAAATTGGGGAAATTCTTTTAAAAATCGAATTTCTTTGGCCCATTATAGAAATTTTTTGTGAAAAAGTCTCTCTAAGGGTTGGGTTTTTCTACACTGAGTCTCTCTAAGGGTCACCTTTTCACCAAAATTCAGTCTCTCTAAGGGTAAGGGTCCAGAGGTCTGGCACGCACATACCCGACACCCATCAATCCTAGTACCCCCCCGGGTTGGTACCCTAATGTCGGCACTACTCGATAGCGGTGTAAATGCATCGAGAGAGCTAGGTCTACTTTCCCTCAAATTCTTTTGATGATGTAGCGGCGCTAGACGTTAATTTTTAGCATTGCAATGGCTTCTCCTTGGGTACCAATTCTAAAAAAACTCCAATCAAAGATGGCAGATATTGTTTGGTCCAGGGTTATATAAAGGTCAGTGGTAAAATCTCGTATCAGTACATTTATCGTTTACCGTACAATTAGGAATTGAAAAGGTGACGTAATCCTCACAATCAACGCGCTGTGATTGGCTGATCTACCAATACATACAGACGAAGAAAATGGCGAACTGAAAGTTTCTGTCAAGCAACAAAAAAAAAAGAAATCACACTTAATGTCGATGAAAGAGACGAATCCTTACACCACTCGAATCTACCAAAGGTAAAAGATGTACTTCATACATGTGCTTTGAATATATTTACCCCCTCTTATCTTTTCCAAAAACTAGCGTTAATCACCTTGAACCACACCACCAAAAAAGTACTAAACAAATTCATTCAAAAATTTGTCGTCAGTTATAGATTAGAACGACTAGAAGAACATAGGGCTTTCGTGGTTTGGGTGTTTGATCGTTTCAGGGAAAGTTTGAGCTCAGGGATAAAAGGTGCTCTGTTCGCGTCGATACAGTAATTATGCATGGCTCTATCAATCATTGTTTTTATGGCTGGACTACAAAATTATTCAACAGGACGTCCTCTTTGAAAAAAGGTCTATTCCCAGAAAATCTTCGCTAGCTACAAGTCTGGAAGTCTGTCTGGCCCAATTTTTGTTGCAATACTCCAGGGGATGTCAATCGAAACGATCGAAGCCGATCGAATGACTTCGATCGACTACGACTGACTTCGATCGACTTCGATTGACTTCGATCGACTTCGATTGATCGACTACGATTGACTTCGATTGACTTCGATCGACTACGAATGACTTCGAGCGATCGACTGCATCGATATTAAACGATCACTTTCGATCAGAGAGAATCAAACCCACAAAAACTTCACGGTGCGAGATTATGAGATTGGCGTTATATATCTGTACCAGACGACCACGGCTTTTTCCTCGACACCGAGTGATCAAAAAATCGCGTGTTGAGATAGAGATAGGCTACCATCATAGTGGCTTTTAATTCTGGTGAATTCGTAAAACGACGCCAAAAAGGCGAGAACACTAATAGAGCCAGAGCCTTCAATTAGTAGCGCCGTCGGAAAAATGGGTTTGTATCCGCTAAGTAATATCCGCTATAATTAGAAATTTCCACATTTGGAATTTTTTATGACGCTTTGACTAGTAGATGGCTGTGAAAGATAGAAATGTCCGCTTGTCCATAGAATTATTGCTTGTCCGTTAATTGGAGGCTTTACTGTATTTACGATCTGTCAATTGCCGTGCCAACCTTTAAGAAAACGTACCGTAAACCCAGATGACTTCGGCCACCCTCTGTTAACTTCGGCCGACTTTGAAGAGCTGTAACTTTTTATAGAATGAATGAATCACATTCATTTTTTCTACACGTTTGGCCACAATAAAGGTCTTTCGGATGGTACAATAGAAAAAACAAGAATATTTATTCCTAGCGAAAATGGGGCAAAAATATACGGAAATCTTTGACCGTCTTTTTTGAAACCGTGATTATAAAAGATTGCAGAAAGATATAGTGTGTATGTGAGCTTTCCTATTTCCCTGTCTCGCAACGAAGGGAATACACATTACACCTCTTTCTTGCAACGAAGGGAATACACATTACACCCCTTTCTTGCAACGAAGGAAATACACATTACACCCCTTTCTCGCAACGAAGGGAATACACATTACACCCCTTTCTCGCAACGAAGGGAATACACATTACATCCCTTTCTCGCAACGAAGGGAATACACATAACACCCCTTCCTTGCAACGAAGGAAATACGCACCAATTTCTTGTAGTTATGACGGATTTTCAATTTAGCAAGAACTAAGTTTCGCGAAAAGGGCGAAAATTCATGTAAATCACTAATTTACCGTTTTTTTTTTAATTACTCCACAGAGTTTAATCCACCTAAAACGGCGGACACGTAAGGTATTTTGATTTAAGTCAATGAATCCAGAATTTCGCCGGTTTAGGGATTGTAAAGATATTCTAGCGCCACATGATGGACATTTAAAAATGTTAGAAAAGGTTTTGAAACGCTGTTGTATGTAACTGTTTCATATTTGATCGGTTAAATGTGGTTTTGCCGGTTGAAGATTTAAATAATTTGAATACATTGCTTTTCTTTCAAGATATTCCAAATCGACAAGTCGAATAATGGTACAGCTATCAAGTATTCCGGATTGAGAAGTTAACGCATCTTCATATTGGACAGCATACAATTAGGAAAAGGTATTTCGTTCTCGAATGTTTTCACCTGGTTTTATCGTCATCCTTTATACCATTTTGATATGTATCTTTCTACTAGTAAAACAATTTTGTCATGCACCCCTATTTTAGTTCGTTAACTACTGAATGACAAAAATTTATCCCAACATAGATAAAGAAAAGTTACATCTTCTAATTTCCATGATTTTGACATTAACATTTGCGTTCTAGGTAGTATCAATGACGCGTAGCGGTATATAATGACATATAAAGGAGGGATACCGTGAAAGTGCAGAATAGTGTACAAGTAAGTAGTCCCTAATAGCTGGGGGGGCGCAAATTAATTTTTCGAAAATTTTCCACCCAGGACATTTTTATTATCCCCCCCCGCTTATTAAGTTTTGAGATTAACGTTAACTGTAAATTTCTTTACATGTCTAATAAATATTCAGTGCCGTAGCAACTGGGGGGGCAAGGGGGGGGCTATGCCCCCTCAATAATTTTTTCAAAAATGGTTATTTTGCAAAATGCAAAGTTTTTCTTTTTTAATTTGTCATAACTGTCTTTTAAGTGCATGTTTTGAGTGCATTTTCAAGCAATCTAGAGCTCAAATTTTCAAAATTTCCCCCCTCGGGCCAAACCATGGTTGGCCCTCGCGGTGTCACTAAACTTCAGCCCCCCCCAATATGAAAATGCTTCCTACGGCACTGATATTCGATGGGTTTGGTTGTGCTTTCTATCTAAAGAGCTAACGTAATGGAAGCCCTGAATACACCTATTTTTATTCATTCGTTGTCTTTTATAGGAACCACTGGATGAACCGATAATCGAGATCGTTCTCAGGTAGACATTACCCTTACTTGTCAACTTGACTAAAACATGGCAGGAAAATCATTTATTCACCATCGAAGCGCTAAGAATTATGCACCCGACTGTATCCACGGAGATTATATATGCAAATTTTTATTATACCCCTATATCAGTGACCCGGTCAGCCCCACTCGATGGATAACCCGGTGAAAGAAATTACATAGAACCCAAATCAAAGATCTTATTTATGGTCTTACCCCGGTCAACAATCGTTAATCTTTTTTTAGAATTCTTGGAATATTGCTGCAGACATCTGTAGAATTACGGCAAATTAGTAGATTGCTACACAACAGAGTCTATATTGTATACACCACAATAAGTAATTTAGCGCTGACAAGTAAGGGCGAAGAATACACTGGGGTGGAACGGTCAAGGTTGTGGATGGCGCAATACCGGATAAATAGCGATCTAGACCTTACTCGTCAGTTAGACTGTTTACGAGGCTCGGAAAACACGAGTTAAAAAACACGAGTTAAAAAACACGAGTTACAAAAAACACGAGTTACGTTAAATATGACGTCATCAATGGGAAATTATGACGTCACAAGTAGATAATTTAACTCGTCAATTTATGGTGCACCTTAAACTGACGAGTTAATTAACTCGTCAATTTATGGTGCACCATAAGCTTACGAGTTAATTAACTCGTCAATTTATGGTGCACCTTATACTGACGAGTTAATTAACTCGTCAATTTATGGTGCACCTTAATCTTACGAGTTAATTAACTCGTCAATTTATGGTGCACCTTAAATTGACGAGTTAAATTTTCATGAAACCAAGTTGGTCAAAAATTCTAAAATGATGGTTAAATTATTTTTTGTGCCTATTTTTAGTTTAAAACTATTGGAATGGTAATTTTCTCTCATAATATTCTATAGTCTTTAACTGAGACAGAAGTTGTAGTGTGGTCGTGTTACAAAAATACAGGCTGTTTGTGGAAAAAAAATAAGATCTAGCTGAAACTTTCTCCAGACCTTCTCTATAGGATGCTTATACCTCAGGAAAAATTCCCCTAAAATCCCACTGGTGGAACATCCCTTTTTGGGACATTTCTATTTTCCCCAGGCAAAATCCCAAGGGCAAAATTTTTTGAAAATTTCAGACTCATTTCCAGACAATATCATGTATTACTGTATACCATTCGAAAGCTCTCGAAAAACTATATAGAAGACTTTTAAACGGTTATAGCTGATTTCCTTACCTAACTCGAGATATTTCATGCGCAAGTTCCACTTTTCGCCACACTTTGGTCAAAATTGACCATAAATAGCATCAGAAAAACTTTGAAAAAGAAATCCCTTTTTCGTACAAATGGCCGACAGTTGTCTAGGGCTATAGCTATACTCCTACTTATTCTTTTTTTGCCATTTTTCATCTTCAATCAAATAAAAACTTACTGGTCATCCTTGGGAGTTTTTGATATCCAAAATTGAATCACCATTTGATAAGAATAAAGTTTAGATAAATAAAGGCTACCTTCGAAAACTGAATTTCGAGGGTAGGAAAGTCTACAGCGAAAACTGAAGCAAAAAAGCATTCCATTTCTCTACATACATACCTCTTTCCAATCGAATCTCAATTTAATTAATTTTACAACTTTTCTTCATTCCCAAGTTTTATTTTTAAGAATGAGAGTAAAAATTATAGGTTTTATTTTTTGAAAAGCTCAATGTGTTCTTTTCAAAAGCCAAACTGCCAAAGTCTGCCAAAGTCACAAATAACTTTTTGTTTTGATTTTGATTGCAACATTTTCGAATCTTTCGAATGCGTGACGCAATTTGATTGGCACAAAATAGAACGCACGCGAAAAAACAATGCAATGACTTCTTCTCTGAGATATAATTTTCAATTCAATAATATATTGAATGTATGCCTATTTTAATCTGAATTTTAGAATTTTTGACCAACTTGGTTTCATGAAAATTTAACTCGTCAATTTAAGGTGCACCATAAATTGACGAGTTAATTAACTCGTAAGATTAAGGTGCACCATAAATTGACGAGTTAATTAACTCGTCAGTTTAAGGTGCACCATAAATTGACGAGTTAAATTATCTACTTGTGACGTCATAATTTCCCATTCATGACGTCACATTTAACGTAACTCGTGCTTTTTGTAACTCGTGTTTTTTAACTCGTGTTTTTTAACTCGTGTTTTCCGTCGTCACTACAAAAGTTCTTGGGTCAGGGGTTTGGAGCTCGAGTCTCGAGCGAAATCGTTCTAGAATATCTACAAAATCAGTTGAATTCTACATTCTACATTATATGTCGATATTAACGAGTGCCGTAATTCTACAGACGTCCGTAGAATTAAGAAAATTTATACATCTACTTATTTTGTAGATTTTCTTGTGAGACTGGCCTGAATATTACTTGAAAAATATTACTTGAAAGTCGATTTTTCCCTACCCGACGAAGTTAAAAGTTATCACTTAGTGAGTTTTGGAGATCCTATAGTCAGTCCCGGTGGGTTTCAAAACTTCACTGGGTCACTGAGAAAGGGGTGTTCTATTATATATGAAATATAAAAAATGTACGTCCATGTGTGTCAGTAAATGTCCGGGACAGTGTATATCATCCGTTTATGTCCTCATATACCAGCGGCTTTACAATAACCAAACAGAGTATCATCAAATTTTACACTTGCGTTTGATTCCCAGTTTATCCCGTCACAATGTTCTTCCCCTATAAGATATTTTGCAACAGAAATTTACGACTGCAATTTCCAGTGTTAGGTCCCAACGGGTTCTGTGATACAAGTGTGTAGGGCAGATTATTATGTTCTTCTGTTGCTCGCTTTTCTTTTTGACATGTAATCGTTACAGCTTCGGTAAAACAACAAACGCAAAGCAAATGCTTGCAGAGTTTGTTTGTTCTTATAAACTTCGTTTCTTGATCCATCCTGATTCCAAAGAGGACAGGGCCTAAAAATGAAATCGGAAAAACAATTAATTAATAGGCACGTTGTTAGTACTTAACACGACCCCACCAAACCGGTTTACTGCCTAGTAATCGTAAAATATACATGAACAATTAACGAGCCGTAATTACTAACAGACAGGTATATTTTCATATGTTTGATTTTGAGGTTGGCCGAAGTTATCTTTTGCTACTTTTTGGGCTTCTTTGGGTTATTACTTTCGAAGGAAATACTTTTAGGTTGTGAAATTTTAACACATTACTCTTAGGTTCCAAATAAACGGGGGGGTTCGAATAAACGGGGGGGTTGGAAAATTTTCTAGATTTTAATAAACGGGGGGGACCTAATTGCCGGGGGGGGTTGGAAATTGTACTTCTGAAACCCAAAAATAAGGTAAAAATAGGATAAAATCAGGCTGTTTAGAGCAAAATAAGGGGCCTTCTCTTTGACAGCTGAAAATATTCTTAGAGATTAATAAACGGGGGGGTCCTAATAAGGTCCGGGGGGGTTGGAAAATTTTCGAAAAATTAACAAGCGGGGGGGCCCGTTTATTTGGAACCTAAGAGTAATTTGAGGGACTTCAAGATGATGTATAAGAAGTTTCATGCTCGTACGATCAATATTTATTGCAAACGAAAATAAAAATGGTCAAAAGTGGCCGAAGTCATCTGGACTTACGGTACTTGACTAATTTAATCATGATATAAATTGTCTCCCAGAAAAGTAACCCACAAGACAAAGAGTTTATTCATCACAACCAGCCAATCGAGGTCAAGAGGGATTAAAACTGATTTTCAGCTAAACAAAAATAGGAAATTAACTAACCTACATGCTCACTCCAATATTGAATGATGCAGCATTTTGATCGACAATAATTGTTTCATGAAAGGGGCTTTGCTGTGTTATGTTATGTATGCCAGAAGTCGTCTAAAAATTAGAATGATTCAAAAGTGTGGTGATTCGGTATTGGAATTGCTTCATATTTCTTTTGATCAATAGCGTGGAAGCTTTGCTCAAAGAAGAGCTATCGCAGCGCATGCAAGTGGAGACCGACCTTAAGGCAAAAAGGAGACACAATGTGGGTGAAATTATTTGCCGCAAGCAAGTTACAAGTTACAAGTTAAATTTGATTGTCGAATCGATCGAAGTCAATCGAAGTCGATCGAAGTCAATCGAAGTCGATCGAAGTCGATCGTTAAGAGGAAAAAAATGTAAATCTTCGATCGACTTCGATCGATTCGACAATCACTTCGATCGACTTCGATTGATTCGACCGATCACTTCGATCGACTTCGATTGACTTCGATCGATTCGACAATCGAATTTTTCGATTGACATCCCCTGGAATACTTTTTAGGACCCTGATGCCGATGCATCACCAGACTTAACAAACACCGGACACGCGAAAGTCTGGTGTAAAATGAGAATTTTTTACCACCGAACAATTTCTACACCGGACTTAAGGAAGTCAGATGTCCGGTGTCGGAGAAGGATATTTTTTCCCACCGGACATGATGACATGACCAGTCCCGTTTGTCCGGTGTTTCTTAATTTTTTGTTTCATAAATGTCCGGCGTTTTCTGTCAATGAAAAAATCTCAGACATTCGTTCATTCTCTATCTTTCGAACTCAAACAGTTCATAGTTCAAAACCTAGATAGCATAATAGATTTGCCATAGATTAATGTAATATTATAGATACAAAGCCGACGCCGAGGAACAAGCGCAAGCGCCAGGCCAGTAAAAATGTTATTGAAAAAATTGCCGCCATTTTAGTATATCGTCTATGCTTTTCTTCGAAAATAAGCATAGTCGATATTCACTATAATATGATGTAATTATTGCTGATCTTCAGCCAATCAGTGGTAGTAGATTTTGCGCCAATGAAACCAGACGCATCATAAACCATTTGGTGGAACAATTTTATTTTTACGCAATAAAACTTTCTCTAATACAGCTACCATTTTTCAGGAGGACTTCATGACTACCATAAACGTTTATTTTAATCAAAATGATATACTACATGAGTCAAATATATTAACAAACATACTTTTGTATAAATTTTTGATTAAAAAAAGAGAACAATGAAACACCTGAAAAGACCAAAATGATGAAAAACTGAAAAGAAACCCTCGAAAAACTAGCCTATGTAATCGTCTAACACACAACACTCAAATATGCAAGGACGTCAAAATTTCCGTCAGTTTGGAGTCCTTCAGTGCCGCTTGTTCTGGGGTAAACGAACGACTCGATCGTTCACCTCTCAGGCAAGCAACCACTGATCGGATCAAAACGAAGGAAATTTTGCGTCGTATGCCATTCACAACCTCACTTTTCGAGCATTTTTGTTTTGCCGAGATTTTATCAGCTAACCTGCTCATAAAAATTGAGCACTCTCGGGCTACACCACCTGTAGCACCAAATACTAATGGGGTGAAAGTCCCTTTCTCAACTTGAAGAATCCGTTCGTTGTATGCTCTCTTCTTTTGCTTTTCAAGTTTGCAAAAAATCTAATTTAATTCTAATTTGCGAAAAATCCGACCCTTGAAGAGATTGTTGTTAGTTTTGTTATTTTCAATTTCTTATACAGCATGTTTTAATGTATTCTTCTCGCGATTTAAAACGTTATAACGACGTATAATTTTTAATTAAATAGATGAGTTTGAATCTCGGAGGGGAACTTAAAGTCTCATTTGGGAATTGGATAAGTGTATTTTGATGAGAAATGCAATTAAAATGTTATGAATATCATTTTAATGGTGGAATGAGAGTGAACAATAATGGCATTACTGCAAACACATTTCTCCTCCTATAGATGTTTTACTTATGCAGTTGGCCCACCATCGGGCCTTTTATTAACATTTCGCTGTCCGTGGCTGTATGTCTGTAACCCGGGGGGGGGGGTACTAGGGTTGGCGAATGAGGGGTATGTGCGGACGGGACCTCTGAAAACCGACCCTTAGAGTAGAGAGCTGAAAAGGTGACCCTTAGAGAGATTTTTTGAATTTTTTTTTTCAATTTTTGAAAAAAGTCATACCCTTAGAGAGACTTTATTACAATTTTTTTTTGATTTTTGAAAAAAGTCATACCCTTAGAGAGACTTATTACAATTTTTTCTCTGGAAATCAAAAAATATTCTAAAAATCCTGAATTTTCCTACCCTTATCTTAGAGAGACTTTGAAAGGTGAAAAAACCGACCCTTACCGTCCGCAGAGGCCCCCCAGCGGTTTGCGTGATGGCGTGATTGGGACTTTTTTCTTGCGTGATGGTGTGATTAAAGATTTTTTTGGCGTGATGGCGTGATCAAGATTTTGGCGTGATGCGTGATAGGGCAAAAATTTGAGGCGTGATGCGTGATTTGGGCTATTTTTCGCTATTTTTTGCGTAATGACAAATTTTAGCGATTTTCGTGATGCGTGATGGAGAAAATTTTTTTGCGTGATGGCGTGATTAGGGGTGCCGCTGGGAGGGCCTCGTCCGCACATACCCATCATCCATTTTTGCCTAAGTACCCCCCCCCCCCCGGGGTCCGTAAAGAATCAGCATTCAAGTTCGATTTGGTATGAAGTTAGATCGCCGCCAAAATTCGATCCTTCAAGTCGTCCCGTCGTACTAGAAGTCGTCCCGTCGCAATTTTCGGTAGTCGAATCATCCCACCAAGTTTCAAGTCGTCCCGTCGCACTAGAAGTTTGCAGGTCGTAATTCTTTTAAGTCGAACCATACCAAGTTTCTATCAGGTTACATGTTCCAATCATGTACGTTTAACTGTTTTCATAAGTGTTCATGTCATCCATCAGGTATATTATGGAGATAAAAATAAATTCACATTGTTTTCAAAATTTTGACATGGGGCGGGGCGGGGTTTATCTGATATATATATATATTTCGATGGTGTATTGCATTGGCGGCCGCCCACGCTTAAAGCTCTAAAGGTGGGTCGGAAATTTGTCTGTACACAGACCCAGTATCTACCTACGGCTAATTTCAAAATTCGTAGAGGGTCTGTTGTCATTGTCTTTTCTCAAACTGGACCCAACATTACACACAATAATCAATAACTTTGTATAGTTTTTAAGCTCTAATGAATAAGTAAATTTCCACACGTGTGTTTCCACCAGCTCCCAGTTTGAACATTAAAGTTTTCCCTGGACGAGCTCTGCACGTGCACAAAAACTGCACACCACACGAACATAGCATTATCTTCACAATATTTTGATTTTTGATATAGGAAACAATAAAGTTTTTTCAACTATAGTCCAACTCTTTGGGATGAGTCGACTGCCGAAATTTGCGACGAGTCAACTTCTGAGGCAGCGACTCAACTTAAAATTTGTCCATAGCGAAGAAAGTTTTCGAAGCTACCAAACCAAAAAACAACAACAACATCACACTTTTTTTTGAATAAATCACTCACAAATATTATATTTGATAAAAATAATCATCAAGGAAAATAATAATTAATCTCTGTACACACTCTAAGAAAAAAAAGTAAGAATTTACAATCAATTATCAATATAAACAAAGAAACCATAAAATATATTAGTCAACTAGAGTAAGTAATAAGTTTGGTTCACAAAAATAATGACATCAATTAAGCGACCTATCGAGTGAGTATTTCTAAAGAGACTGGTAACTAAATTGTCAATGCCCCATAATGGAAAGTTTTTTCTTTGGACAAAACTTAAAATTTTCACGAATTATTTTAGATTCCTTAGATTTTACTAAATACTGAGATGAAGCCGGAGTCGAGAGAACCTTTTACACTGAAATTAGAAAGAGTATCATTGTAAAAAAATCAAGGTTGATTTAATTTCAGTCTCTATATCTTAAATATCTGTAAATATTCACATTTAATCAGAATTTAATGTCAGACAGACACCTTGTAATATCCAATGAGATTGATGTTCGAATGTTGCCAAATCTGCTTCGAAAACGAGGCCGACACCCATTGCATTACGTCTTTCAGATGTTACGTAAACTGGTGTTCTCAATGTGTTCTGAAAGAAGCAAAGGATAGTTATAAAATAATATCATTGTACAATGGAAACTTTTTCTAGTTTCCATTACAACTTTCTAACCTCTCAATCTAAAGATTTCAGATTTCAATCTTGTCATTGAAATTTGTTCGAGAGATAGACGCCAACGCAGGTTCAAAGCAGATCAACAAAGATAAAAAAAATTAACTATTAATGTTTTTTTAAAAGCAAGTATTTGTCCCTATATCAGGCTCGCATTATGCTTAGCATTCTATTGTTCTTAAACAATAGAGCCATCGTTTAGGCATCAGAAACTGAGCCTGTATAGGGCCTGTATATGCTTATAAAAAAGATAGAATTTTGACCAGGAAAATTTGATGCAAAAATACCTGTAATTTAAGTTTTTGTGCTTCAATAGGGGTCACCCTGAGGATTGGAAGTTCGCAGACCAATTGTTTTGGTATTGGCAATGACAGTTGAGATGTCTCCAAATCCCATGATGCACCTTCAAGATAAAGCCCTTGCACGTAACAACCCGTCGATGGTCGTTCGGTAATTTCCTTTTCCGATACGAATTCGGTGACTGTTGTGTATAATGTGAAACGATCGAGCGGCCAACCGTTTTTACGACACGCGGCTTGGATGAGTGCGGTCAGGTAGGATTCGGGAATATGTAGACCTGACAACCACATAACTGTGGGCTCACCATTCTCAACCTAGATGAAACAAAATATTGGAGACATTCAACATATATCCATTTTAACGTCTTGGTAACGGAAAATGAACGTTGAAACTATCTTCTGTGCCAATTGGTATTTTCACAGCAAAATTACTTCAGCCGTACAAACTTTCGCGAGGGTGAAAAATCGCGAAATTTACGACATTTACTTTCGCAAATTTGACGAGAAAATATTTTTTGCGAGCATAAACTTTCGCGAATGAAGTATATTTTTAGTGTTTCGATCGTTCAAATGTACTCAAACCACAATTGATGGACTTTTGCATAATTTCTAAATCAATTTTTATACTTGTTGCCATCAAACCAAAATATTTGAGTAAATTATCTTTTCAGATTTTTTTTCGCGAGCATAACTTTCGCGAAATGGGCTAAAATTCGCGAAAATCGTAAAAGGTTCTGCTTGCGAAAGTTTGTACGCCTAAAGTAGCACGTAATCTTGAAATTGCGGTAATTATGCCGAATTTTGAATATTGTATACTAGACGGAGGAAGTTTTGACATTGAGAAAAAGAAGAGATTAAATCGTCAAGATTGAACGTTACTTAGACTTAGAGTATGAACGTTATTTCTTGGGTACATATAAGCTTCATCCTTCCGTTAGGTTAAAAAACTGGCTGACTTACCCATGAAGTATATTGTTCATTTCTTCGCATAAAATGTTCCATCCAACCACCCAAATTTTTGAGCGTCGCAGGAGCAAGTTTTCGCCAACTCGGTGGAATTTGTCCGTTGAAAAGAGCACGAGCGACATCGTCTAGCTCATTGGGCTTTTCCAGAAAAAAACCGTATACCCCTGTTGAGGAGGTCCATCATTTTGTGGCTGGAAATGCTGTAACCCTCTGGAATTCCAGGCAATTTCAGGTTTACCCTCCCTCTGGAATTCTGAATTTTAGTAGGATTTAAAAGGCTACCCCCATGGAATTCCAGTAATTTTTGACAGTTTTTTGTATCTCTATGGAATTCCGGCACATATCAAACCTTACCCCCTTGGAACGGAAATGGACCTCCTCAACAGGGGGTATACGGTTTTTTTCTGGAAAAGCCCATTGTCCATACCAACTTCACCGGCTAGTGCCTAAAATATTATGAGATTGATAAAACTTTATAGTTATATAATCTTTGATATTTCGGGCAATCTACTATAACGAAAATACAGTCATTAAAACAAAGATATCTTTAAGCCCGTAAGCAATGGCCAAGTAATTTAAGGCGTCTAGTCTAGAGAGTTATATTTAGTTAGGTATTGGATGTAAGATTTTGCTTCTTATATTTTAGATCAAACATTACAATTATAAAGATAATAAAGTAAATGGTATTCATGCCTATCTATGTTTGATCTTTTGAATTGATATCATTTGGTTGCTCAACAAAGATGCCTGCTGTATGCCCAATCGAATCTTGTGATTACGTCACCCCTGACCTAGATGCCACGATTGTTGCAACCCTCATCACGGCTACCCACACCGGCTCACCCAATCAACAGAGTGCTGCTAAAGTGGAGAGAGTCAAGAGGCCAACAATCTCATCAGCCGGCACAAGCGAAGAATGGCAGTATTTCACCACCAGATGGACTGAATACGTTGCTGCAACTAAAGTCACCGGAAAGGAGAAAGTCCTACAATTGTTAGAGTGTTGTAATGATGAACTACGAAAGGATCTTACAAGATCCACTGTTGGAAGTTTGTCTACCAAATTAGAAGAGGACGTACTTGCAGCTATAAAGTCATTAGCTGTGAGGGATGAAAACACAATGATTGCAAGAGTCCAACTTAACAACTCTACTCAAGACCGTGATGAACCGATTCGATCCTTCTGTGCTCGCCTAAGAGGTCAAGCCAATGTCTGCAAATACTCGATAGATTGCCCTGACTGCGACCATAAAGTTGATTACACAGAGCCAATTCTCAGAGACGTTATAATTAGAGGGATTGAGGACTCTGATATCCAACTGGACTTACTGGGTCAAACGAACCAAGATATGACTCTGGACGAGGTCCTCCACTTTATTGAGGCTAGAGAAAGTGGGAAACGCTCTGCAACAAAACTCCTTCAACAGCATGAAAACAATGGCATACTGTCAGGCAGCTATATGAAATACGGCCCACCTTCGGCATTATGCTGAAGGTTATTCTTTGTATCTAGCCGCAACTATTTAATGGAGAGGAATTTTTAATATGGAACTAGACATTATGAACTTAGGACATTGTAGTAAAAATCTATAAAAAGCACATTCTATTACTCTCTATTTAATTCTGAACCCCCAGGACAGTTTTGTTAGCTTCGGCTAACAAGTGGAGGTTCTACCGAGATCCTTAATGGGTCTTGGACCGTTGTACTGTTCTGGGGAACCGAGAGTTACATAAAGAGAACTTAAGTTTATAAATGGAAGACTGGCACCTTCAAAGGTAGTCAGAATTTGATTGATGGGAATTTAATCAATGGAAATGTCATGAGCAAGACTATAACATGCTCCAGGGCTCCCTTGAGCAAGGACAGTACCCTGTAGCTCCCCGCGTCAGGGTCACGACGAAGTATATGAATCATAGAGAATGATACAAGGAGCAGTTTTAAAATTGGCTATGTGAAGTTAATACACAAACATATGATGCTATCGGAAGAATATGGCAGCAGAAACAATAAATAAAATGGAAACACATGTGACAAATCAGAAAAGTATATTTACAAAACTATAAACAAAAATGGAAAAACGCGTGACAAATCGGAGAAAACATAACAGTTTATTTATAAAAGTAATACAGCGCGTTGGCTGTAGATGGTTGTAAGTCGTGCTCTGGTGTCTCGGTACCACGGATGCATGCAGTAATTGACAATACCATATCGAAACAGTTCACACGTACGTCATATTCGATTTGCAAAGGACAGCAGATCACCTTGACGGAGAGCGATCGCTGGTGGCAAGGATATTGAAATAAATTCTTTCGGAAGGGCCCTATATTCGAGAGTCTTTGCTTCATATTCACGTTCACCTGAATAAACATTATAAAGAAAGTTAACAGCAGAGCTATCAATACAGTATAAAAGCGGAAGCCAAGGAAAAGGTAAAATAATAGCCATGTACAATTACGACGTACAGGCAAATTAGCTACCGCTGAAATTGATAGAAAAGGATATATATAAAAATATCATGGAAACTGGGGTCAAGGTAAAACCCCCAGCGAATCAGTTATATGTAAAACTTGAAGGCAGCTAGCTTCAGGAGAAGCCAGTTATCGTTTCCATGGAGACAAACACAAATGAAACAAGACGACTTAAAGTCGAAAATTTCGCATAATATTTGAACATAAACGATCAGCATTATGCATCATATATTTTGAATGAAGCGTTACACAAAAAATACACATTGTATTACAGGTCGTAAATACCCTGTTTTCTTATGAAAAATCTCAATCCATTAAGAACAAAAAGATTCCTAAAAAAATGCGACTAAAAAATTCCTTTTTATATATAAGCGTAAAAAAATCTTTCAATTCAGAAGAATAATTCAGAGAACTGTAATAAACTTGAGAAAATGAATTTTAAAATTCTTTGAAAATGAAGAAGAAAAAAAGAACTTTTCATTCTTTGATGCCAGAAACTTCATTTTGTGCTTCACTTGGGCAAAGTTTATCAACTTCTTTCTATAAACAGTAGAATTTTCTAAAATTGAGAAAATGGCTTGTCAGAAAAATCTGTTGTATACTATCTTCACTTTTTGATATGAATGATGGCGCACCACCATCAAAATCGTAGGCAAAAAAACAGTTGAGTTGTTGAGCTCCAGCTTCTGGACTAGAAAATAGCAGGGTAAAAACTAGCCAACTTTATAAGCTTTAAAGAAATAATACTCCTTGAGATTAAAATTTGGCTATTTTTGCCGAAAATTTCCAAAATCTCAATATGCAATAATCCATATGAAAATATATTAAGAAAAGCTTGTAACTTAAGGATACAGACTTCGGTCAAGATTTATTTACCACTGTTACTCAAATTTTCCCACCAGATACAAATTGACTTAGACCTCACTTATAAAGTAATACAATTTATTATTCTTCTGATGCTGTAATAGACCCTTAAAATTATTTAATTAATTATTTCTAGGTTGACCGTAAACCTTACAAAATCATAAAATAAATGTTTACACACAAGTGAAAGTAGTAAGTGCTAAAAACAGTAAAAGAATCAATATTATACGTAATCGATTAATGGCCCTTCTAGCAAATCACAACAATGACTCCTTTGTACCGTCAACTGCTCTAACTTGAGACGATTGGCCGAAACATGGGACTGTTGCATATCTGGTCTGTATTTTCACTTACTGTAAAATCGAAAGAGAAATCCTGTATTTTTTAATACGCCGTTCCTTAACTCAAATCAAATGACTTTGGAGGTTTGGTGAAATGGTGGCCGAATTGCCGTCCCATGCTTTGACAGATAGTCCTAAGTTAGAGCAGTTGACGGTAACTATTTAAAATGCATCCCATTAAACAAACCCTCCCCAATCTCTTGCTGGTTATCCCGTAAAAAATATATAGGGGAAAGATTCCAGAAAAGCAACAAGAATCTTAGTACAGAAATGGGAATCTTATACAAAACAACGGTACCACTGGAGTTTTTTATATATCAAAATGAAAATCCAGATTAGCAAAAGGTGTATCAAGATCGGTGAAGTTTGATTGAAGCTCGATTAGTTTGATTTATTACCTTGTTGCTCATTCTTTTTTACATTCCGACGGCTTATTAGCAGACGCCCACGCTAAACCATAAAGAGCAGGGCAATATCTATCATCCCATTGGGGAGGAAAAGCTGGAAAAACTTACTTACCAAACCCATCGAACACCGATCAAACTTCATCGGATAAAAAAACTGTCATCAAACTAATCAAAAAAATTTCTTACCAAATAAGGTTCGGTAATCGAACAGCTATGTTTGATTTCGATGGATACTGTGAAGTCCCAGTGAAGTCGGGTATAACTTGCATCAGTAGAGGGAAACTTACATATAGCCATCAAAATTTCAAAACAAAAGAACTGCACAGCTCTGCTCAAAGCTCTACGCTACCATTTAACTTCATTTGAGGGGCTATGCATTAGCCTCCACTGACGCAAGTTACCCGATCTCACAGTAGTTTGACAGTTCGATTACGAAAATGATCGCTGAATTTCAATTAACTTCTAAAGAATACTTGCTAAAACTGACTGTTTGTCACAACTGGTTTCACTATTAACACATTACTATCTGGTGAAAAAAGGAAAAAAATATCATACCTGCGCTGTTCGTAGTTTTAGTGAAGAAGAGGCAGGGTTTTATGTTGTTGTTGTGAAAAAGTAACTCTTTTTATTCTACTTACTGAGCATTATCAATTTATTGGTGCATTCAGTAACTACACAAACATAAAATACTTAGTAGTAAACGAATAATAAACCTCTTTAAATACTCTACAAAAGGCAAGACAAGAAAACATGATAAAAATTGATACAGCAGCAGCAAGTTTCAAAAGCAGCCATTAATGATTAAAAAGTTCTCACGATGAATGTTTACAAAAATGTAGAAAGTTATGGAGCCGTACGCTCCAAACTGTGGAGCTAATAATACAGTCGTCAAAAAGGCTTGATGTAATTTATTATCTCCACAGTTATCGGACCACTATAAAAACGCGCGAAAATCGTCCGTGGCTAAACGAACGTGTAAAGTGTAAGTTAAATTTAGTAAGTTCGTCCACCGTATCGAGTACTTTCGTTTTCTAATTTTTTTTCCGAGGACACCGCCGCCGCCACCGCGAAAGGCTATCGTAATACTTCGCTAAGCGAAATTAACAATTATAATTAATGCAGAAAGAGATTTGAGAAATGTAAAGCTAAACTTCAAAGAGAATGAAGTAATAACCCAAAACAAAGCAACAAGCAATGCAGCACAGGAGCCAAATGATAAACAAACAGATCAGCCAAATCGTACCCAAGATGAGGTAAACATAAACAATGGAGAAATTATCTCAACATAGATTAGATAACAAAGCAATTGTTTCTAAACAAATAGACAGATTCAAACAAACAAACGCTTTAAAACAAGCATTCAATCATACAAGAAGTGATATCTAAAAAATGAGTAAGAGGTGGTTTCGAAAAGGAAAAAGATTAACCTCTGTGCCAGACGAAGCAGATTACTCAGCAGAAGAAGAAAACGAGTCAAAAACAAGCTTATCTTCAATCGAAGAAGACGAAGAAGCTGAAAAGGAACAGTCAAACACACCGTTATCAATAGGAGGATCGTCAGCTGAAAATTCAACTTTGCTGTACACCCCTGAGTCAACAAAGATATCGTTCCAACATCCATCCTCAAAAAGGGATCACAGAAAGAAGGCTTTCCAAGTACCAATAACCATAAAAACAGTTATGGACAGCAGCCAGACAGGAAACAAGTTAAATGGTCTCAAAGAAGATGAATATTATCTATTTCCAAGAGGGGACGACGGTGACAAGATTGACTCAATCCAGCAAGTTGCCGAAAGCAAACACAGTCCGAAAGTTGAAAGACATGTCAATCCAATCGGTACTGGAAGTGAATTGGAAGGACTCGTGGCAGCATTCGAGAAAATGATGGCTGACCAAAGGCAGAAGCAAACGCAACCAATCGACCATCGTCCACACCTCAGCACCAGAATAGCTGATCTGCCATGCTTTGGTGACAGAAAGCTCACCATAAAACAATTCTTCAACAAATATGAGAGGTATGCTCTTTTGAATGAATGGACAGAGCTGCAAAAGGCTCTAATTTTACCAAATTGTCTGGTGAAGAGAGCACTGACCTTCTACGACACCATTCCTCTGGAAACCCAGAAGAACTACAAACAATGTAAAGAGCGTATAACAAATCAATTTTGTTCGCCAGAAGATATTGCGAAGCACCGTGCTATCCTATACACGCAGCGACAAGGAAGTGAAGATCTTGAAAGTTTCTTGGAGAGACTCGAGTTATCGTTTGCAGAGCTCGGAACACCTGACACCACAAAGATAGACATTCTCACCGCAAATCTTAGGCCAGAACTCGCCTACCGGCTTCAGATGAAGCAGCCAAAAACGTACAACGATGCTGTACGTTTCATTCAGCTCAAGAACGCACTTGAACGACCGAACCAGCGGGATGGCGAATTAATGGACATGGTACGCCAGCTGTTAATGAACAATGGAAGAAGTATTTCCCATTCCAAGGTCATGGACAACAATGACTTCGATCCAGTGGCAATGACAAGACAGATCGAACAGCTAAAGAAGATCACCAAAAATGTCAAATCATCACTAAATTCAATAACGAAAGACCGCAGCAACGGCAAGACTTGCACCTTCTGCAAGAGAAAGGGACATGTAGAGGCAGAATGTCGCACCAAACGATACAGGAATATCACATACCATACGTGCGGAAAAAATGGACACATTTCAAATTTTTGTCGTTCCAAGAATCAACACCAGGAGGATACTACAAAGTGACTAGGCCTTCCAATGCTTGAAGTTTCTGTTGGAAGTTTAAACATAAAATTTTTGATTGACAGTGGATCATTGGTCTCTATCATCAGTGTTAATATGATGAAAAAACTTAAAAGGAGTATTGATGGAAGATCGAAAATCACATTGATGAGTGCATCGGGCACGACACTTCTTACGAAAGGATTCATAAACTTGGAACTTGGAATCGGACGTAACATTTTAATAAGTCACAAGTTTCTGGTCCTTGAAAACATTGCTACTGAAGCAATTTTGGGCATTGATTTCTTGAGTGATCACGGCATTACGGTAAACTTCCATCAGCGCAAACTAACTATTAACGCGCAAGGACATACAAAAGAAATAAATTTCGACATTGTTTCCCATGAAACAGACGATGAAATGTTGCACATTTTACCGGGGGAAAGCAAGCAATTCCATGCAGACTTTAATGGATCCCACAAAAGCAACTTGACGACTCTTGCTAAGGAAATTAGCATAAAAGTGTTCACTTCCATGGGGAAGAATCCGGTGTCAGCCAATAACGCTATCTTTGTAATTACAAATATTTCAGATGAAAAGATTGAATTCAAAGCCTCCGCACCAGTTGGGTATGCAGAAGAAGACAACAGTGATACCAGTTTACCACCGCACAATGAAATCAAGCCAACCTTGGTGCCAAAGTCAAGCTGTTTAACCGACGTTCAAGAGAAGCAGATCGCAGACCTCGTCGAGGAATTCAGTGGCTTATTTCCAGATGCTTCGCAGCCACTTGGCTCAACAGACAGAATCGAGCACAAGATAGAATTATTGGACCCAACTCCCATCCGACAACAACCATACCGTGTTGGACCTTTCAAAAGGAAAGAGATCGAGAATCAAGTTCAGGATTTGCTGCGTAAAGGCATCATACGGGAAAGCAATTCAGAATTCAGCAGCCCAATTGTTTTGGTTGGAAAAGCCGGAGGAGGTTGGAGAATGTGTGTTGA
This sequence comes from Clytia hemisphaerica, assembly GCF_902728285.1. Lineage (NCBI taxonomy): Eukaryota > Metazoa > Cnidaria > Hydrozoa > Leptothecata > Clytiidae > Clytia > Clytia hemisphaerica. The sequence goes on along the minus strand of NW_027103595.1, from coordinate 1,819,540 downwards.
CTATCGAAAGATCAATGCAGCGTCCAAGAAATTCGCTTATCCTATCCCGAACACGTCCGATATTTTAGCAGCCTTGCATGGAGTAAAGTTCTTCTCGACAATGGATCTGATGTCTGGATTTCATCAAGTGAAAATGGAAAAATCGCCCATACCGTTAACCGCTTTCAGCTGTCACGTTGGCCTTTTCGAATATGTCAGGATGCCATTTGGTTTGCAAGGAGCATCGGGTACGTTCGAGAAGCTGCTGGAGGATGTGCTGAAAAAGGTCAGAGGACGTTGCGTTCTCATATTTATTGATGACATTGTGGTTTTCAGTAAAACATTTGAGGAGCATCTTGGGCACTTGCGAGAAGTCTTCGAGCTTTTACAAAACGCAGGTTTGACAGCCAAAAGCTCCAAATGTCATTTTGGAAAAGATTCGCTGAAATTCCTTGGTCACATAGTATGCAGAGAAGGAATTTTGCCTGCGCCAACCAACCTGGTGCCATTGCAAAACAAGACGCCTCCCTCAAACAAAAAGGAGTTGCAATCCGTACTAGGACTCATCGCGTATTATCGACGATTCATCAAAGATCATTCCAAGATAACAAAGCCGATGTACGATATGTTGCGGCAAGATGTACAATTCCAATGGAGCACAGACCTTCAAGATAGGTATGAGATGCTGATCGTAACACTCCTACATCCTCCACTTTTGGCCTATCCAGACTTCACCAAGGAATTCAACCTGAACACAGACGCGTCAGGTACAGCAATCGGCCACGTGCTTACACAGATTGGCCAAGATGGAAAAGAACACCCAATTTTCTATGGTGGTAGAAAATTAAACAAGGCAGAATGCAACTACACGGTCACCGAAAAGGAATGCTTAGCAATGTTGCATGCAATCAAAACACACTATTTCGTCCTGGAAGGTAACAAATTCACTGTTCACACCGACCACCAAGCATTGGTTCACCTCTTCAATGTAAAGGACTTAACATCGAAACTGGCTAGATGGTACCTGTATCTTCAACAATTCAGCTTCCAAATCATTTACAAGCCAGGGTTGAAGAACAGAGATGCAGATGGAGTATCAGAAATGTTGAAGGTCAAGGAATGTGAGAAATGTGTGATCTACAAAGGAAGAAAGAAAATATCTGAATTGTACCCTCTGAAAGCTACAGCACCCTGGAGAGACATTTCCTGTGACGTCCTTGGACCTTACGTGGAAACGCACGCTGGTAACAGATACATTGTCTCATTCGTTGATCGTTTTAGTGGATGGCCCGAGTGTTTTGCAGTGCCAACTACTGAAACCCCCATAATCGCATCACTTTTGGTCAACGAAGTCATCGCAAGATTTTCAACTCCGACAACAATCTTGTCGGACTGTGGAACAAACTTTGTCAGCAACCTAATGAAAGAAGTTTGCAGATTACTCGGAATAAAGAAACTACAGACAGCACCATACTCACCGAAATCTAATGGTCAAGTCGAAAGATTCAACAAAGTGATCGCAGATTCATTATCTACGCTGATAGATACGAACCAAAGAAATTGGGATGTAAGACTTCCACTGGTGTTGTTCGCGTATCGGTCCTCCGTCAACAAAACAAGGAAAGTTTCGCCATTTGAAATTCTCTTCGGAAGGATCGCTCACCAACCAACCGAGTTACCTATTACGAGAGATGTGGAGAACCACCAAACTCCCAACCAATACCTCACCTCAAGAATAAACTGGAAGATTTGCATCAGCAAGTGAAAACAAACTTAGCGGACAGCAAGGAATATTCACGCTTGCGATCAGTAAAGAATGCCAATAGACACAGTATTGGAGATGAAGTGTACATCACAATACAGAGGAGAACCAAAAACTTGTCAAGAAAGCTAGCTCCAAAATGGGAAGGTCCGTACACAGTTTTCAAAGAGAATCATCCCCTGTATCAAGTAAAAAAGAGAGGAAAAGATACTCCAGCTCGTGTTCACTACGAACGCATGAAGCCTTGGAAGAAGCTGGAGGAAGAGCAAAACACAAAGACGAGACAAACCCAAAATGGAGTAGCAAGCGACGAACTCCAAGAGTCAGAAAATGACATAGAAACAGCAAGAGAAGCCGAAATTCAACACGATCATGAGGAACAACTACCAGAAGACTACTACTTGGTGGAGAAATTGATCAAACACAAAAGGAACAAAAAGGGAACCAAATTCCTGGTGAAATGGCTAAACTACGAAAAAGAAGAAAATTCTTGGGAACCTGAAGAGAATATTCCTAAAGAGATAATTGAACAATACTGGAAGAACTTTAAAACAAAATGAATTTAATTACCTTATATGGAAAACACCATCAATCGTAAATTATTAATGATAATATGAATGATGAAATGTTGCATCTATTCACATGCATTTGAATGGCAGCCATCCTGAAATGAAAAAGAATAGAAAATTGTACAAACGAATTCTTCATAAGAGAAACTTATGCAGAAGGCACAAACATTGAAAAAAGATTAAAACAAGAATGCAGAAGTTTTTAATCTTCATCACTTTTGGCATTGCTGTCGTGAATGCCGAAACAAACATTACGAACAAAACGACAATAAAAGACAATCACAATGAAACAGCTACGAACAATAGCACCGAAGATGTTTCACCGAAACTGAAGTTGTTCGACTGTAAACAAAGCAAAATATTAGGAGTATATGCACCTCAAACAATCGACTCCTGTGACAACCTGAATAACGACGCCACTGAAGTGAACGTGAAGGACCACAAGATATACAAATTCCAACCCGAGACCACTCACTTCTTCACTTACATATGCAGGGCAATCGAAGTAAAGGAAAATTGCAACGGAAAGTCAAGAGTGAAGAATGGGAACGCCAGAAACTGGAAAGGTAGCACGTATCTACCAGTGAATCCAATACAGTGCGACCAATGGATCCGGCAAGCAATCTTCGGAGATACAAACAATGTGGATATGTCTTTCCCGTATAAATTTCAAAGTTATGGCTCGACATACAGAGTGCGCACACTTATTCCTCCGGTGGTCAGGAGGAAAGACGATAAAGGTATATGGTATCGTGACACTTGTCCCGTTGGCAAGATATTGTGGCACTATTTCTACGAATTTGAAATTCAAACAGCGTACATCACGGGCAGTGACTCGAAACTACAAATGAGTTATTTTGCAAACACGAGTTGTGGAAACATGAACACTGAATCAGACTTTGGAACTGTAATAAAGCTAGAGGCCGGGAAAGAACCCAAAAACACTGGCATCAAGTATGTTCCGCCAATGCCAGCAGCTTATTGTACACCAGTATATAACAATACGGAAGACACAACAACACTTATCCTCTACTATCAGCTCAAGCATGATAATCATGATTTTCAATTGATGAAAGTATTACCTGTTCTACAAGCAGAAAACTTCATATCGATTCCTGAGCTAGGACTGGCCGGACACGTTTCAGCAGCATACGAGTGGAGAGAAGACAAACTTGCACAGAAGACGTTCTATAAAAGTGAACATTTCTCCATAAAGCACCTACTGGAACCATACATCATCCAAATTGACAATGGTTTTGTGGTGACATCGAAAGAATTGCCACCTGAAACGAAGATACATTCGCTAACTAAAGTAAGGAAATTTGCCACGAAAGCCAGCACCACTTCGACACTTCCAATAGTACAAGGACATATTTTTAATGCACTCATCAATCACAAACATCACCTTTTAGAAGACATGCGAAGAACATGCAATCTTCAAGCTGGTCAAAACAAACTTTACCATTGGATAACTAATCATTTCCCCTCTGCAGCAAATGAATGGATCCGTAGTGGTCAAAACGTCATTGTTAAACTAATGGGAGACGCAATCATGTTGAGAGAGTGTATGGAAATCAAGGAAGCAGTCGAAATCTGGTGGTCAAGACAGTATAATAACACTTGTTACTTACATTTTCCCATCCGCAGAATCTCGAATGGGAGTGGAACTGAAGAACAGAAGGACAGTGTTAATGGCACACATTCTCAGGATTCGCCATTCTCAGAATTCTTGGTGCTCTCGACAAGGCAAGTGGTGAATGAAAGCCCAACAATCCCATGCGCGAGACGCGATGCTCTATTCGTGGTGGATAACGAACAATCCTCCTTCAGAATAAGCAGGAATGGCACAATCCGAAAGACACAATCCCTATTGAAATCTCTGGAGGATTTTCAGTCACAAGATGTCATCCAAGACATCATAGGGGATCACGAGGATATCATACTAGAAGAAAAGTTCCATCTTCCACCAGTAACCATATCCGAAATCATGTCTCGAGTCTACGGAGCCGTCAGTGAATTAGCGGAAATCACAGAAGAAGTGGCAAGGATGAAAGCAAATCAAGAAACACCCCACAAGCCAGACATCTTAACAGCTATCACGTACGGACTTGGAAACTTCCTATCAGAATCTCCCAGCCAAGTCATATCTGCCCTCGGTAAGGGATTAATAGACACTGTAAAGGCTGTGGGCGGAGCGGGAAGTGAACTAATCCATGCAGTCGGAGACGCAGGAAGCGAATTAATTGACAGTGCTGCTGAAGGCATTGCCAAAATCTTCAACAAATGGGTCATGATGGGACTCATAATCGTCGTGGGACTCATCCTACTCTTCTTGCTGTTCAAGTACAGAAATGAGCTGCAAGCAAAAGGAGTTACTGGGAATAATGTTGAAATGTCGAACATAACTACCCCCGCAAATCACGACATCAAATCGGATTTGGTACTAATGGGAATAATCCAAGAGTATGTTCGAAAAGAAGTCGAGAGATACATATCAAGTATGCCAGGAACGAGCCAGAATGCTACTGAAAGGAAGAAAAAGGAAAAATTCCAAAAGATCAGCCACCAGAGCTTCCACCTCGAAGTCTGAAATCCAGAAGAGGCAACAAGCGAAAACAGGAAGAAAACTCCAGTAAAGCACATCATCAATGGAAGCACAAATGACGGGATGTTGGTGACGGCAACAGCATTGTTGGGGAACATGCCAATCAAACTAGAAGCTTTAATCGATACAGGCAGCCCTATATCCTTCATCAAAAAGGAAATGTGGGACCAATGCAACGTGGAACCATTCATGATGACAGATGACACGAGAGACTTTGGTACAGTAAAATCAATAACTGGATCCACAGTGGAGATAGTAGGGTCGACTATCCTCCCATTGGCCATAGGAAGTCAAAGTTGGCTCCATGAAGTGTATGTGTCAAGCAACGTGGAATTCAACCTAGTACTTGGTCTAGATTTCTTGAAGAGAATCAAAGCGGTTGTGAACCTGCCGAATGAGAACATCCAGACGAAGAAAGGAGTGGCACGGGTGAACCCTTCAAAGTTCAAGCATCCCAAGTTGTTCGTTAAAGGTCCATTCGTATATAACAAGTCAATCAAGAAGCTAATGATCGGACTATTATCACTATGGCTCGTAACTGTAGCCGCCATGACAATGCGAGTAGCCATGACGACCACAAACGAGACTCCAACTACGACAGTCACAAAGGAGACCTCAGCTATGGCATGCAGCAATCTGAAGACCATCGATATGAATTCTACCAAGTACTCAACGGGCATCACCACAATCGGAGCAAGATCCGGAAGAGTAATTGCGTCAAACACTCAAGCAATTTCTATCATGGAAGTCAACATACCGGATATACTACAGAAAACCTTCAACTTTGGTGAAGTATTAAAAGTTACCTGGACTTCAGGACCAAACATCAGTACCAGAACATCCATCAAATGTCGTCATCGAATTTATAAAAAAGAGAATCCGTAGAGAACGACACCACGTGGCAAAGCAAACATAATAGAACTCTAAATTTTAAAAGATTCACAAATACCGAAACATAACAAAATTTGCACTTACCGTTAGATGAAATCGCGCTTCAGTGAAATCGGCAATTCGGTGATACGCATCGAATGTCTTAACTTTGGGAATGAAATCAATCAGCAACCACAGCAAAGCGTTACACAAACAGTAGTGTTGATTGTTTTACTCGTTTGGGTTGGTGAACAAGTACTCCCAAAACCAACATGAAGGCATCAGTCTTCAACACGGCGAATTAACCTATCGTATACATGTCTTTCGATGATGAACTCAGACTCCCACGTTCATCTCTTTTCTTTTTACATTTTCATACATAAGTAGTATTTTATTTTATCAAGAAGTAGAATTTTCAAAAAATAAACACAAAACAAACAAAAGATTGTAGCATTTTATTTTAATTAGAATTTTTCATACTTAAAAAACAAACAAAAGATTGTAGTATTTTATTTTGATTAGGATTTTTTATACCAAAAAACAAACAAAAGATTGTAGCATCTTATTTTTATTAGAAATTTTTTTATTTTTCAACGATTGCGGAGAATCGCTTCGTTTAGGAAAGGGTTGTCAGGCAGCTATATGAAATACGGCCCACCTTCGGCATTATGCTGAAGGTTATTCTTTGTATCTAGCCGCAACTATTTAATGGAGAGGAATTTTTAATATGGAACTAGACATTATGAACTTAGGACATTGTAGTAAAAATCTATAAAAAGCACATTCTATTGCTCTCTATTTAATTCTGAACCCCCAGGACAGTTTTGTTAGCTTCGGCTAACACATACGCAGCACTTACAGAAAAAGCAGAGCAACCGATCCGATCATATGCACCTACTGTGGAAAAAAGGGTCATGGTTCCAAATCAACTGCCAAGCAGCGGAAAACAACCTGCCCAGCATACAACCATATCTGTGCTCATTGCAATCGCCCTCACCACTTCGAGAACGTATGCAGGAGTAAAGACAAGCCAGCAAAACCAAAGAAGCCTGAACCGGAAAGTCAAGGTGCAGTCTTCGACAACCAAGATCAAGAGGCAACCTTCAACGAGCTATGTGCAATACGACAATCGAAAAAGCCAGCAAGTCACCACGTCTACAACAAATCCTCTAAGAAGTGGGAGAAACGTCGGTCCAGCTCCCAACCGTACCTGGATGTCACGATTATGATAGATGATGACAGCTATGGTCAACTTGGCTACGAACCAATCAAGAACCACCCAGAGAAGACCATCACCATCCCTGCTATGGCCGACACCGGTTGCCAGAGCTGCTTGATCGGTTTCAGATATGTACAGAAGCTTGGATTATCAAAGTCAGACCTCCTACCAGTCTCGATGGAAATGCGAGCCGCCAATGGTAACCCTATCAAAGTACTTGGTGCAATCATCCTGAAAGTCAAAGGTTCGACCAACTATACTGACACGTTGGAGACAAGGCAACTGGTATACGTCACTAACGAAACCAACCAGTTCTTCATCAGCAAAGCAGCCTGCATTGACTTGGGAATTATCCCTAACAACTTTCCAGCCATTGCCAACAAATATCACGAGGTGGCATCGACAGACGTTCTGAAGTTGACAACAGATTTTCTAAACCACCCTGAGCAATCTTCAACGCCAGTGACCGTGGATTGTGACTGCTCAAGACGTGAACCACCACCTGCACTTCCCAATCATCTTCCATGCCCTGCAACAGACGAGAGTCGCCAGAAGTTACAGGACTACCTGCTAGATCACTACAAGTCCAGCACCTTCAACACGTGTGAGCACCAACCTCTACCAATGATGACTGGACCCCCGCTCTCACTCCAGATTGATGAGTCAGCAGTCAGCTCATCACTCTCCAATCCCCGTGCCATTCCACTGGCAAGAAAAAGTCAAGGCTGACCTGGACCGGGATGTACTGCTTGGTGTCCTCGAAAAAGTACCCATCGGAGAACCTGTGACTTGGTGCCATCGAATGGTGGTATGTGCCAAGAAGAATGGAGAACCTCGACGTACTGTAGATTTCCAAGCACTGAATGCTTGCGCAACACGGGAGACTCATCATACCCAGGCTCCATTTCATCAAGTACGTTCAGTGCCCCACCACGTCAAGAAAACCGTCACGGACGCTTGGAACGGATACCATAGTGTCCCTCTCTGTGAAGAAGACAAACACCTTACTACCTTCATCACCCCTTGGGGCCGTTACCGATATCGCACAGCGCCGCAAGGCTACATCTCATCGGGAGATGGTTACACAAGACGTTTCGATGAAATAGCCAGTGACTTCCCGAACAAAATCAAGGTCATTGATGATTCTTTGCTATGGGCAGATAACTTGGAGGAAAGCTTTCACCAAACAGCAAAGTGGCTTGACCTTTGTGCTCGCAATGGCATCATCCTAAATCCTGACAAGTTTGAATTTGGAGCTGATACGGTCGAGTTTGCGGGTTTTGAAATCTCACTCACCTCTGTCCGTCCTAACAAAAAGATCAGAGCAATCATGGACTTCCCAACACCAAAGAACTTAACCGACGTACGCATAAATATATAACGGTTTGGTCTTGTCAATCAAGTTACGTACACCTTCAGCATGACAGCCTTCATGGAACCATTTCGATCATTGCTAACACCAAAGACCAAGTTCCAATGGAGTGATGAATTGCAAGGAATCTTCAATGAATCCAAACGTAAAATTGTATCAGAAATCGAGAATGGCGTTCGCATATTCGATAAGAAGAAACCAACCTGCCTTGCCACCGATTGGTCAAAATCCGGCATTGGTTATTGGCTGTTCCAGAAACACTGCGTCTGTCCGGACATCAAACCATTCTGCTGCAACACTGGTTGGAAGGTTGTGCTTGTTGGCAGCCGATTCACCCACGCTGCTGAATCCCGCTACGCCCCCATCGAAGGTGAAGCCCTCGCAGTAGCTGATGCACTAAACAAGGCCAGACACTTCGTATTAGGCTGTGACGACCTGATTGTTGCAGTGGACCACAAACCTTTGCTTGGTGTTTTCTCCGATCGCTCACTCGAAAAGATCACCAATGGTCGTTTACGTAACTTGAAAGAAAAGACCCTTCGATACCGATTCAAGATGTGCTACATTCCCGGCAGAAAGAACTGCGTCTCCGACACCATGTCCAGACATCCAAGCGGATCCAAATCACCTGCCAAGATGCACCTACCTGATGACATCTTTTCTATATCATCCACTGAGCTACTACCACCGAAAGTCCATCAAGTCTTACCGTCGAATAACATCAGCCGGCCAACCTCAACACTCGCAGACGAAGAAGGCCTCCTAATCCAATCCATTGCTGCTATCACCACCACATGCAACTCAGTAACGTGGGATATGATCAAAGAAACCACCTCAAGCGACAAAAGCATGATCCAGCTCACAGAACTCATTGAATCCGGGTTCATCCAATCGTTGGAAGAACTGCCAGAAGCGCTTCGCCCATATCACCAATACCGATCCGACCTATCCACACTGGATGGTGTCGTTATCTACAAAGACAGAATCGTCATCCCACCAAGTCTTCGGAATGTCATCCTCGACAACCTCCACTCGGCCCATCAAGGTACCAACTCGATGATCGCTCACGCAGAATCTGCAGTATTTTGGCCGGGTATCACAAAATCCATCAAACAACGACGTTCTAGATGTCACCAATGCGATGTAATGGCACCCTCTCAGCCAAGCATGCCCCCAACTACCCCACCAACACCGGAATACCCATTTCAGTACCTTTGCTCCGACTTCTTCTACTACATGGGGAAATACTATCTTGTATCCGTTGATCGCTACTCAAACTGGCCCATCGTAGACCGTGCAAGAGATGGAAGCAGCGGTTTGATTGATAGCCTACATCGCTCGTTTGTTACCTACGGTATCCCTGAGGAGCTTGCATCTGATGGCGGCCCGGAATTCACCTCAAGATCTACAGAATCCTTCCTTAAATCGTGGGGAGTCAGACAACGTATATCGTCAACAGCCTTCCCTCACAGCAACAGCCGTGCTGAAATTGGTGTCAAGACCGTGAAGCGCATGATTGTGGGCAACACAGATGCCAATGGGAACCTCGACACTGACGCTTTCCAAAAAGCTATGCTCGTCTACAGAAACACACCACAGCCAGACACACGCATCTCACCTGCTACATGTATCTTTGGCCATCCTACTCGATCGCCTGTACCTATCCTACCTGGAAAGTATCGTCCGCATCCAACCTGGCAAGACTCCCTCCAAAGGCGAGAAGAAGCCCTCCGACACCGTCATCTCAAGATCGCTGAACGCCTCGCCATCGGGACCCGTCCTCTACCACCACTGAAGGTTGGAGATCATGTGCGTATCCAGAATCAAGTTGGCAAGAGCCCCCGCAAATGGGATAGGACCGGCACAATCATTGAAGTGAGGCAGTTCGACCAATACGCTGTCAAAGTGGATGGATCAGGGAGAGTCACTCTCCGCAACAGGAAGTTTCTGAGGCGCTTCACCCCTGTCATGCCCCAGGACACTTCCCTCCAAATCCCATCTCATTTTACACCTCTCATACCACAGCCGTTCACAACTCATCCCATAATTCCATCTCCATCACAAACTCGTCCAGTCCCTCTCAATCATCCCTCACATTTGGGACTGGACAAAACTGCTGCCCCTGTGGCGGTGAAGAACGACGAACATCAAACATCATCTGCACCACCAATGAAGGAAGTTATACCACCACGTATCCAACGGTCAGATCTTCAACCAACTACACCAGTCGTCCAACAATCAACAAAGCCTGCTCAATCAACACCGTCCGTATCTTATGGCTCACCATCAGGAGTTACAACATACAATGCTCCTCCACGCTCTGGTCAAAAAGCTCAAAGCTCAACGCAAGAACCCAGGAGATCTCAACGTATTAAAAAGGTCCCTGGACACTTGAGCGACTATGAGCTGAAATGAGTACTTGAACTGTATAGTACGATTTACATATTATTAATCACAGGGCGAACTATTAAGATACCCTGTTCATCTTTCCCCAAACGTCATGGTTATATACTTTCATGACTCTATGACACATAATGATGTCATCACAGGGCGAACTATTAAGATACCCTGCTAATTTTGCTTTCAACGTCATGGTGATACTTTCATGACTCTATGACACATAATGATGTCATCACAGGGCGAACTATTAAGATACCCTGCTAATTTTGCTTTCAACGTCATGGTGATACTTTCATGACTCTATGACACATATATAATGTCATCACAGGGCGAACTATTAAGATACCCTGCTCGACATTTCTCAGAGCTGTTGATATGTTGCTTTATATTGGGCATTCATTGGGCGAACTACGATACCCTAACCCTACGCAAACATGTATAAATGTATATAGACTTGAGACCATGTTCTCTTCATCACTTTAGACGGACATTAATGTGTATATTTTATGGGTACATGCCCTATATAGCTTTTTGTTTTGGACTTTCAGGGGGGAGGGAGATAGAGAGTTATATTTAGTTAGGTATTCAGGGGCGTATCTAGGATTTTTAGGATACTCTGCAAAAAAGGTTCAGCTATATATAGTGATTCAGCTATGTATAGTGTCTAAGGAGGGCCCACCATGGTTGGGCCCGACGGGCCAGAAAATTTTTGAATTTCGACCCTCTAGATTGGCTAAAACAGCCACCTTTTTATGCCCAATGTACCATGAACGAGAGATAAAGGATTCAAATTCATTTCATTTAAACACAAAATGAAGCTGGTAAAACTAAGTTGGTTTTTTGGGTTAAAGTGTTTCAAGAACCAAAAAAAGAGTGGCTTCTAAAATATGGAAAAAATTAAGGATAGAAAAAGGCAATTTGGCAGTTTGGCAATTCATTATATCAATGACAAAAATTATAACTATCATGCATTTTTTAAAGAACTTTTTGAACTTTACACAAAAAAGTGAAAAATGATAGCAAAATAATACAATAGCACACAAAAGATTATAAATTATACAAAAATCTTTATCTGATCGTGATGATAGCAATAACAATAATAATAATATTTACCAAACTGACTAAAAATTTTTAATATAATTTTGATTCTTATTATGTCAAATCTATTTATCTTATTGCTGCCAAAAGGTGACTTAAATAATTTCAAGCAGATTAATAATAAAAGCCTTTTGCCATTTCAAATGAAAATTCAGAGAAAAAGAGCAAAACTATTTTATTCAGACTGCTCAAGAAAAGAGTATTTCATTAGAAAATTGACTAATGTGATGCATTAAAGTATCCAAAACTAGAATTTGTACTGAAGCTGAAATCTCTAGTTGGTTCATCTTGAAATTGTAGTCTAGCCCCATTCTGGTGTCTCGTTTGGAACTGTTTGCCAAATCAAGCAGGGAATCCTGTACCAGGGGTAAATAACCCCCAATCCGAATAGAAAACAAACCATGTCATCAGAAACTCATTTATTCATTATGTACATAATGCAGCATGTTTTATGTTTGGTATCAAAATTCAGTTGTTGTGTTATAAATGTTATACTATATATATAAAGGGAAAATTTTGAATCCAAAAACTTCCAAGAAACTAAATGTTAGGTACACATCATCATTTTGATTGAATTATTCCATTCTGTTGTTTCCTTTAAGTTAAATATGGTTTCACTCATCTTATTAGCAGACTTTGTCAGTGTTTACAAAAATTTCGTACCAACCACGTGAAGCTGCAAAATAATCCATTGATCTAGGGGATACTGGACAGTATGATGGCAACTAACCTGAAAGTATATAATGAAGAGGGGGAATTATGATCTTTGCAAGCTACACCTACATATTTAACAAACACAAAACATCAAAATTTAAGTCAAACCACAACTGGACAACCAATGAAATTAATCTTATATAATAACCGGCTGACTGTTGCTAACCGCCAACCGCAATGCTTCATGACTGAGCCAATCTACTAAACTTCTTGGATGGGTTTTTTTGGTTCTGAGAATAATACTTACAATTCAGGAAAAGTTCTGCACATGTGCAAGGCATCGAAGTGTATCCATCAAAGAATTGTTGCCCACAAGATGGAGAGAAATGGAACTGTACAGGCAATTTCCATTTGGAAGAGAACTAAAACAAAATAGAGAAATCATTTTTAAGATTGTCGTGCAGTTTTTATGACCAGTACTTGACTGGCAGGTGCTGGCCCGCAAACTAAACATAGTCAAATACAATCTGTTTGTGTACCTCAAAATAGTGTGCGAAAAACCCACACCTAGCTCTTTTTCTCTCCCCAGAAAAAATTTTTAACCGGCCAAAACATATTAAAAACATTAGGCAGGGTGTCAAGGTCAGAATCACAAAATTTTCAATGTTATTTTTTTTCTCTTATTTCAAAATAAAACCACAATAGGTTGGTTGTCCTTTTGCCTCTTAAATTGCCACAAATTCATCTCCTGTCGTCAACCTTTTCTTAGCCAGAGTGATTGGCCAAACAAACAGTAACTACGTACCCCGATTGATCAAATATCTTATAAATATTTCATGATTGGCCACTCACTCACCACTCACTCACCACACACAACAAGTAGTTTTGTTGATTACCAAAAATTAAGTCATAGGCCATAGGCAGATAAGTAGAGAAAGAGGGGGAAGGGAAGCAGTTTTTCCTGCACTTATCAGATTATAATTGATAACATGCAGGCATGAAAAATAATAGAAAAAAATACCACATACCTTACAGATTTGACTTTCCTTGTTGCAATGGATTTCAGAAGATAACCATAAGAAGAAAAACAAACATTGAGGCAGCCCTCAGGCTCAAAAAAGGTCAGTGGGCTCAAATGACGAATTTGGAGAAGATTGGAAATGTGCAGGCTTCAAATTCTTCAGAATTTGCGACAAAATAGATAAAACCAGGACTGTCTATTCTGTTTTTTCTTCTCCAAGCATCTAAAGCCATTTGACGAGTCTTGACTTTTAACGTTTTGTCACTAACAGCCATCAAATCCCGGGCAAACCCTGCATTTTGACCTCATCCAGGTCTTTCTGCAAAATTTTGCAGGGGGCAGGGGCTGCAAAACGTTTTGTGCACAAAATCTAAAATGAAGACTGGAATTCACGCTTCCTGTAGCGCGACTTGATAAACAGTTTTCTTATATTTACCGCGGACTTTAAGTCAGTAAAATAAATCTAATGACACTAACGAATGATCCGGAAAAACAACTCCGGGTAGGCTAAAAACAAGCTGCGACAAAAATGACTCCGGAGCATACCCTGCGAGTGCATGTTTTGCAGGGGTGTCGCACCGCCCCTGGTATTGGATGTACTATATTTGCTTCTTATATTTTAGATCAAACATTACAATTATAAAGATAATAAAGTAAATGGTATTCATGCCTATCTAAAGTCGTTGATCCAGGTCTTCGACCGTTTAATTCAGGTCTTCGGTCGTTAATTCAGGTCTACGGCCGCTAAATCAAGTCTACGTCCGCTGACGGAAAAAAAATTTGCGTCAGCGCTACAACCCACATACCCCTATTCATGATATGCACCATTGCAATCAACAGACCCAACAGCTGATTGGTTGCAAGTGACGTATTGACTAATTCTAAGTCACCCACAACCAATCAGCTTTTGTGGCTCCGTAATGTAATGTCAGAAGACATCGCAATGGTGCATATCATGAATAGTTCAAACCACGCTTATTTTCAATTCTTTAGTGTTTTGTTAGGTTTAAAGTGACGGGGCCTAAGAGAACAACCCACAGATATCGACATGGCCGTAAAATATAGACTTTTTCAATCTAAAACAAAACACTTACCCTTTGTAGGTTCATCAGGGTGGTGCCCATTTTCCTGATCAACACATCTAACTCTTGTAATAAGACCACAGTCGTTGGTGATATCTCTAATCCTAATTTCTTTCTGAAACCATTCACGTCATAAAGTGTTGGTAACTTCTCTTGTATGTCTGCAGCAATCTTACCAATAAATTCTTCACGACTTTTACCACCACTGTCTCCACCTGTTTGCGGTTGTAATTCAACGAGCTGTGTCCACATGTCTGGAAAGAGAAAAGGATGGGTAGATAGTGAATATACATTTCTTTATAAGAGTATTCAAATTTTTTGAAGCCTTCCAACGTTCTTAACTTTTTAACTTTGAATTTCAAGCTTAATTTCAACCCTTCTTAAGTTTTCACCATTCATTTTGGCGTATTTTTCTGTAATTTTCTAAGATATTTGGCGTTTTAGAGTGCGTAAAGCCTTAAAATATTCTTAATATATTGGATATCGAAGCCTTGTGTTCTCATATAGTTTGTTTATATAAAAAAAATGTGTATCAGACCACGGAACTTCCATGATTACCTACTTTTTGACTCTTTTACTCGACATTACTTACTCAAAGTTGCTATTGAACAATTGTAAAGCTCGAAACAATTTCTCAACCACCAAACACCTCACGATTTCATTTACTCAATTCTTTAAATTTCGATTGGAGAGAGACGAATTATTGTTATCAAAGATTACTCAGGCTCTATTCTATATTTAGAAATCTGTCACCTTTGCACATTTTTTAATAGCGGCGGGAAAAAAATTATTAAGATTGAAACAACATTGTGTGAAAGGAACAAACCTTTGGCAGCTGTTGTGCTGTATCCAATTTCAGCATTTGGATGTAAACCAAAAACGTCAGGAGTATTCGCCAAGGGAAGAGCTTCGATAACTTCCATGTATAAGTCAGGGTCACATTCTGCTCGTAAACCAGCCAGCTGTTTCTTGTTTTTCCCGCCTGCGGTAAGGAAAACATGGTTTCTAAATATCTAGCAGAGCAACTTAATTCATGATATGCAACACTGCATTGTCTTCTGAAATTACATCATGGACCTAACAGCTGATTGTGACGTAAAATCAGTCAATACGTCACTTTCAACCAATCAGCTGTTCGGTCTATGGAAGACATTGCAATGGTGCATATCATGAATAACTAGAATAAATCAATTTACAAAACGTGACGAAACAGGAGTCGTTTATAATCCGTGGAATACAGTAAATGGGTGTTACATGATAATACGATAGTTGAAAAGGGATAACATCAGTTTGTATAAAATAACTACAGTAGAATCTCCAATTAGCGGACACTCTAAAAGGCGGACACCTCTGATTAGCGGACAAAATATTTTTCCCCGGCCGTTTCCTTGTCAAATCCTTATAAAAAAGTTTCCAAAAGGCGAACACTCAATTAGCAGACACCTCAATTTAGCGGACACAAATTTTTGCACGGAATGGTCAAAAACCTGTTTTTCCCCCTCCAATTAGCGGACACCGAGGAAAACATAGTTTCCGACATTAAGATACAAGTAATAAGTGATTTTAAACCATTTATTTCAAGCATTTTTTGTTTTTTTTCTTCCAAATTTTGCTTTTAATTCAGTTTTTCCTTTACCCAGTTGACAAGCTTTCCTGGGCCAGTAAAATAGTAAATGACTGGCACTTCAAGTCCATAGCCACCTCCCCTGTTCTATTGCCAGTTATTTCATTTGACTGGAGAGTAAGCTCCGCGAGTAAATGTGTTAGCGAGTATTTGAATAAAGAATCTGGAAATGAAGAAAACCCAAAATCTGACCTGGAAAGTGAAGATGAGGTTCAAGAAATTGACCCGGAGGAAATCACACCACACGAAGCCTTAATTTTCATTGACAAACTGATTAACTTAAAAGAACTTAATAATGACGAAAGGTCTTCTCTATCTTCGACTTGAGGTTGTATAGAATTAACAACAAACAAGACGACCCAGAGTCGAAAATTTCGCATATTGTTCGATTATTCATAGATGAAATAATCGTATTAAACGACCGGGAAGTACTGTGGGATTAGTTGCGTATTATCTTTGATTGTTTAAAAAGATATTAAGATGTTAGCACCTGGTAGATAAAGCAAAAAAAAACAACAATACAATATCCAAAATTAAACGAAATCAGATAAAAGAGCTCAAGGTATATATGCTATTTTGATAAATTTGGCTGTAAATTCTGTACTAGCCTGAACCTTTCATGTCAAAAAAGTCCCGAAAACACTGAAAACACTTTTACCTGAAACACCTTTTCTGAACCTTTCATGGTTTTCTGGGTGTTTTTGGCAAAAACATTTTACCAGAAACACCTTACCTCTCGAGGTGGTGTGTTTCCAGCATTTCCTGTGTTCCTGGTATTTCCATAAATCAACTCTCAATTTTCTCCACTAAACTCAGGCAAAAATGCCATTTCCCAGAAACACCACCATTTTGTGAACCATTCAGTCTTTTTCCTGGTGTTCCTGGTGTTTTTCAAGACGATTTTGAAGCTCTTGCAGTAGATGACAGACTTTAATGACATTATAGATACAATACTAACCCAATCAAGCAAAATCAAACACAATCAACTTTGGCAGGCAATTAGTTTTGCTAAAGCCTTGGAAAATAAATATAACAAGAGTTCAGTTTTAGCCATTGTGGGGGTATTTTTGGCAAAATATTGATATTAGATAAGAAAAATACCTTAAAAAAAGAAATTTTGGCGGGAATTTAATTTGGCGGATGGCCGAAAAAGTTTTTTAGAGGGAATTTAATTTGGCAGATGGACGAAAAAACTAAATTTGGCGGGAATTTAATTTGACGGATGGTGGAAAAAATAATTTTTGGCGGGAACTTAATTTGGCGGATTTTGGCCAAATCCGCCAAATCCGCCAAATTTTCTTTCCGCCAAAATTTCTTCCTTTAAGGTATATAACTGTTTTTAAGGCTCGATAGAGCACAAATTTGGAAAGTACATGAAATATTCTAAATTTGGTGGAAATTAAGTTTGGATTTCAAGTATATTTTAAGGCCAACTTCAGTACTGCATAAATTTTTTTCCTTAAAACTAAAACTTTGTAATTGCTGTTGTTTGCCTCGGTTCCATATCATTGAGACATGGAATTATACTGACGTTATCATCTGAGCAGGTCGATCAATTTTGATTGACTTCCATTTCTCATAAAACAGAGACTCACCCACTTGATACATTTTTTAATCAATAACCAATCAATTGGTTTTAATGATTTATATATCTTAATGTTAATGTTAATGTATATATTCTTAAAGTCGAAAAATGTGTACAAATCTGTAATAGCTTTAAAGCTAATATAGTTCAACTGCCTATTTTACAAGATGAATCATTCATCATCATCTGTTGATGCCCAATCTTAATTTCATTTGGCGTGTGAGAGGAAGTCCCAGAACAGATAACCTTCACTTGATAAAAACAAACAAAAACTTTGCCAACCAAAAGCTGTCAATATCTAGCCTCGGTAGCAGCGACGATGAGCTGCCAACAAAACATTAGTCTTTTTTAATTGTAAAGTAGCGTTGACTTTTATTAGCCTTTGTTGCTACCTTTTCGTCAACATGAAATGAAATAAACTAATACTTACAGTAGTAGTAGTAGTATTTTATTTTTCATGATTGCAGTAGTAAATATGATACAAAGTTTTATGTTAAATTATATAATAAAACTAAACAATGCTAGAATGGAGACCTCATATTAGCAAGCTATTCGAGATGGGCCACCTTTTTGTAATTCCAAGGAATACTAGTATAATTAGGAAGAATTTCTTAAACTACTGAACACGTAAAAGTCTTAAAACAGACAAATAAAAATGAAGGAGGAGAACAAAAAGTAGAAAACTAAACTTAAAAATATCAAAAAATAGAAAAGATACACAAATGAAATAGACAAAAAAGAAAAAGAAAAAAGAAAAATATGTATGTAATATATCAATAATGAGATCATTATGAATAAATTAAATAAGTATTTAGGTATATCAAAATGGAAACATGATTTTGAAAGGTGAATTTTGAAAGTAATTCAAACAAAAAAAAGAAAAAAAAAAAAAAAAAAAAAAAAAAAAATAAATAAATAATAAAAGTTTTATAGCTTTACTGTCACTGTTCAATCAAAGCAATTAGTAATCAGATACAAGATAATTGTGTAAGTTTATCCTAAGTTCACAACCAGTTAAGTCAGTCAAGGGATAAGCAGGAAAATTCTGTTGTAAATCATTCCACTGGACAATGGTACTATAGGTGATAGATTCTGTACCATACATAAAAGTTCTGAAAGAGGGCCTGAAAAGAAGACGCACTGATTTCCCTCTGGTTCTTTGTTTATGTTGATAAAAGTTTAGAGAGAAGAGATTCTTGAGTCTAATTGGAGAAAAGCCACATAAGATCCTGTGAGCAAGAGTTATATTTAGTAGATTAATGTGATCAGAAATTTTAAGAAGATTAAGTTCATAAAAGATTTTACTAGAGTGAGCATTGAAATCAGAAAAAGTCATGATTCGTAAGCATCGTTTTTGAAGTTTAAAGACTCTTTCCACATTATAGTTATGTTTTTGACCCCAGATTTGGCAAGCATAATTAAGATGCGAAAAAAATAGAGCATAATAAATCTGAAGTAGTGTAGATAGAGGAACAAAATGTCTGAGTTTAGAAATTATTCCATTGGCACTACTTAATTTAGAGCATAGATCGTTTGTGTTTATTCTCCAATTTAAAAAGTGATCAAGAGTTACACCAAGGTATTTGACTGATTCGCTTAAGTTTAGGGGAATATTATTAATCGAAAGCTGAAGATTATGTTTGATTTGTTTGTGTACATTCCTGAAAAGTAAAATTTTAGTTTTAGCTACATTCAAAGAGATTTTGTTTGCACAAAGCCATATATAAAGATTTTGGAGATCTGCATTGATACTTTCTTCAATGTTAATAAGAGATTTATCTGAGTAGATTAGACTCGTGTCATCTGCAAAAAGGGAGGTTAGGGAATGTTCAATTGCATTACATAGATCATTAATGTAAATTAAAAATAAAAGAGGGCCTAGAACAGAACCTTGAGGAACACCTGTTGAGATTTTACGTGCGTTTGAATTTGCACCTGAATATGAAACATATTGAATTCTATTAGAAAGATATGATTGAAACCAATTATTGGGAATACCTCTGATACCATAGAGTTCTAATTTCTTGAGTAGGATTTTGTGGTCAACTGTGTCAAAAGCTTTTTTCAGATCAATGAAAACACCACAGGAGAACTTGCTATCATCTAGTGACCTACGAATCTCTTCAGTAAGAGAGATTAGAGCAAGATTTGTAGAATGATTTTTTCTAAAGCCAAATTGTCTTTCTGAGAGAATACCATGGAAATCTAGGAAAGACATTAATCTTGAGAAAACAAGTTTTTCAAATATTTTATCAATGTTCGATAATAGTGAAATTGGACGGTAGTTATCAACATCCTGATTAGATCCCTTATTTTTGAAAACTGGGATTACTTTAATAGTTTTAAGGGAGTTTGGAAAAATTCCAGTTTGAAAAGTGAGATTTAGAATTTTTTCTAAAATAGTTGCAAGGGAGTCTGGAACTGTGTCAAAAATTTTACCAGGAATACTAAAATCACCTGAGCTTTTACTGTGATTTAGGGATTTGAAAATGTTTAATAATTCATCCTTGTTAACTGGGGTAAAGAAAAATGAGTTGCCTGATGTTGGTCTTTTTATGTATTCTTTAAAATCTCCAATGTTTGGTATCTCAGCTTGAATTTTAGTTGCTATGGTAGTGAAAAATTTATTAAACTCATTAGAAACTTCAGTAGGCTCAGAAATGATTTCGTTTTTTTTAGAAGCGTTTTTTAAGACAATATTAGACTGCTCCTTCTTCTTTTTGTATATGATTTCATTTATAGCTTCCCAGGTTTTTTTAGGGTTTGTAGAATTTAGGTAGAAATAATTTTTGAAATAATTCTTTTTGCTGGCTTTCAGTAAATTGATGATTAAGTTTCTATAAAATTTGTATTTTTGACGTAGGTTAGCTTCATTGATTGGATCTTTAGCATTGATGGATTTTTTTAAAAGTTTATCTCTGACTGACATTGAGGTAGATATACCATTTGTGACCCATGGCTTTAATTTTTTCTTTTTTTGCTTTTTGGAAATTTTTTTAATGGGTACATTCTCATTAATCAATTCTGTAAGTTTGCTGTAAAAGTTATCAAATGAAATATTTGGGTCATTTTGATCAATTTTTAAAATTTCTTCCCAGTTGAAATCATTGAAAGTATTACTGAAATTTTGTTGGTTAAAATTTTTCCAATCTTTGTAATAGCCTTTTGTTTATCAGATAAGTTATCAAATTGAGAATTATTAAAAATACAAAATTGTAAAAGGTGATCAGCTATTCCAGTAATGAAATTGCCACTACTAGTGCAGTAAAGTGTTGGAGAAATGAAAATATTGTCTATCAATGTTCTAGATTTATCAGTGATTCTTGTAGGAAGG
Source organism: Clytia hemisphaerica (assembly GCF_902728285.1). NCBI lineage: Eukaryota > Metazoa > Cnidaria > Hydrozoa > Leptothecata > Clytiidae > Clytia > Clytia hemisphaerica. Next base: position 1,798,366 of record NW_027103595.1, on the reverse strand, counting down.
GTTATGTGTGGTTTGATTAAATAACTACTGAGGATATCAAGGAATTCGAAAATTTCAGGTTTTGATTCAAACTCAAGAAGATCTAGATTGAAATCCCCTAATAAAACTAAAGTTTTGTTTTCTTTGCTTACTTTATCAAGGAGAATACCAAATTTGGGTAAAAAATCTTTAATTTTGAGTGTTGGGTGTTTATAGATTGAACCTACAATCAGATCAGATGTTCCAACAAAGACTTCTGCAAAAGTTGATTCAAGAAATTTAGGGACATAAAGGAGGTTTTCAAGATCATTTCTTCGAAAAGGCTTCAGATTTTCATCAATGTAGAGTGAAGAACCACCAGCTTCAGCCTCAGTGGGTGTATGAAAAGATTTATAATCCTCAATAGGGAAATCAATATGCTCTGAACGAATTCTAGTTTCAGTGATGCCAATAATTTTAAATCTGTGATTTATTTTTTTGCTAAGAAAAGTGTGGAAGTTGTCGAAATGCTTGTTCATGGAACAGATGTTAAGATGAAGAAAAGACAAGTTCTTGTTGTCAAAGTTTTCAGAGTTAAAAGAAGATTCATCAAAATATTCACAACTGTTATCAACATGATTCAAAGCGTTCAAATTACAGCGAATACAGGTCCAGGGGTCTGAATCATCAGAATCAGCCAGCCTATCAAACTCAAACTGACTTAAATGATTGCACTTAGGGTGGACCCAAAAATTACATGAGTTACAAAAAATAGCATCATTGATTATTTGTTTACCACAGATTGAACAAGGACAGTTGTCGTTTACGTCCGGCATAGTAAAAAGGACTTGTAGAAAATTGTTAAAACACAACAGGAATAGAGAAAAGGAATTCAGAAAATCTGATTAAGATTAAATAAAGAAAAATACTTATGTAAACTTGGCATCAAAGTCAAAACCAGGGAAACTTTCCTTCAGTTCATTCAGATGAGATATTTTAGTACCTTTACTTTCATTTGGATTGTCATTGATAAAAATATGCCCATTGAAGACCCAGAATCTGTCAATGAGCTGTGCAGTATGTAATTGTTTGCATTTACCCCAGAGGAATTTGTTATAGGGACAAAGATTGTTGTTGATGAAAGTTTTTGAATTATCAAGTCCCATATTGTGGAATTTCCTTCTAATGTTTTTGTTATTACCATCTTTAAGCATTTTTTTGTTTCGGTGAAGGTCATCGCAGAACTTTCTGTTGGTAAAGCGTACAATAGTCTTTTTCGGGGTATTCCCTTTAGTCTTATCTGCTAAACGGTGACAAGCCTCAATATCTTGCTTTTTGACATGAACATTCAAGGCTGAACAAACCTCTACAACTTTCTTTTCCAGATCTTTCTGTTCAACTGTGTCGGGGATACCATGGATTTCAATGTTGTTGCGGCGAACATATTGTTGAATATCAATCAGGTCTTTCTCTAGTCGAAAGATTTGTTTATCTTTGGTTTTAAGTTCATTCTTAAGTTTGTTGATTTCATTGGTCATTTCTTCTTTTTGATCATTTAATAATAGATTAATGAAGTCCATTTGGTTCTTTGTGAAAGGAGAAGATTTACCATTGGTGATAGGTGGACTGAGCATACCTTCCTCTTGATTGTTATTATCTGTTTGATCAGTGTTTGTTGAATCAAAAAACCAAATATTTCCTTCAATGTGAGTGGAGGCATCCTTTTCATGACTTTGAATGTTTGATGGAGCTGATGAAGTTAGTGAACTTGATCTTTGCTTTTTTCTTTGAGTAATATTATATTCCTCCATGATGATTGTGTTAGTATAATATCAAAGCAACTTTAATATTAAAAACAAGTCAGAAAATCACACGCCCTTTTTGAAGTTTTGAAAAGAGCACGACCGAACTCGACGAGAGCAAGAAGTGAAGTGAACTTACTTACTTAAGGGAAGAAATTTGTGCGTGAAGAAATATTCCCATCAGACATCTACAAACTTCAACATTAAAATAATGTCAAGCAGTAAAATTGCGTAATCAGAGAACGTATGTCTCGCTCATTATAAAAAGGCCGAGACAAACTTTCAATAATTGGATTGTAACATCGAGTTAAGTCTCTTTTGTTAAGTCACCAGGGGGTAAATAAAACAGACCTTGATACATTTATCGTTCGTTTCAACTTGACAATTCGTTTAAAACTCAGCCTCCTAAATATTTGGGGTAGGTAAAATATGTACAAAGAAATTCATACTTTTCCAACCCGGCCACTCTTTAAAAAAGAAGCGAACAATAAAATGTAATTACCCTTTCCAAATAAACCTCTTCGGTGGCGAGCGTAGTCTACTCTGACGTAATTGTAGAATTTATGTAATGGGAGTTTGACATAGTAATGTAATGTTGTTTGGGGAATTATGAAGTTCTCTGGAATTCCGATTGCATTTATTCAGGTTGATTTTTTATGACTTCTAATGGTACTTTTTCTAACGAGTTTGATTACTCTGTTCTCACACTTATGTCTTTTTTTTTCGCGTCCTTTTTCGTGATTACTTTTATTTATATTTTAAAAGACAGGTAAGAAGGCATATTGATGTAACTGTCAAGAAAATATTATAAATACACACTTTTCCTAACTAAATATTCATCAGTAAAAATTAATCTTCAATTGAGCTTGAATCAATTTTGCTTTTTGATTGGGTTAGATCATCTTGATTCAATGGACCTTTTGCTAGAGGCGCGATGTCATGTTGGATATATAATTAAAACTCCAGCACAAATCAGAAAAACTTAACTCCACGTTTCAATGGTTGCGGCAAGGATAACTTTGGTTATGTGAAACCGTAAATCGAAATCTCAGTCACCTGTGTAGCATTGTGAGTATTCGATTACGTTCAACAAAATATATCGTGTTCAACAAAGTTCGACTTAAGAAATGGTCGACAAATTTGAAAAAAGTTCGAAAAAAAAAAAGTTTGACAATTCGACAATAAATCTGTTCAACAAATTTGACGAAAATTCTGTTTGAAGAGTTTTTCACAAATTACTGCTTGATTAAATTCAACAAAGTTTGATTAAGTTTGATTAATGTAATCAAAATAATCCAACTATTAAGGTCTTTTTTTTAAAGTTCGATTAAGTTTGATTTCTTTAAATCAAACAAATTTAATCGAATTTTTAAGTAGTCCGGTAAAGTTCAAGAACCCAATTTAGTTGAATACTAATCGGACAACTAAGTTTGAAAAAGTTTGATTAAAAATAGGGTTCAATTAGCTGTGTTGGATTAATTACATCTAGTATACCGTGAAGTCGGGTAACTTGCATCAGTAGAGGGAAACTTACATAGCCATCAAATGACTGACCAATCAACAAAGCGGCAAAATTTCAAAACAAATGAACTATACGTAGCTTTGCTCGCAGATCTACTCCATCTTTTTGTTTTGATTTAACTTTGTATTTTAATGACCAGACAAGTCATTCATTTGAGGGCTTTTCATGTTTGCCTCCACTGACTGATGCAAGTTTATACCCAATATATCTCACACGCCGTGTGACACACGGTAGGACAGCTACAGTATATAACTTTTGTCACTTAGATTGACACCCTGCCATAAATCCCTCTGCAAAATTCACTAAAATACTTAGTAACTGATAATCTGTCTTACAACTAAATCAACTATCAACACCTATTTCTACCTGTAAAAAAGAAGATCATACCGTACCTTGTGTTTGTGCCTTGTCATGTCTGTGTGGTTGTAGTTGGTGTTGATGTTGAAGGGCAACTCTTTAATTGTAATTCCCATTACTATATTGGTGCAATTACTAACTACACAAACATAAAATACTATGCTAAAAGAAATATTAATATCTTTAAATGCTCAAAAAAAAAGCAAAAACATGATAAAATTACAAACAACCAAATGCAGTTCTTACAGCATCCTGCACGCCGCCATTTCTAAAATGGAGTAATGTTTATAAATCCTTGGTTACGCCTGCCTAATACTTGCGGACTGAAAAACGTTAGATTTAATCTTAGCGAGTGAGTCCATGCTTAGAATATTCGAGAATGTTCTAGAAATATGAAAACCACTTTCGTTTTCTAAATTTTATTCCGCACCGCGAATTCGCTATGCGAAATTAACAAGTGATACTTTTATGGACCTACCTGGTTATGCATTTAACACATATATAATTGATATCTACGTGAGCATGACTGTAACATCCTACTTTGTTATCTTTCATTTTAGACTAGATCTCAAATATATATTAGAAACTTAATAAACATTACACTGGCGACGAAGTGCCACAGATACATGATACATGCAATATATTGAATGATACCTGAAACCAATTGATACTTGGACACAGAAACTTGGTTACCACACATCACTGGTTTCCAACAGACACATTTATGGTCTGATCCAAACATCAGAAATCAAACTCCACAAGTTAATTCCTCAGCTTCACACAAACAATTGGTGGTTCAAACTGGCAACAACCATCCACTCAACTGGTCAAGACTCAAGATCCAAGACAAAAGAACTTGAGACAGCCAACCGTCTCACCAAGCGAAGCCACACCGGGTTAGCCCCGGACCGTGCAGGTGAGACCTTTCCTTTGTTTTACTTTCTCTGACGTCCCACCTACGTTTATCGTCTGGAGTAATACAGACCTGTTCAAGGAGGGCCAAATTGAAAAGTCCCGTTTCTGTCACGGAAGGAAATCAGAGCCTTTTTTGGTCTATTTTTGAAAAATGGTAAAATTAATGAAAATAATATTAGTCCTGAATTAAAGCCTTCATAGTACTACTACTTCCAAACCAAAATAAATTTCATAAAAGATTTTCCTCGTTGAATAATTGAACTTTGAAGGTTCTGTCACGGAAGGAACGCAGCGAAGACATTAAAAAAGACAAAAGTATGCTGATTCAGATTCCTGTGAATTTAAAGAGAATTTTAAAACCAAAATACCACCAGAAGAAACTTATGTCTATCTACTTGTCATTGAAAAAAGAACTGAGTCAAAAAAATTAATTTCAATGGCTACAGGCCTTTGCAACTGAGAAAGGTCAGTGTCACGGAAGGACACCGTCACGGAAGGAAAAATTTATATTTTTCAAGATCAGCAATAGCGTAAGAAATGTTGACTGAAACTAGTGGAGTGATACATCATATCATGAATCAAAGCCATTTTTACTATTCAGTTCATTTCAAAACCTTGGAACTGTATTTTATTGTTCAACCATAATGGTAGGAAATTTTACAGGAAAGATTATATTTTTTAAGCAAAAAACGTAAAAACGTAACCTTGCAAGCGAGTGAGCTACTTACAAAGGCTCTGATTGGCATATTTCCATGGTGCTGAAGCGATTTAGAGGGTTTAGAACCGGCTGGGAACAGTAGTTTTGCCAGAAAACCGGTTTTTAGGCCTCCAGGGCTTACGCTGTAAGCTTACAGCGCTGTACTGGAGCCTTAGTTAAGCTTATTCTGAGCTCCATACAGGGCTGAGCTGGTTCCCAATGGTCATAAACCTGGTAGGACACTCCCCTGCAATGGATTAGACCCAGTGAAGTCCAGCAAAGGGGGCAGAACCGACAAATTTTCACTAAAAATAGCTTAAAAACGCTTAAAAAGCTCTATTTAAGCGAATTTAGACTTTTTTAAGCAAAAAACGTAAAAACACGACCTTGCAAGCATGTGAGCTACTTCCAAAGGCTCTAATTAGCATATTTCCATGGTGCTGAAGCGATTTAGAGGGTTTAGAACCAGCTGGGAACAGTAGTTTTGCCAGAAAACTGGTTTTTAGGCCTCCAAGCCGCCTGGGCTTATGCTGTAAGCTTACAGCGCTGTACTTTAGCCTTAGTTAAGCTTATTTAAGGTTCCAAATTGTTCTAAACCTCGTAGGACACTCTCCTGCAATGGATTAGACCCATTGGGCTCTTCCAGAAAAAAATTGTGTACGGGGGGTGGAGGATATAACAATTTTCAGTGATTTACCCCCCGGACAAAGTGACTTTTGACCCCCTGGACAACGGGTTTCACCCCCGGACAAGCATCAGCTGACCCCCTGGACACCCGAAATTACCCCCGGACAGAGCAAAATTACCCCCGGACAGAGCAAAATTACCCCCCGGACAAGGTAAATTTTGACGAATTTTTGCTACCCCCCCCCCGGACAATATATCCTCCACCCGGGGTGTACGAACATTTTCTGGAAGAGCCCATTGAAGTCCAAGATTTTTAAAAATAACAAGATATTTTTAATCCGTCATGGAAGGACAAGGTGAAAGTGTCACGGAAGGACAATAATTTCAGACCTTGTAAGTGAATATGAAGGAGGTTGCTTTGAAATGTAATTTCATTTTTTGTTAGGGGGTACCAATAGTTAGAACTTGTAATAATATCAAGAATAATGTACTTGCACAAAACTGGTGAAAAAACTTTTTGTCTTGAAATTGTCACGGAAGGAATTCGATATTTGAAAAAAGTTTCTGCTTGCAATAGTTTTTTGTTGTTTGACTTATTTCAAAATGAATAAACCTATTAAACTAACTAGGGTATGTACTTGTTTTAAAACAACATTTCATTTTTGATTAATCATTATTTTTTCAAAAGAAGGTCCATTATATTTTAACACTTGTCCTTCCGTGACAAACCTCACTAGTTGTGTTTCGATATAATCACCTGATTACAGAGTCTAAAAGTGCGACTCGGTTGATTTAAAAGTTGAAATTGGAAAATTTAAGGATTATTTTAAAAAGAAATCACAGTTACTTATTTAATTTGTAAGATTTTTGATTTTGTGTTTTGGTTGACCACTTTTCAATTTGGCCCAGGACGAGAAACTGGTTCTCACCAAGCTCTTTTCACGCCGGGTTTGTCCCGGACATCATAGGTGAGACCGTTCTTTTCTTTATCTCAATACGATCATGAACTTCAGTGCCGAACAATTCAATCAACTTCTGACAACACTGTCAGGAGGGAACGTCAACCAAGCAGCCAGTGCTCCGCGCAATGATCCAGCAGCTCTAGGTCCGATCCGACAATGTGCACTGGGAACTGATAAAATGAAGAAACTAAACATCTTCGACGAATGGTTGGAAGATGCTGACAACAGAATGTCATATATTGGCATCACCAGCGACACAGAAAAGATAATACTGCTTAAAACATGGGGTGGACCAGAAATTGTTGAACTCATTCGCCTTGAAAAGTCCCATCTCAACGCCAGGGCGCAGACCTCCCAACAAGGAGAAGCAGAACAAGAACAAACGTACAAAGACCTGATTGACAAGCTGGATTTTACTTGTCCAAAATGGTCAACAGGACTATGGCAATGCATCAACTCCTCAGCACACAACAAGGAAGTAGGAGCTGGAGCGAGTTTATCAGAGACCTCGAGAGAAAAGCTAAAACACTGAATTTCGTGAAGAAACCATACACAACGGAAGAAGCCATAAAAGACGCAGCAATCTTCGGGATGAATGACGCATCACTCAGAGAGAAAGCCTTGGCAGAAGATCCAGACCTGGAAAAACTATCAAGATGGGGCCAGGCCAAGGAAACGGGCAAAGAAGATGCAAGAAACCTACACAAAGAAACCATCTAAGAATGAACAATTCAAACCAGTTATAGAGTTAATTAAATCAGAACTAGACAAAACTGAAGGAAAAACACCAGACATCTTCATAGCAGGTGATTTTAACCTGCCACACGCAAATTGGGACAGCAAGTGCTCAAACCCTGGGGCATCCTACAGAGGAACAAAGAATGACTAGTGAAATATTCACTCTTATGAATGACCATAATCTGATTCAACACATTAGAGGAGCCACACACAAAGCAGGAAATACACTGGATTTAATGCTCACAAATAACCCTCTACTAATACACAGCTATGAATCAGCCCCATCACCAGATTACATATCCCATCACTCAATGATCAATGTTAAAATTCACTTTGATTTACACTCAAGTTTCCAAAAGGAGGATCCCTTTGTTGTGTGTAATGTATTTGATGAGTACAATTTTCATTCAAAAACAATAAACTGGGTATCAATCAAGGAAAAAATGAAGGATAAATTGTGGACAGACCTTCATGATCAACCGACAGCTGACCAATTGTCAACAATCACAGACTGGACCATAGACATAATTAAGGAATATGTACCAAAACGAAAACCAAACACTAAAAAATTTCAGAAGATACCACGCGAGCGAAAGATTTTATTCAGAAAAAGAAAAAACATTTTTAGAAAATTTCCAAACCCAATGAAAAATGCAAAATCCAAACAAAAATTAATAGACATTGAAACTAAACTAAAGCTATCCTACGAATCAGAGAAGAAAAGCCAGGAAAGGAAGGCAACAGAATCAATAAAAAACAATACTAAATTTTTTTATGCATATGCAAAAAAGCATAGTAAATCAAAATCCAAAGTTGGACCACTTCGTGACAAAAATAATTCTTTGATATATGATGCTGACCGTATTGCTAATATACTCCAAGACCAATACACATCGGTTTTCAGTGTACCATCGGAAAATGACGTCACTCATCCAACAATATGTCCAAACATGCTAAAAGACATAGACTTTGACGAAAAAGATTTCATTGAAGCAATCTCAACATTGTCACCAAACTCTGCTCCAGGTCCTGATGGATTTCCTGCGATTTTGCTGAAAAATTGCAAAGAAGAACTTGCTAAGCCACTCGCAATATTCTGGAGGAACTGTCTGAACCATGGAGTAACAGAGGAGATTCACAAAAGAAATCATATCACACCAATATCAAAGGGTGGAGATCAAGGAGAGCCATCTAACTACAGGCCAGTATCACTTACGTCCCATCTCACCAAGGTGTTTGAAAAAATAGTTCGAAAGAAGATAGTCGAATTTATCAACAACAATGACTTGTTCAATCCAACACAGCATGGTTTCCGGGAAGGGCGATCATGCCTTAGTCAATTACTCAGCCACTATGACAGTATCCTATCAAAACTAGAAGAAGGATTGGATGTAGATGTTGTATATCTCGATTTTTCAAAAGCATTTGATAAAGTCGACCACAGGATACTGCTATCAAAACTGAAATCTATTGGAATAACAGACAAACTACTTAAATGGATTAAGTCATTTCTTCAAGACAGAAACCAAGTAGTATTTGTAGACGGTCACAAGTCGTACCAGGCAAAAATTCAATCAGGAGTACCTCAAGGATCGGTTCTTGGGCCATTATTCTTCATCATCATGATATCAGACATTGATGAAGGGACAACCAAAGCAGAACTTGCAAGTTTTGCTGATGACACACGAGTAAAGAAAGGAATCCAAAACATCATTGACCAGTTTCACCTACAAAACGAACTTAACAATGTTTATCAATGGTCGACCATAAACAAAATGATGTTAAATGGAAAAAAGTTCGAGCATCTCCATTATGGAAACGGACCAGCCACCAGTTATTTCACAGGTGAAGGAAAGATAATCCAAACCAAATCTTCAACAAGGGATCTCGGTGTTACCATGTCAGACGATGCGAAATTCAACCAACATATTCTAACCATTGTAGAAAAAGTACAGATACTCATTGGTTGGATTCTGAGAACATTCAGCTCAAGAGAACATGATGTCATGCTCACTCTTTGGAGGTCTTTAGTCATACCACCACATCGACAACTGTTCTCAACTATGGTCACCCAATGAAGTTAATCTGATCCAGCAGATCGAAGATCTCCAAAAATCATTCACAAGGAGGATTAAAAACCTACACAACCAAAACTATTGGGAAAGACTACAAACATTAAAACTGTTTTCACTGCAGAGAAGGCGTGAAAGATATATTATCATATACACTTGGTGTATTATTGAGAAGCTTGTCCCAAATCCTGGGACAATCACGTTCTATGCCAATCCCAGACAAGGAAGAAAATGTCACATACCACTAGTGAAAAGGGGGCCCTGGCAAAAAGTCATATACTCAAGTTTTAAAGTCCAAGGACCAAGGCTTTTCAACTCGCTGCCAAAACGTCTGAGGGATCTCACTGGGTGCAAGAAATTGAAATTCAAAACTGAGCTGGATAAATATCTTTTTACAGTTCCCGACGAGCCACTCGTGACTGGCTACACTATGATGAGACGAGCTGAAACAAACAGCATTATCAATATGAAAATTTACATCGGTCCTCACAGGATGGATGCGTAAAGATATTACGAAACAAGCTCAAGGTAAATCAAGGTAACAAAGAGACAATCAAAAAAGTCAAGCCAGAGTCGGTCAACGAAAATATGACTGTAGACGACATTGAGGAGATGATGCAGACACTCCAGATCATGAAGCTAAAGAAAGCAGGACGATACAGCAACAGAAACAAGAAACAACAGTGCAACAGATGCAACTCAGAACACCAACCTGAGCGCTGCCCAGCCAATGGGAAGTCCTGTTTTGTATGCCAAGGAAAAAACCATTTTGCAAAGACACCTGCTTGCCCCAAGACAATCAAGAGGGTCAGCACAGAGAGGAAAAGAAGCCAGGTACAAGAGAAGAAAACACATACAGCAACAACCAAGGAGTCAGCCACCATCAACAAGGTCTCCACCACAACACCAAACAACAAGTGGGTGGACGTGGAGATTGGAGGGATCAAACAAAAGTTGTACGCTGACACCGGCAGTGAATTCACCATCATAACTCCGCAACACTACTCCCCCTTGATGGGTGAGCTAGAAGAGTCAGACCTCAACTTCAGACCATGGGGTGGAAACAACCTCCTAGATGTGCAGGGGATGGTCAACACAACAATACACAACAGCAAAGGAGCCCATGTGTACAGCAAAGTCTATGTCATCGATGGTTTCCAACCAGAACCCCTCCTTGGTGACACAGATGCAGAGAAGCTTGGCATCATCACTTTCAACAAAGATGGCAGAGAACCAACAGGGACACCTATCAGACGAATCCCAGACAAGATAAGACGAAACCTTGAAGTAGATGTTGAAACACACCCACCAAACACCACAGCCGTTCCACAAGAGCGAGTTAAAGCGCAGACACTCGTCGAAAAGTTCAGAGATCTAGTCTTCGACGACAACAAGGTTGGGTGTCTAAAGATCGAACCCATACACCTCGAGTACGCCAAAGACTTCAAGCCAAAACAACAACCTTTCAGAAACATCCCATTCCACTACCAAGAAGACGTGAGCAAGCTACTCCAGTTCCTTCGGGAACAGGGTGTCATAACAGATGTCGATCCACGCAACAGCTACGACTGCGTAATGAACGTGGTCATCACAGACAAGAAAAATGGGCAGACACGTATGAACATCGACAACACACCCAGAAACCCGGGAATGCAACGGACCAAATTCCATGTTCAAACACCCCAAGAGATACGTCACGAATTGAAGGAAGCCACCGTGTTCAGTGAGATGGACATGGGTTGGGGATTCCACCAACTTCCACTAGACGAAGCCACAAAGAAAAAGAGCATCTTCCAGACCCATGAAGGCCTCCATCGAATGGAACGTCTCTACTTCGGGCCGACAGCATCAAGTGGCATATTCCACAACGAAGTCAGAAAATGCTTCGCTGGACTCAAAGGCGTCGTCACCCTCCATGACAACATACTGGTATATGGCAAGGACTACGACGACCACTACACCAACCTGAAACAAGTGCTGAATAGATGTGCCGAAGCTGGAATCATACTCAAACTCTCAAAATCCAACTTCTGCCTAACCCGAGTCAAGTGGTTTGGAAGAGACTTTCACTCCAACGGTGTCACAGCGGACCAAGACAAGATCAGAAACATCCAAGAAGGAGGAAGGCCGAACAACACAGAAGATGTGAGATCTCTGCTCATGGCATGTCAGTACAATGCAAAATTCACGTATGACAATTCGCTAAAACTCAGCTATGAAGAGGTTACCGCACCACTTCGACGACTTCTCAAGAAGGACCAGAAATTCATATGGGGAACAGAACAAGAACAAGCATATCAAAAACTAATGACCATACTGAACAACCCAGCAACACTACAGTCGTACAACCCGCAAAGAAAGACGCACATAGTGGCAGACACATCAGAAGTTGGCACCCAATGCAGCATCTACCAAGAGAAGACACGGGAAACAGGAACCAAAACCTGGGTACCAATCGACCATGTTAGCCGTGCACTAACACAACAAGAACAGGACTACAGCCCAATTGAGAGGGAAAGCCTTGGTTTACAATGGGGGTTGGAACAATTTCGGTACTACGTGGTTGGGAGCTCCTTCACCGGATGGACAGATCACGAACCACTGCTTCCAATCTACAACAACCAACAGAAGCTGACATCGAAACGCATCTCAAAACACAGGGACAGAGTACAAGACCTGTGCTACCAACTACGATACCTCAAAGGAAAAGAAATGCCCTGCGATTATGGCAGCCGTCATCCAAATAGCATTGATCACCTGACCAAACAAGAGCAGGCATCCCAAGGATTCGACGTGGGGAACACAATTTACGTAAGAAAGATCATCAATCTACACAATTCTCCGAATGCCATTGACATTGCAACAATAAAAGAGGAAGCACAAGACGATCCAGAATACCAGAGACTAATCAGGGCACTAAAAGAAGGTGAGAAGATTCCGCCACGAGAAACACCCATCAACAAAACTATCTACTCAGAGCTTTGCATTGTTGACGGCCTTGTCTACCGTGGAGACAAGATTGTGCTGCCAAACAAACAGGAAACAAACGATCACCCAAACGTTCGAACGAAGATACTAGACATTGCACACGAGGGACACCCGGGAGCAACAATGATGAAGAGGTTTATTCGAACAAGAATATGGTTCCCATCCATGGACAAACGAATCGAAGAAGTTGTGAGAGGTTGTCTTGCATGCCAGGCCGCAACCAACACCAAGCACAGGGACCCAAACACAGCATCTAAACCACCGGAAGAACTATGGCAGAAGCTCTCTGCAGACCACTGGGGACCAACTCCTGACGGATTCCACCTGCTAGTGGTCATTGACGAGCTGTCCCGATACCCTGAAGTTGCCGTCGTCAAGGGAACAGGCGCAGAACAGAACATTGAAGCATTCGATGCGATTTTTGCAAGACACGGATACTGCAAACGACTCAAGACTGACAATGGACCACCATTCAATGGCAACGAAAACCACCTCCTGCAAGAGTACTTCAGATGGGCAGGAATTGACCACAAACCAACCTACAGTGCAGAGGACCTGGAAGCCAACGGACTGGCAGAAGCGTTCATGAAAATTTGTCGCAAGGTTTGGCACACAGCACTCATAGAGAAGGACAACCCGAGGGCGGAGATAAACAAGATGCTCCAACTTTATCGTGCAACACCACACCCAACGACCGGCCAAGCACCTGCAGAGCTGCTCTTTGGACGCAAATTTCAAAGTCGACTACCAAGAGGTCCAAAGACAGACCAAAGAGGGAACGTAGAAGAAGCAAAGCAACACGACCAAGAGGTAAAGAGAAAACAAACGGAAGCGAAGGACAGCAAGAGTTATGTCAAGCCACACAACATTAAAATCAATGACCACGTCCTCTTAAAGCAACGCAGCACAAAGACCAAGCCTCCGTATGATCCGGAACCCTACACAGTAACATCCATCACAGGACACCAGATCACAGCAACGAGAGGACATAAGACGTTCACCAGAGATGCCCAGAAATGGAAACAATTTACACAACGAGAGAAACCAGACTACAAGAACCTGCGACAGGCCGACAAAGATGCCAATACGTGGGAGTTAGACGAGGAAACAACAGAACAACAAGCCCCACAAGCTCAACAACAAATCGAACAGCCAAACGTTGAAGAAAACCAACAAGTCGATATTCAAGCTTCGCAACCTCCAGATCGGACGGCCAAACAGGGCACGTCGACCACCAGTTCGATACAACGACTACGAAATGAGCACTTGAAGATTGAAGACAAAACACATAAAAAGCAAATCTATAGTATAGACACGGAGATACATATACTCCTCGAAACATTCACATTGATCATACGATGCAGCTTAACTGCACGTATTTCTAGTTTTTCTCCTAGCTTTTATATTTTGCCTAGGTTTCGTTTTATAGAATTTATACGGTGTAGCTTAACTGCACGTATACATTTCCAGCTGTTCACTCACTCCAGCGCAAGCGGTGTGCATGTGTAACATCCTACTTTGTTATCTTTCATTTTAGACTAGATCTCAAATATATATTAGAAACTTAATAAACATTACAATGACGGTTAGACAATCATTCAGAACACGAATAGTGACGATCTATCAAAATTAGTTGTTTGTTTCTTATTAAAAAAAACGTTTAAAAACCAAAATTTCATGCTCTTGAAATATTCTTTCATATTCAAGACTTCGTGAGCAAAAAAAACATCTATCTCATCAAAAAATTGAGTAATTTGGCTAAGAACATCGATGTATGCTTATTAATAGTGATTCTTATAGATAAAGAAGCGTCTTTTGAACTGAAAAATTATTTTTTTACAGAAATCTGCTTGAGCCATTTTTTACCTACTTTCATGCAAAAAAATTTTAGCCATTTTTTGGCCCAAATTTGCCCAAAATAATTTTTTTTTCAAAAATCGGGCTCCGTCACATTCGAGGATTTATAGTTATGCATCTTTGTGCAAAAAATCATAAAGAATGAAAAAGCGATAAAAGGTATTAGGTATTAGACCTAAGTAATTGATAATGTGCTTATAAAAACATATCGAATTTGGCCAGCTTTTCTATAAAAACACGCCATACAATAAACAGCATGTAACCATATTTCTTTTTCATGTTTTTCAGTGTTTCTTTGGTGCCACCATCAAGTGCGAAGAAGCCAAAATAATGTCACCCACCCAAAGCAACAAACACGAAAAAGACTGCTCTGCCAAGCTCAAATAAATTTACCCTTCCACCCGAAGCATAACAGAAGAAATCTTTATTTATTGTACTAAGCAACGAGATTCAATTTCTGCTCTCCATAATCAACTATATTGTACGTACAAATCAGCCTGAGTATTAAAGAACCTGATGTCACACAACCGCTGAACTTCAAACCGTTTTCGAAAATTATATAAAGCTTTATCTTCTGGACAACCGCTACTGCTTTAAGTTCTCAATCCTTTACTGAAAAATTTTTATTGACTGGTCATCCTTCAACTTCTTCAACATTATAATGTTATGACGTTCCAGAAAGTTTGGTTTGATTCTAAAGAGACATCTCCTTTCCTAAAAAGGTGATATTGACACCTTGGAATGCAAAGAAGCAGAAGAAGGAACACCTTCCAGATATGAAACTCGAGACCTGGTTTACACACTTTTTTATAAGAGTGTTTTTGTTGGTAATGCTAATGGTTTTTTTTTTTGTTTTTTTTTTTCATCATTAATTTCTTGATCTCCAAAAGTATATTGGTTCTTCTTACAAGAAGTTGAAATATTTTATGTATATGTTATGTATATAAATGTATATAAAATTCTACGGTTCAAACTGATACGAAGTGGACAGCTAAATCATTAATGGAAGCTTAGTGGGCTGGTCGGCTACATAGTATAGAAATAGTAAATCAATGGGCAACCTAATATAGAAGACGCTGAAAAATAGGTTCGTCGGATAAGATGATATAGATAAAAAAACACATAGGTCGAATTGTGTAGGTTGTCAAAGTCCTAGTTATGCAATGAAATAGTAAATATTAAATATTAGGGAGAAAAACTACTTATATGATAATATTTTAATATATTCATAGGAGATCAAACTGAGAAGAAAATTCGAATTTAGAATAGACTAGACGTAATAGCGCAACATCGAATTAACATCAAAACTAAAACCATTCGGTTAAATTTGTAGATATTGTGATGGCAAAATTGTGGAATGGCTGCGGTAAAATAGAATATAGGTTCGGTCTCATTTAGGAATATAAAATGCTAGAACAATGTTTTAGATAAAATAAAATAAATATTAACATAAAATAAATATATCAAAAGGGGAACGCTAGAATCGCTGGTAGGCTAGAAAACACAAGAAGAGTGAGTCCAAATATATAGCAAGTGATTGAAAATAAATGACCTTAGAAAATAGACTAGGCTGTAAATGCTAAAGACTACACGTAAGTATCAGATACTAGATCGACTGTGTTGATTAAGTTTGTGACTCGAGGTTGAATTGAATTAGCTTAGAGATTTGGCTAGCGCCCTATCAAAATAAAAATTCCAGCATTTATCAGCAAAGCTTTCCTTTTTGTCAATTCGTTTGATATCAACAGGCAAGTTGTTGAAGCATTTTGCGGCCTCATGTGCAAAGATGACAGTTAGACGGGATATGTCCTCAATGTCATGTGCGACCAAATTACCATTTCGGAGCTCTCTGTCTGGATCCGGTTGTCTATTGAGTTTGAGGTATGACGGCCAGCTGGGGTTGTGGAGAGCGCTATGGGCAATCTTGGCAATTGTTAGATCAACCATCTCAGAAACTGGTAACCATTCGAGATCGATTACGTCGCTGGTTCTGGCATAACGTTTGAGCACGAAGCCAGCGGCGGCGTTCTGGACTTTCTGAAGACGCTCAATCTGGGCTCTTGTAGCATCGGATAGTAAAGCGATGCCATATGTCAGTTTACTGAGAACCAGTGACTCCATAAGCATCTTGCGCTGCTGCCATGATGCGGTGTTCTTGAATCGTTTTAAGCAGCGTAACGTGGCAAAACAAGATCTCATGGTATGGTTGACATGTTCAGTCCAGTCTAGATGCTCATTAAATCTAACAACGAGAATTTTGAAATTTTTGACCTGTTCAATATCCTGTCCAGCGCTTTTGATAACCGTGACGAGTTCCGCGAGGGAATGGCGTTGTGCAAGTTGTCTGGTCGAAAAGATTGTCATTTTTATCTTTTTTGTGTTTAGACAAAGATTGTTTTGCTCAGACCAAAGGTTGATGTTGTCTATTTCATTTTGGACCGATTCGATGGCGCTCTGCAGTTCTTGGATCTTTTTGTGTCGGAGTAGCGTAGTATCATCGGCATATAGCAGGTATGTGCTCGGACCGTTGGTGTTTATAGTGGTCACATACAAGTTGAACAAGATCGGGCCAAGTATACTCCCCTGTGGAACGCCAAACTGTACGTCTAATTTGCTCGATGATTTATCGTCGATTTGGGCGTATTGTTTGCGTTCTGATAGATAATCTCTAATCAAATAAAGTACTTTTCGAGAGAAGCCAAGGTTACTAAGTTGTTTTATTAAAGTTCGATAGTCAACGGTGTCAAAAGCCTTTGAGAAATCGGCAAATACAGATGCTCATTGCAACTTTAATATCGTTTTTCAGCTTGAGTAGGACGGTTATAGTTGAATGCGATTTTCTGAAACCAGATTGACTCTCGAGGTAAATCGATTTTTCTTCGATGTGCTCGGTTAATTGTTGGAGGATAATTCTTTCAAAAACTTTTGACAAGATTGGCAAGATGCTGATTGGTCTGTAGTCTGTCAAGGATTGGGGGTCGGTGACTTTGGGAACTGGGCAAATTCGACTAGTTCTCCATTCTTCTGGGAAGGTCGATGATTGGATACAGTTATTGATGATATCGGTTAGAGGTGATGTGAGATATTGGGATACTGGCTTGATGAATTTTGAAGGGATGTTGTCGGGTCCGGTGGAACAATCTGATCTAAGTTTCTGGATAGCTCTCGAAACTTCAACGTACGTAGCAGGACGGAGATGGAAGCTGTCTGGATGTTCGGGTAGTTCTTCAATGAACGATTTTGAGAGGTCTCCTGCATTTCTTCCTGTTGTCCTCATGGCAGTTGAGTTGAAAAACTTGTTAATTTCGTCTGGATCAACGTCCATGCGTTTTTGTCTGGGATGTAGTAATTTGTTGATGACTTTCCATGTTTCGGCTGAGGATTTGTTAGCTAGGAGGTTCTTAAGAAATTTCTTTTTCGCTCCTCGGATGGTCGATTTGAGGTTGTTCCTCACGTTTCTTAGTTGGTCAAGTTGTTCATTGTTGCGGTTATTTTTCAAATTTAGCCGTAGTTCATTTTTCTGCCGTTGTAAATCTCGGACATCAAGATCTTTCATCCATGGGGACGAAGGACGGGTCAGTTTGATCTTACGTACAGGTGCGTGGCGATCGATGCACTCCGTGATAAGTTTATTAAGTGCATTGACTTTGTCTGAGGTGTTATCGAAAGCATACACAATGTTTAATGGTAGCTGTTGAAAATCATTGATATAGTTCGTTCGTCTCTAATGTATTTGTGCCGCGGTTCATATCGAGGTTTGTTGATTTTGTCTTGGAAAAAAAACTAAGTAGATTAAGATTGAAAGTAAGGGGATTTTATAGACCAAACCACCAACAAGAAAGCTGGAAAAGAAAGAAAGAAAAATAAAATTTTATAAGTTGGGGCCGAAAGTGACATACGGAAAAATAAACATTACGTCATACGTCATAGATCGCCTTTTTGCTTAACCACTTTTTTTTTCTATGCCGTGAAGCTTTAGGAATCAGGCTAAAACGCCTCGGATCCAGTCTAAAAACTCACGTAATAGATTCCGTACGTAATGGATAGCTTCTTGCTTAACCTCGCTAATGAAAGCTTGCGAAAAAATAGTTGAAATTCAACTTTTTTTTCGCTGACGTCAGCGAATCTCAATCCTTTTTTGCCAGGGCGATTCGAAACGACCATCAAAATTATAAAAAAGTGAGAATCAGGCCCTGGGAACGTGGTTGAAAATTGATGAAATTGAAAATTGACATTTGTTGAAGTTGAAAATTCATTGATGTTGAAATTCTGTATACGAACCCATCTCCTCGCACATTTCTCTCATAGAGAATGATAAAAAACTTTGATTGGAAATCAGAAAAAGTGAATCGGATTTATGAGTCTCTCAAATACCCGAGAGACTTTGAATAATGACATAATCTATTTATAAACTAGCAATTAGCTGTCGCTATGAATGCCCCGCCGATAGCAGATATTAGCCCAGAGGAAGTTAGTCATGAAAAGAGCAAGGGAATCATACTCAGACTATAAATTGGTGAAATGAGTCTTCATAAAAAGTGCTCAATGTTACTAGAGCTGTTTAAAGTTAAGAAGCACGAGCCGATGCGGTTAAAATTTTCTCAGTAAGATCCATACATAACGAAAGTGTCAATCCAAAAAAAACATGTTTAATCTACCCTTTCTGATGCAAAGTGACTTAAATTAAAACCATTACAGGTTTCGCAACATATTAAGAACTAGAATGATATCAAAGTTGATTTTCTTCAATCACCAGATAAAAATCTAATAAAAATCCCTTTTGAAAACCCAAACATAAGAATGTGTACTGTGAAACTGAAAGTGCTTCCCTTTCATAAAGAATATACATAATGCAGATTAAAAGGTGAATTTGAAAATGAAATTGAATATAATTTCAGTCATTTGATTTGAAATTTAAAAAGTAAGTAACTTTGGACTGGTGGCATACTGTAGATATAATTTATTTGTATCAAAGGTTACTGAAAATTATCTGAAAAACTTTAACAATCTTTATACGTGTTTCTGCAAAAAGTTTTCAGTTAGAATAAAATTTCTTCATGGTTACTAAAGATATGAATTTGATAGTTGCTCTCAAAATTGCCACGGGAATTTTCAGATACCGTGTCCTGTTGTAACCACCGTCAACATGGTTAAAAACTTTTCACTTCACAGGTAGGTACAACATTGAGTTTGTATTTTATTGGACGTCTGGTTCTAAAAAGTCAAAAAGTTTGTTCAGTTTTGATTTGAGCAAAGTACATGTTTTTTCTTTTATAAGCATAACGTTTATAAGCATATGCAGGCTCAGTTTTTGGTACTTAAACAATGGTTCTATTGTTTGAGAACAATAGAATGCTAAGCATAATGCGAGCCTGATGTAGGGGCAGACACTTGCTTATAAAAAAAAAAACATGTATACTCCTGCGTTCAACATCAATACGGTACAATGTGCTGTGGTGGTATTAGTAGAGAGAGTGTTCGAGTCTGTTCATAATGTGAGGCTGAAAATCTTCGGCGTACATTACATATATCGAAGTACCGTTCTGACACAGTGACATAAACAGCATTTTCAAAGTTTGCTTTTTAAGCTTCAATATTGGCGTAAAGAATTATTCACAAAATAGCATCAAATACTTCATAATCCATTGTTTTCGGCTTTTTTTCCGCTTCTGTTTACATTTTTCTGCTCGCTGCTTCCCATGCACAACCATTTTTTTTTGCTGTAACACTGTGCTTCAAATGTCCACGAGAATGAATCAGTTCATGTTAGTCATAGTATATTTTCATTGGCATGTCTCACTCACTAAACCTTTTGTAAGAAACTCGATGTTGGTACCAGTTTTTGGCACGTTTTGGCGCAAGGCTTACTCTTTGAAAAATTACTTTCGGCGCATGCAATATCCTCCATATAATTATACGGCAGGTACAAAATGCATAAAACATAATGCATATTGCATAATGCATAATAGTATTGTGTAATTTACAGAACGATTTTTCTAAAACTCTCCTTTGTAGAGGCTAAAACCGCGAAAACCTTTTTAGAAGAGTTTCTTAAGCGACGGGTACAAAATGCATAAAACATAATGCATATTGCATAATGCATAATAGTATTGTGTAATTTACAGAACGATTTTATATTTGCAGAGGCTAAAACCGCGAAAACCTCTTTAGAAGAGTTTCTTGTAAACATTCCAATCAGAGGGATTTCCCCAGACATAATATTTACTTTTCGAATCCGAACGAAAGAGGAAATATTCGAATCATAACAACAAAGGGTTTTCCGTCAGAGAATAAATAATGCAACAGATCAGAAAAGTTTCCCCCTTCTTCATTCTCAAAAAAACAAACATTCAAATGTAAAAAGATTCGAAGTCTATTTCCTTTGATCTAGCTTCCAGATGAAGCTCTTTAATTTATATTGGGTGGATATTGGCTTATCTAACAAAAAGCATTCACCTGGTTAATGCTTTTGTAAGAGGGTAAACCCGTTGAAATTTATTAGCAATTGTTCGAAAAAATCTCTGAGAAAACCCAGAAAGATCTTGCTTTAAAATTTACGTTTTCGAGTTAGAAAAGTAATATACGGAGGAGATATTTTCGTGCTTTTTCTACATTATACTATGTTCTGTAAAATACAACTATGAAAATCAAAATGGCGACAAGCATTTTCAGTGGATCATGGATTTCCTTCATCATCCAAAATTCAAATTTACAGCCTTCTACCCTTTATTTTCTGGTAGAAAATGGTATATTTGTTTTGTTGAAAGTATTATCTTCCAAATTCTCCTTATTTATAGCCTCTAAAATTGACATTTTTCAGATATTATGCATTATGCATTATGCAATATGCATTATGTTTTATGCATTATGTACCCGTCCGTTTCTTAAGTAAACATTCCAGGGATTTCCCCAGACATGATATTTACTTTTCCAATCCGAACGAAAGTAAGAGAAAACATTCGAATCATAACATCAAAGGGTTTCCCCCGTCATCTTTCTCAAAAAAAAGGTAAACACATCATGAAACATTCGATTATAAAAAGATTCGGAGTCTATTTTCTTTGATCTAGCTTTCGCATGAAGCTCTTTAATTTATATTGGCTGGATATTATGGCTTATCTAGCAAAAAGCATTCGCATGGTTAATGCTTTGTATTTAAGATGGAAACCCCGTTGAAATTTACTAGCAGTTGTTCGAAAAGATCTCTGAGAAAACCCAGAATAAAGATCTTGCTATAAAAGTAATATACGGAGGAGATACTTTCGTGTTTTTCTACACTATACTACGTTCTGTAAAATACAACTATGAAAATCAAAATGGCGACAAGCATTTTCAATGGATCATGGATTTTCTTCATCATCCAAAATCCAAATTTACAGCTTTCTACCCTTTATTTTTCGGTAGAAAATGGTATATATGTTTTGTTGAAAGTATTATCTTTCAAATTCTCCTTATTATAGCCTCTAAAATTGACATTTTTCAAATATTATGCATTATGCATTATGCAATATGCATTATGTTTTATGCATTTTGAGCCTGCCGTATACTGTACTCTGGGTTTTGTCTTTCCACCAAAAATTTCAATTTAATTTCCTTCAAAATGAAATCACTATATAGGTAAACAATATGAATTAACGGTCAATTTCCCTTTTGTCTATGCCTTTATAATATCAGCAGGGTTTCGTTAGAGCAGCGCATAACACTCTGTCTGTGTGTGTGTGTGTAACAAACTGTCATTGAAGATGTCCATATCGTCCATTCTGACAATTGTATAAGGTTTGATCTAATATCAGTAGTTTGATAGTTATTCATTCAGTAGCAAACAATGTCCCTCAAGTAAATCCAGTTGAGCAAATACGTTAAAAAGATATTAACCAAGCAAAAATAAAATCTTGTGCGCTGTTTGTTGTTTGTGAAAGCTTTTAGCTGTGTGGACTGGCAGTGCAGACGGGAAGCTATCTACGATGGCCCCTAAGGCTCACCACGCACTTCCGTTCCAGTTCTTATAAAATTTGTGAACTAGAACTGTCTAGGGTCATGGCCCACAAGGCTCACAAGACACTGCGCACTTCCGAGTTTTTTTGTGACGACACTACGCACTTCTAAAAATATTTTAGAGACGCAAAAGTCCCCTCGAAAGATAGCCGTTCTGGTCAGCAAAATAGATACCGAGTTGTAATAAAATGAGTTAATGATGATAATAGCAAAGAGGCTCGGAAATCCCGAGTTATTTTTCTCGAGTTACGAAAAAACCGAGTTATGACGTCATTTTTCGGAAATTTTGACGTCATTTTGTACCTTCTATATGACATCATTCTTAATTTTGTAGGTCGTTTTTTTCCCGTGACTTTAAAATCTCGAGTTATCTCTGATGGTATCTTAACTCATTTAAATTTTCGAATCATTTCTCGTTTTTTAACTCGGTTTCGTTTCTTTTAAATTTTCGAGTTATTTTCCATCCTGTAGATTCTCAGATTCTCGAGTTATTTTGGCGTTCACAGCAGAAGACTCAAAACACACCCACACACTTTCTAGTTTTCATGCACTAGGGTGGTCCAATGGCGGAAAATGCTAGCGGCGTGGAGGCAAAAAAAACAAAGTTGATATCTGTTCACTTTTTAGCTTCCCCGATTTTTGCCACTGCTGACTTAACTCAGAAATTTTAACCTGTAACTCTTGATATGAACAACTCGGAAATGTTAACTCATTTTGCGTAACTCGACATTCATTTTAAAGACCGAAAAAATTTCATCGCGCGGGCCGCTCGCTTGGAAATTTTCTGCCCTGAAAAAAAGTCAGAAGTGCGCAGTGTCACTTGAGCCTTCTGGGCCATTGACCCTAGGCAGTTCTAGTTCACAAATTTTATAAGAACTGGAAGTGCGTAAAAACTAGAAGTGCGTGTTTTGACCCTTCTGGGCCATCGTAGCTATCTTCTCTGTCCGTGCATAGCTAGGAAATCAATACAAGTAGCAGCAAAAGAGATATCGTGCGCGAACATTTTTTAACCGCGCGCGGCCCGCTCAGAATCGGACGAAACATGAATATGAATATGAATATTTTTCTGGCGAGCAGGTCCGCTACGTGAAGCAACAAAAGCCCCTGCGGGGCAATAATTAGCTAAAGTATAATTTTTTTATTGCACGATTTTTTATGTGATAATTAAATAAGAACAATCAAACGAAATAACTTTTTCATTCAATGATCGCGTTACAAACATCCTTAAGGAAGGTGGCTTTTTCGAAGATTCCTTTGTATTTATCTTGCCAGTACTGAATGAAAAAAGAATATGTTTATATAGGCTTCCGTTATATTTTATTAGTTTTTAGGATTGTTTATTCTTGCTTATCATGCTTTACTGGACAACTCAATGACACCATGAATGTTGCAAGACAGTGCAAATTCATTAAGGAAGGTTGTGTTTTCGAAGATTCCTTTGTATTTATATTGCAAATCGACATACTGAACGAAAAAAGAATATGTTTATAGACTTCCATTCTATTTTATTAGTTTTTAGGATTGTTTGTTCTTGCGCGTTTACTGGACAACTCAATGACGCCATGAATATTGCAAGACAGTGCAAATTCATTAAGGAAGGTTGCTTTTTCGAAGATTCCTTTGTATTTATCTTGCCGATCGACATACTGAATGGAATAAAAATATGTTTAAAGGTTTCCGCTCTATTTTATTAGTTTTTAGGATTGTTTATTCTTGCTTATCATGCTTTACTGGGCAACTCAATGATACCATGAATGTTGCAACACAATGCAACATCGTTAAGGAAGGTTCCTTTTTTGAAGATTCCTTTGTATTTATCTTGCCAATCGACATTTTGAATGAAAATGGAAATTGTTTGTTGGCTTCCATTCTATTTCATTAGTTTTTGGCATTGTTTGTTCTTGCCTATCATGCTTTACTTGACAAGTAAATGACAACATGAATGTTGCAAGACAGTGCAACATCCTTAAGGAAGGTTGCTTTTTGGAAGATTCCTTTATATTTATCTTGCCAATCGACATACTGAACGAAAAAGAATATGTTTATAGGCTTCCATTCTATTTTATTAGTTTTTAGGATTGCTTATTCTTGCCTATCATGCTTTACTGGACAATTCAATGACGCCAGGAATGTTGCAAGACAGTGCAACATCGATAAGGAAGGTTCCTTTTTTGAAGATTCCTTTGTATTTATCTTGCCAATCGACATATCAGACTTTTATTTTGAGATCGCTTTAATCAAAACAGAAAATAAAAGTTCATTTTTTTGTTGCTGTAATAAAAAGACAAGTGTGAAAAAGTTGGCAGTAAGGAACCACCGTAGGAAACACATGAAAACGAGTGGAAACGAGTTTTAGGGGGTAAAGATAATTTGGCATTCGCGTTCTATTCAGGTTCTAATGGTGATTGGTGCCATATACTTGATGGACCTTTACGTTTTGGCGAAAATATATTGTATTAAGAAGTATAAGAATGATGTTTGGATAAACAAATTTTCGTTACTTTTTGCTCACCGAAAACAATATTTCCCACTGAAAATCGTTAAAACTAATTTTATTCAGTCCCGTTAAAACAAAATTACCACCTTTTTTGTACACGGTCGAAATTTGAACAAAATATACTTGATACGTTTTCGCGAATTTTCGGCCTTTTTGCAAAATCGTTTGCATTGCTCTTTCACGAAATTAAATTACGCGAACAAATAATGAACATCAAAGAGTTTAAAGATACAATTTTATATAAAGTGAAAAGCAATATAACAGCACACTCATGGGATTTTGAATTTATTAAAAGGAGTATTGTTGCATTAAACAAACTGTACCTTTATCATCATAAAGGTTGGCGAGTCCAGTCAAAACACAGATTTGATCTGCAGCGTCACGCTTCACCTTGCCTCAATAGTTAACTCAAATTGAAACAAACCATTGCCAAATAAACTCTGGTAGTTTTTTTATTATTTCAGAGAAGTAAATGCTATATTATGGCCCACAAATTGTTGTGTGTTTTTTCCCAAACGAATTCCAATTAGAGAAAAGCTTTATTTCGATTAGGATAAAAAATGTGATCTAAAATATATTAAAAAACTTACCGCTTACAAGACTTGATCATTCCTGACAACGTCGATGTTGACAAACCCACCGTAAACAAGCCAAGATTGGGCACTCTCGCTGGAAGTAAATTTTGTCTCCTATATCGCAAACACTGTAGTGTTATAGTTTGGAATGCAGAAAGCTAAAATCTTCCTTCTCCAAATTCTCCAGGTGTTAATTTTCATTGTGGTGTGAAAATTATTTGAAAAAAATTGACTAGTTTGATATGAACCCCTAGCACTCGTTTGCATGTGTTTCCGCTTGTTTTTCATTCGTTTCCACCCGTTTCGCCATTCCTTTGCACCCGTTTGCATTCGTTTCCACTAGTTCCCAACTGTTTCAGGGTTTAGTACTTACGAAATATTACCCCATGCACCTTCGTTCTTGATTTTAAATCTGAAAAAAAATAGACTCTACATCCCAGGAAAATAAAAACTTTGACTCTCTGTAAAACCGTAAAAGACCCCCCTGGACAGCAAGTTGTATCCCCGGAACAACACACACTATTGCACTTTTGTATCCCATGGACAACCCTCTGGACAAAGGCTTTCTGCTTTCTACCCCTTGGACAAAACCACTGTTTATCCCCCCTGGACAAGGGCTTCTTACCCCCTGGACAAAGGGTTTTTTTCCCCCTGGACAAATTTTTTTACCCCCTGGACAAATTTTTTTACCCCCTGGACAAAATTTTTCACCCCCTGGACAAACCCTTCTTGACCCCCCCTGGACAATATATCCTCCACCCCCCATGTACGGACATTTTCTGGAATAGCCCATTATTTCAAATTAGTAACAAAGAATATAAAGTAAGTAACAAAAAATAATAATAATATAATAAGAAACACTACAAAACAAAATAGACAGTGTGTTTGCACGAACTATGTATCGCTGGACCACCTGATGGGTTTTTGATAGTTTTAGAAACAAAACAGCCATAGAAGGTTCCTGCAAACTGCGACAAAGGAAAACAGCCTCTTCAACCAGTACTTTATAATCGAAACAAATCTTAGAGGTTGATGGCCATGAACAGCGAAAGCCAAGAACATCATGATCAATAATATATAAAATTTCTCACCTATATACAAAAATGACATGTTTATTGTGTTCACGATGCAATATCAAATCCATTGAATTTCACATCAACACCGTTAAATAGTATTCTACCTATCGCTTGAGAAATAGTCAAGTAAGGTAACAAAATGCCGAACTTGGAAAAGTTTTGGCGATCGACCCAAAATATTTTTGAAATTGGTGATTTCTTGTTATTTACAATTTAGAGGTTTAATGAATGGAGAATGAAGTTACTGTACTCTTAAAATCTAGATATTTGGGGCTAATAAGAACTTCATCTATCTATATATTAATAGCCGTAGTCTGTATGTCATTTCATAGAATTATTATCAGATAGAATGAATTCATGCTTTTTTCCTCAAAATGAAGCGTGTCTGTAAGGGGTCCCTTAGTTGCAATGTGAATTCAATTGCACGTGTGCAATGATAATGTAATTTCTTTGTTCTTATCGTATTTTAATTGCATATTTTCTCATGCTTGATTGGATTCTTTTGAATTCTCAAAAATTATGCACATAATTTGATTATTTTCAACTGGGAATTTCGGGCACCTCGGTCCCCTCAATGCAAATAAGAACTACATATTTGAAATCAGTTCATTTTATAGATTCACCAGTGTTGAAAACTATTTGAACACGCACTTCTAAGAAAAGAAATTTGGGTGTCAAGTTTTCACCTTAATTAGTTATTCTTTCCGTATAGACTAAAATTGATTTTTTAATTTTAGGAGTTAAAATCGATGGAATCACTAAATTTCAGCTCCTAAAATTCCAGATGTAAGCTAAAATAGATTTGTAAATATCAATCGTTTTCCAAAACTAAAAATTTCGTAACTGAGAAAAAATACCGTGCAAACATACCCTTATAAAGAGATTTCTATCCACGCATCCGATTTTGAGAAACTATTTTTACGACCAATAATCACTTTTAACAAAGGGAATCTGAATAGATGATGAAGTAGCCAAAGTGAGATATTATTCTATCTGATAACAGTTCACTGGTCATTTTGTTTGTTTTTTGTGTGTCACTTTCGTTTTCGCAAGCAAAGTTTTGTTCTTTTAAAAGATGACTTTTGCTTCTTGCTCCACAAATGTGTTAAATCAGATTCGCGCCGTTTTATAAAGACTTTGTTTTGATTGATAGATTAGACTTTTTCTTTTTCTTTCTTTCTTACGTTTCTTTTCTTTTGTTTTATGTTTTCGAATGTAATTAACGACCTTATTTGATTTGAGACATTCGAATTCTTTTCAAAACAAAAGAAAATCTTTTAAACAGAATCTGTTAAAGAAAAGAACAAATATAAAATAAAACATAAGAATCACAAGACAAGTTTGTTAGAACAACAGCAACATTAAAAATACATTCAAAAGGCGGGAAAAACTAGAGTTCTTTCTTCGTAAAAAGGGACCTTTAAACATCTATGTCGATAATTATTTTGCTTTTTGGAACTAATTTGACCAAATTTCTATCTTTCTGGGGGCAAAAAGTTGAAATTTTCCTATTTTTCCGATTCTTAGTGGGACTGAAGTTTGATTTTCCGATTTTTCAAACTGCCATGTTTCAAAAAAGGCACCCTTAAACCCTTCTCTTACCTAAGTACCCACCCCCCCCGGCTACCTTTTTTCGACGAATCTCGTGTCATATGTATTATTTCACTCCGCTTATCTTGACATCAAAGTTTTTCCTAAACATCAAGAACTACAGCAAATATAACGCGAGCGAAGCGAGGAAAAAAATCTAATTGCAGAGCCGTCTCGGACGTCGCTGGTCGCCGGTATGGTACGCCCTTTTTCTGTTTTCTGATCATTTTTGCCACAAAAATATTTTTCAAAATATGGTTAAAAGATACGTCACCCGGGAGGAATAGAGTCAAACTTTGAAGAGAATTCTTCTCTTTAATTTTGATTTCATCGTGTTTAAGCCACCTTCCCAACATCCAAAGGACTTTAAATGCGTTCAGCAAACAGCTAAACCGGCGTGCGACGCCGGGTACCGGCTAGTATTAATATAATAATAAAAACGTTCATTTTTCTTAACTTAGTAAGGAAGATTTATCCCAGAGAAAAGTCTTCCATTCATGGATTAATATTAACATACTTATTTCTGACCAATACATATCCGTTGTTCGGCATGCACGCGTCATAACAAAATACCAACACGAGGAGCATTCCCTTCGATTGGGCACTCATATCACCCTTCTTTTAAAAGTATTATACCTCGAGCAACACCGTCGAGAGTGCAGCAAATATAATCATGTTAAACTTATTACCAGATCCAGTAAACTATTAATACGGCCAGTGTAGATATGAAAGAAAAGTTCGTTGTGAAGGTGGTACCACCACCATTCTTCCCGTCACCGCTGCCTGTCGCAGAACCTTCCTCTGGTTCCTCAGTAGTGGCAGGTCGTTCACCACTCCCTTCATTGTCATTATCGCCAGAACTGTCGTCACCGCTGCCTGTCGCAGAACCTTCCTCTGGTTCCTCAGTAGTGGCAGGTCGTTCACCACTCCCTTCATTGTCATTATCGCCAGAACTGTCGTCACCACTGCCAGAACCTGAGGCTTCAGTATCTGGCTGCACGATACCGTTGCCTCTCATCACCGAATCGATTTGTATGATAATATCTTGAAGTTTGGCTTCCAGTGTCAATACGCCACTATCGTACTCTTTAGATTTTGATGTCAAATCCATTTCTGGGTTAGAGTTGAAAAGGTCTTTGAGATTTCCTTTTACCACTGGTTTCGTGTAACTGGAAAAGAAAGCGGAATCATTTTTTTTCACCGAATTCGATCAGGGGTCGCATTTCAAGTGATTATATTTCGCACGAATTATAAACTTAAGCGGTTGAGCTCTTCCTCACATTTTTGACATTTCACGGATTAATCTATTTGGAAGTTCGGGTACTTTTTAAAATTTCCATCACGACTTTAATCAATGACACCCAATTCTACTTACTTTTATAATTACACTTAATACTTAATATACAAATAATAAATTTTCTTGTTTGTACGACTTTCAGTCCCGTCCTTCTTTGCGTTAATTGATCTTGCACGTTAATTAAATGCTTACAATACGAAAAAAGTAATCTTTCTCAGTTTTCCAACCATTTCGAAATAAATTTAAAGTAGTACAATTTTAGCTAAGATAATAGTGACGTATGCGACGCGTAGTGCTTTTGTAATATATGTATTCATTTGTTATCAGTACAATTCAATACAATTCAAAGGCCCTCGTCTGCCCTCGTCAAAAAGTCCCCTGAAAAGGATATTTCGTATTATTTTTCACTTACCCATTAGTGTTTTGGCCGTTCCAACAATTAGTGTTATTTGGTGAAGCAATTCCAGCCGAACATATTTGATTTGGTAAAAGATACCAATAATCCTCCAAATCCCTCAACATTTTCTTCGTTTCTGCGAGAAGTCTGAATGAAAGGGGAGACAAAAGTTACTAGCAGTGTCCAAGCATGCTAAAACCTTCAAACCTACCTAGCGTCAGTCAGCAAAAAGGGCGTGTCAAAAAGGCGTGAAAAAATGTAAAAGCCTTTGAAATAAAACTCTCGTGAAGTTAGAAAGTAGTGTAGTCGAAAAACACAACAAAAAACAAATTTCGTTATAATTAGGTCGGAAATTGGAAAGGTTGATTTTATCAACCCTTCTTTTTACTCAATTGACTAAAGAACGCCTTTTGGCTTTGGAGGGAATAAGAGGGCGTTACTCAATTCATGGTGTAATAATCAAAAGAAATGTGTTCAATTGATCGATCTTTATCGATCTACTTGTTGTGATATCTTTATGTCAGTTATATAACAGATCGTCAAAAAGAACAAATCTAGGGGGTCATCTTTCCAAAGACAGACAAAACCAAAGTGTTGACGGAAGTCAACCAGACTTTCTTTCTAAAAGAAGCCCAAAATAAACAAAAAAACAACAACTCACTTTTCATAAGCTGTGGCCTTGATATCTTCCTCTTTTCCCATCATGAACCTTGGAATGAAGCGGTCGTTTTTCAAACTATCAATTATGGCCTGTGTCTGTTTCTGGAAATCGGTGCCAAAGCTAACCACTTGTTCCGAAGAGACTTTCAACCGGTCTAATGACTTCTTGGCTTGGTCGGCCGCTGCTGTGTCACGGCGACTTCTCGAATTTACATCGCCATTCAGGAAGTTCGTGTTTGCGGCTGGTTGGCCACACACAGCTTCAACCTAAAATATTCAAAAACCAAAATCTTCTACTCATCTCGTCTAAGCATAAATAAAATCCGATTAGTAGAATATCGAGAAAGATTGTTATCGGAAAGAAAAGAGAAAACGATATTAAAATATTTCGACCAAACAGACGATTTAAATCAGTTTAAATAGAAGATAAAATTCTTTTGGAGGCAGAAATAACCTTATCTCATATTTTGATTAATTAAAAATTCCGCATTATGCTCCTACCAATAAGCATGTTTAATTCAACCTAGACAGAAATCGTATTTAAAATAAATGGCATCTTTAATATAATATTTCTAACGTATCATGATTGATTTACCTTGCGTGTGACATTCTGAATATTCTCTTGGAAGGTCATGATAGCTCCAGAAATCTGAACGCTCAAGTGTACAACGAATACTTCCATATCAAATGGACCTTTTAATTTAGCCACTAGCTCCGTCATAGCGTGAATATAAGTATTCCATCGCGGCTGAAACATCATAGTGTAAGCGTAACAGCCTTTCATTACATTCAAACAATAATTGGCGCAGGGTTTCCCGTTAGGATTGAGTCCATAACATATCGAGCATTTTGACATTTTCATGAAAGCTAATTTACACTTTTCATGGACTGGTGAATCCAGTAATTTCAAACTAACGTCCGTGCCTTCTTTGAGGCCTTGTAAAATTACCCTCGACGCTTCAAATGATCGGGTCATTTTTGTGGAAATTGTGTTTTGTTTGTCGCCAAAAGGTTTGACAGAGTTCGTGTTGTCTCGGATACAATTTCTGTATTTTGTATCGAAAGTTTTGCCAGGGTTAACCATGACGTAAAACTTTTCGTGGAGATTTCCGAAGAAAGTGTTGAATTTCACTCTCAAGTCAAGTTCTCCACCATTAATGTATTGTCGAAGGGATTTGTATAAATCATCGAAAATATAAGCATTGTTCGTGTAGTGTGATTTGTACGTGTTTTCGAACATGGAATGGAGGTTACTCTGTGACACGTTCATCATAATTTGATAGTTGTCTTAAAAAAAGAGGGGGATAATCAACATTAGGAAAAAACACAGAGTTTTAGTGATAAAAAACCACGAAAATTATTTCAAACTTAATGATCAGCAATGAAACCAGAATCCAATTAGTAAAACATTAACAAAAAGGTCTTTAATGTAGCCATAAAGATTAGTGAGTGATTAAAAAGGCGAAAAATTCTTATACTTCGTCCGTGAGCAATGACAAAGTTTGTGAACTGGAAGATCTTTGGATGTGCTAACTTTTTTAATGCCCATTATGAAAATGGAAATAAAAAATTAGAAGCTTGTTTCAAAAATGTGAAGTAACATAAGATCGCAAATAACCCAAATTGTCATCGATTTCTCTTTGTACAAATGACGCGTCACACCAAGGCGACGAAAATAAAGAGGAGAATAAAAGCGAAGGAAATTTGATTCATCAATAATCAGCTTAGCAAATGACGATCCCTTCTCATAAAAGAAAAGTGTTCGAGTACAAAATCTCCCCATGACAAACCAATTATTGGTCCGTGTCATTTTTAATAAAAGTAGAACATATGGAAAGGGAAAGATGAGAACCTTGAAAATGACACAAAATAGTAAAAGGGTATTTATTCTTGTTAGCCATCATAAGGGGATATTTTAAATGGTTGAAAAGTTCGTATCTTTCGGTAAAGAAGTGACAAAGGATTAAATTCAGGATTAGCTTCATCATGAAAAAATACTCTTGTACTTTGCAAGGGCTTCAGCCTTCTTTTTTAACTTTAAAATGTCAAACAAAATGATTGAGCAATATCAATAGACAAAGGGTTCAAAATAGAATAGCGTGTTCACTTTTCCTGTACTCTTTACCGCGGAAAATACGCAAGAAGCACTTTTCTATACTTTCTTTGGTATTTAATGACATGAGAATTAATGAAAGGTTGGTACAACCTTTTAAAGGGGAAGCAATCAAATCAAAGCCTCTTCCTCTTGTGTTTTGGATAATGTGCTTATAACTGATTTGTTTTGGTTGTGACGTATGAGCTCGATAATGACAAGATGATAATTATCTTTAATTACCTTATCACGTTTTTCATAAAGTATCATTTTTTCTACGCCTTTTTTCACGCACTCAAATCAGATCAGAATTACTTTTACAAGAGACGTGAGTGAGATTTTCATTCTCGAGATGTGAGCAAAATACTTTTACTTTATGAGATCTGAATTCATTACAGAGTTGATTTTACTTTTACTTGGAGTCACGAACATTTGGGGATAGTACACGTTTTTTTTTTATTAGAACACCTAAAATTTGGCTGAGCCTGGATGTGCTTATTTTTTAGCAATTTTCAGCCTAAAATGTTCTTAAATGCGTTCTTAATTTTTCAGACTACTCTAAATCGACAATATGATACAAAATAAAGAGCACTTAAATTTGACAAAATTTGGACAATATTTGACTCTTGAATTTTGAAGATCCACCCCTAAATTTGGTTAAAACTGCTTAAAAAGAGGAAAAAATTGTAGTTTCTTGTCATTTTTTTCCAAACTGAGGCTGGGCATGTTCTTAAGATGTTCTTAATTTTTCGACGAATTTCAGCCTATATGTTCTTATAAACTAGGTTCTAATAAAAAAAAAAACGTGTATTTGGACAATATTTTGTAAGTAATTTCATGTACATATCGTTCTTTCATATGGTGATATTTTTCCCTAGTTTATAAATACCCAAGTCAGATTAAGACATATTTTTATAAAGCGATTTCTTTACTTGTACATTATTTTACCTAGTCGACATTTTTCTTTCACAGGCCTATGTACATATTTTTAGTTTTTGAACTTTGTGTTTTTAGCTTGAACAACAATCAACAAGATTCCTACGTTCCAAGATTTTTGACTCAACTATCCCTAACATCTTCAAGAAAATATTTGGGAATCAATTGGACAATAATCAAGTTTTGGAGGATCAAGTTTTGGTGGGACAATCAAGTGGATGCATGCTGGAGCATGGGACAAATGCTGAGAGGTAGAGACACATGTCAGAGGTATAACTTAAACTTTGGAAATTTGAATCACAATCTTCTTCGTCTCTCAAGTCCTATCGTCTGGAAAATCGCCTATCGTTTGGAACATACTCTCTCTGATACCCTCCATATTGTTTCCGCTACCCCCTCATTCGGAAAAGGCCGTCCGAATATCATCCTCCAATCGCACGTTCGGAAATCGTCCATCCAACGTCCGTTGTCCTCCCAAATTTATCGTTTCCGGGATTCACTCTATCCGGAATTCTCTCCTACCGTATCGTCACAGATACTCCATTTCGTTCAGATACCGCACCCAGCGTCGTATCGTTTTATCGGTATACACACCAAATTGTATACAATCCATCATTTCGTTGTTGATTCTCCCGTTGCAAAACGCCACTTCCGCCCCGCCTCGTTCTCATACGTGGTTCGCCCTCAGCTGTGGTCCACCCCAATACCAATCGTGGTCCACCCTCATCCTCAATAGTGGTCTACTTTATCAATCGCAGTTCACTTTCGTTTGAATTGTCTTCCGCCCTCGATTATTAATCGCTACCGGCCGTCGTTCAATTCGCAGCCCGCTCTTGTTTCCAATCGTGATCCGCCCCGTTGTAATTCGTGGTCCGCCCTCATTTGCAATTGTTGTTTGTTCTCGTTATCAATCGTGGTTCAGCCTTGTTATCAATCGTCGGCCGCCCTTTTCATCAGTGGTCTACACTCGTTCCCAATCGGGACCGCCCTTGTGTCCAATCGAGCGTTTATTCAATACCGCCCGTCGTATTCGTCTGTGGTACACGCAACTACCACATCAGTTGACTAATCCGTGGACTACCTGTTCTTTATTCAACCTTGTTTCATCACCGTCCAGACCATCATGTCAATCCGGAGATCTCAAAGAATTGCAGGACAAGGGCCTGATCATTCCACTGACCTAGCCAAACTGATATCTCTAAGGAACACTCGAAGAGGTCTTCTGGGATATCTTACACGGGTGGCAAATCAAATCTTATCATACCTAAATGATCAAGATGCATCGAGTGCGTCTACGTTGCATAACACTCTTGTGGAGACTTACTTAAAATTCAGAGCGGCAAACACAGAATATCTTACCTATGAAACTGACGAAAGAAGGATACAAGAATGTACAGAGACTGAAGCTAGAGAGGCTAATCGCATCGCTGAAATAGAGCATGAGATTCGTACAAGAATGAGAACACCAAACCTTTCCAACACTACACTTGATACAAGTCTGTATGATGTAGATCCATCTGAAACTTCCAACATATCCGGTCATGATAAACGTACTAACGTATTCAATCCTCGTATTCGTATACCTGTTGGCTCCAGTGGAAACTCACCTACTGTTTCTCATATCGAATCACCTCCTAACTCAGCTATTTACCACTCACCTGTCCATTCACAACCTCTTCAACGAAGTCTATCTCAGGTGAGATTTACTCCATGTCCACCTTCGGTGTCTTCTGTCACAGCAAAGCCACGAAGCAGCTTCCGACGTCTACGCCAAAAGGCATCTACAACATCAGGTGATAATCGTTCAGAGCCTTCAACTGCCACTGTGACTCTTGCTAATGCTAATTCTTACACAAAACCCAAACCTCCATACCTCGTCTTCAGACCAGTCGACCAATTCATTGACGAATTGACAGAAGGAGAGGAAACATGCCTCGCCGGCTTATCAAACCCATTAACTGCAAATTCTGCGCTGAGGTTCGAATTCGAGACAAAGGCTCTTCCAACCATTGAATTAGTTAAGTTCAGTGGCGACAGCTCCAAATGGCCAGACTTCGTCGAAAATTTTAGTCGCAGAGTCCATTATAAACTATCCTTCACCGACAACGATCGAATGGAAAGACTCCTCAGTATTTTGATTGGTGAAGCCAAAAAGAGCGTTGAATGTATCGGAACCGCTGGGATATTCTACGCAACTGCCTTGAAAACCCTGAAGAGAGATTTCGGTAATAAGACGGTGGTCACACATTCCAAGCTTAGGAACCTGCTTGACAAACCTCAGTTACCTTCTGATGATCGTTCCTCCTTGAAAAGATTTCACCAACACCTGAAATCAACAGTGACATGGCTAAAGATGATTGGTAATATGGGTGCAATTCACTCTGCTGAGAATCTGTCCAGAGCTGTCATTCGGTTGCCTGACAATTTGAGAAAGGCATTTTATCGGACATCTAAAGATTACGAGGATACCAGTCTTTCACTGATGAAGCTTGAATCATGGCTTGACTCCAAGCTCAAGGAGTTTTATAATCCCATTGCAGACATAATCGCTCAAGAAGAACAGAAACCAAAAGACAAAAGGAAAGACAAACGCAAGGAAGGGCAATCAAATTACTTGGGAGGAAAAGGTGATTCAAAGACCCCAGTATGCTACGTATGCAATGAACCCCACAAGCTTTGGCGTTGTGAACGCTTTAAACAGAAATCAATTGCTGAAAGGAGAGGAGAAGCAAGAAAGTTAAATCTATGCTATAACTGTCTCTCAAAAGGTCATTCCATCAAAGATTGCAAGTGCCAAACAAGATGTAAAGAATGTCAACGAAAGCACCACACGTTACTCCATGATCCAAATTACAAAGCAAATCCACTTGCAGGAACTAAGGAAGGGGAATCTCATTATGCTAAATCCAAAAGGACAACCTTCCTTCAGATCGTGAATGTTCTTCTAGATCCTGGTTCTGATACCACGTTAATCAGTGCCAGCCTTGTTGATCGATTGAAATTACCAAATGTCAACAGTAATCTGAAAGTTTCTATCAGCAACGTTCTAACAAAAAAGCAAACCATGAGATCAAGATCAGTCAACTTTCTTCTTTCATCATGTGATTCCAGCGTTCATGTAGAGGACGCTTGGGTAGTCGAGTCTCTAAACATCAAGAAGAAACCCTACAACGTTTCGAAAATGAAGAAACAATACCAACATCTCAGAGATGCTTCCTTACCACAACCACTCGATATAGACGTTGAGATCCTAATCGGTGCAGACGTACCAGAAGCGCTCTTGCATCTCGAATTTATTAAAGGTGAAAGCTCAAAAGAACCAATTGCTGTGAGGACTTTGCTAGGATGGACTATCTTCGGAGGGAAGTCTGGTAGCAATGATGGTTGCTCTAATTACATATCAGTTCAATCCCTTGACTCGAAGCTGGAAAGATTCTGGAGTCAAGAAACCTATGCGACAACGCCTGATTCAGAAGCCTTGCTTACTCGGGATGAGAAGAGAGCCTTACATCTTCTAAAGAACAACACAAGACTCGTGAACAATCATTTTGAAGTGGGCATGTTGTGGAAAAGTGACGATTTGGAGCTCGTGAATAATCGACCACTTGCTGTCACCAGACTTCTGTCTACTGAGCGAAGATTAGAGAGATTACCTGAAATCAAACAAATCTACAGTTCGAAGTTAGAAGATTATGTAAAGATTGGTCACGTCCAAGAATTGACCAAAGACGAAGCAGCAAAGACATCATCCAAGACGAACTATATACCGCATCACTTTGTCTTAGAACCAAACAAACCAGGTAAAATTCGAATCGTCTGGGATGCATCTGCTAGGTTTAAAGGAACCTCACTGAATGATCAACTCCTCAAATGACCAGATTTACTGAACAGCCTGGTCACAGTCCTATCGAAATTTCGAAGAGGAAAAATTGCAGTGATGAGTGACGTAGAAAAAATGTTCCACCAAGTTCTTGTACCTGAAGAGGATACAGATTCATTGCGCTTTTGTGGAGGAAAAATGAGGAAGAGATATCAGAGTTTAAGATACTGGTCCACCCTTTCGGAAAAAAGGATTCACCGTGCTGTGCCAATTGGGCATTGAAGGGATGTGCTAATAAGATTCAAGACGTACCAGAAGGAGAAGTGCTCAAATCGCTAACATCGAATGAAAGAGCAGCTGTCACAAAAGCTGTTTCCGAAGAATTCTACATGGATGACTTCCTAGGATCATTCGATTCAACAAATGAAGCAGTCAACACCTGTTCAAACCTTGTCAGAATCACCGCTGAAAGAGGTTTTCGATTGACAAAGTGGATTTCAAATGATACTGAATTTTTGAAAGCAATTCCAAAGGAGGATTTATCGCCAAAAATAACAAACCACGACTTCAAGGTACTACCATCAGAAAGAACCCTTGGAGTAAGGTGGAATCCAACCGACGATGTCTTCTTCTTCATTGTTCCAGTCAAGGAATGTAAAGAGACAAAGAGAGGCTTGCTGAGTTTCTTGTGTTCGATGTTCGACCCTCTTGGATTCTTGGCACCCTACCTTATTGCACCAAAACTGATGCTTCAATCCCTTTGGAAAGAAAAGGTTGGATGGGATGACACCCTTCCAGAACGGATCCTGAAACAGTTCAAAGAATGGCAAGAAGGACTTTCGTCACTGAAAGAAATCTCCATACCAAGATGGTTCAACTTTGCAAAGATTACAGCTACCGAAATCGAGTTACACGTCTTTTCAGATGCTTCGATGAAGGCATTTGGAGCAGTTGCTTACTTTCGGACAATGGATGATGATGAGGTCAACTGTAGTTTCATCATCGGTAAATCAAGGTTAGGACCTATTAAAGGAAGCACAACACCACGTTTAGAGCTGCAAGCTGCTGTCCTCGCATCCAGGATTAAAAATTGTGTCGTCAAAGAAATGGATCTTCCCATGAACAAGACCTTCATGTGGACTGATTCAAAGGTCACCCTCAGTTATATTCGGAATGAACAAAAGAGATTCTCAAATTACGTAATGAACCGTACAAACGAAATCCGTAAAAAGACAGAATTTGAGAATTGGCGCTTCGTACCAGGAAAACTCAACATCGCAGACATTGGAACCAAATGTTTTGGTGTTGAAGAAACCAAGACATGGATCGATGGACCTGAATTCTTGAGGGAGAAGGTGGTCAGGCAATTTGAGGAACTTGAGGAGGACGAAGAACTCAAGATTTTTGACTCAACTATCCCTAACATCTTGTCATTTAATATAGTCATTTCAACTCTCGTCCTTCCTGCTTTTAATTTATGCCATTCTCTCCATTCTCAACTCAATATCTTCATATTGCATCGTTGAGTGGGAATATCTTTTGAATAAACAATAAAACATACCTTTAAACTCCACTCTTTTCCCTTGAAACATATCCTTCAATTTGTGAAGTGGGTTAGACAAGCCAGTGCGGGCTTTTTCACTTGAAGATAACAAGTTTTCCTCTGCTTTCTTCATGCAGCAAGTTCTCTTCAAGCCGCATTCCAGAAGGCTTCCTGTAACATAAACAAAGATATTGTAACAAAATTATTTAGAGTTTTCAAAGTACGAACCTCTCCGCCATTTTAAATGGCAGTTACATTTTTCAAACTACAAGCATAATAAAAATTAGTACCTAGCTAAGGTTCCAAGCCAATAATACATTTGGGAATCGCCTAATGATTTTAACTACATAAAAATTCTTCTGGCTGATACCATTAAATCTATTGGCATCTTGCTGGCAACTCTCCGCTTGAGTCCTGCAATTATCTATTGCAAGCCGGTAGACATTATGTCAGCAACAATTAATTGTATAAATTCTATTTCTAAAGGATTTGATCTAAGCAGACACTTGCTAGCAGAATGCTTGCTAGGGAATCTTTCTTTTTTGTGTAAGCCTTCAATTTTGCAGGCTATTGTAATTATATATGATGATATATCATATCTTTGTTCATTTTTGGGGGATTTCCATTATAAAACAGCTGTTTGGTATTAAGTACTTCTAGATTAAAGTTTCATGACAGGTAACAGTTTCATACTTGAAAAGATTTCTAGCACTAGTTTTCAAATCCCTGTAGGATTGTAACTTGAATTATTAAAGTGTGACATTGCAATCAAAAGGTATATTTGAAGTGACTCAAACCTTCAGGATTCAAGACATGGAGAAGGTTTACTGGCTGACACATGGTATAAATATCATTAAAATTGTTTCTTAGCTGCGTTAACTGATATTTGTATATTTGTATGAGTGTAATTTTTTAATTGAAAGCAACGAGAAAGCAGCAAGAATAGAAAGATTGATACATTGGGAATTGAAATGGAAATTCATCTGAAATTTGTTGTATCTTTCAGGGCAAACTCATCGCTCTGTTATTCAAGAAAAAAAAACTAGCAGCAAAACTATTTCAGCCAAATAGCTACGATCTCCAGTCTCTTTGCTAAGCCAAGCCATATATGTCGAAACTATGACACCCCCTCACCATACCATCAAGTCAAATTTCATGTTCTCCTTACAATCATGAAAACATCGAAATAGTCAATCACATTATCTTCATTGAAAATGGCCCAAATTACAATTATGGATGACACTTTAGAGCCAGTTTTTTTAAGAATGGGGCAGTTTGGGGCAGTTCCAATAGTTTGAAACTTAGATTTTTTTCATTTTTGGATATGTTGTTAAGTACAATGAACTGAGTAAAATCCCAAAATATTTTGGTCTGAAAATCCATAATGGCGGATTTATGCCAATTTGAAGCTTTTGACATTTTTGGGCATTGCACTTAAAAAGTTTTTTGATATAGAACCATGCTTTCTCAAATCAAAATGAGGAATTGATTTTGGGTGATTCTGAAACTATGGCCAGTAAACTATACAATTTTCCAAAAAAATCTAAATTTTCAAAATGGTAGCTGGAGTTATGACATCACAAAAACACTACAAATTTGATTTTAGGGGTGTTTTAGAGCCATCTGACCTGTACCAGGGGAGTTTCTTACTGCTCAAAATAATATTTTCTGGTAGTTTAGTCCCTGGTCTATCCATTTGAAGTGATTGCAATAAAAAATTCCGGCCCTACTGGCCCCTAGAGGCCCGAAAAGCCAATAAGGTCTCAAAAAAGTACGTACTTTAGCCCAATTTTCCTAGAAATCCCAACATTGTCTGACCTCCAACTCTTCTGTTCCTGAAAGACAACCGCCTGGTCTCTTAGGATCAAAAGAGAAACCTATGTGATCTCCTACCATTAATTTTTTATCTTGATTTAAAATTTTTCTTAACATTGCTCGAAAAATGACTAAAATTCGGGATATTTTGGCCCATTGGCAAACTTCAAAGGGGTCTAGGTCACTGAATTTGTTATAATATAAGGGCTATGATTAATCTTTTATATAAAAACAATGAAACTAGGTGAAAAAAGTTGTCAAATTTGCTTTTTTGGGCCAAAAAGGCTTTTCTTTCAATTTTTTGACTAGAGCTGAGGTCATTCTATTGCAGCCAGTAATTGGCAGTTAGAAAGTAAATCTTATCTGAAAATCATGATTCCTCATCACATTCCAGAAGGTTTCTAGGAAAATCAAATATGGTACTCTTCAAAAGCTCATAGAGGCTGAATTTTCACTCAAAGGCGGCTTCTAACTCCCCTGACCCCCTTAATTTTGTAAAATTGACTTAAAAGTACATTTTTGGCTGAAATTTTTGCCCAAAATGAGTACCCATTGCTACTTGATTCTTGATTTTGTGAAAGCATCCTATAGATAGTTCAAGAATTTATCAGAAGTTGGAACCTTTTCTTTTCTTTTAAAGATTAGGGCTAGCTCAAAGTCAGTTTTAACTCTAAAATCCTAAAAATCTTGACAATGTTGCTCAAAACAACAATTTTTGCTCAAGATTGAACAGAAAATGAGCCCACTCAGATAATAAAATCTTGGTTTTTGGAAAGTTTCATGGGGATAGTACAAACATTCATCAAGATCTTTACCTCCTGATCTACCATTTAAGGATCAAGTCTGTCAAAATGTGCATCCAAACTCTCAATTCTTCAAAGGTGAACTTTACCAACCCCATAAAACAATTTTGTCATCAACCTTTCTGCCCTTAAATACTTAGAGATAAGTCCAAAAGTACAAAATATTCCTAAACCTTTCCTTCTCTTTGGATAATTTGAACTTTGGGCTCATTAACTGCATTTAATAGCAAACAGGCTGATAGCAAAATTGTGTTATGGGGTTGGTAAAGTCCACCTCTAAAGATTTGAGAGTTTAGAAGCACATTTTGACAGACTTGATCCTTAAATGGTAGATCAGGAGGTAAAGATCTTGATGAATGTTTGTACTATCCCCATGAAACTTTCCAAAAACCAAGATTTTATTATCTGAGTGGGCTCATTTTCTGTTCAATCTTGAGCAAAAATTGTTGTTTTGAGCAACATTGTCAAGATTTTTAGGATTTTAGAGTTAAAACTGACTTTGAGCTAGCCCTAATCTTTAAAAGAAAAGAAAAGGTTCCAACTTCTGATAAATTCTTGAACTATCTATAGGATGCTTTCACAAAATCAAGAATCAAGTAGCAATGGGTACTCATTTTGGGCAAAAATTTCAGCCAAAAATGTACTTTTAAGTCAATTTTACAAAATTAAGGGGGTCAGGGGAGTTAGAAGCCGCCTTTGAGTGAAAATTCAGCCTCTATAAGCTTTTGAAGAGTACCATATTTGATTTTCCTAGAAACCTTCTGGAATGTGATGAGGAATCATGATTTTCAGATAAGATTTACTTTCTAACTGCCAATTACTGGCTGCAATAGAATGACCTCAGCTCTAGTCAAAAAATTGAAAAAAAAGCCTTTTTGGCCCAAAAAAGCAAATTTGACAACTTTTTTCACCTAGTTTCATTGTTTTTATATAAAAGATTAATCATAGCCCTTATATTATAACAAATTCAGTGACCTAGACCCCTTTGAAGTTTGCCAATGGGCCAAAATATCCCGAATTTTAGTCATTTTTCGAGCAATGTTAAGAAAAATTTTAAATCAAGATAAAAAATTAATGGTAGGAGATCACATAGGTTTCTCTTTTGATCCTAAGAGACCAGGCGGTTGTCTTTCAGGAACAGAAGAGTTGGAGGTCAGACAATGTTGGGATTTCTAGGAAAATTGGGCTAAAGTACGTACTTTTTTGAGACCTTATTGGCTTTTTGGGCCTCTAGGGGCCAGTAGGGCCGGAATTTTTTATTGCAATCACTTCAAATGGATAGACCAGGGACTAAACTACCAGAAAATATTATTTTGAGCAGTAAGAAACTCCCCTGGTACAGGTCAGATGGCTCTAAAATACCCCTAAAATCAAATTTGTAGTGTTTTTGTAACGTCATAACTCCAGCTACCATTTTGAAAATTTTGATTTTTTTGGAAAATTGTATAGTTTACTGGACATAGTTTGAGAATCACCCAAAATCAATTCCTCATTTTGATTTGAGAAAGCATGGTTCTATGTCAAAAAAGTTTTTAAGTGCAATGCCCAAAAATGTCAAAAACTTCAAATTGGCATAAATCCGCCATTATGGATTTTCAGACCAAAATATTTTGGGATTTTACTCAGTTCATTGTAGTTAACAACATATCCAAAAATGAAAAAAATCTAAGTTTCAAACTATTGGACCTGCCTCGCTCTTAAAAAAACTGGCTCTTAATTCTTTGCCAAATCACATAGATGTATATAGTAGTAATAAATGTAATAAATAGATGTATCGCAGCCAAATGACCAACAGATCAACATTTTGCGTCTGAATATCCTGAATCCTTTAAAACTAATAAAAACCTAATAATCAACAGAGCAAAAATGACGGCTAGTTCGAAACGCAGGTCACAGGTCACAGGTCAACAGGTCACAGGTCACAGGTCAACAAAGTGCAGACCGGAAAAAAGATAATAAGATCATAACATATACATAACATAACATCAATACATAACGCATTAAATTACAAAAAAGTAATATATATATGTTATTTAGATATTAGAAAATGACAATTGAATAAAATAACAACCTAGTGACACTTTATACTTACAAAAATAATGACAAAATCATATAATATGATGCCTAACAAGACAAAAGCACGAAAAATATTTATTATACAAAATGTGATGTGGATGGTGTGAATGGATATAAAACGGCACCAATCAGAAGCTTGTGAGGTCCCTAAGAGAGTGGTTTTAGAAGGATGAAAC
This sequence comes from Clytia hemisphaerica, assembly GCF_902728285.1. Lineage (NCBI taxonomy): Eukaryota > Metazoa > Cnidaria > Hydrozoa > Leptothecata > Clytiidae > Clytia > Clytia hemisphaerica. The sequence goes on along the minus strand of NW_027103595.1, from coordinate 1,754,523 downwards.
TAATTAATCATTCAATTGTTATTTTAATGACTTAATGACAATTTTTGACAAAAATGTTGACAGAATCACAAAATATCATGTCTTACGAGAGAAAAACACCAAAAATATTTAGCATACCGAATGTGATGATAACAATATGGCTGGATATAAAATTACACCAATCAGAAGCTCGTGAGTTCTCTGAGAAGGTAGTTTTAGAGCGATGAGTTTTATTATATGTAACCATCATATAACATTACAAACATTACAATATGTAATATACCTGTTATAGGTATAATATGGTTTTAAATTTTCTGGTCTGCGTTATACACAGCGCAAACTGCGAAAGATCGATAAAAGCACATGGTTAAATTCTGATGTTTGAAATGGTTTTATATGGATGAAATTGCTTGAGAATTATGTTTTTGATAATTCTTTGTGTTTTCCAAACATTTTCCTCTGCAATGACATTGATTAGAGTCAACCTGTCATCACTGACCTGTGACCTGCAACCTGTGACCTGTAACCTGCGTTTCGAACTAGCTGCAAAAATGATGATTCATAGAAAAAGAAGACTATACCCAACCAAACAAAACATTAAAATCCAACTTCTCCATACCCCTAATTTTCCACATTTTAAATTAGAAATCACTCCTAAAGGTGGGGGGCGTACGATCTGGCGGTACTCGGGATAAGGCCTAATTTAGGGCCGGGAAGCGGTAAAAATTATAAAAAGTGTTCGGGAAACGGTATTTTGCAAGAGCCACGGTGACGGTAAAACACATGATTTTTCGTCCGGGATGAGGTAATTCTTATAAAAAACAACGGTATTTCGGTAAAACTCATTCGTAGACGGTACATAAAATTTTAGGGCTATAAAAAAACTTGTCTTAGGAGTCAGCAAAAAGGTAAAAAAAACGTGAAAAAAACCCCAAAAAAAATAAGGATCTTACACCATTTCATTAAAAACCTTATTTGAAACATTAATGCAAATATGAAAGTTCATTGTTCATTTCGATTATCAATGGGCGCGGAGAAACCAGACAAAGATTCGAATTTCGAAACTTTGGGGCAGGCTGGAGTCTTCAAAAATGGTCGAATTCGGCTGAAACTGTTTATGCTTGTTCTTGTTCCTTGGGTGAATCCCTGGGGTGTTTTTTTGTAGATTTGCAGCAAAAACAAGCCACGATTTTGTGACTTTTTGCATTTCGAGGTGATGGATTGGATCTAGCATTTTCATTGTTCTCGGGTTCTCGGAGTGCGAGATCAAGAAAAGTAGGCGGCAAACGCTATTTCGCAACTCTCAAACCAGTGAAATTGCATGATTTTAGTCACGTGACTTTGGTAGGAAATCCAAACTGTCAGTTTGAATTTATGCTTATGGCCCAGCACTTTTCGAAATCCCCTCATTAATACGCTTCTTTAAAGCTATACATGACTTCGTAAAAATGTTGGGAAGCGGTGTGCGTCACGCAAAATATGTTGAGGACTTGCCTTAACTCACCCAAGCAAACAAGGATGAGCCTCACTTTTTGATCAAAGGCCGCGGATCTAGCCCTTTGGGATTTACAGATACAGATATCTGTGTTTTTTTTCATTTTTTCAAAATGTTGACTTCTTGGGACGTGGTCAAAAATTTTTAGCCTCAAAACGATGCTAAAAACTTTGGTGCAGGCTGGAGACTTTAAAAATTGTCAGATTCGGCTGAAATTTTGCACACTTGTTCTATGGGTGAATATCTGGGGGTGTTTTTTTTCATTTTTTCAAAATTTTGATATTAAGGGGCGTGGTCACAAGTTTTAGCCTCAAAACGAGTCTAGAAACTTTGGGACAGGCTAAAAAAACTAGCCGGGATGGCAGTAATTCAAAGCCTAGTACGCCCCCCACCTAAAGGAATACACTTCCTTGACCCATTCAATGCTATTATAAGCGAGATTACATATTATTCATTGAGCGTTCAAGTATTTCATATTACAAGCACATACACCAGAGTGATGATGGGTAATGGCACCTTTTCAAGGATGACGTGTTCTGCAATAAAAAATTTGCAAGCAATGGTAAAGATTGGAACATAGAACATGTCTTGCCCAATAAATAATTACCCCAGCAACAAAACAATCAGGCCCCCAGCATACGCAAAACTCACACATTCTCAATCTTTTTTCTCCAAATTTATGCAATTGAGATGTTTGATCACATGTAAAATCGCTACAACTGAGACTATGATGAAAAAACTTCACTGTTAGCACTAGAAAGTGCCATTTTAATTTATCAATCACAATTATCTATCCATTATCAATTCCCTTTGATTATCCACATCCTAGCTATGGACTAGTCAGAAAGTTTGAAGACTCAGCCTAGGAAACCATTTCTTAAATCATACCCAAAAGTTCATACAACAACGTAACAGTACAAACAAATACCTTTTTTCAAAGAGGCCACCCTGTTGAATAATTATGTAGTCCAGCAGAAAAACAATGATAAAACCATGCATAATTATTACAATATGCTTGATACAGTACACTATCATTGTTTTTATGGCTGGACTAAATAATTATTCAACAGGACGTCCTCTTTGAAAAAAGGTCTATTTCAACACCCTTCTTTAAAGATAGGAATGATAGGAAGGTCTAGATCACTTATAGAAGATTTTTTCCACTCTTACGGTATATACATAATCAAATGTCAAAACGTGATTGTGATTTGAAAGATTTTGAGCCTTGAAGTGTTGTTTGCACTTTTTTCAAAAGCATAGGTGATTATCCAAGTTTTTTTGATGTTTTGCGTCGTGATCGTAATTGAAGACAAAAAACTCAAGATACTATACATATTAAGCAGACTGTCAGAGTTACTGCTGGGGGAGCCTCTTGGCATCACCTACAATCTGGGACATAAATATAGAAACACATGCGTCTAAAACCCCCTTCCCCCTTATACAATGTTTCATTATTTTTTGGGTTGGTCTAAAAAGCAGGGTAGCCAATGGGGTAGCCAATTGGGCTAGGTTATGGGGTACCTCTTTTTGCCTAAACTTCTGAAATCTGAAACCTGTTTTCATGTGGAAATAACTATACAACATCTTGTTAATGATTCCATGTAATAAAATCGGTTAGTGTAAAACGCAGGTCACAGGTCACAGGTCACGGGTCACAGGTCACAGGTCAGTGTTGACAGGTCAGCTTTGATTACTGTAAAACACAAAGAAAATGTTTGAAAAACAGTTGTTAATGTCAATGATATAATTCCAAAGGTATTTTATTGATCTAGAACTATTTTAAAGCTAAAAATCTACCCACGTGTTTACCACGTGATTTCGCGTTTTATGCCGTGTATAACACGGACCTGTAATACTTGTATTATATATTACATCTATATCACACATGCAAAAAAGTTATCTTTTCAATGTTATACGCATGTTACGAAGGTTATATACAAAGAATAAAGAAATATTCGAATATCGATCTCACCTTTGCCTTAAACAGCCCCTAACAGGAAAATAGCTATTTCACAATCACTAATGTCATATCTCATTTTATCTCCTGCATCACCTTGGGTATGATAACAAGAATTGATGAAAATAGCGTCAATGAGATTATATTTTATAAATGTTTTATTATTTTTATCCCCTGCTTCGTATTTTTGATAAAATGACGTCACTATTTTCATCTCTCTAAAACAGCTCTCTTGGAGTATTTATTGTTTTCAAAACCTGTCAATCTATATCCACTTGCAGCGTCGGCATCCTATTACGCATGATAAATATTTTATTGTTAATTGGTGTACAAAACCTCATACTTTGAGATAACATCATTATTTACATAATTTAAGTGTCATTTGTTGTCAATTTTTGGGGTTGATGATTTGTCGTTTAAGTCTTCAAAATACCATATTTTGATATTACATTTCCATTACATATAATATTTTCAGGAACTTTTGTTATGAGTTGTATGTTATGGGTTGTATGTTACGAGTGCGTTACAGTTTTCCGGTCTGTAATTTGTATGACCTGTGACTTGTGACCCGTGACCTGTGACCCGTGATCCGTGACCTGTGACCTGTGACCTGTGTTTTACACTAACCGTAATAAAATTTAAGATTCCTTTCGAACTTCAGCCACAATAGCCTTTTTTCCAAAGGTACTGAACTTTGTTACTTCTCAAGAGACCTGGCGCCATTTTTTCTTCCTTCTTGGCTTCATTTGAAAATTTACAGACCCGAATAAAAAATATATACAAAACAGTTTTTAATATTTTAGATTTAGATTTTATTTATGTTTTTAATTGTTATTTCCGTGAAGCTGTAATTCGATGATAATAGCTTTGGAATCGCCTTTGGGCCATATGATCTCTAATCTTGTCATATCTTAACAATCCTTTGTTATTGAATCTATTGTTTAATTTATATCATGTTTAGATGTTTCAAACAATTAATTCCTTTCAAAATTTTTTAATATGGCAGCATATTAGGTACAAAAAGTCTTTTGAAATAGCTCTATTATAATGAAGCTCTATTTCTTACTCCTCGTGCATTAACACGTGGTAATTTATATCTTTGTTTATCTTTGTAATCATACATGATCAATCTAAGTATCAATCAGATTCGTGCTCCCTGGTCGGTAAAATGTGGTTCTATGCATTCATTTTCGGTATTTCTATTCTGGTCTGTAAAATATTTAGGTACCCCACAACCTAGCCCAATTGGCTACCCCAATTGGCTACCCTGCTTTTTAGACCAACCCTTATTTTTTGTCCCCGATTGTAGTGATTACAGTAGCTTGTTCTGGCTATTGTTCTAAGTTGGTCAACGTTTGACAATTTTTTCATCATAAAAATCAACCAAAAACCATTATAGAAAAAGCTGTAGCTAATTGATACCTTCTTGCTCGGTTGTGAAAATATCCTCGTCTTTGTATCCTGCATCTCGATAAGTTTTCTTAGCAAATTCGCAGGAACTGGTCAGGTTCATAGATTTTGGCTGTGAAATCACCACTAAATTCCATACCCCAAAAAGGAGGAAAAACCGCTTCATATTTCCTCGCAAAAAAACTCACTCAAACAACAAAATTCAATTACACTAAACCAAGAATATCACATGTTCTTTTTTTCGAAACCAAAATATATCAGTTTTTATTTGTTTGATCGTTTGACCGAATGGCTATCAGAACGGTTAGTGTAAAACACAGGTCACAGGTCACGTGTCACAGGTCACAGGTCATACAAATTACAGACCGGATAACAGTAACGCACTTGTAACATACAACTCATAACATAAGTTCCTGAAAATATTATATGTAATGGAAATGTAATATCAAAATATGTTATTTAGACCCAAGACAACAGATCATCAACCCCAAATATTGACAACAAATGACACTTAAATCATGTAAATAATGATGTTATCTCAAAGTATGAGGTTTTGTACACCAATTAACAATAAAATATTCTTCATGCATAATAGGATGCTGACGCTGCAAGTGGATATAGATTGACAACAATAAATACTCCAAGAGAGCTGTTTTAGAGAAATGAAAATAGTGACGTCATTTTATCAAAAATACAAAGCAGGGGATAAAAATATTGAAACATTTATAAAATACGATCCCATTGACGCTATTTTCATCAATTTTTGTTATCATACCCAAGGTGATGCAGGAGATAAAATGAGATATGATATAGTGATTGTGAAATAACTATTTTCCTGTTAGGGGGCTGTTTAAAGCAGAGGCCCGGAAAACCCGAGTTACAAAAACTCGAGTTACAAAAACCCGAGTTACAAAAACCCGAGTTACGACGAATGTGACGTCATAAGTCTCAAATTATGACGTCATCAGGGGACTTCTTAACTCGAAAAAGTTATTTACTGTTCTTTTGTAACTGGAAATATTTTTTTTAAATTTTGTTTTAGAGTTACGTAACTCGAAAATAAATTTTAAATTTTATTTTTCGAGTTACGTAACTCTAAAACAAAATTTTGAAAAAATATTTCGAGTTATGTTAAGACGCAACCAAGTTGGCCAAAAATTCTAAAAAGCGTTGTTTTTTTTTAGTTTACGAATGGGGTTTTTGATCTATAAAACTAAAAATAGAGAGGATGGAAGGGAATAAAAAATCTAAAAGATTCGATTACTCGAAATACATTTTGTATTCCACAATCTATCTTTGTTAAATTCAAATTCATTGTCATTTCGCTAAAAACTAAAAACTAAGGTAGAGCTTGTAGTTTCCTTAGGTTTTTCACACATTTTTTTAGAACAAACCATACGAGAACAGAAGGCTTCGAGGGCTAAAATAGTAACAATAAGTTAAGAAACATTTCTTGACATTTTAAGGCCTTATGGACTCAAATAATTGTAGAAAATACTCACTTAATGCTAATAGTGAAAAGGGAACATTTTAAGAAGATTTTAAGGCTCAACTAAAAAACAAAAGATCTGAAGGCTTCGAATTTTTAGATGTTCTTATAAAAAACACAACACATATTTCGTTGAAAAGATTCTCGATTGCACAATGTACAATGTACAAAAATAATCGAAGTAACGAAAGTGCCAAATGAATTTCAAATTTTGAAATTTGAAAAGAAGTAAAAATTTTCAAATTTCAAAATTTGAAAAATGAAAAATACAAAAAAATTTTAATTTTCAAATTTTGAAATTAAAAAAATTGCTTTTACCCCAATCGACGTAATAAAAGTGCCAAAAGAGGTTTTTAAATTTTAAGTATGAATAAATTGAGCTATTCCATTTTTAAACTGTACAGGGGTATTGACGAAATTTTCAAGGGGGGTCTAAGCCTTGATTTTCCAAGGGGTTTTTGTTCCTTTTTCAGCTTTTCCAAGGGGGTTTTGGGGGTTATTCAAGATTTATAGGGGGTTCTCCCCTCATAAACTGACATCAGTTGTTTTCCAGCCCTTTTTCACAAAATTTAGTTTTCCAGAGGGTTTGTATCCCAATTTCCAGGGGATAATTTGCTATTCAATATTTCCAGGGGGGCTAGTGAAAAAAGTTCGTCAATATCCCTGTATAATTTTTTTTAGAATAGCCCATTAGAAGGTTAGCAATCTGTGTTGACGTCAACAGGAGGTACACTAAAAGTGCAATAATCACCTAAAGCCCTGCAATTCGAGTGATTCTATCTTTGAGAGAATTGATTGGTTGATTAACGTCACGTGACCCGTCAATAGACTTTTTGTTCCTAGTATACAGAAGTGTGATTTGCACACACTGTAACATCATAATTTGACCTTAAGAACGTTTAGGTAATCAACTTTACCATATAAGGCAAAGAAACCACGTTATGGGGGTTTAGAACGATGTTTACTTTCGACTAATATAGCCTAATATCTGAGACAATATGCAAAAAACAGGTGGATATTTTGTCCCTTCAATTTCACGAATATGTTTTTTCAAAGATAATTCTATTAGTTTGCTTCTTAAATTTCAGATAAATGAAAAAAGTGTGACAAATATAATTTTTAAAATTTAAACCTTTAATTGGCACTTTTATTACAACGAGCTTTGTCCAATTTTAAGCAATACTAAACATTTTCCATTTTTCATTTTTCAAATTTTGAAATTTGAAAATGTTTACTTCATTTTAAATTTCAAAATTTGAAAATCATTTGGCACTTTCGTTACTTCGATTAAAAATGATATAATGAATTGTAATCGTTAAAATAAATGTTCAAAGAATAATTGTTTAAAAGACTTTTCTGATTGTTCAAAATCTTGTTTATGACGTCTGCTCTTTCTCTTATTGTTTTGTAAATTAGATCTTTTGACGCTGTTATGTTTCTATCATTTCCGCTTTAAAATAAGTTTCTATTCTAATCGGATCTATTGAATCTTCTCGAAAGAAATGGTGTATTTTTATTAATAATATGAATTCTAGAATCTTTGGCCCACTTGGTTTCACCCGAAGATAACTCGAAAGTTCAAATAATGTACTACAATTTCAAGTTACGTAACTCGAAAGATGAAATTTAAAATTTATTTTCGAGTTACGTAACTCTAAAACAAAATTTTAAAAAAATATTTCGAGTTACAAAACAACAGAAAAAAACTTTTTTGAGTTAAAAAGCCCACTTATGACGTCATAAATTGAGACTTGTGACGTCACATTCGTCGTAACTCGGGTTTTTGTAACTCGGGTTTTTGTAACTCGATTTTTTGTAACTCGGGTTTTCCGGGCCTCTTTAAAGCAAATGTGAGATAGATATTCGAATATTTCTTTATTCTTTGTATATAACATATACATGCGTATAACATTGAAAAGATAATTTTTACATGTGTGATATAGATGTAATATATGATACAAGTATTACAGGTCTGTGTTATACACGGCATAAAACGCGAAATCACGTGGTAAGCACGTGGGTATATTTTTAGCTTTAAAATAATTCTATATAAATACAAGAGCCACAAAGATGTGGTTAAATATTTCCTCCAATAGCTCAGAGCATAGATTGTAGTCGCAGTCGAACCCCACAGATTATCCTAAAGCCCCAACTTAGTAACTTAGATTTATTAAAGCCTTTATATTAAAGCAATATCCGATGCAAAACAAAATTTAACCATATTCCTGCTAAAAATTGTCTTTATTTCATAGACATGTTCACAGATGATATAAGTCTAAAAACTTGTTAAAAAATTGCATGCAAATGATAACCATTTTAACACAAAGAAAAATGTATTTTATTCAACTAATATTGTTTTTTACCTTCATTAAGGAAATAAAATCTTAGATTTACAAGTTGATATTATTCTAAGACTCATCCGAGTAAGAAAGTGCCAAAATATCTTGAGACTGTCTACTAAGGGACTAATATGGAAATATGGCAATATGAATTTGGGAGATATCGAAATATGTTGTACACATTAGTTTCATATGAAAAACTTCCTTGTCATCAATATTTTAAACCACCATATTATACCATCCACAAGTAAAAAGTTACTTAAAAATGGATCTCATTCTTTACAGATTTAGATTTCCAGTGCATAACATCTGTTACATTAGTATTCATGTGATAATATACCAAATTGTCAACCTTGAAATTGTCACATTTAGTTACAGTATTGCTGAATATTTATAACACTTTCCAGCAAACTTTTTTGTGAAATTTGTGTCTTGATAAACTAAACTCCATGACATTTGTATCATTGATCATTAAATCACATCTTGGAACAATAGAGTTCCTTGGTTCAATTATTGCAAGAATGTTTATCTTTGTTCATATTCTCATTGTGTGCAACATTATCATTACATCATTGCCAGCAAGTTACATTGTATTGTCAGCTTTAGAGGTCGTCAAACTTTGTTGAATTTGTAATCCTGGCACCTGAATGTGAAAGGAAAGAAAAATTCAAAATTTCATAATGGGAAATAATCTCTTTACAGTAATCAATGCCAAATGTGTGGTCATTCGCTGAAATCTCCCAAAAAAAAGGCTTTAAAAGGGTGAGACTCTGCTTGATGGTTTGAGCTATGTTTGCCATGCATATAAACTGAGCCATTAAAACAATTAAAGAAGTTTACGGGAACGTACAAAAAGGACCACAGGGTACGTACAATAAGGTACACTGGGAACATACAATAAGGTTCACGGGGAACATACAATGAGATTCACGGGGAACATACAATAAGGTTCACGGGGAACATACAATAAGGTTCACAGGGAACGTACAATAAGGTACAAGGGGAACGTACAATAAGGTACAAGGGGAACGTACAATAAGGTACAAGGGGAACGTACAATAAGGTACAAGGGGAACGTACAATAAGGTACACGAGGAACGTACAATAAGGTACACTGGGAACGTACAATAAGGTTCACGGGGAACATACAATAAGGTATACTGGGAACGTACAGTAAGGTTCACGGGGAACATACAATAAGGTATACTGGGAACGTACAATAAGGTACACTGGGAACGTACAATAAGGTACGCTGGTAACATACAATAAGGTACACGGGGAACGTACAATAAGGTATACTGGGAACGTACAGTAAGGTTCACGGGGAACATACAATAAAGTATACTGGGAACGTACAATAAGGTACACTGGGAACGTACAATAAGGTAGACGGGAACATAAAATAAGGTTCACGGGGAACGCACAATAAGGTACACAGGGAACCTACAGGGAACCTACAATAAGGTATATACACAGGGAACATACAATAAGGTACTGGGGAACGTACAATAAGGTACATGAGGTACGTACAATAATGTATATATACGGGGAACGGCACAATAAGATATACTGGAACAACGTACAATAAGCTACACGGGGAGCGTACAAAAAGGTACCCAGAAACACACAAAAAGGACCAACGGAGAGCGTACAAAAGGTACCTTGAAAGCATTCAAAAAGGACCATGGGTAGTGTACAAAAAGGACCACACAAAACGTACCCAGGACCATGCCGACGCACCGGACTTAACGAACACCGGACTTATTTTGTCCGGCAGTCAGGCACATCCTGGCAAATGAACGGGGTATTTTTCACTTGCGACCATTGGCAAATGAACGGGGTCGAAAACGAAAGTGACGTAATAGTGCCGAATACCCAGTTTAATTGAACCGGGTTGGAAATATTTTGCTTCATTTCAAAGAACTGCATAGATGAAATTTTTTTTCCATGGGTCAATTTTGTCTTCGAAGATTGAAGAAACTTTTAATGAAAAAATAAAGTTCCCAGTTTTCTTCCTTTTTTCCCTTTTTCAGTTTGAAGTTCATTTTTAATCATTTTCACGCTTTTAGCCTGAGACGTCCTATCTCATTTACACTGGGTGACGAATACCCCATGCAAATGCTCACCCCGTTCATTTGCCAGGATGTGCCTGACTGTCCGGTGTAGCGAAAGGATACTTTTTGCCACCGGACAAATACACCAGACAGTACGGTGCGTCGGCAGGGTCCTAACGTACCACAGGATCCCAGAGAGCGCACACAAAAGATACAAGGGAGACGACCCTCGACATGGCCCGAGAATTCTCGGGCCTCTTCGGGCCATGTTCGGGCCGGGGAGTCCCTATCAATTCTTTTGGCCCGAACATGACCCGAGTCAAACCAAGTTTTTCTCAAAGAAAATGTTAAAAAAATTCAGTCCTGAAATAACACGCCTGTTTAAATCATGTTTTCAAAAATTGGCCCGAGTGTGGCCCGTGCGTGGCCCGCGTGTGGCCCGAACACAGCCCGAAATCTCGGGCCATACTCGGGCTTTACGCGAATTCCAATAAAAGTTTTGGCCCGAGAATTCTCGGGCCATGTCGAGGGTCGTCAAGGGAGGGGAGCATACAAAAAGGTAAACAGGGAGTAAAAGCATCTATTATGATCTAGTTTTCTTTTTACCATCTGGCATCAAGGCTAAAAATGGGGCACTGAGAAGAGTGCAAGCTTTTCCAAGTTTTGACCATTAATATCTAGACAATATATACATGATGGAAATCAGAAAGAAATTTATGCTCACCTTCTTCTCAAGTCAAGATAGGAATGGATTGGATTTCCATGTGTTTCAGCTTCTTTCTCCACCCTTCTTCTTCTCCTTATGGGAAAAATAAATTCAGCACACACGAGAGAAACTCAGGCAGTCCTCTGAGCTTTACACACAATCATTTGTTTTATGAAAAGCTGGTAAAAACCCCTGCCATATTATTGATAGAAGGATACTATTTTCTTCCCCGTTAAATCTTCGCGACGATTTTTAGTCACGTGACTGAAGAGTCTAGTCATAATGTGCAGCACGAATAAAGAAAACATTAACATCGAAAATGGACGAAGAAAAGACGGAAAAAGGCCGTTTTAACAAATATTCCCCTATAGTAGGGAAATATTTAAAAATACCTTTGGAATTATATTTTTGACATCAACAACTGTTTTTCAAACATTTTCTTTGTGTTTTACCGTAATTGAAGCTGAGCTGTCAACACTGACCTGTGACCTGTGACCCGTGACCTGTGACCTGTGACCTGTGACCTGTGTTTTACACTAACCGGTTTGTGTAAACCGCAGGATACAGGTCACAGGTTACAGGTTACAGGTTACAGGTCAGTGATGACAGGTTGACTCTAATCAATGCTATTGCAGAGGAAAATCTTTGGAAAACACAAAGAATTATCAAAAACATAATTCTCAAGCAATTTCATCCATATAGAGGCCCGGAATTCCCGAGTTATTTTTTCCGAGTTAAAAAACCGAGTTAAAAAAAACCGAGTTATCCCGAGTTATGACGTCATTTTTGGAATTTAGTGACGTCATTTTTCATTTCATAACTCGGTTTATTTTGCTTCCTTTAACTTTCCGAGTTATTTTCCATTTTTTAACTCGGGAATTTTTGCTTCCTTTAACTTTCCGAGTTATTTTCCATTTTTTAACTCGGGAATTTTTGCTTCCTTTAACTTTCCGAGTTATTTTTCATTTTTTAACTCGGGAATTTTTTCTTCCTTTAGCTTTCCGAGTTATTTTTGAATTTTGAACTCGGGAATTTTTGCTTCCTTTTCCAGTATCTTTCACTTCACATTCCGCAGAATGGGGTTTGATGTTCGAATTATTTTTATACAAAGACGGGGGTAAACATTCGAATAACAATATACCTTCAGGTCAACATTTAAAGACTTTCCACTTTGAAAAAGTTGCGTATTTGACCCCCGGAATGTTTTTTACCCGCAAGTCTAATTAGAGCCTTATGACACAAAAAGATTCGAATTCATAATTCGAATGTTTTGCAAAGGTCACACGCGCGCCGGAAACTTTCGAATGTTTTTCTGTAAGTTGATTTGGTGTGTGTTTGCACTCTGACAGTTTTATTTATTTATTTTTTAACATCTCTCATAAAAATCTACGAATAGTCTGTGAAATGATTGATTCAAGAAACGTTGAAACGTTGGTGATTCATTCAAAATTTTTACAGCGAAGTGGGAAGGACTCAGTGAATTTTTTTGAGAATCTTGTTATGTCACTTAAGAATACTGTAAGTGTAGGGAGGAAATATAAATTTTGAAATAGCTTTATCTCATCACTTACCTGCTGTATTTTTTGAGATTTTATTTATGCTGTAATATTTTTGAAGGGCTTACACTTTGTTTATCTAGCAGGTTTTAACTTCAGTTCTTGCTTTTCAATTATTCACTTGTTCTAGTTCTAGTTCTATTAAGTGATCACATAATACGCTAACGTACATTATCATGATATTGAAAATAAAAAGTTATTAAAAATACCTAATAAAATGAAAACAACTAAAGCTAAAAGTGGCTGCAAGAAGAAGTAGTGAGATAGCGAAGTAGCGAGATATCACTGAAGCTGAAAGACACCACCACAAGGATTTAGAATAGTATGTAGTAAGCGAGAGGCTAAGATGTGATAATGTAGACCTGAAAGACTTGTGATTTGATGAAGTTAATAAGATATAAAATATACATTTAAATTTTTATATAATATATAAATATGATTACTTAAAATTAAATATTATGATTCAGTATTATGTTTAATATAAGCTAAAAAGAAAGGAGAAACATATAGTAAATAAATAACTTTTTCCTTGAATGCACGACCTAGCTGCTGAGCTGAATAGAAAAAGAATAGAATTAGTGAGAGTTTGAGATTAGAGGATGATGACTAGATTGAGACTAGATACTAAGGCACAGCAGGAATAGAGCTAAAATAAAAAGCTTGAAATCAGGAGGAGTTATGAGCAAGTGAAGGAAAAATGTAAACAATTAAAATGATACATACAAGTTAAGTATAGTGCTCATTGACACCTTTACAAAAAGAATCATAATTTAACTCAGATATGAGATTCACGGGTAATTCATTCCACAGGCGGATGGTTGACGGGAAGTAACTGAATTCATATGTTTGAATCCTTGCATTGATTGGAATAAGTTTAAGATGAGTGTTACGTGCACGAGGTGCAAGAGCGGATAAAGATTCAACTTTGCCATGAAGAATTTTATGCATGAATTTAACTTTATTTGCTGTTCTCCTGGTTTGAAGGGTTTTAAGTTCAAGATTACGAAGCATCAATGAGGGACTACTCATTTGCCGCCAGTCATTCGAGATGAAGCGTGCGGCTTTCCTCTGAACCATTTCCAGCTTATAGATGTTGGAGGCTGAGTGAGGGTCCCATACGACTGATCCATATTCCAGGATGGGTCGGACATAGGTTTTGTAGCATTGAAGCTTTGTATTTGGGTGACATGATCTGAGATTCCTTTGTATGAAACATCGAGTTTGGTTGGCTTTCTTAACAGTATAGTCGTTATGGACATTCCAGGAGAGCTTTTTGTGGATATACACACCTAGATATTTCGCTGAGTCAACAACTTCAAGTACTTGGTTGTGCATTGAATATGGTTGAATGATAGTATTACGCTTGTTGGTGATTCGTAAAACTTTACATTTGTCCGGGTTGAACTCCATTGACCATTCATGTTCCCAATTCATGAGTTGGTTTAAGTCTTCCTGAAGGCTTATGGCATCATTAATGGAGTCAATGACTCTGTAAATGAGTGCATCATCAGCAAACAATCTTATTTTACATTTAACCAATTCAGGAAGATCGTTTATGTAAACTAAAAACAGAAGAGGGCCGAGGACTGTGCCTTGAGGAACTCCAGAGATAACATTAGCTTTTTCAGATGAAAAAGTTTTTTGTGGTCAACTTTATCAAAAGCCTTTGAAAAGTCAAGTAGAATTGAGTCGATTTGCTTGGCTTCGTTCAGGGACTTAGCAAGGTCTTGGATGGTTGTTACAAGTTGTGATTCACATGACCGATGTTTCCTGAAACCATGCTGGCTATCTGTCAGAATGTTGGTGTTGTCAAGGTGGGCCATAATGTTGCTGTGTAAAATATGCTCCAAAATTTTACAGGATATGGAGGTAAGACTGATAGGCCTGTAGTTACAGGCTTTGGATTTGTCGGTTTTACCAGGTTTGAACACAGGGGCAACCAGGGCATACCTCCAGTCATCCGGGATGGAAGACTGTTTGAGTGAAGCTTGCATCACTAAGGTAAGACCAGGAGATATTTGGTCAGCAAACTCATTGAGAAATCTTGATGAGACACCATCTGGACCAGCAGCTTTGTTAGGATTGATATCGTTAAGGAGTTTCCGAACACCAGGTTCTGTGATATTAATTTCTGGCATGGGTGTATTCGCTTGACCCTGCAGGGGTGGGATTCGATCGTCAGGAATGGAGAAGACATTTGAAAACTGTTTGTTGAGGATGTTCGCTTTCTTGGTGTTATCAATGTGTAAGCTGCCATTGTCTCGCAGGGGTGCTACTCCATCATTTTCACATTTACGGGATTTTATGAATCGAAACAGTTTCTTAGGATTATTTACCCCATCTGGGCTTACACAGTTTTTGACAAAGTTATTGAATGCTGATTTGCAAGCTTTCCTGCATTCGTTTGTTAGCTTTTTGAAGCGATCCCAATCTGCAGGTTTTGATGATTTTTTGGCTCGCTTGTAGGCCCTCTTCTTTCGCCGAGATAACCTTTTACATTTCTGTGTTATCCAAGGTTGAGAATAACGACTTGATGTGTATTTTGAAGGGACGGATAGCATGGCATTTTCGATAAGAGCTTTGAGGGCTTTCCACATGTCATTAACAGGGGATTCAGAGTTGTAAGTAGTGGTAAACTCAGCAATTTCAGCAGAGATTTGATCTTTGATGGACCCAATGTTTGCTCTGTTCCACATTAAGATTTTGTGTTTGCTAGATTTGGATCGAATAGGATGACATACCATGTCAAGAAGAACAGCTGTTTCGTGGTCACTGAAACCTGGGTGAGGGGCTATTCTGCTGACAAAAGTTGCTCGATTTGTTGCGATGATGTCAAGAGTGTTTTCCTGACGTGTAGGAAACTTGACTAGCTGCTCTAAGCCACAATCGTCAAAAGTCTCGAGGAAGCCTTCGCTGATGTTCTTTTTGTAATTATTGCTAACAATAGTGTTATTGTTCCAGTCTATATCTGGAAGATTTGTATCACCACCAAACCAATGTGGAGAGTTTTTGAATGTTCTATTCAGATCTTTGATTTCAT
Source organism: Clytia hemisphaerica (assembly GCF_902728285.1). Classification (NCBI taxonomy): domain Eukaryota; kingdom Metazoa; phylum Cnidaria; class Hydrozoa; order Leptothecata; family Clytiidae; genus Clytia; species Clytia hemisphaerica. The sequence goes on along the minus strand of NW_027103595.1, from coordinate 1,738,498 downwards.
TACATATGTTGGTAGCTACAAGAAGATTGGAATCAGTAGGTCTGTAGCACGAAGTGATGATTACTGGGTGTTTATGTGTCTGGATTTTGATTGAGACAAGTTCGCATGTCTCTGATTTTTTGACCTGTTCTGCAATGAGTTCTCTTTTAACAATTATGATCGCACCACCTTTGGAGTTATCTTTTATTCTGTCACGGCGAAAGCACTTGTATGTTTCAGGTAAAAATTCATTATCCTTGATACAGGGATCTAAGTGGGTTTCAGATCCAATGATAACATCAATGTTATCATCGAATAGCGCATCTTCAAGGAGTTCTTTCTTGTCCCAGATACTACAAAAGTTTATGCATAAGATACGGAGTTGTTTGGCTAATAGCTTTGGTGTGTTATCGCTGGCATTAGAGATGTTTGAATCAGTTGAGGAGTTGAGGGTATTGTCGAATAATGATGGGCTGATATTTTTGATACCACAGTTGCAACATTCCCAGGTGAGATCAGGAGTTGATTCATAAGCTTGGTAGATAAGACTGTTCATTTCAATACAATCTTTGTGGAACCATTGGTCACACGAGTCACATGCTATTGCTCTTTGACCCCATTTTACAGCTTTGTAACACTCGCCACATGGAAATTTAATTGGACGAGCTGGTCCTGGGTTGGTTTCAATTTGACCACTAAGGATCAGTAACAAGTTGATCAGATGATATTGTTTTCTGGGCTGAATTTTTGTATGGATCATGTTGTACGAAATAGTGAAGAACACTTCTTTGGTGAATATATCCCCATCAGGAATGAATGTAATGTCAGTGTTGAATACATATCTGTCTTTGATGTTGTTAGGTTTCAGCCAGATTGTTGAATACAACACAATCGTCAAGAGCTTGTGTAAATACATTGTTAAGATCAGAACAGAACAAGAACTTTTCGCTTCAGGAAAGCGCAGGTTGATCGCAACCCTGGTGATGCTGACTTATTGATGGGTGTAACACAGCATTTACCCATGAACTTTTCGCTTCAGGAAAGCGCAGGTTGATCGCAACCCTGGTGATGCTATGGCTTATTGATGGGTGTAACACAGCATTTACCCATGAACTTTTCGCTTCAGGAAAGCGCAGGTTGATCGCAACCCTGGTGATGCTGACTTATTGATGGGTTTTACAGCATTAACCCATGAACCATACTTTTTGAGATTTTGTATTATATCTTGTATTCTCCTTCTTGTTATATGTTTTCTCTAAAAAAAAGAAGAAAGGCTTAGACTCAAATTTGGAGTAATCGGTGTTTCTTTTTAATTGTTTGTTGATTATTCATTTTATTAAGAAGGTTAAGGTTTTTCTAGTAGGTAATGGATGGTTATGTCTTTGATTTAGGTTGGTATGGGATCAATAGATTAAAACTGGTGTTTTTTTATGCAGAAAAATAACTCGGAAAGCTAAAGGAAGCAAAAATTCCCGAGTTAAAAATTCAAAAATAATTCGGAAAGCTAAAGGAAGAAAAAATTCTCGAGTTAAAAAATGGAAAATAACTCGGAAAGTTAAAGGAAGCAAAAATTCCCGAGTTAAAAAATGGAAAATAACTCGGAAAGTTAAAGGAAGCAAAAATTCCCGAGTTAAAAAATGGAAAATAACTCGGAAAGTTAAAGGAAGCAAAAATTCCCGAGTTAAAAAATGGAAAATAACTCGGAAAGTTAAAGGAAGCAAAATAAACCGAGTTATGAAATGAAAAATGACGTCACTAAATTCCAAAAATGACGTCATAACTCGGGATAACTCGGTTTTTTTTAACTCGGTTTTTTTAACTCGGAAAAAATAACTCGGGAATTCCGGGCCTCATCCATATAAAACCATTTCAAACATCAAAATTTGATTTAACCATGTGCTTTTATCGATCTTTCGCAGTTTGCGCCGTGTATAACGCAGACCAGAAAATATTTGATTATTATTATATTATCTATATATTAATAGTATAACGCGTATGTCATTTTGTTTTCTGTCTGTGTGTCACTTTCGATTTCGCAAGCAATGTTTTGTTCTCGGTAAGTTTGTTTTGATTGACAGATCGGATAGAGCCTGGTTTAGACTTTATTCAGCCTTTGTTTTGAAATTTAAGGCCCGTCTACATTTTGTAATTTTAATTTCTGCCTAGGCATGCCCGTTTTTTGTTTTTCTCTTTTCTTTTGTTTAAATTCTTTTCGAATGTAATTAACGATCGTATTTATTAATGACATTCGAATTCTTTTCAAAACAAATTCCTTTTATAGAAAAGAATAATTCAAATGTAAATCAAAACAAAACAGTCAAAATGTTTGTCAAACCAAACAACGACAGCATTCAAAAGGCGATAAAAAGCAAAAAGAGAAAATTAGTCAACCTCTTTCTTCATATAAAAACATTCAAGTCGTCGTTACTGTCAAAAAGTGTGTACGTCATTTTACATGTTTAAATTTGAAAAGTGGCTGCGTTTAGACCAACTGGCATTTGTAGTTTGGCATTTGCTCATGAGGGGTTCGATTTTAATAGCTTTTCCATTGTATTTTCTGTCATGGCATTTAAGGAATTTTTAGAGTCATTACTGAAAAGGTGATTCCCTCAAGTTCAACTTTGACAGATCAAACAATGAAAAGCATGGAATCTTTCAAAAACTGCAGTCATTAAGACTGAAACTTTTTGCCGTAGGGCTAGGCTATGGCAAATGTTGCAAATTTTACAATCTATAGAAAGAACTGAATAAAAAACGTGCAAATACTTTAAAAAATCAAAAATGTCATTTTTTCTCTTTGTTTTGGTTTCTTTGTTTGATTTGAAGTGCCAGAAAAGGGGATTCCTTTGCTCAAAATGGCATTTCAAATGCCAACGAAATGCCAACACGCTGGCATCATTAGGCATTTGACAAACCGAACAATTTACAAAATGCCAGGCTGGTCTAAACGCAGCCAGTTATGACAAGGGTTTAAAAAAGCAACTTAGAATTGTCTTATTTTTTCAATCTGATAAAAACAAAGAGTTGCACTATTCTTTGTGACTTTCCCACTTTTTCCTGAAGAATTGTCATTTCAACTGGACGGCATATTCAGAGTTGTTTCAGACGACACTGGTACAGTAAACGATTCTCTTCCTGATAACTTTTGACTTAAACAAAAAATTCGTCTACATCCAAAGGACTTTTATTGCGTTCAGCTACAGCTTAACCGGCGTGCGACGCCGGGTACCGGCTAGTATTATCATATTATACGTATAACAGGTATATTACATATTGTAATGTTTGTAGCCTATGTTGCTTCACGAGGCTGGAGGGATCGAGCCACAGATATCTAAGCCCGAAGGGCTAGATAGGCAACTTTAAGCATTCTCCAGCAAAAAAAAGTGAAGCAAAAATTTGACTTTTTAAATTTCGTGCCGATGGATAGGATCTAGCATTTTAATTGTTTTCGGAGCGCGAGATAAAAAAAAGTAGCCGGCAAACGCTATTTCACATCTCTCAAACCGGTGAAATTGCATATTTTAGTCACGTGACTCTGGTAGGAAATCCTTCCAAAGATGAGCTTCACTTTTTGATAAAAGCCGCAAATCTAGCTCTTCGGGCTTTACAGATATCTGTGGATCGAGCTGGCGAAAAATTGTTCAAGAAAAAACGGGACGATGTACTCTTAGGTGCCAAATAAACGGGGGGGGGGGGGTTGGAAAATTTTTGAAATTTCAATAAACGGGGGGGACCTAATTGCCGGGGGGGGGTTGGAAATTGTACTTATGAAAACCCCAAAATAAGGTAAACATAGGCTAAAATCAGGCTTTTTGGAGCAAAATAAGGGGACTTCTTTTAGCCAACTGAAAATATTCTTTAAAATTAATAAACGGGGGGGTCCTAATAAGGTCCGGGGGGGTTGGAAAATTTTCGAAAAATTAACAAGCGGGGGGACCGTTTATTTGGCACCTAAGAGTAACCTAGTGACCGGATCTACTAAAAGATTGCCGTGTGGTGAGTTATCTGATATTCCGATGGCGTATTGGCGGCCGCCCTTATCTGGTACTCGATGTAGAAATTTTCTTCCGACACGCTAAAGCTCTGAAGGTCGGGAAAATTTTAACATCTGGAACCTTTGGGTTACCATTTTTCTTTTTTTCTGTAAGGTTTCTCAGGCAGCAGAGATTTTCATGCTAAATTCAGTCGGGTGCAACCGATAGTTCAAGCAAAAAGTGTAAGGACAGCTTGACACGACTGTGATGCGGTACATCAAACGATGACTACTATAGGTCTCCGATGGTATATTGGCCCGCTCCTTCAGAGCTTTAGCGTGGGCGGCCGCCAATACGCCATCGGAATGTCAGATAACGGCCGCCCACGCTAAAGCTCTAAAGGAGCGGACCAATATACCATCGGAGAGGTTTAGTAGTGGCCCTTTGATGTGCCGACAACAGTCGGGTTCAATGGCTATATCTTCGCTTGGTCAAGAATTTTGTTCGTCCCGACTGAACAAAATTTAGCATGAAAATGTCTGCTGCGCCGACCGTCAAAAACTAATTTTATTTACAGCTTTGGCGCTTCAATGACAATACAAAGCAAATTTCGGATTCAAGAGGGGCAAGTAGTGAAGAACTTTTGTTAGATTTTGGTTGTTTTTGGTTTGTTTTGGTGGATTTTTTTTACAATATAAATGTCTTTATACTTTTTTAGTATTACTTTTAGTATTCAGTGTAATTTCTGTAAATGCACCAACCTTTTAATTAAAGATTGTTTTTTGCACACAAATGTTGATTATTTTTTGTTTGTTTTGGTTAACCTGATAACAGATGTTCATAATTTTCTTACGCGCACGGTAAACCTCTAAAGGCACTTGAAAATTATACATCTGAGGAAAATAGTCCTCCCGCGGAAAATTCTACAACAAGAATCTTGTTGTGCGCCGGAAAAATAAAAACTAATACGGCGCCCTATTCATAAACACAATCGCGCAACTTTGTTGTCATTCCCAGTCCTTTTAGACGAACGCGGTCCTTACGATTTCGAGATTGCATATTCGTCAGATTGTTTGTTTTCACACATCCCTTTAGAGCTTCAGCGTGGTGTGCAGAAAACATTCACAATCTGATCTCAGGTTAGTTTTGGTGGACTGATTTTTCTCAAATCCAAACTCAAAATCATAAAGAAACAGTAACAGGTATGTTCCTTATGCTTTTTCAGTAAGTTTCATGTTGGTATAATCTTGTGCGGTCCTATCAAAACGACTGTTGACCGCCAGACAACTGAACACAACCGACAACAGTCAAAGTCAGTCAAAGTCTCTAGCAGCAGTACAAATATCTGTACAAAACAGATAATTTTGTCTTCAGAAAGATCTACAGACTTCTGTATAGGTAGTTTGTATCTTACTAACGATTAACCTCACTTTTTGTGTACCAACAGAACAGCCCAATTTTGTAATTTTACAGAGCACATTGAAAATTCACTTTTGAGGTCCTGAAAACTATGAAGGTTAGTGTAATATTTATCGAGTATGTCTAGGTAAGTAGGAAAAAGCAATAAATTCATGTTTTAAGTTGTATTTTCATGTAAATGAAGCTAAATTAGGGACTGTTTATGTTTGTTTACTAGTACATGAATATGATTCCGAACCATATCGAATATGGTGCTAATATTGATTTAAATATGGTGCTAGCCTAGCTAGAGAATATAACAAATCTGATGCGAATCAGATTTGTTATTATTTTCTGCTTAGCACTCGCATCCGATAGGAATAGATGCTAACTTGTTATGTTGATCGTTTCCAAACTCCTCACAAAATGTTTAAACGCGGTCAAGTCAAATCCCGTAATGCAAACCTTCCAGATGTTAAAATATGCCCGACCTTTAGAGCAAAGGAAAACATAAAAGACAAACCTCCAAAATGTGATCGGCTATTGCTCATTCCGACATTTTAAATTTTCCGATTGCGTGATTTTGATGTGCGGCGATGGCTCAAGGGATAGAGCGCTGGCTTCCGGATCCGAAGGTCTTTCTTTGGTGGTGGTTCGAATCCCACTCGGTGCGAAAATTAGACTGGTCAAAATTGATGGTCAAATGATTGACAGGTATGAAAACTCAGTCAGAAATGAGAAACTCAGAAACTCAGACAGTCAGAAAAGAGAAAGACGGGATCAGAGATAAGGATCACATTTCGGAGGTTTGTATCTTACGTTTTCCTAGAGCAAAGCGTGTCGTAGCATATTTCCACATCTGGTACCAGATAATGTGGTGAGCTTTTAAGCTAGCTCGACCGCGCGAACAGATATTTTGCGTTTTTGGCGCTCCAAAGTCATAGCTTGGAATACAACAACACCGCGTGAACAGAAATTTAGCGTCTTACATTCTTTTTCAATCGGTCATTTTCGTTAGACCCTAGGTTAGACTCATTGTCACTTGCTGCTAGCTACAGTCTAGTGCCACTAGCGGTTATTGTTTTCAATTATTTATCTATATATTAATAGCGGTAGTCTGTATGTCGTTTTGTCTTTCTTTCTGTCTGTGCTACTTTCGTTTTCGTACGCAATGTTTTTGTTCTTTTAAAAGATGACTTTTGCTTCTTGCTCCACAAATGTGTTAAATCAGATTCGCGCCGTTTTATAAAGACTTTGTTTTGATTGATAGATTAGACTTTTTCTTTTTTTTCTTTCTTTTTTTTTATTTTATGTTTTCGAATGTAAAGTAATTAACGACCTTATTTGATTTGAGACAACACAGCAACATTAAAAATACATTCAAAAGGCGGTAAAAACTAGAATTCTTTCTTCGTAAAAAGGGACCTTTAAACATGTATGTCGATAATTATTTTGCTGTAAATCTAAGTCACTGTTGAATTTGAAAAATTATTGAAGTTATGACGAAGTTATTTTATAAAAAGAAACATAAAATTGCGCTATCTATCTTCCGGGGGGCTATGGTTGCGAGCTGACTTTCGGCCCTGCCCCTCGGACCCTTAGCAGAATAAGGTGGAGAAGAAACAAGGGAAAATGTGTGAATTTTACTTCACTTTTTGGAACTAATTTGACCAAATTTCTATCTTTCTGGGGGCAAAAAGTTGAAATGTTCCTATTTTTCCCATTCTTAGTGGGACTGAAGTTTGATTTTCCAATTTTTCAAACTGCCATGTTTCAAGAAAGCCAACCTTAAGGCCGGCAAATACCCATACCCTTCTCTTGCCTAAGTACCCCCTCCCCCGGGCTGCCTTTTTTCAACGAATCACGTGTCATGTCTATTATTTCACACCGCTTATCTTGAAGTTTTCCTAAACATCAAGAACTACGGCAAATATAACGGGAGCTTAGCTAGAAAAAAGATCTAATTGCAGAGCCGTCTCGGACGTCGCTGGTCGCCGGTATGGTGTAATTTGGGAATGACGCCCTTTCTGTTTTCTGATAATTTTTGCCACAAAAATCTTTTTCAAAATATGGTTAAAAGATACGTCACCCGGGAGGGATAGAGTCAAACTTTGAAGAGAATTCTTCCCTTTAATTTTGATTTCATCATGTTTAAGCCACCTTCCCAACATCTCAAAGGACTTTAAATGCGTTCAGCAAACAGCTAAACCGGCGTGCGACGCCGGGTACCGGCTAGTTTTATTTATTTATAAAACCAAATTTACTCTAATTTATTGCCCCTATTGTAAGTATATATGAAGTATAATCCGAATTTAGCGTCTTTAGCGCTCCAAAGTCATAGCTTGGAGCAACAAAAAGCAACGAAGCAACTTGGGACCAGTTGGTTTCAGAAAGTAGAAGGTATAATCCCATAGACTGTTCTGCAACTTTGATAGTAAGTATAATACTATTTTATCAAAAGTAATGTTTCAGATAGGATGTATGATTGAAAATTATTTTAAAGAATTTCTTTTGGCTTTGGATATTTCAGGCATCATCAGTCTTGCTTGTTGTCTTGACTATATTAATATTGTTATTATTTTTTGTTTATATTGGTTCTGGGCTTTAAAGCTTACATTCCTTGGCTCTGCAATAATGTCCAGCCTTTTTCTGCCTGGTTCGCTCACTGCCTCTTGATTTAATGTGATCTTAGTACTAGCTCTTGCTTGACTTTCATCACCAGCCAGTGCCTTACATTCATAACTATTTTTTTAAATACGCTCAGGTTCAGGCCTCTCACCTTCACCTTTCACCTCTCTATATCTGTTATTTATCTCTTTACTCTCCACTCTCATCTTCTCATCTATGCCTAGAAAGTCTAAGAAAGCCCCCAAGTCAAAACGTAATATCAAAAACCCTTGTGGAATATGTCAGCTAATCCTGTAGCTTCTAATCACAAAGCAGTCTGCTGTGACACCTGTGATTTTTGGATCCACATCAGCTGTAATAATACATCGAAGACGGAGTACCAACGTCTACAACAACATCCTGACAGCTGGTTCTGCCAAAAATGCTTCAATTCAGCGGTACCTTTCGGACAAATCCCCCACGAGAGTCTCAAACTCACTTTACAAGGTAAGAATTTTGATCCTTTCTTAGATCCATTTAATGACATTAACCTCCAATTTTACAGGGATGTAGATTCTGCTCTCACTCAAGATGATGAAGACAATAATACTTTTAATTTTCAATGTCCTTATCTATCACTCAGTGAACTCAATGAAAAACATAAGAACAATAACTCAATTTCCACTCTACATCTTAACATTGGCTCTCTCAATCTTCACCATGCTGAACTAGTTTCTACTCTCAACAACTGTGAAATACCATTTGATTTCATAGGTATAACTGAAACTGGCTTCAAGGACAAAAAATTAGCTCAAAGTGCTGCAAAAATTCTCAATTACACACACATTGACTGTTGTACCAAATCATCTAGGGGAGGAGCTAGAATCTATATCTCGGATAGCTATGATACGCTACCAAGACCAGACCTCTGCATTTATAAAACTAACCAAATTGAGTCTGTTGTAAGAGAAGTTGTATACGACAAAAATTTCATAATAGTATGCATCTACAAGCACCCTCTGGCTGACTCAGAAAATTTCCTCAGCCTTTACTCAGACTTACTTGACAAAATTCTTGCTGAAAATAAAAAAGCTATCATCTTTGGTGATTTCAACCTGGACCTATTAACTGTTGAATCAAACACAGAGGTTGACAATTTTCTCAGCTGTAACCTTTCTCATTGCATGTTACCAACAATCACCAGGCCTACAAGAATCACTCCAACTTCTAAAACCCTTATTGACAACATTTTTTACAAATTTTATAAACAAAGAAATATCATCCTCTAACCTTATTTGCAACATATCTGATCATCTTCCACAAATTATGAAACTTAGCCTCAAACCAAAAACTATACCTAAAATTAAAATCATTAAGAGGGATATGAGAAAGTTTGTCAAAGATGACTTTGTAATGGACTTCCTCACTCTAGAGTGGCCTAAAATATTTGAAGGTAAGTATAACTCGGAGAAATTACATACATTTATATCGGAGGTTAACACCATAATAGACTACCATGCTCCCATTAAGTCTTCATGGAAAAAAGTTTGCCAGCCAAAAAATCCCTGGATAACGAATGGACTGATCAAATCAATTTCAACAAAAAATCTCTTGTACAAAAAATTTCTAAAGGCTAAAAACCCTGAACAAAAATCTCAAAAACATGCCAAATTCAAAAAACATAGAAACTTTCTTTCCAAGCTCATAAGAATTAGCAAGAATAATTATTACAAAAATTACTTACTCTGAAAACAAAAATAATTTAAAACAAAAATGGAAGGTGGTGAACGATATAATTGGTATCAAGTCGAGTTCTGACCTCTCTCCAAAATTAATTATACACAACAACACTCAGGTTACAAGAGATAAAGACATAGCAGAGGCTTTTAACAATCGGCAAGTACAAAACGCCTACTACCTACTACTTAATACTTACTACCTACTACTTACTACTTACTACCTACTCAGTTTGTATACTTTACAGACCAGAACTCTCCTTCGCTTGTTCGAAATCTCTATTCTAAAAAAATTGGTTTTGTAATATCTGAATGCTAACACACAAGTCTTTGCTTTATATTTACTTGAAAAAAGTGTTATCTAAAAGAATATTTAGCATATTTACGTAGTGAGTAAATATTCTCTTCGCCTCATATAAGTATACTGAAGTATAAAACAAAAGGCCATTATCTTGATTTTTTCTTTTTCCTAAACCTACTCTCTCTTATGACTCTTATTATAAGAACTTTCCTTTTTCCTAAACATACTCCCTCTTATGACTCTTATTATAAGACGATAAGAATACACGTAAATGTCTAAAAAAGGCTCTGTAATATAAATAGGGGGTCAATCTATCTCTATCCTATTGTATGATCTGCATCATATCAAATGTTGCCAAAATATTTCTTGGAATTGGTTTGCGAAGCTTTTAATATTCATTAACTGTGTCAATATTTTTATCAAAAATTTCATTTCGTCAATACTTTGACATGGTCAAATTGACACCTCTAAAACAGCTCTTTGTAATATTTTCCTACTGAAAATTTCTACCTTGCGATATTGAAAACATCTTATTGAGCACAATAAAAAATTTTGCTACATAAAATGAAGTCTACAAAGGTCATATTTAACGACCCTGTCAATAGTTTGGTTCAAAAGGGTCATTTTGTCAATAAATGTCAAAGACATGTCAAAGGATTTTCAGCTAGTACCCAGTGAAACATAGGGCTCTACTTACTTAAAGTATTTTAACTTTTTAGATTGATTGATTCTTATAAATAAAACTGACATGAATAAATAAGTGTGCGAAGGAAATATTTTTCTCTTCTATGAAGAAGTGCGTCTGTAAACTTTATAGAAAAAGCGCGGGAAAAAGTCATAAACAAAATAAAAGAGAGAAAATATTTTGAAGTCTTCAAAGTACGATAAGAGAAGAAGTTTTAACTTTTTTACCACCAAAGTTTCAGATTTTGCTAATTTTAACATGCTGAATATTTTAAAGGTAATTTCGAGCCGTTTTGAGCTATTTTACAGTAGGTAGTAAGTAGTAGGTAGTAAGTATTAAGTAGTAGGTAGTAGGCGTTTTGTACTTGCCGTTTTAACAATTACTATGGAACAATAGCAGATGATACAAAAAATAAAATTCCTAAAACTGACAAGGCATTCACAGACTATCTTAATGATCCTACCCTAAACTCTATATTTTTAACCAGGGTAACGCCTACAGAAGTACTCAAACTCATCAATAAACTAGACTACCAAAAAGCTTCAGGGCCCTCCAGTATCCCCACAACATTCTTGAAAATGATTTCTCCAACAGCAAGCACCATCCTCTCTCATATTTTTAACTGCTCTATTCGTGAAGGCATCTACCCAGAATGTCTGAAAAGAGCTACAATAAAACCTTTGCACAAGAAAGATTCCAAACTTGAGGTAGGAAATTATAGACCGATTTCCCTGCTTTCCAATATTAACAAAATCTTCGAAAAACTTTTACACCTTCGTCTTATCAAATTCTTTGACAAAAACACCACTTTTACAAACAAACAATTTGGTTTTAGAAAAGGACACAGCACTAACCATGCTGTGATAGCTCTCACTGAGTTTGTAAGAAAAGCTCCAGATGGTGGTGAGTTTGCTGCTGGAGTTTTTATTGACTTGAAAAAAGCTTTTGATACGGTAGAACATGGCATCCTTCTACACAAATTAGAGTACTATGGCATAAGAGGACCTGCCCTTGAACTTTTTAGATCGTACCTTTCAGACAGAACTCATTGTGTTGAAATCAGAAATAGCAATTCAAATTATATACCCATTAAACATGGAGTCCCTCAAGGTTCTGTGCTTGGCCCCCTCTTATTTATCATTTACATAAATGACCTCCATCGTGCGCTAGAAAATTCCACTACATTTCATTTTACTGATGACACTAGTCTGATCTGTTGTGATAAATCAATTAAAAAATTAAATAGGAGAGTAAATAGGGACCTTGCTCTCCTTGTCCACTGGCTCAGAGCTAACAAGATCAGCTTGAACACCTCCAAAACTGAACTTATTCTCTTTAGAAGCATCAGAAAATCATTTACAAAAAACCTGAACTTCAGACTTAGTGGCCAAAAACTTCATCTCTCTAAGAAGGCTAAGTATCTTGGAATTGTTCTGGATGAACATCTCTCTTGGGAACCCCAAGTCCACGATTTAACCGCTAAATTATCCCGAACTGTAGGCTTTCTGTCAAAACTTAGACATTTTGTTGATTTTAAAACCCTTCTTTCGATCTACTATGCCTTATTTGATTCTCATGTGAACTATTGTCTTCAGACTATCGGTTTCATGACCCAGGCCTCGTTTAATAAAATCGAAGTTCTTCAAAATAAAGCCCTGAGAATAATTCATTTCAAGCCTCCTAGATACTCTTCGCGTCCTCTATTTATTAAATCTGCAATTCTGCCTATCAAGAAACAACTCCAGGTGAAGAACTGTCTATTTGCCTTTGATTTTTTACATGGTAAACTACCTACATATTTTGCTGACTTCCTTAGATACTCTCCTGTCCATGAAGGAACAAGACAATCAGAACACAAACTGGAACCTCCGAAAACAAAGACGGTAAAGTATGGGTCCTATAACATAGCTTCCCAGATAACTAAAGATTGGAATAATCTACACAAAAAACTTAACATTGGCGATTTCCGCAAGATTTCTAAACAAACCCTCAAAAAACATTTGCATCGTTTCATTCTCACTAAAATTGCGGAAACTTGACTCTCATAGGCTCTCTCCCTCGCTCTTTCTCTCGTTATTTCTCTCTCATTCTTTCTTTCTCTCTTTCTCTCTCCCTCTCTCTCTCTCTCTCTCTCTTCTCACCCTGAACCTTATACCAAACTTAATACTTGAATGTTCAAACTTTTAGGTTACCTCGAGGACACTAGTTTGTAGGAACTATCTTTGTTGTTTCCCTTCTGTTTTTCCATTCAACCATTAATAATACCTAGTACACATTAAGCTTCAATGATTTTCATTTTCATAGTGAAGGACAACTTAAGCTAGTAGTATGTAATTACATCATATGTATAAAGTTTTTAAAATGTAAATATTTCATCCAACTGAAATGTAAATTTTACACGTAGAAAATTTATCGGTAAATATATTTATCTATCTATCTATCTATCTATCTAGTATACTACTTTTGGGTAATTATTATCAGAAATTGGAAAAAACTTTGCATACCACCATTAACGAACCTTCTGTTTATCTCCAGGCGATGTCAATTGAATTCAATTGATCCAAATTTTCTCTATTCCTATTTCAGCTTTATGGTTTTGCCTTCCACCCTTTGTTCATTCACCATGACAAATACCATATTAACCATTAAAGTAGTTTTACACGTTGGATGTACCGTCAACTGCTTTAAAGCCAGATTGACATTATATGTTTTTACGAGGTCTGAATCGCTGCTTCAAATACGCTGAGTTTGCACAAAGATAGCAGTGAACACAGTCAAAAATTGTGTGACATTTTTGGAAAGTCAAAAAATTGCTCTTTTTGGTAAATTTAGAATAAAATCATAAATAATCATTTTTAGGCTTTGAAATTTTACACCCAGGGTCGATGTCTTAGCACGGTATTGTCATAAATTTTTCGGAAGATTTTATGGGGTATTTTTGAGGTTACCATCATTTTTATAGGGTAACCTTTGAAACACCACATCTTTTAGTAAAAACTATTTTAACCTCTAAAAACTTGAGAGCATACTCTATACTGACATGGCAAGACTTGGTCAAAAAAGGTGCGAAAAATATTGAAGATTTGGTGTGATTTTTGAGGTTACTTTTCGATGGATTGTAGTAACCTCAAAAACCCATCAAAATTTGAATTTTAAAGATTCTGATTTCTTCTACTTCTAATAATCCATCTTGAGATGTGATTTAGTTTATGATTTGATGTTATAGTCATGCAAAACAAATAATATTGATCTTTGATTAATAGCCTTATTAGCTTAAGCTTAACACAGGATTTACAGTGAAAATGGTGCTTTTCTACAAGAGTAACCTTAAATATACAACCTTTTTGTTTATCAGTCATAATTTTCATGATGAATTTAGCTTCTATTACCTTTATCAAACCAATTGCCAACAAAATATCCACTTTTTTTGAAGCCAATTAGATGATAAAGGGGTTTATGAAAACTATGAATTGGTAACCTCAATTTAGCCCCAAAAATACAGCTTATAAGAAATCCAAATTAGTTTTTGCTTAGAATGAGGCCTACTTGAGGCATATTTAAATTTTGAGCAATTTTGCTTCAGTAGGTATTGATTTATAAGCTTTAGAATGAGGTAACCTCATTTGGGTAACCTCACTTTAACCACATCATATTTCTAAGTATTACTCAGGATTGAAGTAACCTCTTAAATTCGTGTTTCTTCTAAAACAACGAGAAATTTCTATACTTGAGTTCTTCAAAGTTTTGATATGGTAACCTCAAAATTCCACCAGATATGGTATCAGATATGACAGAAGGTAGAAATGTCACAAAACCCCCCTTTATTTTTGACTGTGTTCCAGTTGTTCAACCAATCATCAAACTTCATTTTAACATAACATTTTAATGACAAGAGAGTTTTGACTTCAAAATGTTGAACAAGAATTGGAATGAATTGTCTGCGTTTTTAATGGAGCTGTGCAATGTTTGTGCAATGGGACACCAAAACAGCAACCATTTTAACCAAACCTCCACAGAATCATCTTTTTTGTACTGTCCAAGAAACATGGATCTGTTTGTTGTTGAAGAGGATGTGACGATAGAGAGAAAAAGCTGACCAGAAAGCAGTATGTCCCATGTTATCTCTAGTAATCCCATTTTAGAGCAGTTGACAGTACACAAACTTGACATTAACACTCCTTTTGTTGGAGAAATTCCTGAAGGATATTTCATATTATGTTCCTGTTGACATTAACACTCCTTTTGTTGGAGAAATTCCTGAAGGATATTTCATGTTATGTTCCTGTTGTTTGGTTGTATTTTGAATCATTTTGGTTTTGGAATGCTTCTGTATCCACTGTATTCTTTACAAAACAATATTACATTACGATATAGACAACAACTTAGCTGAAAATTATATCATTGTCAAAATATAGTCTTGGAAATTATAAATTCATGTTTTGATATGTTTGTTATTTTTATTTTTGTTATTGTTGTTTCAAAGAAAATGTATTTGAGAAGAAAGTCATTCTAAATATTTAACACTTTTGAACACATTTTGATGAAACAAATGGGAATAAGGTGGCATAAGTGGCATAAGTGGCATAAAAGGTGATGAAACAAATGGACCCAGTAACTGTAAGTAACATTGAAAGTAAATATTCTTAAAAGCTCTTTTAGCAGATAAAGAAAATCTGTATCCACTCACACCAGGTTTAAACTTAAACTACCTAAATCATCATGATGTCACAGACTAGTATATAGTGCACCATTAGTTTTGAATAATATACAGAAATGGAGACATTTTTTAAATAAATCCTCTCTAAATCGAAATCTATTTATTGTTATTAAGTTATGATGATAGGGTATTTTCTTATTCCTAATGAACTAAGGAAATGGGGAAAATAGTTCATTTCATTATTTATTGTTCTAAGTTAGATATTTTGACGAAAATGTTTGACCTACCTTTTGGGGTTAGTTGACCTACAATTTGGGGCCTTCATAACCCGACATGAAAAGTCTGTCAAATTATATAAAACTTGTTTCTTGTACTTTTATTACATGAAAGTACTACCTGAGAGATGATTAATGTTGACATTTTGAGCTTTTACGACGTGTCCCAGACCCGCTGGGACCCAAGCCCAATCAGAAGATTTGCCTAAGTTTGGAACAATAGAATTTCTATCCCTATTGGGCCTTTAGTAGAAATTTTTGTCCCCGCTGTGGAAAAAAGTTCCACTGGGGCTGTGAGGGAGGGGTGTTGTTACATTTTTTACATATTTTAACACGAAATTTTCAACCTACAAAATAAAAACAATTTTCATGTCTCTTCTTTTCGTCCTTTCTTTTACTTTTCCTCATTTGTAGCACGATAAAATAAATGTCTTTGTTAAACTTTTGTCAGGCTATATTTATAAATCATAAATTTCACTTAGAAAACAATAATTTCCGATGAATACTAAAATTCCGCTCTCAACAACCAAATCTTTTCACCTACATTCTGGGGGTTAAAAAGCAAAAAAAATCAATTTTCAGAATAACAAAGTGCTCTTTAGAATATTGTTTTGGCACAAAATATTTCTAAAATTTGCTGTTATAATTAATCCAATTGAAAAAATATCAACATTTTACTATTACTAGATTTAAAGCCATAAAACCAAACCTACATTCTGGGGGTTATAACGAAAATGGGAGTCAACTTCAAGGACCGAAACAATTAGCCTATCTATCAAAAGTAATGAAACTAACCCCTGGGAAATGATTTTGGGAGTTCAAAATTTCGTTGAAAACATTCCATGTTTTCTAAAATGCAAATCTACATCTTTCAGGTCTGATTCAAAATTCACCTACATTCTCGGGGTCAGGTGCTGTACGTGGTGCTAGGGGACTCCAGTATACATATGATTTCTAGCATCTAATGGTATTTTTGTCTCGATCCTCCGTCCGATATATAATTTACCCCGCCCTGCTGTCGCGGCTCTATTAAAACAGCTACATTTTAAACCTTTAACGTTTTCAAAAAACTTTCTTCATTGATGTGTTAGGCTGATTCACTTCACGTTTTTTTATAAGAACAAACTATATAAGAACATAAGAGTTCGATGGCCAAAATGTTAAGAACAAGTTAAGAACATTTTTAGGCTTTGCGGATTCTACAACAACGAATTTCATAGGAAAATGGACTAAAATAAGTAAAATATTCAAAAAACGGTAAAAATAAGAACATGTTAACCCTTTGCGTACCTTGTTTTTGTACCCCAATCCATTTGCCGAGGGGTAATTTTTTTTAGTAACCTGATTTGCCGATGTCGTATATATACGACATGCAAATTTTAACTCGTGTTGCCGCATGTCGTATATATACGACAAGGATATTTTATTCCTATTTGCCAATGTTTGACATTTGTATTTGACATTTGTTTTATATTTTATGATGGACTAAAATAAACCTGAAATAAATCTTTTGAGCACTTAATATATACTGTCACTATTACTATTTGGATTTTTTTATGTCGGATATATACGACATTGGCAAAATAAGAAAACCATTTTCCTAAAAGCTGATTTCTCGGCAATAGAGTTGCCTCTTTTTTAAAGGCCTCGGCAATTAGGTAAAAAAATTTGATGTCGGATATATCCGACATTGGCAAGTAGAGTGAAAATTTGCATGTCGTATATATATGACATCGGCACGGAAAGGGTTAAGAACATTTTTAGGCTTACAATTCAAAAAGTTAAGAACATCCCAAGGTTTAAACAATTTTAGATGTTCTTATAAAAAAAGAAACGTGTATAAGTTTTAAAATATGGAGTGTTTGGTTTAGGACTACAGAAGTTTTCGCCCTTATATTCTTACATAGGGACAGTAGGGTCAACAAAGAATTTAACAGATTTTCTAATCTAAACACAACCTTAAAATCGTGTCGTTATTTTTCTTTTAACGCGAGAGAGAAATGTAGTGTTGTAACTTTTTTTTCTTTAGATTGAGTGTTCCAAATGTATGCGTTAAAGTTTTTTATATCCTCTTGTGACAAAGAGTATCGGAAAAATCCGAGATTTTAAGAATATTTTTGATATGGAAAGTGTATACAGTTAATCCTCTCTAATTCGATTTTCAAGGGGAATTTGAATTTTCATCGAATAAGGGAGCATATGGAATAATAGAGCTTCGTTTATGAGAGTTTCTTGTTGACGGTGATTTTCAATATTATCGAATAATGGAGCGCATCGAATAGTAAAATGTCGGATTAGAGAGCGTCAACTGTAAAATTGATAAAGAAAAATACCAAGTTTTCGAGTAAAGATTTTAGTTAATAAAGATAATAAGTTTTGGTTGATTTCGGAATCGAATGTAGATTTATCTTTATTTTCCTAATTTCCAGGACTACGACGATTTAAAGAAATAAACAAATGTGGAGCAGAAAATATTCCAATTAATTATGGTATTTGGAAAATATTTTTGAAACTGGATTTCGTTTGACTGTGGAACTATACTAACTAGAATTCAATTTAGCTGATTTAATTTTGAACCGACCACAATAATGGCAGATCAACGTACGAATCTGCTACCTGGAAATATGCTGGCGTTTTTCATGGCAATGTTTGTACTGTATGTGGTAAAAGAAGTGAGTGCTGTATCAGGTAAGTTGCTTATATTCTTCTGAACGACAGGGTCGACAAATTTCGCTCTGACTGGATCCACGGTAATTTCTTGAGATTTTTTCTCTCGCACGGAAAAATTTATGAGGAAAAGCTATCAAGATGCTTAAGGTTTAACCCAAAGAAAGGTAGCAGTCGGCTGTCAGTTTTCCGTTCCCTATCCAAAGTAGAGTTTGTTTTTATGGTATTTGAAAAAGGTTTAAGGGTTTCTCAGCCACTTTTGCCGGGCAGAACATAAGTCTAAAAGATCTCCATAAATGTTTCGGTTTTAAGATATTCTTAATATTCGTCAATTTCTTGTCACTTTGTGTTTGATGGTGTTTTAGGTTGTTTAGAAAAACCCTATAGTACCTGCCGCATTATGCATTGTGTTATCCACGAAAGCTGTTTTGGAGAAAATGGTAAACGAACACTCACAAAATGTTTGCCAAAGATAAGGAATCAAAACAAACATCTTACTAAATAATATTCAATCAAATATACATTTGTTACAATGGAAACACAATAATAATTGGGTTTATTTAATTATTTGAAGGTCAAACATGCCTGGCTGTAGCAAGCGGATGTTGATTTTCCCTAGCCGCTTTGAAGGGGAAGCTATTATAATATTGTTTGACCAAAAATTTGGTTTTTATTATTGTGATCAACACGAATCCAGTGTGGTAAAAAATTAGACACTCATGCAAGTCCAAATTAAAGCATCAAAATGTAGTTTTATGAAGCAAAATTTTGTTGGTGCACACAGAAGATACATCAGGGCACTTAAATTCAATAAATCTAATTTCTCATCTTTTACAAAATCTCCACATTAAACAAGAAAGGAGGAAGAAAAACAAGCAAACTTCCTTCCGCCTACTTTTTTTTCGAAATCCAAATATATTTTCCAATCTATGATTTGGTGCCTCACAGAAAATTTAAACATTACGTAATGTTATATTTGTAGACACTCGCTCGCCAGCTAAAAATGTCTTTAGCCGTATATCGGCTAAAGGCGGCAAATCTCTGGACAAAGGAAATATAGCTTATTAAGCATCCTCTATAAGGAGCACGAATCCGTTAGTGGATGCCAGCAGCCTAGCTAGAGAGTGGAATAACATTATCGTGACTCAGTGTCCTTCTAAAAACGTTACAAGCTACTCTTTTCAATCTCTCTCTCTATATGTATAACATTCTTAAGTGATGAGTTTTTGTAACTAGATCTTTCTAGGTTCTGTTTAGGGCCTTTCAAGAAATTGTTTACCATGATTGGACCGATTTAACCGCCGCTATGGTTGCTGAAGGGTAAAACAAGATATAAATCGTGCGAGGGAATGATGAATTTAGTCATGTTTATTAAAAAGTTATCACTGGTTTTCTCCACTTTTCCCGTCCGCTTCACTTTTTTTATAAGAACCAATGAAATCTTTCTGAAGCTCGGCTGTTCTTATTTTTTGGCACTTCGAGCCTCAAATTTTTCCTATCCTGTTCTTACTACAGGGTGTAATTGAGTTATACACAATTTTTACTACTTTAACCCCTAAATTGCTTGAAATTGAGTAATTTCAGGCTCAGCATTGTTCTTAAATTGTTCTTATTTTTTGGCGATTTTGAGCCTCATTGCTCTTATAAAATTGTTCTTATATAAAAAAAGTGCACGTTAAGAAAAATGATGCGTCTGTTCTCTTCTTGACGATGATCGAAAATTGAAGAATATTCCACCTTTTGAATATTTTTTTATGAGAGTTTATAATGAGCGGTATAAATAAACTTTTTTTCAGTGGATTCAATTTCCCAAATCTTCATTTTCCCCTTTTCATCAGACCCCGCTTTCATTACTGTTTTTTTTTTCACTTTCAGTTTCAAATTTCCTTTTACATCTGTCGTTTCCTTCTTTTTCTTTATTTTCCGTAACCGCCTTTTTGTATGAGCTAATTAAAATAGCTTCTCAGAAGATGTTCCTGTTAAAATACTAGGTCACAGTGTGGATGTAAACCACACTGAAACGATCGCCTTCCATCACGCACCACGCTCGCGAAAGAGCGCGCGCACATTATATTAACGCCTACATGCCATCTCCAGTACATTTTAGATTATTCATTGAAAACAGATTACAATATAGTCATTTTTCATGTCTCGATTATTCAATTCCGAATAAAAGACATTCATGGAAAAAAAGAGAAACACCTGGGTAATCTAGTAAAAAAAACCGAAAGTAAATGGTAGACAAAGTAATGAGCTAAGGCAAAACGAGATTAGCGTACTCCGGCGGTCGATAACGTTCTTGTAACGTCCATGGATACCTTTTCCTGCATTGTCGTATTACTTCGAATAAACACCCCCTTTCTTTTAAACAACCCACTTGAATAAACGCCCTTCCTCTGAGGAAAAACCTTTAATAAACGCCTCCTTTGAAGAAGCGTTAATTTATTTCTAGATGATCAGACAAAGGTTACAGGAGCAGAAAAAGTGTTTTTTTCAGATCTTCCCCCTTGACATTTGGAGCCCCCCCCCTCTTTTCCAATTTTGCGAAAAGAAAGTCCCCCTCACTACTTTTAGGCTATTATGAAATGTTTTCAATGAACCTCGGACTATTATTTCCAAATCACCCACCATGTTATTACTGGTGCTAATACAATATAATATGGGAGCTACATGATAATTGTCACGGGATAATATCAGTTTACCCTATGACAATTTTTGCTTATTTTCTACTATGTCTGAATTAGTTGTCTAGCATGCAAGACTACACATTTTCATTATATTCTCCTTGTTTTTTCTTTTTCCAGACGATGGATGTACAAAGAAAAGCCTTGGTTTAGATTGGTATTTACCGGATAATAAACAGCTACCGGACAGTCAAATTACCGCTTCCTCGGAAGTGCCATACCGTTTGGCGAAATACGGACGATTCAGAAGTGAGGCGTAAGTTATTTATACCTGCTATTTCGATATTTCAATGGACTATAAGAGTCGAGATTCTTAGAAATTATCCGATTCGGAATTTTTCTTTTAAATTATTTTCGTTTCATAGTTACATATGGCGCGCCGAATTACTTTTTATTACCAACTTTTTTTTCGACACCAAATTTTTTTTTTCGACATTAACTTTTGTTTTTTGACATCAATTTTTTTTTCTGATACCAACTTTTCGTTTTTTGCGACAAACTTCATGTTTTTTCATACCAGCTTTTCTCCGACACCAATTTTTTTTTTCCGACACCAACTTTTTTTCCGATACCAACTTTTTTTCGAGACCCGGATATGAAACTTCTTTTTTACGAAGTCAACCTTTTTGGTTATTGTCTCGCCCACCCAACCTGATTAGTATAATGTGTGTCTGGGGCTTTAACAAATTACACGCGACATGTGAAACTTTTCCAGATGGAATTGAAAAAATAAAGAGCTAAAACACCAGCATGAATACTGACTGACTTTAGGACGAAGTCTGGAAGTTTGTTTTGGTTGAACTTGAAGTCATTCTTTATAGTTAAGTACTTTGTGTTTTACTTCAAATTTGCACTCCATCTAGCCCTTCGGGCTTTACAGAAATCTGTGATCGGATGCGCATGTGCATGTATTTACCGCTATATAAACGTAAAGGCCTTTTTACACTTTGAGTAATCAACGTTAGCAGGTAATCGAGACAAGAGTTAGTAAAAAGTTATTTGTCCTCGCTCGATTTTCCTATGAAAATTTTGCATTAGTTTCTAACAAAAATTTGATTATCTCTCTATTTGTTTCAGTGTTGGACGAATATTCGGTGTATGGTGCGCAGAAAAGAATGATCAAAAGCCGTGGTGGCAAGTTGACTTCCTCGCTATGCGTACCATCACAGCGATACGGATCGGTTCCAATGGATACGCAGACGGCTACGTAACACGTTTTACGTTACACTTCAGTTATGACGGGAATGATTGGTTTACAGTGAAGGATTCGAAAACGAACAAATCAAAGGTCAGTCAATGAACGCTACAATAATAACGCTATACTGTTTATAAGGAGAATACCATAAAATATTGACCGATGGCCAAAAATTAAGAATATGCTAAGAATACCAGAATAATGGAATAATGGAATTTGGCAACAGAGCCTAAGAATGCCATTTTTAGAGCATTTTTCCAATGAATATTTCTAAAGGTTTTGTTTTTACATAAGTAAGTGTTCCCGTTTCCATGGCTGGAACCCCCCCCCCTGGCCTGAGGGGGGGGGCTAAAAGGTCGAACAGCGTTTGGTACCTAATTTTGGCCTGTGGCTAGGGGGGACTAACCATGTTAGGGGTCACCTAAATTTTTTCAGATGGATCTGCCTGGGGGCTAGATTCTATGTTTGGTGATTTTTTTCTGAACTTGCTTTTCATCATAAGCAGCCTACCAGACCATAGGTTGGCACTTTCTCATCTTATATTTTATTGGGCTGTGGACGACACAGTTTTTTCACTTGGAAATCCTGAGAAATTTGAAAAAGGTTTCGGAAAATCCAGGATTTTTCCTCGTTATTTAGTCATATGTATTGGAAAATCCATAAAATTTGCTCTATTTTCTTGCCAAGTTTCGGAAAATCCAAGATTTTCTCATAAAAAATCTTGAATGTTACGGAAATCCTGAAGTTTTTCAAAATTAAATTGTTACGAAAAATCCATGTTGTTCACATGGGGTTAACGGACTATAACTTGAACCGCCCAATCTAAGCAATGCTCAAAAACTGAAAATTTGGTATCTAATATATTATATATCTGTAAAAATTCTTTAATTATGTTGCATTACTTAGATAAAAAATCTGTCTGACAAGGGATTTGCCCCCTGACTTACAAAACCTTGATAATCTGGCATGAACCTTCAATACTTAGCTTATTTCCTATTTCTTAGTAGGGCATTTATTCTATTTAGCAATAAGCTAAACTAACTATTGTATTTGTTTGATTGTCTGAATGAAAAGGATTTTCGAAAAAATTTGACGTGTCATTGGCTTAGGGGTCACCTAAAATATTTGGCAACCAGGGGTCACCTGAATTCTTAGGGGGCACCTAAAACCTGCTGCCAAGCCATGGTTTCATATCAGGACAGCGTCCGCCTATTGTTATATTATGCTGATATAAGCAAAAAATGTTTTTCTTTCCTCTTTCTGACCAATCTTGCTCCACATCCGTGCCAATTCAATATGAAAAAGCTTGTGAATTAAAATTGATGAGTAAGCAAACGATTTCACTCTTATTTAAAAACAAAACCTTAATTTCTCTCTTCCAGCTTTACATAGGTTTGGACGAACTTTGGGCTAAAGAACAAGTCGCTTTGGAGTATCCCGTCACTGCAAGATTCTTTCGCATATATCCTGAGATGTACCATTACCGACCTTGTCTTCAAGCCGACTTCGTTGGTTGCAAACCTGAGAAAAGTACGAATCATTGATTTTAACTACCTTATTGACCCTTTTCCTAATTTAGCACCGGCCCCTTTTACGCCGGGCCCTATTACCTCTTTTTTCCATTTTTATGCCGGCTCTAATTTCATTTCTATTCCTTAGGCCAGCCCTTATAATAACTCCAGTGGCGAAATAACGCTAATAAGGGCTGGTGTAAAAGGAGCCGATAAGTTATTCTGTTGTGTCATTTTTTTACAATGGGCTTTTCTCCTCAAACTTCTTTTTTTGAATTTTTGTGACATTTTTGTAACATTAATGTGACATTTCCAATTTCAAGAACTTAATTGAGAGGAAACAATTTAATCGTTAAGAATCATTTAATTTTTCATAACAGCTTGCAACAAAAAGGTCAGTATCACAAAATCTTCAATTGTCCCTAATTCTGATATGACGTCATCAACGTTCTACAAAAACCATCCGGCATCTTCAGGCCGACTCGACGCCGCTATTCAACCATGTCAAAGTCAATGGGGCGCTTGGTGTGCCACTACCGGAGACATAGCGCCCTATTTACAGGTATTTCTCAAGAGTTTGGTATATTTCCCTGCGTATTATCAGCTTTTTGATGCTTACTAAATAGCGCTAGATAATACCCTTCTGAGAGGGGGAACTCGCATCAGCCAACACCAGGGTATTCTCTGGCGTCCATAAGTAACGTAAATAAAGCCTGGGATACACGGGGACGAGGTTGGGTATATTTATGACAAAACATACCTTTACCAATCACATGAATTACAGATATCAGATTTCTTTACACACTAGATAAACTAACTACTCACAGATTTATTCGACCATGTTGTTTTCTAATTTACTTTAGAAATATTCGAATTTCATAAGATTCGAATCGCATTGTTGACGACCAGAATTAAAAAGAAGATGGCAGACTAGTTAGCTTTATAATAGGACACCTTTTATATGGGGAGCCTGATCAAGTCAAGTAGTTAGAGATCAGTGTAAGATCATTTTTATTGTCCCGGTCCACTGAATGTTTTTCTCCGCTTCGAATCTGAGATAACCTGTTAGACTAAAACCGCTTTTTTTATTGCGCAGTTAAACGGACCATAAACAAATCAAGAAATTGATTAGTGGAGAAGGTATTGGTTAATATGGGAAGGATTCGAATTGACGAAAAATCTTTTTTAAGCTGAAGGCAACCATTGATTTAGTTTGAATTGCAGAGACATTCAGTTGATTCAACTTGTTTTCTGTTTCAGATTGATTTGAGACTTGCCCGTGAAATATCGAAGCTTGAAACCCAGGGTCATCCCTATGACTTCATGCAATCATGGGTGACGCAATACGCTTTTAATTACAGTTTGGATGGCCAACTGTGGAAATCTTACAATCAGGTCAGTATTTTTGTGCAACCTCGTTTCCAGCATATTATCGGCTTTTCAATGCTTACTGGTGAGCCAAATAGTTTTCTCTGGCGTCCAACAGTAACTTAAATAAAGCCTGGGATACACGGGGACGAGGCTTTATTTTGTATTCTTCATTCCCTTATTCATGGGCTTTGGTAGCCCGATTTCAAAGTGATCATACTCATTAGAATATTGAAGAGTATTAAGTATGTTGATGCGAATTTTATTCTATGAAATGATCGAGACCGTTGCAAGGGTAGGATCTTATTATACAAGGTTTGCTTGCCTGCTAAGGAGAAACTTTGTCTGGGAAAAGTGACAAAAACTTTAACAAAAGTGAAGAACTTTTTCCCAACGGAAATTGTATCTGGGAAACTCCAGGGAGGTGGTGACAAAGATTTACTCTTAAGTGACGAAGTTTTCTCCTGACGAAAATTTAACCTGAAAAAGAATTTGCCCGACTCAAAGCTTTTCTCATAAACGTACAGTTGACGCTCTCTAATTTACCGTCAACAAGAGACTCTCATAAACGGCTCTACTATTCGATACTCTCCCTCATTCGATACTCTCCCTCATTCGATGAAAATCGGATTAGAGAGCGCCAAATGTATTTACAAATCGATCCAGAAATTTCTAATCCTTTACAGGTGCTTTTCGGTAACATCGATGGGTCCAGCAAGAAGCTTAACGAATTAAAACCACCAGTCATTGCACGTTACATACGCTTCTTGCCAAAGAAATGGGAAGGTGATCTACCCTGCATGCGTGTAGAAGCTTACGAATGTCTTCCTCGAAAAGGTTAGTTAACACGATGAAAATTATATCAAAATATCGATATTACATTGAGGAGAGATGACCGACTCAGGCACAACGAAAAATTTTTAAATCTGGTACGGCAAATGAGGAAAATTAAGTGATTTTACGGACGAAGAGGAAAATTTCGGGATTTCTTGTGAGTGTCTGATACGTCGGCCGCCGTACCTGCCGTACCGAGTGCGTCGTGACTGCGACTCGTCTGAGAGTCACTACGCAGTTTGAATCCCCGCTCCTTTGATGTTCTGCTCAGCTCATAGATATCCGAGCCGTCGTTGGTCGTTGACCCCGTGTAAACCATCGAAAGACTGTCTAAAAGTGCTAGATTATTTGGCTATCCACGTAAATAATCGACTCTGTCTATTCTATAGGCTGAGCATTTTTGCATACCCTCTTTTCGAAAGAAATACGTTAAGTAGTATTATTTTCCGATTATAATTGCCCATTGTACTGATCTAGCATGCTAGACGATACTAGAAAATATGCAAAAAATAATTTAGGGATATATTGTAGTTTACACAAACTGATAGTTATCGCGTAGCAATTATCATATTCATATAACACCCTTATTACTCGGATCATAAACGAGCCCTGTCTGTAAAACAACCTCCGAAAACTGTCCTTCTTTTTTATCAACATAGCTTGTCAACAAATTAGGTAAAATATATTGATTTCTTCTATTTTCAGAATCGATTCCAACGTTAGTATATGGCCTCTCTGATCACACCATCAATCGCGGCAAACCTTTATCCATCAACTGTCTGTTTCGCGGTCTACCGAATATGACTCTGGTGTGGAATATCAATCAAGATTACCTGAGAACAAGCTCTCGTATCATCACTAGTGAAGTCACCACAGAAAACGAAGCGAGTAGCACGCTTTTCATTAGGCGCCTAACGAGCGCTGAAAATGGAGAAATTTCTTGTATCTCGTATTATCCAACGCTTCAAGATATCCATGCCAAGTCAGCGGGGACAATCACAGTGCTAGGTAAGGTTTTATATTTATCACATCTTAGCTATTGTCCTTTCGTTCTTAGGTTTTCGTTAAATTTCCAACTCGAACGAATTTGTGTTCTCCGTTTATGTTCGAGTTATGGAGAATATACTGTAAATATATTTGTGATGAATTGCTAGCTCGCCAACAATTTTAATTACCATTTCAAGTTTTTTGACATAATCCAACCTTATCTGTTCTTTTTCAGCTCCGATTCCAGAACTATCAATCGTAAACTATACGGTTGGCGATTCAGTTATCCATTTAAATCACAGTGGACCATACACGCGAGATGTGCTCGGCTACCGTGTAAAAGTCTCATCTGTTGATGGTGTCAAAGATCTTGATGTAAGCGATATTAGAACTTTTTTGCTATATTCTTTTATGGTGATCGTAGTTTCTAGGTAGAGCATTCATTTACCATGCCCAAGTTCATAAGTCCATCTACCGGCTAGATCTTCCGAAGGACTTGGAAAACTGACATCTAGCGATATGCCCGACCGCTTCAACACTGGAATCTCTCACATAGTATCTCCCATAAGCCCAGTATCCAGTAACGACCATTTCTTACTTTCATTTTGCTGGCAATTGAGTTCTTAATGTTTCTTAATTCAATCTGTAATTATTTCATTTTTAGTTGCCATACAACGATACACGGAAGGTTACCATTTCCAAACTCCGTCCATATGTTACTTACAACCTGCAAGTTGCTATGAGGTACTTGGAAGATGAAATTGGACCGTTGTATTCATCGACGGATTTTGAAACACCTCAAGATAGTGAGTTCTTTTTCGTATTTTGTCATCCAGTTTCGGATAATCTTTTTAAGGTAGAGTTCATTAAATAACGATTTCAGGATATTGCTTGCTTCTAAAGTCCACAAAATTTTTTGGTCTTTCTGATAATCTCATAATCAAAATGAAGCAAATAGTCGAATCATCTCAAAACATATAGAATATAATTAAGCTATTCGTGATATACACCACTACAGTGACTTCACGAAATTGTGCAACTTTTCTGGTGTTTTTTTCACCCAATACGTCGCTTGCAACCAATCAGCTATTGTAAAAGTGACGTAATGTCATAAGACACTGTAGTGGTACATATCCATATACAGAGAACCCCCCCCCATAGTGGGAAAATATCGTCTTTTTGGACCTACCTCCGGGTCGTTCGTTCGTTCGTTCGTCCGTCCGTCTGTTACCAGCTTTTCTCAGGATTGGCTCATTTTTTATTTTTTTTGGCACAATGATGCAAAATGGCAATGCCCAAAATGTGACGGAGCCCGATTTTTGAGAAAAAATTTATTTGGGCAAATTTGGGCCAAAAACTACCTAAAAATCTAGGGTTTTTTGGACTTTGTGCAACATCCTGTCATTACTTTTTTCTGATTTTTTGTACAAAGATGGAGGGCAAGATTCTCTAAAGAATGGCTGAAGTGGTTTTCCCGGAAAATTCTTTTTCGCATTAAAGAACGGATTTTCGTATTTTGGTGAAATTCCCTTTAACCTTTCAAAGCCGCTAACTTTTTTGAAAAAGGCCAAAAAGTTCATCCTTTTTTTCTGGAAATTTATTCTTTCAAAGTCAATTTCTCGACCAGGACAAACGATCTAGGTATCAACTTTGGTATCGTTGGAAAGCTCTTTCTCTCAGCTACAAAAAATAGCAATTTTTTTTCTTTGAATCTCAAGTGGTCAGGAGTTATGACCAAAAGACTGTGTATCGGTAAAATGACCTTTTCAAAACGTATATGTACGTCTTCGCCTCCTAAGGGTTAACCAAATAAGAAAATATAGCTTTTCTCAATATTGACTCATTATTTTTTTCTGATTTTTTGCACAATGATGCAAAATGGCAATTCCTAAAGTATGAAGGAGCCTGATTTTCGAAAAACATTTTTTTCCGGCCGAAAATGCCGGAAATATGCCGGAAATCGCCGTTTTTCTGGATTTTCATTGGATTTTTTTCTTATAATTGGTTGTTTTTTCATTCAAAAACATTATTAATAGCAATGCCCACCATCAAGCATGTTTCAATTTTCTAAAAAATTGATTTTTGAAGCCGGAACTATTCAAAAACTGCCGGAACAACCTATTTTCGCCGGAAAGACAGTATTTCTTGAATTTCTCGAGCTGTAATTTATATTTTTTTATGAAATTTTGCGCACTTATGCAAGATGACAATACCTAAAATGTGACTGAGCCCGATTTTCGAAAAACATTTTTTTCCGGCCGAAAATGCCGGAAATATGCCGGAAAAACCGGTTTTTTGACATTTTCTCGAATTTTCATCCTTAGTTTTTTTATTGCAGAAAGATGGGTATTCACTTAAAACATGACCAAGTTTTTTTTTTTTTGAGAAAAATTATTTTCCGGCTGAAAATGCCGGAAATATGCCGGTAATCGCCGTTTTTGCAGATTTTCAATTGACTTTTTCCTTATTTCTTTGTTTTTTCACACAAAAACATTCTTGATAACAATGTTCACCATCAAGCATGATTCAATTGTCAATAAAACTGATTTTTGCGACCAGAACTTTCTATTTATTTTTTCCCTACAACCCTTCCCTCTCCCCCTAGACTAGTAAACCACGTCGTTGTATTTTGCTGCAGATAAAACTTGCAATAGGATATATTTTTCTATATGTTCACTGAACATATAAACCACTCTCCCGCGGCAATTTCTTTTTTTTATAAGAACTCTTTATTATAAGCACTATTCCCGCGTTCCTGTGTCCAAGGAAAGACAGACGCTTGCTAGTCTACTCTCCCCCCATCAACAATCAATGAT
The DNA here is from genome assembly GCF_902728285.1 of Clytia hemisphaerica. NCBI lineage: Eukaryota > Metazoa > Cnidaria > Hydrozoa > Leptothecata > Clytiidae > Clytia > Clytia hemisphaerica. The sequence continues at coordinate 1,708,824 of NW_027103595.1, read as the reverse complement.
GAATTTATTGCGTTATGCATTTTCGCTAAACGCTATATTTTCCAACTGATTTTTTTCATTTTTCTCCTCGCATTGCTATCTAACTTTCATCATCAGGTAGGTCCATTCAGCATCTAGCTTGTTCAATAATGAAATTTGTTTTTTCATGTATTTAGAACCTTACGGAGCTCCACTGAATTTACACGTGACAAAGATTTCCCATGATACTTTGCATGCCACGTGGGATGATCCCGCTCCAAAGTTATTAAACGGTCTAATCATTTACTACGATGTACGTTACGTCAAATCCGACAAAAGCGACCCGTCGGTTCGTTCTAGACGTGCCGTGTCATCCAATGTTGCCGTTTTCAAACGTGTTTTTAACAGTACCGCCGTACTGGACCGTCTTGAACCTGGCGCAATTTACGAAGTGTCGGTTCGATCTTACACTAAAGTGGGTCCTGGACCGTGGGTACATCCACCAGAGCTTGTGTTTACTGGAAAAGGTGATTTAGTTTATGTGTGATTTTTCGCTATTTATAATTGACGCTCTCTAATCCGATGTTCTACTATTCGATTCATTATTCGATGAAAATCTAATTCACCATGAAGATAGAACTAGAGAGCGTCAAATGTATTCATTAGCACGTTCCAGAATAGCATCAATAATGATGAGCAGATTTTTATATCCCTGTTTTGATTTTTTTTTTCGGCGATTTCAGTAGCCCGTTCAACATTACAGAACTAATCTTAATTCACAGGTGCAAGTCTTTTTTTTGTCTGGCTAAGCTACTCTGTAAGAAAACGCCTATAAACGTCAAACGTGAAAAACATTTTTTAATTTGCAGCCACGGAGGAGTTGAACTCATTGAAAAAGATGGTGATCACCGACGCGAACGCCGCGGCCGTTAGTAACCGCTTGAAGAACATCACGGCCGACCGCACGTTCTTGAATAAACACGATGTCGTCCTAACACTAGATATCTTGGAGAAGGTTGTCAATAAACAAAACACTTCTGGAGAGGTATCAACTTTAAATTTCTTGGTTACTCTGCTTTTAAAGGACCATTCGCAGTGCAGCTATGCTCTTTTTTTTCTAAGATGTGGAAACCACTCTCGAAAGAATTAGTCTAAAGTACCTTAAGGGAATAAATTAATGCGAGAATAAATTAATGCGGAATAAATTAACGCGAACGACACCTCAAAAATTTCATGTTTTGCGGAATTAATTAATACGAATGAGCCACATTTTAAACTTTATTCATGATAAAATCACAACAAAATTATTGAAAATGCGGAACTTATTAATGCGAATTGACCAATGTTAGGAATTGCAGAATTAAATAATGCGAATCAGGGCCAAATTCGCATTAATTAATTCCGCATTAATTTATTCTGCATTAATTTATTCTCGCATTAATTTATTCGATTAACGCTTACGCGGTTTCCATATGGCAGCAAATATCAACTTTAGCAGAACTTTGTCAACCACTCAAAAGTATAGCGAGATTCCAAAGAAGCCTTGATCATGTTCAAAAATAGTGTGACATTTAGTGAACTCAAAAATATAGTATTTCTTGAATGACTTGAAAAATATTTCAAATATAACGTTGAAATTTTATATGATGATCGGTATTTACACAAAGAACATATTTTGATGAAAAAAATGGTAAAATGAGTAAAGTGTGTGGTTCCAGGTCCAAATATGTCCAAATATGTATTTTGTCAGCCACCTCAAAGGAGGAAATGGTTTGTTTGAAAATGACACTTGAATCGGTAACTAGAGGTATCATATTATCTCAAAACAGATAAAAGTGCAACATTTTGAAACTGGTTGGTTTCAAAAAGCCACCAGTGTTGTCAGCCACATAAACGACTCGTAGCTTATCTTGAAATATCTTGTAACCTAGTAAGCCACTTAATTTCGCTCCAAAACAATTGGAAAGGTTAATCATTCTACTTATCCTTGGTGAAAAAATAAACGGTTAGCCACCAAAAATACTCATTTTATTAACATAATTGTTAGCCAACTTTGAAAATGTCACAAAACAGGCCTTTATTTTTGAACACGATCCCTTCTTTTACTTCCTTTATTTAGTTTTGCGTATTAAGAAAATGAAGAGCGTTCCTTGATCCAATTTTTAGCGGGTATTGCTAATAATAATTATTCCATTATGCCTTTGTTTTAAGATCTAAAGTTATAGAGGTTCGATTTCCTTATGTGCTGAAACTGATTATTTTATTTTTGTTAGATTGGACAATCTTTAGTTGAAGCGGTCAGTAACGTTTTGAAAGCGAACAAAACTGTTCTCTCGGAAAGTGAAATCACGAACAGAACAGGAACAAGGTATAAAGTCATTTTATTGTGCCGTACAATGAAGACCTTCGTGTATGTTTATGTTTATGTTTCTTTTCTTTAAAGTTGATGCAAAGTAGTACAATGTGTACTTAGCTCGAGGCTAATCAATATCAACTATTAATTACAAATCTATCTAGAAGGTTGATACTCAAGATCAACTATTATTTACAAATTAATTTAAATTCAATCAATGAAACCAACGCCATGGATAAAAGTGCGACAGTTTCGGCAAGGACAAGTAGTGGGCCTCCATTGCTTGATTTCTTTTTTAAATTCATCTAGGTTTTTAAGTTTTTTACAGTCATCGGGAAGGGTAGCCCAGATTTTAGGTCCCAGGAAAGCTAAAGACGATTTCCCATTCATTTCACTTTCAACTACTCTACTACGAAAGGAATTCCTTTTTCTCGTTTTGATCTTACATTGGTTTTTGAGAAATATTTTACTTTCTGATTCATTGAGTTTTGATTTAAATAGCTCTGTGGATAAGGATTGAATTGCTCGTTGATGGAAGGTGGAACCGTTGTCAAGTTTCAACAGATCATCGAATGATGAGTTGTAGTCTGAGTAAACGATTCTCAAGCATCTTTTATGTAGATTGTTGATTTTATCCTCTAGAGCTCTGCTATGAAACATCCATATGAGAGGACAGTAGTTGAAGTGGCATTTAATGAAAGTATTCATCAAGCGTTTCTTTTTTTCTAAAGTGAGATATGTGCTCATTCTGGCTAAGGCGGTTATTTTCAAACTAGCTTTCTTGCAAAGATTTTCTATATGCGATTCAAACGTCAAAAGATTATCGAAGGTTACTCCAAGAATCTTTGACGCTTTGGTATTGAAAACAGTTTCTTCTCTAATATTTAGATAGAGCGAGTCGTCAATGATGTTAACTATTAGCTGACATTTGTCAGCATTACCAACCATTTTGATTAATCGAAAGCCATGTGAAGATTTTTTCTGCTACAGAGCTTAGTTTACCACTTACTTCAGTCCAGGTAGGAGCACTGACATAGGGTGTCGTATCGTCCGCATAATTCGTAACTTTAGTATCCTCAATGATGAAAAAGAGGTCACAGATATAAATATTGAAAAACAGAGGGCCAAGGATTGATCCCTGGGGAACACCATCCTTGATCTTGATCCAGTTACTCAGTTCGTTGCCTACTTTTGTCCTTTGTTGCCTATTTTCTAGATAACTCTTGACTAACCCAGTGGAAAGGTCATCGAACCCGTATGCACTGATCTTTGCTACAAGTAATTTGTGGCACATGCAGTCAAAGGCCTTAGAAAGGTCGATGAGCAGTGCCCCAAAAACATCTTTTTTGTCATTGGCTAGCTTCCAGAGCTCTTCCATTGGGAGAAGAGAGGTTTGAGTGGAATATCCTTTCCTGAAACCACATTGTTGTTCATCAAAGTAGTGCTCAAAGTATTCTGATATTTGATTGTGATATACTCTTTCGTAAATTTTGGATATTACCGGCAGTATACTTATTGGTCTATAGTTACTTTTATCGTTTTTAGAATTTTTCTTGTAGACTGGGGTGACTGTCGCGAACTTGGAAATGTTGGGAAAAATACCTGAGCTGAAGGAGTCATTTATGCTTATAGAGAAGCAGCTTGCAAATAAGTGAGAGTATTTTTTAATTATTTTCGCTGGTATATCATTTTCCGCTTGAGACTTATTTGTCTTAAGGTTCTAATTATCTTCTCTACTTCGTCTTTGGTGGTGTTTCTAAACTTGAAGGAGTTTTCATTGTTTGATACCTTTTCTTTTATTTGGAGTATACTAGGGTGGTTTCTAAAAAGCATTATTTCATTTTGAAGAATATTATCAGAAAGTTCATTAAGAGGCACTGGTTCTGTTGGTGGTTGATTGAGATCTAATTTTTCAGTGATATTTATGAAGAACTCATTAAACATTTTTCCAATTTCTTTATCATCTTTAATCAGTTCATCATTTTCGACTAAGGTTATTTTCTCACTTATTGGTCCTTTATTAGAGAAAAAAGGGCGCACAGTTTTCCAAAATCTTTTATTGTCAGTGATTTGCTTTTCATCCAGAGATTCATAAAATCTTCTTTTAGTGTTTCTCAGGAGATATAAGCATCGGTTTCGCTGTTGGTTGTAATTATATTTGTTGATGTTAGAGGGGTCTTTTCGTTTAATGTTATTAAGTCGAGATCGATGCATCATGGCCTTTCGTAGTATTTTGTCATGAAAGGTTTATCATTACCTCTTAGTATTTTAGTTTTTATCGGTGCTTCAGCGTTTAGAAGATTTACTACACTTTTCATTTTATGTTCAAAGTTGCGATTCGACTCTAGTACTTGTGTTAAATGATTTTTGAAAAGATCTTCGTTAAGATTTTTGTAGCATCTATATTTAATGGCTTTAGGTGGACACTTTTCAAAAGTGGTTTTTAAGACGCTTATTGTGATGTTGTGAAAGTCCGATAGGCTATTAGATACAGAGGAAGAGCCCTGAAAACTTCTTTGGTAATTCGTTAGCATCAGATCAATGCATTTCGGATTTTCTGCGTTTTTGAAGCACGTAGGTTCATTTATCAAGCTAGAAAGCTCCCTGCTAGCAAGAAACTCAGGCATTTTATGTTTGTCGATTTCACAATTGAAATCCCCCAGTAGTAAAAGTCGGTCATGATCTCCTATAGAATCAAGGCTATTTTGTAAAAGCTCTAAATGTGAATTTATATTGTCTACATGCGGATTATAAGAGCAACCCAGTAGCCATTTTTGCTTCTTCAGATTGACCTCAATGAATATAGCTTCATAATTCTTGTCTTTTAATACGAGTTTAGAAGGAATGCCCTGACGTACGTAGAGTAGAAGACCTCCTCCCTGTTTGTCCCTGTCCAAGCGATATGGACGCGAGTAGTTTTCAATAATGAATTGATTTTCAGGGAATGATTCGTCAATCTTAGTTTCAGATACCAAAAAAATGTCTACGTTATCTTTGATAACTAATTTGAGACCTTCAAATTTGTATCTTATCGAGTTGATATTAAGATGTCCTATGATGACGTTTGCGACGTTATTAATACGGATTTTTCTCAGAGCCTTTTCTTCGAATTCATAAGACTTTTCCGTTGGTTTGTCAAGCAATGGGGGACCATCTACATACCTTTCACTGTCACCTTTTTCTTTGTTGTTGGATTCATCTGTATTGTTTTTGTTGTTTTCATTGGTTTTGCTGGTGATTTTTATGTTTGTGTTTTTTCTTGGTATCTCTTTAAGGTTCGTTGTGTAGGGTGTTAATGTTGGTTTTCTCTTCGACGAAACTTCCTAAGGCCGTTTTTTGAGTTTCCCCTAACGCGATGTACCCATTCAGTATCGTCTAGGTTCAGATTATTTGCTTTATCCAGCCATTCCTTTAGAACTGCTCTTTCAGTTCGAGTTAGGTCTTCCGTAATGCTTATTCCTTTATAGTCGTCATTTCCTTTGAGGGCTGATAGGCTGTGAAGGAGGGACAACTTTTCTTTTTCTGAACCAAGGACAAGTTTTATTGGTCTCTTTTTGTTGGTTTCCTCGGTACCGATTCTCGATACGTTCTTTATAGTTGGAGGTGGAATTTTTACCGTCTTGATGAGGCTTTCAATATACCTTTTATCACTGTCGTTTCATTAATTGGTCAATGAATTGATTGAGAGGACTCCGAAGAAATCATTTTTATCTTCACCAGTCCATTCAGCAACTCCATGGATGACGACATTTCTTTGCCGCTGGTCATGGTCTTTTTTTTCTTTTATCTCTTCGTAGCGAGCCTCTTTTATAATGGACTTTAAACCGCTTGTTGTTACTTGAGACGTAATTTTAGTTGCGTCAGCGTAGGACGTGTTGGCTTTGGTTACTTGATCCTCAACCTTGGTCAAGGATGACTGGATTTCTTCTAGAATTGAAGATTTAATTGTCTCCCCAAAAGTTTTAAATTGCTCTTGAATCTTCCTGTCAAGAGCTTTGACGGTGTGTTCTTCGACTTTGTTTGTTCTTTGTGTGTTATATTTAACTTTCCAATGATTTAACTCTTTATCTTTCTGTTCAATAGATTTCTTCAGTTCTTCTTCTTTTCCCTGGCATAGTAAGACTATATCTTTGGATACTTCCACACAGTTGAAACAGATGAAAGTAGACTTTGCTGTGGAGCGAGTTGTTTTATTTCTCTGGCTATTTAGATGAGCTTGCACTTGGTACGCAGGGAGTTGCGAGCACTTGAAGTATTTGGTCAGAGATTTGTCCACACAGCATTTTACGACGGAGCATTGTAGAGTATTGGTTTCTTCGGTGATGAGACAGTTTGTCGGTGAACAGCTTGGTACGGTGACTGATTCTGATAAATCGATCGAGGAGATGTCACTCGGCGTGTCCTCTTCCATTTTGGTTATTTTGAGGTTGATGATGTGATTGAGTTGGTTTTGGTGAGCTTATTTTAGTAAAAAATACTGAGATTTTATGTATAGATAAAATTTGGCCACGTGAAATCTGATTTGACCAAGGACTTAAAATTTCTTATCCACTGAACTCTTTTTACCAATTCCAGAATATTCTAGTCATTTTCTAACGGAAACACCCAAAAAAAGCTAGAATTTGACGACTGCTTGTTACTTAGAATTCATGATATGCACCATTGGTTGGAAGTGACGTATTGACTGATTTTACGTCACTTACAACCAATCAGCTGTTGGGTCCGTGATGTAATGTCAAAAGACATTGTAATGGTGCATATCATGAATAGAAGCACAGTGGTCAAAACCTGCATTTTTGGATACTTCCAATAGAGAGTATAACGTCATCTTGTCTTACGCATATCAAGAATTACGAATAACTTGATTAAAGGATTAGTCTAACAAGCTGGACGACTAATTCAGACATAGTAGAAATAAAGCAAAAAGTAACGGAGGGAACAATTTTATACAAACTGAATCCCCTAACAATAATCATATTATCATATAACACCTATACTACTGTATTACACGCATTATAAACGACTCCAGTCTATTAAAGAATAGACAATACTACCAGATAGAAAGAAATCTCAAATCACAGTTTTTCAATATTTTCTCCATAGATTTGTAAAGATGTTAGAGAAATGGTTGGAAGAACTTCCTCCCTCTGAAAAGAAGCTAGAAGAAGAATCTGAGAACGTGATTGTCCAAAAGATCTTCATCCATAAACATAAGCTAGAAGAAGGAATCAATTTTGCCAAAGAAGATCTGGAGAAATCTGGTGGTGTTGAAATGCATATTCCCAAAGAAGTAAGCTTTCAATACATTTTTAATGACATTCTGCGAATTCTCGAGTGATCAGTATAACTTAATCAGAAAATTCTTTTCGGTTCAATTTGGTGATTAAGGTCCCCTGATTGGTCGATACTTTTCAAGAGGGATTTTGTTCTCAACTTCAGTTGAGTTAGAATCTGAGAATGTGTGTGTGTGTGTCTGTCTGTCTGTGTGTGTGTATGTCCCAAAGCTTTGGGGCAGCCTGGAGACTTCAAAAATTGTTCGATTTGGCTGAAATTTGGCACACTTGTTCCTTGGGTGAATATCTGGTGGTTTTTTTTTAATTTTTCAAAATTTTTGATTTTTGGGGCCTGGGGACGAGTTTTCGCCAAAACGAGGCTAAAACTTTGGGGCAGCCTGGAGACTTCAAAAATTGTTCGATTTGGCTGAAATTTGGCACACTTGTTCCTTGGGTGAATATCTGGGGGTGTTTTTTTCATTTTTCAAAATTTTTGATTTTTGGGGCCTGGGGACGAGTTTTCGCCAAAACGAGGCTAAAACTTTGGGGCAGCCTGGAGACTTCAAAAATTGTTCGATTTGGCTGAAATTTTGCACACTTGTTCCTTGGGTGAATATCTGGGGGTGTTTTTTTCATTTTTCTAAAATTTTGATTTTTGGGGCCTGGGGACGAGTTTTTCGCCAAAACGAGGCTAAAGTTTTGGGGCAGCCTGGAGACTTTAAAAATTGTTCGATCTGGCTGAAATTTTGCACACTTATGTTCCTTGGGGGAATATCTGGTGGTGTTTTTTTTCATTTTTTGAAAATTTTGATTTTTGGGGCCTGTGGACGAGTTTTTCGCCAAAACGAGGCTAAAACTTTGGGGCAGCCTGGAGACTTCAAAAATTGTTCGATTTGGCTAAAATTTTGCACACTTGTTCCTTGGGTGAATATCTGGGGGTACTTTTTGCATTTTTCAAAAATTTAGATTTTCGGGGCCTGGGGACGAGTTTTTTGCCAAAACGAGGCTAAAGCTTTGAAGCAGCATACAGGCCTCCAAAATGGTCGGATTTGGTTGAAATTTGGCACACTTGTTCATTGGGTAAATATCTGGGGGTCTACAATTGGGCCTATGAATAATTTGAAGCCACTGAAGTTGAGCCCAGTGCGTTGCGCACGTTCGACTATCATGAATTCGGGTTGAGATTCAACTTAAAGAATATTACTAGTCTAACCAAAATGCACAAAATGCACAAATAGTCGATAAAATTTAAATTTATCTGCAATTTCCTTCATTAGGCTATCCCTGGAAACGGTACGGCCGATTCCATTTATTTTGTGTACTACAAAAAGAACAAATTCTTTAACGGTAACAAACGTTTGGAAGAGCTGTGCATCAACGGTTTTACGGTCTTCAAAGAACGAGTTTTCACACCGGTCGTATCCGGGGAAGTGGTCGGACAAACAACCCGGAACTTGAGTGCACCTGTTGTCTTGAAGTTCCGGCATACCGAAGATGTGAGTTTTTACCGCTATGTCTTTCCAACGTTTTTTCAACGTTTGTCTGGTGTCCCAGAAAAAAATCCTCCTCTTTGAAGTGAACTTTCTCGAGTTCTATCAACTGTTAAAGATTAAAGAATCAATCATTTTGCATTTGAAAGAGAAAGGATAAACTTAAATTTTTTTTAAAATTTGTCAAATTTGGTCCACTAGATCAAAAGTTATGATCTAAATGCTAAAACATTACTTTTCAAAAAATTTGAAAAAAGGCGAAAAACCCTGCATGCACTTTCTGGGACACCTGGTAGAACGTTTGCGACGTCTATTTAACGTTAGATGAATGTTGAAACAATCTTATGTACCAGAAGGGTGTCTATAGGCTTTTACTTCTTCAATATTAGCATGAAAAATGGATCGGACATTTGGCTAAAATTCGTGTTTGTATGATATTCAGTTCTAAAAAGAGCAATTTTAGATCATCTGTTCTAATTTTCTAAATACGATCACTCCTTCATACCTAACATAGATAAAACCCCTCCTCATCCTGGTTGAATTAATTAAAAATAAAAAATTTTTCCCTTCCTTTTGAATAACTAGACATGTTTCTAAACCAAGGGTTTTATTTAGACCCGGCGAACGGCGAATTCGCCAGTCTAAGGCACAAAAAAAATTACAATTTACCATTCGAAAATTTCGGTTCGCCGCCTCAAGTACATATTTACGCCAATCAAGAATTCGCCGGCTTAGAATCTAGAAATCGCCAGAGTTAATTTTTCATTCGCCAGCCATAACCCCTGCTAAACTGTTGTTTCCTCAATTTCAGGAGGCCAAACTTCGCAAGACAGCATGTGCTTATTGGGATTACGAAGCAGACAATGAGAAAGGAGGGTGGAGTACAGAAGGCTGTACGGTGGAGAGCATAGCCAATCAAACCATCACGTGTCATTGTAACCATCTGACCAACTTTGCTGCCATGATGGTAAGTTCTTACTAATTAGAATATATCTTTTCGACCGTAGTCGCCAATTGCCGCACCACCCTAAACTCGATCCAATCCTTTTTTTACAATTTTTTCTATTGTCTTTAAGTGGGAAAAAAGACTGGGACGGTTTTAGGGTGGTAAAACGAACAAAAAAAATGCCTGCGTTGCAATTGGCGGCTACAGTCGAAAAGGTGTATTTCCAAATAGTTGGTCACTAAGCGCTCTACTTATTTATGTTAGCTCGGGGTAAAAATAATACATTTTTTATCATTCAATCTGACAAAATTATAACTAGTTTGTATTGATGACACTCCTAAACGTGCCCTTTGTTTGTGCTCATAAAGATTATCTCTTCAATGTTTACAGGACGTGTACGCAGAGACAAGTACAATTTGCGGCAAACATCGCAAGATTATCTCCTTCATAACGGTGATAGGGTGTTTCTTGTCGCTCATTGGTCTTTTCCTGACATTCTTGACGTACTTCATGTTCAGGTAAGTTTTCTTTACGGTATCGATTTTGTCTGGACTGAGAACGCGTTTTGGTTTCAAGTGTGGACTAAGACAATCTTCCATAGTGACTAAGGAGGTTTGGTTTGCGTCGGCCGGAGAAAATATCGATTTTGAAACTACGGTATGTCTCAAAATGACCCTATTTTGACTGAATTTCTTCAAAAACAAGGATGTTCAGAGTCTGATGTATTAAAAAGGATAAAGAGGATAAATGATCCGTTATCCCTACTTCCATTTGAGGATATTGCAATTACTGCTTCTACTCAGGGGGGGGGGGGTCGGTAGTAAAATCTCAGACATAATGACGTTTACTACGGTGGTGGTGTGACGAAAAATGGAGAAAAAAAATTTACTACCCAGGGTAGTTAAATACTAAAATGAGTGGTATCTAAATGTTGAAAAAATTTTACTACCTGGGTAGTTAAAACTGGTAAAATTAGCAAATTTTAGCTATTTTTGTAATTCTTTTAATTTTTTGGATGACTTTTCTGAAAAAATCTTTTTTTTATAACTTAAAAAATTTTTCTGTTGGAAAGCTGTTTGCTGCAAACAAAAAATTCTCGAGATTTTTTGTCAATATAAAAAAGACTTTAATTCTAAGGGCAAAACATTAATTTTTGCACAAAGTGAAAAATGTGTCACAGAAATAATCATTTTTTAGCTTTTTTTGTAAAATCAGTCCGAAAAGCAACCAAAAAATAGGTGGTCTTTATGACAAATTGTCCCAAAAACTTTTACTACCAGGGTAGTAAAATACCTCTTCAAAGAGTCTGGGTGGTGGTATGTAAAAATTCGTAAAAATCCTTTTACTACTCATATATGTCTGAGATTTTACTATCGACCCCCCCCCCTTCTGTTCTACTAAGCTTTTTGAACCTTTCCGGGCGATAATTCAGCTCGTGGGCCGCTATAAATTCTAATATCAGGGCAAAAGAGCAATTCTCAATTGCAAAGTTTTGCAGGTCATTGGCCGGTAATTCAGGGCTTGGGCCGCTTACGGAAAAAAAATTGCAGTGGTATAAAAAATCGCAGCTAAATAATATAAGGAGCATAGACCCGTTAAAGGATACCAGCCAGACTATCAAAACACTTGATTTTTTCTATCATCGCAGGAGATTACTGAAAGAGATGGCAGCCAAGGTCTTAATCCAACTCTGTGTTGCTTTATTCATTGTGGTTTTAACATTTGTAACTGGTATAGAACAGACAGATAAACCAGTAATGTGTATGACCGTTGCATTTGTTCTTCATTACTTCACGCTGGTATCATTTTTCTGGATGTTGATGGAGGCGTCTTTCATGTATCACGCCTTTGTTAGGGTGTGGCCGCCACGACAGGGCGGAGATATATACAAGTCAACTGTTGTAGCTTGGGGTAAGTTTATGTTCTACGCGCTTTATTAAAAATGCTAACAGCAAAAAGATGTATTGTATTTTATTCAAGAATCCAGGGCAAAACTCAACTGAATAAAAGAGACCGTCCTAAGGCATGATATTTCTTTACCTTTAATCAAAAATAAATTTCTTTCAAAATACACGTTTTTTTTAAGAAACTAGTTTTACCAAGCAGCCTCAACGTTTCTTAAGAAATCGGCCTTTTGAGCCTTAAATGTTTCTTTACATGTTTCTAAAATTTTTGACATAATCAGCTTATTTTTCATGCAAAGAAAAAAAACATTCGTTTTGATTTGAAGGTTCTTAAAAAAACCGAATTAAAAAACGTTATTTTCTCATTCTCAGCCTCGGCATGTTTCTTAGATGTTTCTTAGTTTTTAGGCATTCTGAGCCTCATGTTTCTTAAAAGTGTTTCTTAAAAAAAAAACGTGTAGGCAGTAAATCTATTTATTTTCTTCCTTTTTTGCTCTAGGGATCCCCTTGTTCATTGTGGGAATCACCTTTTTGACAAGCATGGATAATTATGGTGGCTCGCACTAGTAAGTATCTTCATCTATATAGGCCTTTTCATATATTATTTTGAGTGGAACAACTTTCTCGTTTTGAAACCATTGCCAAGGTGATTAAATCGAAGCCTTCAAATGTTACTTTTATAAATAAAGTAGAATAAAGTATGAGCTCTTCTGGGAAATCAATTATCATAGTAATATTTTGAAAACGAGGTAATCGTTGATGGTGACGTAATTGATGAAAAAGTCTATTTATTACCAATAAAAAGTTAATTTTGTCTCGATGATATTACCAGGTGATTTATCATGTACAATGGATGGGGAAACTAAACTTAGAGTTTAACCAAATCTTTGCTAATTTTAAAAAAATGTTGGTTTGCCGTTACCCGATCCTAGGTCTTTGTTGTTTTTGTTTTCATTTATGAATGCGTCAATAATCTATTCCGTTGTTTGGGAGTAGAGAAAATGATATTTTCAAAGACAAAAAGTTATTCATGATAGCAATAAGTTATTTTTGGATCGGTAGGATTTGGGTAAGGGAGAGTCAATTTTACAGACACTTTTATGAAAATATCTCTTATTTTTTAGCTGTCACCTGACAGGCACCCCATTGATTGCTTCATATTTGGCGCCCATCGGTCTCATCATCCTCATCAATTTCGTCATCTTCATATTCATCATGATGAAGCTGGACGGCCGCCCCAATGGAAACACAGATCAAAACAGTTTGCAACTCGCAACCGCCCGTCTAAGACGCGCGTTTGGTATCATGATCCTGATGGGCTTGACGTGGGCGTTTGGTTTTGGTCAGCTGACGGACGCGCGCTTGGAATTCTCTTACTTGTTTTCAGTTTTCAACGCGTCTCAAGGGTTTTCCATCTTCATTTTCTACGTCACAGCCCAGAAACGTGCGCGCTCTCAATGGATCGCTTTCTTCAAGTGTGACGGCCGCTCAGAGAACAAGCGCACGACTGATTCGTATTTTTCGGAACGACGCAGAATAAATACCATGCAGTTTAACAGGCTCGGATCGAGTGCTTCAAGTGTAAGTTTCATTTCAAGTTACGTTTCCCTTATAGTAGTAACCTCACCTTTACTGTTCTAGGTTCAAACTTTTCAAATTAAGATCTTATGTTTCCTTTTTTTAACGGATTTTGAGATAAACCAAATCTAGCTTTGAAGACTTACAATTTTACCTAACACCTAACCAGCATTTAGGGAAAGCTTTTTCCAATTAAAGGGCCCACGCCATGAAATTGAAAGTTGGGGTGGGGGCAATGAATATAGAGTCTAAGGAAGCGCAACCAAAAATTTTTACTTTGCAAAAAAGTGGGGGACTATGGCCCCGATGGCGTCAAATAAATCTCAGTAAAACAAATCCTATATTTCAATACAGTTGTAAAAGGCCGTCACCCGGCGTCGCACCCGCCGAGGAGTAGATAAGCTGAACGCATCAGAAGCCCTTTGGATGCATAATATTGGCATTCATAATTTCCAAAAATATCAAAAAGAAAAAAAGTCGTCATGCCAGGAAATTGCTTAAAAAAAACTTTCGATTGAGGCGAAAATATAAAAATGTACAGTAGTGTTTCCGGAAAAGAGCCGGATGAAAAATAATAATCTTATGACCCGGCCGCAGACTATGGGTTCATCTATATAGTTCATCATAAAACAAAGTAAAGTTGGACCATCCAAAGGGCTTTTGATGTGTTCAACAACACTCTACTCGGAGGGTGCGACGCCGGGTGACGGTGAAAATAAATATTTATATATTTATATAATTATATTTATTTCAAAAAGAGACTTGGAAAAAAATCCATAATGGCTTCCCAAAGGTCTAAAAAGTGAGTCGGTTGGTCTAAAAAGTGAGTCGGTCGGTCTAAAAAGTGAGTCGGTCGTTCTAAAAAGTGAGTCTGTCGGTCTAAAAAGTGAGTTTGTCGGTCTAAAAAGTGAGTCGGTCGGTCGGTCTAAAAAGTGAGTTTGTCTGTCTAAAAAGTGAGTCGGTCGGTCGGTCTAAAAAGTGAGTCGGTTGATCTAAAAAGTGAGTTGGTCGGTCTAAAAAGTGAGTCGGTCGGTCTAAAAAGTGAGTCGGTCGGTCGTTCTAAAAAGTGAGTCGGTCGGTCTAAAAAGTGAGTCGGTCGGTCTAATAAGTGAGTCGGTCGGTCTAATAAGTGAGTCGGTCGGTCTAAAAAGAGAGTCGGTCGGTCTAAAAAGTGAGTTGGTCGGTCTAAAAATTGAGTCGGTCAGTTTTCCACGTTTAATAAAATGCATTTTAAAATACCAGGGGAAATTCAATCATTAATCAGTAAATTTCGCTCAGGATTTGAATTTTTACTTACAGTTCTTATCCAACCACAACCATTTGGTACACTACCATCATAAAAAAGTGAGTTCAAACTTTTTTGATGTTGCAAGTATTTAATTTTTCGAATAGACCTAGCATGGTCAGATTTATCCACAAATGTTGCGTCCTTGTTAGAATTTGTGGAAATATACAGCCAAAATTGAGATAAGTTTGTTGTGAAAGTTGATAAGGTGTCCTCTTTTTCAAGAATTCAAGAGATTTGCATTGCATCTCTCATCCCACACCAAACGAAGCATCAAATCCAGCAAAGAATGATAAAACTTCATCATCAACCATTTCTTGTAACAATCACACAAAAATCAAATCAATTCAACTCATTAAAGCATCATAAAAACCAAAGAAAAATAGCAAAAGAGCAGTAGCAACCAGTTGTTTATTTTTGCCGCCATCTTATATTTTGACTGTTAGAAAGCAGTATGGTCCGATCAAAAATACGCTTCGGAACCGGGCGACGTTTCCCGATCGGCAAGGAACCGTAGCCTTGTTTTCCGGTGACGTGTCTCAAAAGAAACGTACTCCGCCTCGAAAAAAGAACACTGTACTGTTTTCCCGCTCGGAGCTCGATCTAAAAAGAGACTTGGAAAAAAATCCATACGAATCCATACACGAAAATCTCGTGTTCGCAAGCGAAAGGTTTTTTACACTACATACCGTAGGATTGCTAAACTTCCTTATTCCCAGCGGAACTTTCCGATTGCTAGTGTACAACGGAAAAGGACCAAATCCCACAAAAGTAGATTTAACACCGATTTTAGCCGGAGACGCCTAGAAGCAAAAAGATCCCAGAGACATGGCAGGTATGTTTTCCCGGGAATGAGAAAGTTAGCCATTTTATGATACAATTTTAAAAAGTTGTACCCAGCCGTTTGGGTGATGCGTGATCGGGAAATAATTCGAGGCATGATTTGGGCTATTTTCGCGATATTTGCATGGTGAACAAACCTTTTTTTGGTAATTTTCATGATCGTCACGAGAGCAAGGAAAATTTCTATCAATGCATTTTAAACATGTACAAACTCTGGTGAACCAAAAGAAATTTGATTGATTCTTTTCAAAACAAACTGCTTTTTTGAAGTTTTTTTAAGTCAAATATCTTAAAATTTCAACCTAAGATACTTTTTCTCTTTTCTCGTTTTCTTAAATCAGGGGGTAATATCTAGGTAGGTAGTATATCTACCAAAAATTGATCTTGTTCATCAAAAATTGAGAATATTTTACAATAAGAAAACCAAAGGAAAATTTATATTTTCAAAATAGATGAAATATTTTGCATATACTTTCATAGTATATAAAATATTGGAAAAAAGGTTTAATATATAAATTATTGGAGAAAAGGTAAAATATATATATTGAAAAAAAGGTAAAAAATTATAGCATCCAAAAGTTATATTTTTTGAAATGCATGTCAAAAACTTTCAAAACAGGGAAACAATTTCATAATCAAACATACACTTTTTTTAATATAAGAACAATTTTATAAGAACAACGAGGCTAAAAATTGCCAAAAAATAAGAACATTTTAAGAACAATGCTGAGCCTGAAACTACTCAATTTCAATCAATTTAGGGGTCAAAGTAATAAAAACTGGGTATAATGCCTAAAATACCTGACTTACATCCTATTAATAAGAACATGATAGAAGCTCAAAGTGCAAAAAAAAAAAATGTAGCCTTTCTGGAAACCAACCGGGTTAAAAATAATAATTTTCTGATCTGGCCGCAGACTATGGGTTCATCTATTTAGTTCATTATAAAAAAAATCAAGTTGGAGCATTTAAGCTATAAAAGTAGTTTGGTTCGATATTCCCACTTGTAGATCAAGAATTGTTTGATTTCAATGATCTTATATATATTACTTAAGTCATCAAAAAAATCAAATCAAATTTTTTTTTCTGGCCGGCGCATCAAAGCTTTTTTCCTTGACCCGCATTCCGGAAACACTACATTTTTTTTATTTTTGCCTGACAGCAAAACTTTTCTACATTTTTTAATTTATGCATGTGGAAGAAAATGTCAAGTTAACGACAAACATTTTCCACATTTTAAACGCACGGGGAAGAAAATGTCCAAATTCACAGCAAGTTTTCCACGTTTTAAAAAACGCACGTGCAAGAAAATGTCCAAACTCACAACCAAAAGTTTTCCACGTTTTAAACGCACGTAGAAGAAAATGTCCAAATTCACAGCAAGAATTTCCAAGTTTTAAACGCACGTGCAAGAAAATGTCCAAATTCACACAACCAAAAGTTTTCCACCACCACGTTGCATTTTTAAAACATCAATCATCAATCAGTAAATTTTGCTCTGGGTTTAAATTTTTACATTAAAGCTAACTAGTTCATATCCAACCACAACCATTTCCTTGGGTGCCGCATCTACCATCTGTATCTGACCATCATCATAAAAAAGTGAGATCAAACTTTTTTGATGTCGCAAAATTTTTCAAGTATAGCATGGTCAGATTTATCCACAAATATTCAGTCAACTGCCTAGTTAGAATTTGTGTAAATATACAGGCAAAATTGAAGTTAGTTTGTTGTGAAAGTTGATAAAATATCAACCGGATAAAATATCCTGTTTTTCAAGAAGAGATTGCATCATCTCTCATGCCAAACCAAACGAAAAATCAAATTCAGGAAGGAATAATAATAAGAAAACTTCATCATCAACCATTTCTTGTAACAGTCACACAAAAATCATGATCCAATTCAACTCTTTAAAGCATAAAAACCAAAGAAAAATAGCCAAAGAGCGGTAGCAACCAGTTGTTTATTTTTGCCGCCATCTTTGTTTTGACTGTTAAAAGGCAGTATGGTCCGATCAACAATACGCTTCCGAAACGAGCGACGTTTCCCGATCGAGAAGGATACTTATATTTTCCCGCGACGTTTCTCGAAGAAATGACGTCTTCATCCTCGTATAAAAATACTCTACTGTTTTTGACGCCGGAGCTCGATTTACAAAGAGATTTGGAAAAAATCCATTACGTAATGCTTCCAACAGACAGTCGGGTGCAGGCGACAATTCTCCATGTTCGGACTTAAGACAGTTGCACACGACGACGAAAGTCTGAATGGAAACGAGGCTAAAAAAGCTGAAAAATCGATTTTATCACCCCGCATATCAGCTTTTTCCCGCGCAATACAGTTGACGCTCTCTAATTCGATCTTCAAGGACAATTGGATTTTCATCGAATAAGGGAGCTTATCGAATAAGGGAGCGTCGTTTATGAGAGTTTCTTGTTGACGGGGACTTTAAATTTTATCGAATAAGGGAGCCTATCGAATAGTAGAACGTCGAATTAGAGAGTGTCAATTATATTTTTTTCCTGACCGTTTCAGATTCAACGCAACAGTATCATCGGAAATGGTTATCCTTTGTCACCACCAGACAAATTAATATCTCCTCCTCTAATGAACACTATCGAAGAATTAGAATCTCCAACCTCTCCAATCCGTTCGTTTGATGACCCTCCAGAGTGAGTAATTTTAACCCTGTCCGTGCCAATGTCGGTATGAGCCACTGACCTTTATATACCCTGGACCAAGTTTCTCAATCCCGGCCAAGCTAAATCTTTGTTCGGAGTTTTTTGAAAAGCGGTACCCTAATGGCGGCTAGATCTACTTTCCCTCGAAAACTTTTGATGATGTAGCGCCATTAGACGCCAATATTTAACACAATGGCTTCTTCCGTATTTTTTGATCCGAGAACAATGGCCCTATTGTTTCAGAACGATAGAATCTCAACCATTTGTGAAGCAGTGTTCTTTATAAGGTCTTTCACTCGTACGGTTTCTTTCTTTCTTGATTACTCAGAATTTCATAATTCATAAAATTGATCTTACAGTATGTGGCCCCCAAAACGGCGATCAAATTTGAAATTTCTCTCAAATCTAGGGGAAAAGAGATTTTACTAAAATTTTTGCTGCATGAAAACCTTTAACATCTCTACTTTATTTCCTGGAAGTTCTTTTTCAAAATTTTCAATTTCAACAATATTTTTCAATCGCTTAAAGATAGGTAGCTTTTTTCTAATGGCCCCCAAAACGGAGGTTTGAAATTTTAGCGATTTCTCGAGATATCTTTAAGATATGAATACAAAATTTTGACCATAGTTTTGAAATATGATTTAGAGGGTTTTGGGCATAAATTTATTTGATAAAATTTTTACAGTATACCCCTGGTTGTCAAAATGCAGGTTTGGGGCCCCCAAAACGGAGGTGTAGCTAAAATCAAATTATTAAGCCCGGTGGTAATAGGGGGAAAAACTATGAACATATTTGTGTTTTCCCTTAAATTTACGACCCGATGGATGTAAAATTTATGATTTTTATGAAATATTTCAAGATTTTCGATATTGCAAAGTCCAAACTGAAAATTTAGAAATTTTCAAAACGACAATTTTGATTTAACAACGTCTTAATCAAGTTTTTGAAAACAAATCCCTTTTGAAAATAGTTCCATTCATATATGGAATAAGCTGTGAAAATTTTAGAAAAAAAGCTTTACTGAAACTGAAAATATTAAGCTTTAAGATATTTTTCTCCTATATTTTGCAAAAAAATGACAGAATTTGCCGTTTTTGCTGATTCAGCGAAAAATTTTATATATAATGTCAATTTTTTGTTATAAACTATTAACTTAAGGTGATAGGAATAGAATTCCAAGATTTTTTACTTTTTCTCATATTTAGAATTTTCGGTTTTGTCAATGCTGATTCTAGGGCTCCAAAATACTGGTTGACCTTCAAGATGCTATATCTTTTACCCAGCCTCTAAAGTCACAGATGTATTTGCATTTTCTGAACGGCATTAGGTGTAGAAAGTTTCCTATACCCCGTTTTCATAACTTATTTTCAATATCCAAGGAGCTAGAGTGAGTTATATGCAATTTTTATCTAATTTTGGTGTTAAAATATTTCCTTTAGACGCAAATATGTTATTTTGAATCCGTCTCAAACCAGCAAAAACATGCTCATTTTTAAGTATAACCATCATTCTTTCAAAATAAACAAAAATCGTTTAATTCTGATAAATCTACAAGTCAGAATCTTCATTTTAATGAAAACCTCCGTTTTGGGGGCCGTCTCCGTTTTGGGGGCCATATACTGTATATGGATTTGCTATCTTATCTTACAGGCTACAAGAATCAGAAGATAATCGAAAACAAAAGCAACATGACATCAAACAACATCAATAGCAAAAGGACATCAAACAATATAGCTCATATCGCGCCTTGTCTGGTGCCAAATCATACGATGTGTTAAATTCTGTTAAAACACCTTCCGGCAAAAATTTGGATAAGAATACAATTCAAAGGCGCTCAATGGAGGTCATTTATCGTAAGGAATCAACCAACCGTAAAGATCTAGCCAATAGGCGTTCGTTAATTGATATGTCATCCAATAGGCTTTCAGCATTGTCATCTTCACGTGACCAACATAACGTGACGAAATCAATGGAACACATAAACAAAAAAGAAAGTTTTCGCTCGGAAATTCCATCTGAAGATATAGGTTTGACAGGGTATAAAAAAATTGGTACAATTGCTCATCGGGATAAAAACACAAATAACAGAGACTTGAAAAACGTGCGCCCATTATCTATCGATACGGGAACGTTAAAAAGCGACGCTGCAACGATGACGGATGTGCCGCCGTCATATGAGCCTAAAATATCACGACAGCCGTCAGAGAAATCGAAAAAGACGTCATGGACTGGTTACAAAACTGTGAAAATGAAAACGATTTAAAAGACTCAGACTCAGATTATTCGAGTAGTTTTTATAAAACGTCACGATCGTCCAGTATGACGGATATGACGTCACCGACTAAATACCGACATCCGACGACAAGCACGACGTCAAATCACGATCCGTACGACGGCCATAAGAAAAACAACACAAACGGTGCAATATTAGGTAATTATACTTTATAATGATTAACCCATGAAATTTAAATACACCTTTCCCGAGATTATTTTTTCAAACATGAAAACGAGGCCGAGTAGGATAAAAATGTCAGATATAGAGAAAAAACTGAACTCTTGTTGATTTAATTAATGGCGGTTCAGGACTTTTGTCTTCAAATACCTCTTCAACTCTTCACTCCGTAATATAGCTTGACCAGGGAAATATATTTTCTATTCGTGATGTTTATGACGTAATGTTTTATACGTAAATCGGGTGTTTGCCACTTGTTTTATTGTTTAAATTTTAGTAGCGTGAACACCACAATGTGTCACCCACAAATTCCACCTCATTGTTTTGATTCCTCTTATTGCGGAGATTAACGACATATAGATAAAAGAACGAGAAGTTACGCACGCGTGTTGTTGACGCAGGAATTGTAAGGGGAAATACTGTAGAATAAGCTCAATTTATTTTATATTTCAGACGATTTTATACTTGGTCCTCTCAACAAGTGGAAATGACTCTACTCCGAACAATACAAACAATATTAGTAAACAAATACAAGACATTTTAGACCCTGCTGGTAAATCAAGTGATTTCAGCGAAGAGGGCTACTCCGCGTCAGAAGAGAGGACGTTTTTGATGATCACACGCGGCCACCCGCGCGTCGAAAATCACGTGGCGAGCGAAGTATGAATAGCTTTAAAAGGCAGTTAAGTGTGACCGGTTACGCAGCGCTTGAAGATAAAGATGGAAAACCGACGTCGTATTTATGAGCCCGACTTTTGTCGTTATAGTTGTTTAATGGAGGCAAACTGGAGAAACCAACGCCGTATCTATGATGACTATGCTCTGGTTTAGTCGGCCCACTTTCGATCCACTTTATGCATACTTTAATTAGCAATTAGAATAGGCAGGGCTAAAAGTGGGCCGACTAAACCAGAGCTATGAGCCCGACTTACGTCATTATAGTTGTTTAATGGAGGTAAGCTAGAGGAATTGCCGTCACAATCAATCATTGAAGATCTGGTGGAAATTAAATATCGCCGTCTAATATTCAAAAAATCGCGTCGCCTGTACATACTCTTTTTATTTTTCGATCCATGCCAGTCAAATATGATAGTTCCGTCGCGTCGATTTTATAATACGCTTCAGAGATCTCGAAAATATTGTTCAATTGGTTAGTATGTTTGTTAACTTGAATTTTGATTGGAAGAATCTTTTCAAGTACCCATTTTTGGATTCATATTACATGCACCACACATCATACGTATCATTTGGATTATTTCGCTTTCACGTTAACATTTTGTTATAAACATAAACCCAATATGGAAGATCTGATAAAGGTCTGATAAAGCCTGGAATACACGGAACGAGGTTGAAGATCTGTATATATTCGTTTGCCGTTTTGGCTATTAGGGTTATTTCATATTAGTCCATGAGCTGAGGGCCTAATTTTGAGATTTTGGGCTCAACGAGGTTACCAGACATATTATATACCAAAAGATCCCAAATTTTATGTAGAGTGGAAATTTTCATGTTAGCAAGGTCAAAAAGTATGGAATCGAAAGATTTCGGGTTTAGACTGAGGGGTGGTATGCTGTTAACACCTCAAAAATTGGGAATTTATTCTCTACCCTAGTTTTACATTTTTGTTAATATTTCAAAAAGTAAGAAAGATATAGACCTGAAATTTTTTGTAGATACTCATACTATCCTAAAGAATCCCAGAATGCAATATCAATGATATGTCATTTACTAAATCGGTCCTATGACGTCACAAAGGCGTGCCAAAACGATTAAAATCAAAATTTTCATGAAATCTAAGAAAAAAATCAACATCTTTAAGGTTTTTAGAGTTAAAACAGTATAAAAGCAATAAAAAAAGCAGTTTTTCATACAAGTATAGGTTTTAGCCATTCAAAATAACTTTCTTTGATTATTGATGGGGCGCCAAATCTTCAAAAATTCGATTTTCCTGTTTCGAGCCAAAAATGACCAATTTTACACCTCATGGAGAAAAATGGCCTATGGGTTAAAACGAATGTATAATTCATGGATACTATGAATATACAGTAAATTGAAAAAGAAAACACCCAAAGTGACCTTTCTTTAAATGCTGTATGGCGCGCCAAATCAACGAAAATCAAATTTTAGTCCTATGTCAAAAGGTAGAGACTATTGACATAAAACACCTAAATAGAGTGACAAAATATTATTGTAAAAATTAAAGGGAAGGCTTCAAAGGACCCTTTAAATGCAAATTTAAAGAAGAGCAAAGAGTTAATCATATTATCAAATATCAATAAATGGATAATTTTTCATCAAAATGAAATTTCAGTTGATACCAAAATAATAAATTATGGTCAGACTAACCCCAGTAGATGATCTCTCTGATCTCGACTCGAGATACTTATTTGCATTGTCATTCTCAATACACTACATTAGAGAATCAAATTATTGTTCTAAATTGCTGAATAGTTGTCATATATTCAAAAATCAATTTTCCTCAAGATCACTTTCTTCGTCACTTTCGAAGTCTTCGCTTTCCTGGTCGTCTTCGTCTCGATTTCCACAATCACCACATCCACACGCATCACTGCATTCCATCTTGTTCATCACACACGGACAAGTCGCTCCACATGACTTTTTGCAATCGCACGTAACAAGTGAGAGTACCTAAAAATTAAATTAAATTTTTAGATGAGTAGTCTACGAGTTTCTCTAAGACTTGAGCGCGGCTTTTCAGTTTTCTAAACCGTAAATAGTTTTCTATCATTTTGAGGCTAACATTTTCAAAGGAAGTCTTTTAGATTAGATCTAGACACGATAAGGTATGATCATCTTATATTCACCTCGTCCAATGCAGGATTGCAAGTCATCCACTTGACAAACAAACCACCATCGTCGATTCCCCAACCATGTTCCGAAGGATCACATCTTTCAACTAATGGATTGAGACACATCCTCCAAATCTTCGCTTGATAGTTGGCCCTTTTGACGTGCTGGCTTAATACGTTTAGACATGGTGGAAGTCCTTCGCACGAAACCTTTCCACTTTTTCGACAATATATATCGTAGCGTAGATCGTTTACTGAAATTCCAAGTTTCAAGGCATCTTTCTTTCCATACATATGACAGACAAAACTTTCCAAAACTGATTGGGTTTCTTCACTTATGTTCCAGTTCATCCCAAGCTCTCCAAATGCATATAGTCTGGGAGCAGAATCACAAAATAGCAATTTTGCTTAACCCAGAAGGTGAATGGGGTTGTTATACATCGTTGGAACGGAAATTTTATGCTGATTATGGAAACCCGGGTCTTAAAAAGTCTATCCTGGACAAAATTGCAAACGAGGCTGGAGTTTGCACTCCGTCGTGGTGTTTTTTCGAGTTTACCTGTTTTAGAAAAATGCTTACTCTCAGCATAGTAAAGGGTTTTAGAATTTCATTTTTTGTGCAAAATGCTGTCAATAGAATAGGGTAAAAGAAAAAAATTCAAAATCTCGAAAAAGTTTTTTTTTGCACTCCATCTCGGAGGATTTTGGCGAAAAATTGATGTTTTTTCTTAAAATTCGTCAAAAACTAGTCTATAAACCACTGAAATTATGTCAAAATAAGTCCAAAAATACTTTCCTGCTAAAAATACTATAAAAGAATAAGAAAATATAACAAAATAAAGAAAAATCGGCTCAAAACGCTATTTTGCACTCCCCCGTTGGTGTTTTTAATGAAAAAACGTGATTTTTGGCGTTTTTGAAAAAAAAAAATATTTTCTAGCTTTTCCTTTGATCTACGACTGGAAATTCTATCTTTCTCTTAGAATCATTTTTATCCAACATAAAATGCTAAAATATTCTGAAAAATGACCCTCCTTCACTGGGGTTTTAAGTCAAAATTCAGTAATTTTAAGTCAAAATTCAGTATTTTTACCTAAAATTCGTCAAAAACTAGTCTATAAACCACTGAAATTGCTGTCAAAATAAGTCCAAAAATATTTTTTTGCTAAAAATACTATAAAAGAATAAGAAAGTATAACAAAATAAAGAAAAATCGGCTCAAAACGCTATTTTGG
This sequence comes from Clytia hemisphaerica, assembly GCF_902728285.1. NCBI lineage: Eukaryota > Metazoa > Cnidaria > Hydrozoa > Leptothecata > Clytiidae > Clytia > Clytia hemisphaerica. The sequence continues at coordinate 1,684,016 of NW_027103595.1, read as the reverse complement.
CACTCCCCCGTTGGTGTTTTTAGATAAACGAGATTTTTGGTGTTTTTGAAGAAAATAATATAACAATTTGTAGCTTTTCCTTTGATCTACGACTGGAAATCCTATCTTTCTCTTAAAATCATTTTCATCCAACACAAAATGCTAAAATATTCTGAAAAATGACCCTCCTTCGCTGGGGTTTTAAGTCAAAATTCAGTAATTTTAAGCCAAAATTCAGTATCTTTACTTAAAATTCGTCAAAAACTAGTCTATAAACCACTGAAATTGTGTCAAAGTAAGTCCAAAAATATTTCCCTGCTAAATGTTTTTAAAAGAATGAAGTATAGAAAATAGAAAAGTGGGCTCAAAACGCTATTTTGCACTCCTCCGTTGGCGTTTTCATTGAAAAACGAGATTTTTGGTGTTTTTAAAGAAAATATAACATTATTTAGGTTTTCCTTTGATTTACGACTGGAAATCCTGTGTTTTCTCCTAGAATTTTTTTTCCAACACATATGCAAAAAAAATATGAAAAATCGCTCTCCTTCGCCTGGGTTTTTAGGACGAAATTGCTATTGAAGATTCTTCACTTTCCAGCCACATTGGGAGGTGCGGCGCTTATTTCGAAACTTAAACCTTAGTTACAGCGCTTACAAGAGGGTGGTATGGTGGCGCTTAATGGAGGAAATAAGGCGTTTAAGCTGCACAAATATTGTTGAAATAAGTTTTGAGCATTAATAACTACCTGCTGAGACTTTCAAAACGAATGAATGTGGGATCTGAATGACGTAATGTCGTAACTCAAACGTAGTAGCAGTAGTTTTAGTTGACATTTTCCGATCACAGCATATGGTAAAAGAATGACTTAATTTCGACGTACAATTAGTATCGAGGAACTGAGGTTTTCGTGACGGAGGAGTCGCAACCTTGGTTTTCGGGGACAGGAGAAAATTTCGATTTTTACACCATGTTTTGGACTGATTTTTTTATGAAAACTAAGTACCTCAAACGCTACTTTTTATGGATATCTTTGACTTAGTTCTCAGTTAAGTTCATTGGGGGAAATGAGGCCTGGAAAATCATCATTATACACCCCGAAATTTGGAAATCCCAGGCCTGGGAAATGGCCATTTACCAGGCCTGTAGTTGTTTCACTTTTCCAGGGCAAATCCCAACCCCGAAAACGGACATTTCCCACCCCGAAAATGGCCATGTTCCAGGCCTGGGATTTTAAGATTTTTTCCTGTGCCATCACATTCGTTAAAGTTAGTACAAAAACTTAGCAAAACAACAAAGCTTTCACTTGTTTAAGGACAATGACGGTTGGATAAGTATACAACGGGGACGTGCGGGCAAGTGCCAAACGTATTTGAAACAGGGGTGTACTAGTAAATTTCTAAATTTGAAGATAGTTTAGCGCCGCAGGCGTGAAGAATTCATGAATATAGTTCAGGAAGAGTTACGGAAATAATACCTAGATTCCATAGGTAAAATACCGAAATGCCGAAGTTTTATGGGTATATTACCATCACTAGCAGCATTTTGAATATAAATACCGTACATATTTTACAAAATACCGAAATACCGAACAGAAAAAGGCCGATACCGTGTCACCGAAAACCCTGAAATTCGCATTCGCATTGTTCCATTTGGGTACTCTTTTGTACTTTTGTAGTAGGGGGGTCAGCGTAACACATTGATCTTGTTGTCCTAGATTACGTAGGATCTTCCCCAAATTGATCAAGATATTGTAGACTTCATCAGCATCAGTCAGTGATGCAGGGAGTGAACGACCATTCCCGATGATTGTTAGAGGAGACAGTTTCAGTGGCAAAATTTTCCGGCAGCCGGTCCAAGTTGGAACATTTTGAACCTCTGTGACTTTAAAAAGCTCACTTAAGCTTGATTTCAATGGATGATAACTAGTTCTTAATGAAATTTAAGCAAAGATACTAAACTTTGGCCTAACACCCAGCGAAGGAGGGTGATTTTTCATATTTTTTTGCATATGTGTTGGAAAAAAAATTCTAGCGGAAAACACAGGATTTCCAGCTTCGTAAATCAGTCTAAATAATGTTACATTTTCTTCAAAAACACCAAAAATCCCGTTTTTCAATGAAAACGCCAACAGAGGAGTGCAAAATAGCGTTTGGAGCCATCTTTTATATTTCCTATACTTCATTCGTTTATAAACATTTAACAGGGAAATATTTTTGGACTTACTTTGACACAATTTCAGTGGTTAATGGACTAGTTTTTGACGAATTTTAAGTAAAAATACTGAATTTTGGCTTACAAAATACTGAATTTGACTTCAAACCCCAGCGAAGGAGGGTCATTTTTCAGAATATTTTATCATTTTGTGTTTGATAAAAATGATTCTAAGAGAAAGAAAGGATTTCCAGTCGTAGATCAAAGAAAAAGCTAGAAAATGTTATATTTTTTTAAAAAACACCAAAAATCACGTTTTTTCATTAAAAACACCAACGATGGAGTGCAAAATAGCGTTTTGAGCCGATTTTTCCTTATTTTGTTATATATACTTTCTTATTCTTTTATAGTATTTTTAGCAGGAAAGTATTTTTGGACTTATTCTTACATAATTTCAGTGGTTTATGACTAGTTTTTGACGAATTTTAAGAAAAAATATCGATTTTTTGCCAAAATCCTCCAAGATGGAGTGCAAAAATTTTTTTTTTCGACATTTTGGAATTTTTTTCTATTAACACATTCTATTGACAGCATTTTGCATAAAAAATGAAATTCTAAAACCTTTAACTTTGCCGACAGTAAGCAATTTTCTAAAACAGGTAAAATCGAAAAAACACCACGACGGAGTGCAAACTCCAGCCTCGTTTGCAATTTTGTCCAGGATGGACTTTTTAAGACCCGGGTTTCCATAATCAGCATAAAATTTCCGTTCCAACGATGTATAACAACCCCATTCACCTTCTGGGTTAAGCAAAGTCGTCTATAACTCGACATATTGAATTCTGCTCCCAGACTAATAGGATTCGGTCCATTTGTTACATGCTGCAAATTTTCTATTAAATTTCCAGGGAGAAAATGTACAACTTTTTGCAGATTTCCCTTCAAGAAAGACATTGAAAAAATTGTAAATAAAACATGTACTGAAGACACGCGAATTCTATAAAATAGACTGATGCCAGGAAAACCGATTATATTTTTGGTTCCCATCATTTACATTGTGTTTTTAAAAGCTTGGAGATTTAGTTATTTACAGTATACTATATACAGTAGAGTCTCCATAACTCGAGCATGCACGGGGAGCGGGAATTTGTTTTAAGTTATTGCCCATTCCAGAAAAAAAATTGAATATTGGGGGTGGAGAATATAACATTTTTTGGAAATTTACTCCACGGACACAGTGAATTCTAACCCCCGGACAAGCATCAGTTGACCCTCCCCCCCCCCAGACATTCAAAATTACCCCTAAACAGAGCAAATTTTCCCCCAAACCAAGGCAAATTATGTAGATTTTTCAGGGGGTAGCCCCTGGACAAAATATCCAATATATCCTCCACGCCCCCCCCCCCCCCATTGAGGATTCGAGTTACAGAGACTAGTTTTTAAGGTCGTGTCAACTTAGGGACCAGTTACGAGGACATTTGAGGAGAGGTTCGAGCTATGGAGATTCCAATGTACTAATCACTACATTCATTGTGTTATATACAATTTAACCGAGTTTTAATTTCAGAGCTCCTTTTTTTATTTGAAATTACACTGGGTTATGAATTAATAAAACAATCAAATTTTTAAGATCTATAATATATATTACGTTACGTAATCAGATTTTTTTGTAATGGTTCTTCCGATTTTAATTTCGATAAACTCGCCCTTCCAGCCCTTCCCATTTCCAGCCCTTCCCTTTTCCACCAACATCCCATATTAATTAGTATGTCTTAAATGAAGAAAATTTATATTGTCAAAATTAAGTTCGTCTAAAAACATGTTAGAATCCTCTGTTTTCGATCACAACCATTTTTGAACTTGCTAGTCTATTTTTTAACCCGTGCCGCGTTTTTTTTTTTTTTTTTTTTTTTTTTTGCGTTAAATTTTTTTACTAACAATTTTCATTTTATTTTCATCAAATTTTTAATTTATATTTTTTGTTTTATAAAAAGACACTATCGAAACTTGTTAATATTTTTAAAAGAATCTTTTTAATATAGATATTATTAGAAAAATAAATATTAAAACCTACTACTACTACTACAAAACATTTAATATTCCGTCAATTAACCCTTTAAATCTCGACCTAAATGAGGTTTGATTTCACGTTATTAAGATGAACAGACAATTCGAATGATTGAACTTACTTTAATCATGGAGGTATAGAGAAACAGGAGATGTATGCTATTGTAGCCAAGCTCGCCCTACGATTAAAAAAGTTACGATGTATGCATGCTTATAATCTCATATATCGTGCATTATTAATGAGCTATTTTAAGTGGAATCTTATATTGGCTCATTTAAGCTTTAGAAATTAGATGAGACGAGATTCATTGTTTCTGACATCAGTGTAAGAAAATATTTGGACTAAAAAAAGGCCTGTAAACTTGGCAATCCTTCATCAAATGATAAGATTTTTCGATCAATGTTTTCTCTTGCTTGATACTTTCCTCCAAAATTCTGCATCGACTTTATGTCTACAAATTGAGTCTGAAATCGTGTGTGCTTATAAAGAACTTTTCACTTTCTGGCTTGAGAAAATATATTTTCAAAACAAAATTGAACGGATAACACAAAATGGAACATAAACTTGTTTCGTGGACAAAGTTTTATCTAATTTTCGTATATTAAAATGCTAGAATCTTCAATACTGATAATTAGAATGTTCATAGCAAACTTGAGTTCTACTAAAAAGTCTTATTTCATCGGGCGAGCTTAGAATTTCTTTTGATACATTTTAAAAAAGAAATCAAAAGACTTTAATGACCAATTACCGACACATTCTACTCCTGTTTTTCTTTATACCTCCATGCTTTAATCGGATTAACTTTCGCGAGAATAAATTTTGCGATTTTGTAAATTTTTGCCATTTTTGAGAAATTAAAACTCGCGAAAACGCGTGAGATTTTCCTGACGAAATTAAATCCACCACAAAATTTTTAAGATCACATTTTTGGCGGAGAAGCTAAAGTCTCCATTTGTGGCAAAAAAATGGCTAATCTTCAGCTTTTTTTAAGGCTTATTCGCAAAATTAAATCCACGCGAAATGTTTCAAAACTCTGACTCGCGAAATTTTATCCAGAAAAAACAATTCGCAAATTTTGGAACTTTTGCGGTCAACAGGTACCTTGTGCCCCAAGTGTCCCAAAAAAACAAAAAACGCCAATTATTTCCACAGGAAAGTGGGTTTTTAAATTTTTAAGATTGACACTGCAACGACTTCTACCCCAAAACGCTAATAGATTACCTATATTCGTATACTCTTACGGCTGTCTCTCAAAAAAAATACGTTAAAATTTCATTTTACAGCCTAAAATAATCTTCAATGATCGAAAGAATGAAAACTTTTGGATTGGATGAAAAGAATCGGACGGACTGAACTTTCATTTTTGACCGAGATTGAAAAATAAGGCGATAACAAATTATGTTTTGTCAAGTTAAATCAATCTTTCTTACAATTCTCAAAAAATAGGGATAAATAATTACAAAGGTTATTCTTCACGAGCAATCGCAAACATCTCCTGGAGTCAACGGTTTAAATCTAGAAAGAAACAATTGAGGAAAGATAATTTAATAATTATGTAATTTAATATTACATATCTTTAATATTAGAAATTTTTTTGAAAACACAATCTCAAACTTGTACTATTCCAAAATTGTAAAAGCCATTTAATATTTTGCGACAGTTGCCGTGTAGAAGATTTACTGTTCCTAACCTTTCATTTCTGTAAAAAATAGGGGTTTTGAGGTTTTTCCAAAATTGCATAACTCAAAGTGAATCCGCCATTATGAAAGAAAATGTTTGAATTTGTAGACTAGAGACGACTCCTTGCGCAATTCGAACGCATGCTTCCATAAGGGAAGTTACGTAACTTAATAGTGAACTTAAAAATTATTTCATAGGCCTATTGTTTCACACCCGAAATCACGACCAGGTATGCACCAGCTCCAATCTGTTTCACTGTAGGCTTGACAACAGTAGGTGGTGCATGCGCCCTACGCCCGTCTTTTGCACGTAATAGTTGTCACTCAATTCGTGATTTACACCGAACGGAAGATTGGCTGGTGGTTGTGTTCAAAAAAATGAAAAATAGATATATATGACTTGTCTTTAATAATATAATTAAGTATTTTTATTTTTTTCATAAGAGCTGACACGCCAATATGTAAGGCAAGGTGAGCCAGTCAGACAAACTAGAAACTAGATCTAGAAAGTTGAATTTTCTGGAAAACCATAAACGAATGTTGGAAACTAAGTGACCTGGAAACTGTCATGCGCACCCGTATAAACAGCCCCGATTGTATATTTTATTACATGTTTTTTTTTTTTCATAAGCAAGTGTCTGCCCCTACATCAGGCTCGCATTATGCTTATCATTCTATTGTTCTCAAACAATAGAGCCATTGTTTAGGTACCAAAAACTGAGCCTGTATATGCTTATAAACGTTATGCTTATAAAAGAAAAAACATGTACTCAATAGACCTCTATGGAAAGTTAAAAGGAAAAACGATACAACTAAAAATATCTATCATTTTTCAAAGTCAAATAGTCGAATAGTTGTATATATTCGGCGTTTATATTTGAGACACCCCTGTACAGAGACATCACTGTGTCACAGACCCACTAGGACCCTAGCCCCAAATTCCGTCTCCAGTTTGAAAATACCTTGGAATTTCAGCCTGACTGGAAAATTGATTTGTATTTATTTCATCCCCATTCGAAATTCAATGTTTAAAAATTGCACTCCAAAGTCATCCCCACTGGATGAATTAAACCGTAGAGCAATAGAAGACATAGAATTCCTATCCCATTGGGATTTCAGTAGAAATTTTTCCCCACTGAGAAAAAAGTTTCATTCATCGGGTCTGTGATACAATTTGACGTTTTGCATTGTCAAATGAATATGGACGGGTCCCCTAAACAGTCACAGGAGGGATGGAAATCCCTCAATTGCGGTATACTGCAATCAATACACCTTATCGGAAATTCCACCTCCTCGCGTTGTTGCTACGCAACACTTTTTGGGAGGTAAACAAAGCTCGATATTGCGGTTTTCAGGCAAAAAGCCTTACAAAACACCCAAAATGTTGATGCCCAAATCAACTGAAGAACCACCGAATTTGTTGTTTTTCTCTTTCTAATAGCTTCTGCTAGCATCTTGAAAGCTTTGTTTTGTTTGTTTTTTTCAAATTCAGTGTATTTTTAGGAACATAAACAAGCCAGATATAAGCAAATGAGTTCTTGTTTTACGCGGGAACTTTTATACAGGGTTAGAATTCATGTAGTATATTTACGTGACGGAAATGTAGTGTTGAAGCTGGGCCGTACCACGCGAACGTACTCCATGGATTGCTAGCCATACCGTCGCTACTCGCGCTACCATTTATGTTTACCTCCCAATTTCAACGGATCCATTTTAGCGCAATTGTTTTTGTGGAATTTCCGATAAGGTGTATTGCAGTAGTTTTCATTCGTGTTTAGCCTACAAAGGCTTAAAACGACTACATATAGTGCTGGGGTTGACAAAGATAAACAAACATCGACTATAAAAAATCGTACGAGAAGAAAGCTTTTCTTTATCAAAAGAATCTGATCTATGGAAAAAATATTTTGTCTGTGCGTTAAAAAGATATTATCAATTATGTACAAATAATGCACCTCTCACTTCAGCAGCGAAGGTGCAAATATAACCCTTCATCTGACGGTAAATTATTCTCCTGGGAATAGTGCAGCCAAAATGACGTCATGTTTCAAATCAAAACATTGATTTCAACCCCCTGGCCTGATTAATAGCGGCAAAATCTTGTTTTTACTAACGTCTTGCCCTGGACGTTGTAGATCAAAACAGGGGTTTTAATATTTTCTTGCACTGGAAAGAAAGTATGAGGTTATAATTACTGCTTTCAATTGTGTGTTTAATGTGTGTCTTCGTGGAATTTTTTGATTGAATCAAAACATATATTTGAAAACCAATATGATATTGATTTTGGACTTTGTTATTGATCGTGGACTAGGACTATAATTATATACTGCAAAGACCCCAGTTGTAAACTCTGACCTGAGAGACAAAATTAAACTTTCAAGGTGAATGTATTTGTAAAAATTTATATTGAAGTATATTTTCAATATAAGATCTTTATTCTTTCTTCCTTTTATCATGATGTATTTTTCTATTGCATCTCCCCTTTGAATTCTCCTCAGGGCTTTAACACCAGCATTCCAGGTATAAAAACATATCCCTTTTTCATAAAGTTCATGTTTTATAAAACAGATATTCATTTTGTTTCCTGTACAATGATTATGTTTAAGGTTTAAAATAATGACTGGAACACAAAGAACATTCAGAAAGAAAGTTGTCAAAGTTAAAAGCACAAAAATAAGAAATGGTAGAAAAAGGACTACTTATGTCCAACCTTTCATGAGCAGTTCATCTCAATCAAAGTACTTGAAAAATGAGTCTTTCAGTCCTTGTATATCTGGGGATGAGGATGAGAGCTCAAAAGAGGATAACTTTGTCACTGATTCAGTAAACAAAACAAACGATGATTCAAAAAGGTCAAAGTACCAGACAATGAAGGAAAAGGAGCTTGGGGCATGGGATACCTTCTCACCTGAAGTGATAAGGAAGTACGCAGAGAAGTTCGATGAAATGCTACCCACAATATGTGTTATCTGTGAAACAAAATTACTTGAAAATTGTGTATGGTGCAAAACATGTGGGCCAAGAACCACATATTGCAGTGGATGTGCTGTTAAGATCCATAAGCACATGCCTTTTCATTGTCTGTATGAAATAAATGTAAGTATTCTAATCCTAGAGTAACTGGTAATAGGGTATACTCTTGGGTCTCAAATGAAATAAACATACAGGTACATTTAAAATAAATTAAGATTATTTTTGAGGTCTTTATGATAACCCAACTTGATTCTTTTTTTGTGAAGCTGGACCCTTGCCTGATTACATATTGAGATAATTTTTTGCTCAGGGCTGAAGTGGTCAAAGGGATTTCATATTTTGATACCAACGGATGGATTTCTGTTTCAGGGCTGGAGCCTTAGCAGCTTAGGTTGCTTATGAAAGTAATGTATAGAAAAAGCGTTCTCTTCTAGAAAGCATGGAATGTACAGGAAAGTAGTTGCAGATTTCTTTCCTGTCATTTGCGCTAGATTCAGGGTTTAGTGGTCTTTTGAAGAAGTGACAATAATCAGACTGGCCATCAAAAAACTTTTGATTTATATAATTTCTTCCTAATCTATTTGAAGGATGATGGGTTTCACGAATTTCAAGTCAATTATGAGCTGAAAAGCAAACATACAAGCCAATGTCTGTATGCCAAGCCTAGATTATTGACAGTAATTTCAGAAACAGGTATTAAAAATCCTTTACATGTCATTACTTTAAAGGATCACATGGTGTCATGCAAGTTTTTTGGGTCCCCCATCCGGTGTTGAAAACCCCCATCTGGCTTTCCTTCCCCATTACTGTTTGATTTCTGGTCTCTCGATCTGAAAATTACTTATATAAAGTTGTTGGTTCACATCAAAATGAATTATAAATGATAAATTCATGCAAAAACATTATACAAAAAAAGATATTCATGTAATCAATAAGTAAGATTGATACCTTTCTTTGATGTTTACCTTGGAAAAAAAATTCATCCCCTCCCAGACCAACAATGTGATATTAATTTATTCTCTGATAAAAACAGGCTACCTGATAATCTAATTAAATTGTTCATGCAAATATCCTTTTGAAAGTTTTAAAACTTTGGGTCTATGGTTCTTTTTTTAAACGTTATGATTTTTCATAGTTACAGAATTTCAGCATTATGTTCTATAAGACATAGATACAAATAGGGGGAAAGATAAAATCTATATATTTGAATAATTTTTTTTCAAAATTACGTCATCTTTTCTAGGACTACATCATCAGTGCTCTATCTATTTTTGTGAATGTGAAAGTGATTTGGAAACACTACTTCGTCTTGACTTGTGGCCTGTGACTCCAATCAAACCAAATACGGTGGTGTCTATAGATCTCCTACACCTTTTCATCTCGTTGCAGTTGGAGGGGAAGATATCTTTTCATTCTTTTTGTGATGGTCTAGCGTGGAAAAAAGGAATGGGAAACACTGTCTTGGTAAATATTTTCATGATAAACTAGTATTAGTTGCCCTTCGTGGAAACAATTTTTTAGGTGTCTAAAGGATACTGAATATTCGGAGCATGCCACTTAAAATATATGTTATTATTATTACTTTGCTTGATTTATTTTTTAATAAATAGGCTCTTACACTCGTTGAGATATTTTCAATTATTCTTGTTTTCTGGCGCTTGAGTTTTTATTTTTATTTTTAGAGAAGATATCTAAATCGTTTGGAGAAGACTGACACTATCGATCAGTTTAGGAACTTTCGGAGGCAACTTCTTAACCTCAGAAGCATTTGTGAAGACTTCACTGGACTAGAAGAGTGTGCTGCTTGTCCCAAAGTAAGAATTACTTTTACACATGCTTTGATCAGAGTGGAACCACTAAGGTGCATAACATTGTTGACACTAAGGAACACATTTTAATAAGCAAACCTATTATTTTCTGGCTCATTGCTAAGGTCGCTAAGATTTTTGTCAAACTCAAGGTTGCAGTTGTTGCTCAATAGGCCACTAAGGTTTTCTCTTGTTCATGTTGTGAACATCTGTTGTTGAAGAAGAAGTCGCTTTGCTTATCAAAGGCTCAGAGTACAGCAAATTTATGAGCAAGGCCAACCTTAGCAACTAGCTTGCTTTAAGTAAAATAATGTGTATTAAAGAAGGAATATCAACTTTCGTTTAGGAAGACGGCAGTGTGTTCTATTGTTTAGATGCAAACTTTGGTCTAGTACTCAAAGCGTCTGCTTCCAAATCAAAGAAACTTGCGATGCGATCTTCCAATTTATTTGTTCCTGATGAAGATATCGATTCATTCATGGTGAACTATGATGATGCTTTAAAAACAAAGGTGAGATTTTTATTCTATTTTAAAAAGCAGCGATGCCTAAACATATTTTAATTTATTAAATTCTCTAGGAGTGACCTTTAAAATTTTTCAAAATCAAATCAAAGCAATCTTAATCTAAGAAGCTGTGAAATTAATATTTTGACCTATAAAAATTGAGATGCTATGAGTCCTCATGAGTCCTTATATGTTCTGATATACTGTGTTACAAAATATTATAATTGAAAGTCATTGTAGTTCTTTAGGAACTTCTTACTAGGATTGCAGTAACTTCCAAGCCGGAAACAATCTTCGATCGAAAAGAAAAACAAAGAAATTAAGTGTTACCGGAATTTTCGGAATGTCTTGTAGACACGAATTTCCAAAACTCTTCCTAAATATGAGGCATGGTGAAAGGTATTAAAATGAGTTGAATTTTATCCCCAACAATTAAATTGAATCTCAAGGAGAATAGAATCAAATACAATTTTAATGAAGTTTGAAAAAAGAATTTCTTTCCAAGATCTTCAGATCCATTTTAAGCGCTTGAATCTTGGCAACTTGGTTACTTATAAAAATAACGTGTAGTATAATTCCTTAGAAATGAATATTTGTGGGAAGATATTTTCCCGAAAGCAATCTTTGTGGAACTGCTCTGAAATCATAAATCGATCCTAAATCTGGTCTTTCTTGGACAAAGTTCATCTGCAAAATTTTGGCAAAAATAAATTAACGAAATTTAAGCCAGGGTGAGCTCATTTTCCATATGCTACTCTTTGGTGCTTAATTTTAGGGGACAATAGAATAAGCGGGACGGGTGGGTACTCGAGAATAAAATCAACAAAATCGGGGAGGGGTCATAATGTGTCTGATTGGGGCCTGATTGTGCTGAAGATTCCTTGGAATCTTGGAAAATGAAGCTTTTAACCCTTTTTTGGTACTTCGTAGGATAAAAGTCATAAAATGGGAGGTCATTATTAATGATATCGGGGTTGAAAAATTATTGTACATCATATAAAAATTTTCAGGCTGGGATATGCTGTGTATTTACTTGACCGTTTGTTGGAAGAAAATCATGACAAAAGTTTACTCACTCACGTTATATATGACATAGCCTGTGTATTAAAATCGCATTTGAAGGTATGTACACTTACTGTATTCTTATTTCCAATGTCATTCTCAAAGATTATAGCGACGCCGGGTACCTGCTAGTATTAGCGATGTTTTGCTCTTCATCTATGACTAATGTTCACAAGCAAACCACATTAGACGTTCTTTGCTTTTTTAAAGAAAAAGAACACGTTTACGAAGTACAAAGATTTCCACTTTGGAATACCAGTTTTTCACTCATATGGTCACAGAGGGGATTGTCAGGTAATAATTTTTCTTCTCCGCCATTATGATGAATGTATCTTCGTCATCCTGGAGTGGCAATAAACAAAATTGAAGCACGCTTTGATGATGCCCTTATTATCACCCTCCGTTACACTAGAAAATATCAGTAATACACTCTTCTTGAGATGCATAAATTTATTGTTGTCCTCGTTTTCAAACAGATTTCATTGTTATAAAATTACATATTCACAATGATAATTGTGTTGTTTACACCTCATGAGACATTTTGAATTTCAAGTACTTTTGTTTTAGAGTTAATGTTTGCCTTTTGGGAATTTAAATTGGTTTAAATGTATAATTTCGTAGCAATGAAATCTGTTTGAAAACGAGGACAACAATAAATTTATGCATCTCGAGAAGAGTGTATTCCCTGAACTTTATTGTTTATCCAGGTAAAGAATTCCATTCGTCGGCTTGAAACGTTTGGTTTGATGGATGGAGAACTGATGGAGCGCCTGTGGTCTTACCTGAGGTCGTTTTCAAAGATAACCAAAGAAATGACTCCGGCGCATCGAACTGACTTACTCAGTGATGCCTTGATGCACTTTGGCTCAAAGAAAATGGGAAACATAGGCAAGTACTTTAAGAAACATTCGAGATCCATCTTATAAATTCTTTGACTTGTGACGTTTTATTTAGACTAAAACACAAGCATACTATTTTTCAATTTTTTTATTTTTCGTATAAGCTTGCACAATTTTTGCTTTAGGGAAATATCTTGTATTTTTGCGTAACAAGGCGATCGAAACCGTGAATTCCTGTGAGTCGGAGATTAAAGCGATATGCTCTAAACTGACTGGTAATGGTTCCTTTCATTGTCATTCAGATCGTGTCTACAATCCATTATGGTATAAATAAGTATTTTGATTCCCTACTGTTTATTTACTAGTTGTAGGAAAACTATAATTATTATACCTTTATCTGCGGGAGAAAACTCGTTCGTCAGTTCTTGAAATTCAATCACATGAAAGTCTCTCCCCTCTAGGTAAATCGTAATGATCCCTATCATAAAAAGGAAATAAAGAGTATTGTATTCAGTGAAATAAAAAAGCTACTACTTAGCAATTCATCAATCTCATTCCGTTGTAGAAGTTAAAGTGGATGAGAAAGTCATTGAAGCTTGGAAACGAGAGGAAGACAGTGTTGTAAACAAGGACAAAAGGCCACTGCAACCAGGTCATTACTGCTTCTACCACAGCACTTTTCTTGGACTACTTAATCTATTTACTTACTTTAATTTATCTTAATTTGCTTGAGCGCTTTACGTTGTAACAGAACTTAAAGAATAATGATTTTAGGCTTTTAGAACCATTTTTTGTATTATTTTTCAGATATACAACCGATCTGTATTTTGAGGACATCTAGGCAACTATTGACAAAAGCATTGACGGTACTCTACTGACGGACACGACAAATAATATTCTAGGACAAATCTTCAAACGTTCAGCCAATTTGAAAACAATGACAGTACTCCTTTGACATTGACGAATAAATAAAATAATAACGTAGCGTTAGAATTTTGTAGCATTTTACTTCTTTATAATTAGAGGTAAGCTTATAATTCAGCTACGTGTTATAGGCATTGGGTTTAAAGTCCCGAAGGGGCTAGACGTGAAACACCTGGATGGGACATTTCCTAGCTATTTAATCTTTATCTTTATCCAGAACACCTGCGTGTGGTTTTTACACAAATGCCGGATTGAAATTAAATCTATCACTAGATTTCGAAAAATATAGTACTTGAAAACAAAGAATTAAGTGGTTTCACTTTTCTTGCCTGTAAACAAAAGTTTCTACTCTAGCCCTTCGGGCTTTAAACTTAATGGTAATAGCAATGTGCGTTTTTCTTTTTAGATGCTGCCGACTGGAGACAAATTTATTACGAAAAGCTTAAAACCTTCAACAGGGAATCTTCTTTAGCACTGATGAGTGAAAAAGTATCTGATGTTGCCTTACATCAACGAAAAGCAAAACGGTAATTTAGGTTTTAAGAGTTACCATTATCCATGCTTTTTAAAATTACTTTTTTATTTTGTTACACATTTTAAATCAAGAACAAACGTTTAGTAACTATGACGGACCGATTACCCTTAAAAGTATATTCAAATCTAAGGTATCGAGCCCTTTATTCATGTGAATAGCGTACCGCGGTAAATCTAAAAATAGACTTTATTTTTGCCATGATCATTACTTTCCATATGTTTGTATGAGTAGTTCCAATCCCATCAACGTTTGCGTTAATTTCTTTTGTACGTTAATTGCATCCTATGACAAAAGATATGTAGCAACGTGCACGTTTTTTAAATTGAGACGAATTGGATTGTGGAATTGCAATTTGTACAAAAATAATGGAAACTGAAAAGTTTAAAACACGCATAACATCTTTCTCCCTTTCCCTATGAAACTGTTTGGTAAATTTTTGTTTGGCTGAAAATTATATATTTCTTTCATTAGCATCGAATCAAGTTTAAATACATTTGAAAAAGAGCATATGATTGCTAAACGATGGCTTCCAGCTTCTCAAGAATTTAGACTTCAACATATGAAATATCTAAAGCAAAAATCAAAAGAAACCATCTCAACTTTGTATAGCCGATGCTCTGAGAGAATGATGCTTTTAGTACTGAAGAGACGATATGCAGGTGCATACATACATTCTTTTATTTTTACAGGCAGTGTTGAATTCAATTTGTACTTGTACTTGGTAATTTTGGTCGGGGAAGATTGATCAAAATGTCACTGACTAAAATTTCCCTCCGACTTATTTTCCCCCGAAGGTATACGATAACGATATCAACCAGTTTGTTTACTTTTTATTTTAAAATCGTACATAATTTTTCATAGATGGATCGGCCATTGCCACAAGACTATCCAAACAGATCAACAGAGTTTGCAAGGAAATAAAGGATTTGACGGCTTCTTTCAACAACATTAATACTGAAATATCACTGGATTTTAAGACCGTTAGCTACATAGAAGTATTAGACGTTAAGTCCCCCATCTATAATGATACCACTCTTTTTTTCAAAGTAAGTGTCTACTTTGATTTTACTTTTGATTTTGTTTTAGAATTGAATTGGAATTTGTTTCGTGGAGTACTATTTCACAAATGAAGAAATCTTTTGTTCAATATTAGACCAAATTTGCCCTGAAATGGCCAAATTTAAGTACATATTGACCATAATTTTGACGTAAATAAAAGTTTCATTTGATGTGTTTAAAAATCTTATATCTTACTTAGGTAAAATGTTCTTCAGTTCCATACACGGTCATCAAATCT
This sequence comes from Clytia hemisphaerica, assembly GCF_902728285.1. Taxonomy (NCBI): domain Eukaryota; kingdom Metazoa; phylum Cnidaria; class Hydrozoa; order Leptothecata; family Clytiidae; genus Clytia; species Clytia hemisphaerica. The sequence goes on along the minus strand of NW_027103595.1, from coordinate 1,668,196 downwards.
CTTGTTCAATATCATATGCGGAAACAACGAGCACAAGAAGAAATATCGCTTGTTGAGCGTGAGATGGAAGTCACAGTCTCTTATTGGGAAAAACAACTTTGTTTGCTTACTGCCTGTTTGGGGCGTCAAACTTTAAAAGGCATCAAATATTTGCTAACCGAAAGAATACGTGCCATTGAACTTTTCATTTATGAGTTGAAAAAGTCTTTTTCAACTGTCGTAGCTAACCCTTCATTTGACATCAAGAATAACCAAGTTTCCCATGAAATGCCAGATGAGGATGAATATTTCAGTGACTTTTCTGATTCAAGCTATTCAGGAATTGATAGTGAAGAGAATGAGGAAGTTGACCTTTATTTTTGAAATTATATAAGATACAACAATCACGATACGGTTTCGGTTTAAAGAATCTCGAAGATTTTTACGTGCTTGAAATTTTTAGCTGCACTTGATCCACCTGCTTTTCCTCAAAAAAAAATCATAAAATTCGATTTTTGAGATTTTCGTCACGGATCCTAACGAATATTTTAATCAGATTCATTTTCGCGAGTTTGAACTTCATTCTTAATAAGCAGATATTCAATAGGTAAAAGTTGGTTATTGAGATTTATTAACCCGAGGTGATGAATATTCAACGAGTTGAATATCATCACCGAGGGTTAATAAATCCAATAACCAACGTAAAACCTATTGAATATACGTTTTATTCTATAACTAAAGGCAAAAACAAAAGAAAAACTTGAAACATTTTTTGGAGTCCCATTTTTTACAAAATAAAAAGTGCTCACAAAATCGCATGTTCGAAATTTTTCTTTTTATCAACTTTTTAATTACTTTAAGTGAAATTGACAATAGAACTATTTTAAAAGTTTTTTCTAGCAAGAGTAAACATGCAAAAATCCAAAAAAAAAATTGAATGAAAAAATTGCCATGTGATAATATAGCCATGGAGCCATGTGATATCGTTAATTATCAAACGGCAGTTTTTGCCTACAGGTATAGAATAGTATTTGTTATTATTTATTAAACCTTCAACTACTCAAAAATGTATAGATAGATGATATATTTTATTATATATAACTAAACGTTTTTATGGACTTAGGCAAACTCTTAAATTTTATTGCAAACTTGTTTTCCAAAGTTGAGATTTTCCAATTCAAAGCGTAAATTTCTAGTTTTTCATGGTCCCTTTCCTTTTTTACTAAAAAATTTACATTAGAATATCTCAACTAACTTTGAAAGGTCAATTTTCAATGAAATCTAAAAGTGTTTTTGTGGATCATTAGAAAAAAAAACCGTCTGAACCGTCGCTTTCCTTTATTGAGGAAACGTATTTTGTTAATTTGTTAATTTTGGCAAATCAAATTTAAAGTAGTAATATGTTTATATATTAATTTTATTTTTTCGGTTAAATATTGAGCAAAGCCCACAAAATGAAATTATAATTTTTGATGATGCTTATTCAGTTATGAGTTTTAGGCATTACAATTTCCCGTTTTCTATATAATGAGATTTTACAAAGGAAAGTTTAAAAAAATATATAAACGTAAGTAACTCTCATAATTTTTGATTCCTTAATTTCCATTTTATAAATTTAAGTGTTTTTCCGCCGACACCTTTGTGCCGTACATAAAGGTGTCGAGGTAACTTGCATTTAATGTTTTTTGCCGCCGACGCCTTTGTGCCGTACATACAAGTGTCGAGGCAACTTGTATTTTATGTTTTTTTGCCGCCGACGCCTTTGTGCCGTACATACAATTGTCGAGGCAACTTGCATTTTATGTTTTTTTGCCGCCGACGCCTTTGTGCCGTACATATAAGTGTCGAGGCAATTTGCATTTTATGTTTTTTTGCCGCCGACGCCTTTGTGCCGTACATAAAGGTGTCGAGGTAACTTGCATTTTATGTTTTTCTTTTGCCGTCTACGCCTTTGTGCCGTACATAAAAGTGTCAAAGTTTCTTGCATAATGCTTGACAAGATGGTACGTTCTAAAGCTAAATTCCACTTAATCTCGAACTTTTTCAAACAGTTAAGTGTATTGGCGCTTTACTCAATGCTATGAATAGACCTCTATTTTTCCATATATTTGTCTTCTAGTAGAATGACGTCTTTTAACCATTAGGTATACACATTTATCAGAACGCCCTCGCTTTACTGAGTGGATGGCCAAACAAGGACACGACTTGCTGTTTCCCAAAGTCTGCGTACTCTCGGGTACCTAATAGAAGTCCCCCGGTTAATTAATTTTTCGAAAATTTCCCTCCCATTACATTCTTATTCAACCCACCTCTCCTGCTTATTAAGTTTTGAGATTTTTTCCAACCTCCCTGCTTATTCCAAACCCCCCGTTTATTAGGTATTCGAGAGTACAAGATAAAAAATACCTAAGATTGGCCAAAACTTCTTAGGGTAAGCTATGTAGAATTTTTCTTGTTGATTGTAATCATTCCATCTGAACTTTTCGTCAAGAAATCTGTCACACCGATACCGTTTATTTAACATTTTTTCATTAGTACTGATGTATCCCCAAAAACAAGAAGGGTTAGTTCTAGAAAAAAGTTGACTCTCGATCTTTAAAAGTTTTTGTGTTATATGCGAGAGATCAGCAGGGGACACCGGACATCGATTTTTTCTTATAATCGATTCCTATATAACTACCGTTGTATTAGGAATTTTAGTTTCCGACTTCAGATCTTTAAAAGTTTCCTTGAGTACAAGCTTTTGAAAGTTAAACCGGGCAAAATCGAACATACCGAATTTTCATTTTTTATAAATCGAATCCATACCTCTAACGTTGATGGAATATTTAGTTACACACATAAGATTTACGCAACATTTCTCTTATAAGAGAGTATAGAATATAGGTATAAAACGGTACAAACTGAAAACCAATTTTTTTTTCATACATTTAACAATGATTAGAGTTTTATTGTTAGTTCCCTACTAAAGATCTATATTTCGTTAAAAAAGAATGTATTAGACGTCGAGATAAACTTGGCATTTCGAGCCTGTATTCATATTTTCACATATGACAAACATATCTCGAGTGTTGATCCAAATTATTCTGCTGTTTGTTAGAGGGTAAGAGAAATAGTCCAATATTTACAATATTTACAAATACGCAGTTTTTTTGGACTAGACTATAATTTTCATCAATTCTTCAAGTACACGTTTTTCTTTTTATAAGCATAAGGCTCATAGCCAAAATTAACCCCATGTTAAGAAAAAAAACGTGTATCAAAAAATTGAAAAATGTAACATTGACAAGGATGATAAAGAGTTAATTACGCATATTTTTTAGAAAATGCTCATTTTCGATGGGGAAGAAATGACAAGGTGTATGTAGGGGGAGGTTTTTATGAAGTGAAATTTATTTCTGATTTTGATGATATTGATTATTTTGTTTTAGAATGATAAATTGTTGGTAACATCCATTTCAATCGATGAAATATTTCTTCTACGGATTTTCTTTTAAGTCATCGCAATTAACTAATGTAGCCAAGGTACTAAGCTAAAGTTAAAACTGTATACTATATATATAAGCTTATATAATATATAAGCTTAGTTGCAAACAAACTCGGTAAATAAATAATTGCTCTCTATTTGCCGATTTTTTATCATCTCATAGGAATAAAAAAGTTTTTTTCTGCGTGAATATTCTCAACTCAAGGGTGATTAAAAATCATAAATAAAGTCTCTTTGTATTTGAATTCGCTTGAATTTGATTGGAAGCGGCAAAACGAGCCGCTCCGAGGATTTGCCAAAACAATTTTATGTTTTACGGAATTAATTGATGTAATTGAGAATAGACGATTCTTGAGTTTGATTGCGCAAAAATTTTGTGACATCAATCGAAAATTCAAAATGCTAATTCGAATCTAATTTTGTTGGTGTTAAATGTGTTACCTTTGTTTTATTAAAAAAAAGCTTTTCAGAAGCGAAGCCGAGGCTGTCCATTTTGACTGAAAATTCAGAATTTATTTCTGCGAATAAGGCAATTTTAGAGGGAACATAATCATTCAAACCATATTTTTCCCATTTGGAACTTAGATAAAAGAAAGTCAGACTTTACATTTTTCAAGCGTTGTTCAGTTTATTATGATTTGATATGATCATGAAGGTAAAATAGATATAGATGGAGAGAAAACGTCTCGGTAATGATCTAAATGGTCGTTGAAATCTTTTATAAATCTATTCAAAGCGGCATTTCTTCGATGTACCATCATTTATTAATTTATAAGAACAGAAAGAGACTGTTTGGTTGATTTAGAAAAATTTAATTTTGCCGAAAATCCTTGTTAAAATGCGATTCGAAATAGTTTCAACTGATGTAGGACTAAAAGAGTATATTAATTTCATAACGAAACATTTTTGGGCTGGCATATTGTTAACATTGAGAGTTGCATCACATTATCATTGAAAGTTTCTTATCTTATAATCTTCACGTCTAAGTGGGCAGCGGTTTTCATACTCTGACAAAATGATCGATACAAGGTTCCTAATCATAACACGTAATTCTTTTTTAAATATATCGATGGCTTTATGGGCAGCTTCCCCTAGAAGTTTGGAGAATTGTGCTTATTATGTGAAGTTTTTTTCAATTTTTCATGACAAGGCTATTATATTTCAATATACTTGTTAAAAATGTAATGTCTTTTCATTCATTTTAAATATTCCTACGAGTATACCCAAAATTAATCATCTTATTACCAAAGCAACCAAACAGATGTTTGCTTCCGAGAAGCATTATTCTTAGCAGAATAGAACAAAAGGCATTGACTCTCCATATATATTTTTATTACCTCCACGATATGATGATATGGATATTCGATGATACGGAAAGACTGCATTGGCTGCGATTAGACCAACTGGCTCATAAGGGATTCAATTTTAATAGCTTTTACAAGTGTTTCACTTAACGACTATCCAAATGAAAATGGATGGACTATAATAATGGAGGAGGCTAAATGATGTTATTTATAAGAATTTATGTATTTCATGAATTAGAACTACGTTCCAAACCCAGTGGTAAATGTCTAACAAGAACAAGAAAATCAAAAATCTTAACCAATTACCATTTTTTGAAGATTTTAAAACAAAAGAAACTATTATAAAAAAATCCCAAAAAAAAGTTTTTAGTTCGTTGGTTGATAGCACTTGAGCCAACAAAAAGTTAAAAAAGATTCGAATAAGATCTTTAAAGTTGAAATACTTCTCTTAACGGTTCTCAAATTTTCAAACTCAAGAATAATAGGCCAAACAGAAAATAACATCTCGTATTTACATTTGTTCATAATTTTAGATAGTAAATTTGAAAAAATAGTATGTTCAGAGCCCTTAACCCTTTAACTATTTGCCACGGGAAAAAATAAAGGTTCGACTTATTTGCCAGATGTCGGCACATGATATTTTGGATAATTGACGTCAGAGCAGCCTCGTTCAACAGCGTACTATCGGCTTTTTGACGTTTAACTGATAAGTGCCAGATACTAGGGTATTCTCTGGCGTCCATCAGTAACAAAAATAAAGCACACGGGCACGAGGTTGACGTCAGAGTTATTTTCGCTAGAAAAGTCACTGAAGGAGCTTCTTCGATTCGAACGTCAAATCTCTTTTTGGACGGGAGTTTTATCGGAAGGTAGTGCTAACTTTCAGGCTCAATCATAAATGAAAAATTAAATTTTAATCATACAATTAAAGCAACGACGTATTATGTTTTTTCGAAAGAAAATACGATTTTTGTCTCAAAATTATGTCTACACGAAATCCTTTATTCATACTCAAACCGACTCCCTCACAAACACCGACCTTTATATATCCCTGGACCAAGCTATATCCGCCATCTTTGATCGAAGTTTTTTGAAAAGTGGTACCCTAATGGTAGCGCAACTCAATGTGGGTGTTATTGCAATAAACCGTTGAAAATGCTTGACACCAACATTGAATTTAAAAAAACTCCAATCAAAGATTTTGGTTGGGTGGGATTGAGTAGATTGGACCAGTGATATGTAAAGGTCAGTGCTCACAAACCATAGAAAATAACAGCTTTGCTACCATATAAAAATATGCAATTCTTTTAGTATAGTAAGATAAGATACCTAAACTCTATTCCAAAATAATTGATGTAATTGACAATTGACGCCAAATGTTTCAAAATTTATTTTTCATGGGAAATACTGTGCTTTTCAATATCTTTCTAACGATGTATAACTTATCGTTAAGTGAAAGGTTTTCATTGAGGAATCTTCGAATACTTCTACTGCCAATTATTTTGGGGTCGTCCATATAGTACGTACGCATAAATTTTCAAAAAATTTGATACCCCCTCCCCCTTGTACGCAGAGAACAATAGAAATTATATAATTTAAACAATAGATGTACGCTTTTGCTAAACCCCCTCTTCCCCTTCACTGCGTACGTACTATATGGATGGCCCTTTGAAATAGATTTTAATCGTCTAATGAAGCAAAGTATCTGTCTTTGAGATCAATTTTAATTGCGTCTCCGCTTAGCCAGGAAGGATCTTTAAACCCGATCCATTTGACATAAAATGTCGTGTGTCCATCTTCTTCCTTATGATCATCGATCCTTTCAACTAACCCCTCCCCATTCGCCGCTAGTTCGAGAACTTTTTTTTTCGAAACTTCTAGCGAGCTCGTATTGGGAACAAGGTCATCATCACCAAGCTTGGAGTAAATGGGATCCATTCCACTCATATCCTTACGTCTGCGCTTTCCACCACCACCACCACTAACGATGTTTTGTGATTTGTTTTTTCCGTTTCTTGGGGCAACATTAGATGTGACATGTGCATTAGTAGAAATCTCAGAATCAGGAGAAACTTCATCAGTGTAGTCGAGGTCATTGTCCAATTGTACTGTTGAAGTACTGTTGTAATTTACCACTTCAAACGAGACAGCAGGAACGTCAGCAGAAACGTCAGCAGTAACATTAGCAGCAGGAACATCAGCAGGAACAGGGTCTGAAACATCTCCCGATTTTGCAGCTTTGTTGCCGACAGAAGGAACTGAAAAATGTGACAAACATTTTTTTACGCATTTCACTCCTTGGTTTTTAAAAACATTGTTTTACAAAGGTATTTTCGCTCAACATCGACTTGCAATAAAATCTCTCATTTTTCATCTAGAAAATTTAGTATTAGAAAATTTGCCTGGTTTAATCTAGGTGGTAATCTTATTCACCCCTCTTTTATAACTGACCTACATATAGTTGTGATTTTTTAGGTCTTTGGAAAGTACGTTTTTACTAATAAATATAGTCCACCATAAAGCATCGATCAAAATATACTCATTCGCGTTAGTATTATTTTCAGAAAAACATGATGAAAAACTTTCTTACTAGTGAATGAGATGTTGTTGATATGGTCCTTGATAATTGCCAGCTCCCTTTTAGTACAACTTGCTGGCTTTCTCAACTCAAAACCATCGGGAAGACCATGAACATCAATAGTGCCGTCTTTGAGCCTTTTGTATGGCACTCTTGTTCGGCCGGTTTTCAATGATACTAAAAAGTTACAAATCAATCAATACAAAGGTAGTAAGTTCATTTGAAAAGTAAACCCAGTTTTAATGGGAAGTACACTTGCATCTATACATTGAGATATTTAAATCATTATAAGCGAGGTTAAGTACCGACGGTAAACGAGTTAGTTACATGCCATTTGCATATAATACATAAAGAAAAGGCTACTTAAGGGTTGTTCATATGGAAGTGAGATGGCCCGGTTAGTTGAGATGAAACACGTTAAGACGATGTATTCCAACACTTTTTGACGAATCAAACAGCGAAAAAAAGATCAAGTGACGTTCGAAAAATTACCCAATATCACCTAACAGAGCCAGTCCGCCTCCATATGACCATAATCAATATTCATTCCTTCACGTACTTGTTAGTTCTCCAAATATTTTCCGGACATTTTCAGGATCCGTCCCTTTGTTAATTTTTACCATATTTAAAAAGAATTTGCTAAGAAATCAGGAAAACAACTTACAAAACTTCTGGTTCAAAAGATTGGCAACTTCGTTACGTTCTGACTTAGGGGCTCTTTCATCTTCTGAACAGCCTGAAATAGACAATAATTAAGTTTTTATAATGTTTCAGGATAGACAGTCTCGGCAAAATTGTCCCCGATTGGGTAATTTGCCAATTGAGAACAAAATTTTATTATATCGGTGGCAAGTCTTGAAATTATATGCGATTACACCTTGTGAAAGTTTCAAATCTCGACGATTATCGCGCAAAATTTAGTTGAATTTCGTTTTCCCGAAGAGGAAAATAAACTTCCCAATCAGAAAGAAAAAAAATCCGATCGAATAGTGCAATATACTTAATACTAATAATTCATCGACTGTCTCTACTAACCATTAATAAACGAGGCAAACTCCCAATCAAGATCGGATTGCTGGTCAGAAAAGTCAAGAGCTCTTTCACTACCGTATGTGAGAACAAAGTTGGGCTCTTTTCTGGCTCTATCCGTGTCAACCTCCATAACCAAGGTTTCCACGCCATACCCCTCCAGTTCTTTACACTAAAACATAACCAATTAAATCACATAGTAATTAACATATATTTTTATTTCAAAGATTATCCGGTGGGCAGGGGGGGGCCAAAATAAAAATTGACCAAAAAGGTAAAAGTTTTCCCAATAGAATGTGAAGGGGTCTGTAGTTTTTGTGACCTTTTTCCGGCTACCTTTGACCTTTTTAAGGCCTGCGGCGCCAAGATTACAGAGAAAACTCTCTGCGACATGAAATTTTATGCTTTCGGCACTTTTTTGTGACTTTATTCTCGTTAACTTTGAGCTTGCTTAGAGCGAAAATTTACGCATACGGCGCATAAGTTACGACAAAAACTTTCGCCGAAAATTTCCCCTAAAAAAGGTCAAAATTTTTCCAATCTCGCCCCCCCCCCCCGAAACGAAAATTCGTAACTACGCCTCTGCTATCTTTTTACAGCTTAACAATAAACTTAACAATAAACTTAACATGCACGATACATACAAATTTCTAGAGTCTAAAGGTATGTAGAACAAAACTAGAAGCTGTCCCAAAATTATACTCAACCTTATGACGTCACAGGGGACAATTTCCTGTTTCTTAGGCAAAAACCCTTGACCCTTAGAATTCGACGAAAAATCGAAGTTGTCAAAACATCTAACCAGTTATACCATTCGAAAGCTCTCAGAAAAATTAGATTAGAGATATATTACGGATTTAGTCGATTTCTAAAATGTATCTCGAGAAATTTAAAATCGTCGTATATAGTTTTAGTGGTTACTATTTTATGAAAATAATCGTGAATGCATCATACATTGAAATATAGAATAATAAAAAGTTTTACCAAGTCTAAAATTTTCTTCCTAGTAAGGGATATCTTCTTCTTTTGCCATTCCACTGGTTTGTCATGAAAATTGACCTCTTCGATTTCCGATGCCCGTTTATTGAAATCCAGCTTTTCTTCATCTACCAATTCCTTCCATGCAATATTAGCTTCTCGTAGCGAGCTATTCGGGTTATCTGAAATCATATTAGAATAAGAGGAAGCTATTTATTGGCTTGTCATTGAATAAATAATGTAATAGTTTTAATTAAAACACAACTAGAAATGAAAAAAAAAATCATCATTGAATATATTTGAAAACAGGTAAATAAAATAAAATCTGTAATTAAGTTTACCAGTCAACCATTTTGATTTGAATAGGTCGTATCCTCTTGGATTTCGCTCGTTGACCTTCTCGGTTTTCTTTTTACTGGGGGCCTTCTTCTTATTCCTGATCCATTCCTACAGTAAATTTCACGTGAAGAATAATTTTCGTGATTAGGATTTTTAAGATTTCTCAAATCTGCCCCATTTTTATTTTGTCAAATTCTAATTTTCCTGTTTTTTTTTTTTAGAAAATCATGAACACAAAATCTTCCAATAGATTTCCTTAAAGTTGCTAATTTTAGCAAATATTAATTTTGGTATACGACGGAAAAGGTTTTTCGAGCGTATTAAAAAACGTATCCATTTTTGCGCACGAAACTGTCAGTAGCAGTGTCAGTATTTTTATCAATTTGCAAAGATCAAAAAAAAGGATTAATTATCAAGCATATCCATGCTACTCGTAATTTTGATAGTTAGACGAAGGCCAAGTTTTCACTACTTTCAATATTATACCGCTACAAAGCTAACAGGGTAGAAAAGTTTTATATATAAGATAAATTTTGTCAGGGTGTTTACCTTAACAATTGTTTCAGTAAGGCCAGTTTCCTTGACAGCCTCATCCAACAGCTTTAGCCCGTTGACATTGTCCCTGCCGTATGATGTCATCCCTTTTTGAAAAAAACTCTCCAATGTTTCAATCTGTTGAGCAGTTTTGACAATTTTTACTTTGGTAGACATGACGTTGTTATTTCAATGAATTTTTTCGATGTTATTTACAGAAACTAAAATAAAAAGAAAAAACAACAAGAACAGCAACATAGTCGATGTGAAACAACAGCATCATTTTATATTTTGTAAAAGCGTTCACCCAAAATTACAGTAGTAATTACTGTATTTAATACCTTTAAAAGGGAGGAGATCTATGTAAGAATTAAATTTTTCAGTCTGGTATTCAGAGATGATGACATGATTTTTTGATTAGTTAAATGCCTCGTGGAAAAATATTACAAGAATATTCAGGAATATTGACTACAATATCTTAAACAACTGAATAAATAAAATACATAATATGGACTTTGATATTTCTCTTTAACAAATAAAATCGAAATAAGCTAATAATTCTAGAAATCTTCAAACTTGCTTGTGAGAGATCAAGTTTATGCTAGTATGTAGATAAAATTCACTTAAAACAAAAGTGTTTCAGGATAAATGCTAAGAGATCAATCAGTATGTGGATCTACTTAAATTTATATTTTAAGAAGTCACCATTATTTAAAGACAATATGAATGGAAAAAAGTAAGCCGATTTTGCAAATAGTCTATTTTTCTAAATTTTATCCCTAGAAACAGGGTGCTCAAAATAAAAAGCAAGCAGGCTTGAAAAATATAAATGTAACCTTCAATTGCTATCTTTAGGCAGGTGTGAGAATTTTAAACATTCTAAAGTTTTTTCCACAAAGCTTTTCTGATATTAAAGTGCTTGGCTGCAAACAAACTCGAGGGAATATTATTTCCTGTCTTTATTTGTGGTAAAAATACCATAAAAAGTTCTTTCAAAAATATCTTTTCACATCCAAGAAGATCCTATCAAAACACCAACTTTTTCAATTCCAGGAAAGTAATTTTTCGTTTTGTTAAGTTTACACTCTTCTGTGTCTAAATAAGAGAGGGGACTTCGTAATTTTTGAAAATTTTAACTCTAAAATCACATTATTATGACCCCTATAGGGATTTTTCTTAGCAGCAAATTTACAAGTATTTTTTGGATGGGAAAAAAAGGGAAAGTGTATGCATAAAAAAGGTTCCAATCTTTAAAGAATAAAGCAAACAACTCATGCTTATAAAAAAAGGTTGACAGGTTTAGTTTATTTGATTCTTGTATTTGATTACTTTACATAAGAGAGTTTGTTTGCAATCAACATCTATTTTCTAGAGGAAAGAAAGTTTTTGTATATATTATGTCTGCCACTCAAGTTTTAAGTTTAACAACCATAAAATCAGGAATTTTCAATGATCGCTATTAGCCTGCTCTGCAAAAATAGATGGGGTAGTCTCTTTCCACGAGATTTTTCCACGCAATGCTGAGCAATGCACTCTAACCGTGTCTTGAGTACATCTTCCAATGAAAACGATGAAGGTCTCTTCAATATTCGCTGGAGGAGGATGCCAAACGAATAAATATCGGACGAATAGGTGACCTTTGACCCTCTGAAGAGTTCAGGGGCAAAGTGACTTTGATTACTGAAAAGCTTTAAAACATCTTCAACTTTTGCCTTACCACAACTCTCACGACACGCAAACGTGAATCCCATCAGTATTGGTTTAGTGCGGTCGGTCAAAATAATGTTACTGGCAACCAAATTATTGTGAAGAACACCTTTTGAAAACAGATGTTGAAGGGCACTTGAAATACCAAGTATATGCTGCTTTAATTTATCCAAGGACATTACAAATTTCTTATCAATCTCGTGTTGGAGTGTCCACCCAGTTTCAAAGTTTAAAATATGTGCAAAGTTATTGCTGAACTGCACTAGACCAATAGTTTGAACAATGTTTGGATGAACTCCTAAAAAGGTCAGAATTCGATGCTCATGTGATGCAACTGCAAGAGCTTGCATGCCAAAACTGCCATTTAAGGACTTGATCACTACTGAGTCACCATCAGGAAAGACAGCTTTCTCAGAATTAGAGAAAGTACCACTAGCCAAAGATACTTTCTTTGCCACTTTAAAACTCTCTGGATCGATTATTGTGGAGTCTTGCTCTTGCATTAGTTGATCCCCGCAGTGAAAAGTTTTGCTAAACAATGAAGCGTCAACCATTAGAGTAGAACGTCTCTCTCCAAGCTGCTGTATGATCTTCAATTTTGTATATTCCGCATTGCGGTGGGAGAGAGAAGCATTCTTTTCTTTGAGGACGCTAATTGTGTCTGATTGAGCTCTATTAAAGTTCTCAAGTCGTTTGATTTGTGCATTAGCATTCTCTAGGCGCCTTTTGTTTATATCCACCTCTGACTCTACTACTTTCCATCTTTTAAAGCGCTTGGGGGATGACTGAAGTACCTAATATAAAGGGGCAAAGAGGTTATAACCATAGCTTACTATCAAGTAAAACAAACAAAATTTTATTAAAAACAATACATTGATCAAATCTGTTTTAAAAATCAAAATGAAACCTTTTCCTGTTCTTCACTTTCATAATCTTCAGTAGACCAGTTATCATTATTTTCATTAGTTTTTACGTTATTATCATTGTTAATTTCATCAGTTTTGCTATCATCAGTTTTGCTATCATCATTTTCTTCTCCTTTACCACCACCTATGTAATTATCAACCTTTATTTTGAAGAAAAAAAAGGTAACTAAGTAGTTGGAAAAATTACAATGTATAGCAATGTGCCCTCCCGGTTATTACCATAATGGCTTTATGGCAACTCCTGAACATGGGCACAGGATGTACGGTTACACATTTTGTGGATTGCATTGTGGAGTAAAACACTTTTAAAAAGCCTTTTAATCAATTTTGAGAAATTATTTTGAAGTCAGTAGTTTTATTCACATAAATCAAAAGGTCATACTTCTTTAAAATAACAAAATTTTTAGACAAAGAAATACCTCATCATCACAACCACTTTTATGATGGAATGAACCAATTTTTATCTCTACAGCTACCTAGATAATTTTAAAGGAAAAACTATTTGTTCAATTTTCACAAAACATGTCACATTTAGCATATTTGAACTTGTTTTCAATTTTTGGCAAAAGAACTTTACTTTTTGGTAGTTATGCGAAAATAAAATAATCTATTGCCTGGAGATTGCATGAAGAACTGTGCAGTAATTGTTTTAACTGGTTCAAATAATTTTTATTTTTGGCTCTTTAACTTTTCTGTTGAAAGCATACACAATAAAATAAATTACTTTAAATAATGTTGAGACGTAGTCAGCAACTTTCTTCAGGATTTCCTCCACACTTTCACCTCTCTCAATTCCTTTACATATTTTCTATGAGTGAAGAAATTTACTAAGAAAAATACTTGGAAACAAAATATATAGTTTACTTACAGTACATTAACTAGAATAAATTGGTGATATCTTCCATAGTATGATATTTGTCTTTGTAAGATAATTCAATTAAATAGTTTACAGAGACAATAATTTTAAAATAATAATGCATACCATCACTTTGGTCTTTATGTTTTGTCGTACTCGTCTCTTTTGTTGTGCCCCCGATTTTTCTCTGTTGTGATTTTTGTCATAATTTTTGACAAAATAAGCATAGATCTGATCCCAAATTACTAGTGATGAATAAGAAAAAAATTTCAACAATAAAATAGCAACCTTTTTGTATAGGGTCTATTCACCTGAGAATGATTACATGTTTTTTATAAGCATAAAATTTCACTCAATTCAATTCAGCAAACAAAGATTTCACTGTAAAATTATCCTTTTTTGGATTTTTCCAAAAGGAAGATTTTAGCACATTTTCGCATATTGCAGAGGAGGAAGATCTATCTAGCATGTAACTAATACTTAAAGGTATCATTTTGGTGTATTTTAAGAAATTATTGGACTTGAAATGTAACTTATGTAGCTGGCCCTAGGCTGCAAGAAAAATTTAAAAGTGTGACGGACGGGACGGACCCATTTGATTGGTTTGATTATCGTTCAACTGCATTCGATTGTCGTTCGTCTGTGTTCGATTGTTGTTTAAAATATAGTAGTCTTTCAACTGCCTTTGATTGTTCTATGCTCTAAAGAAGGCCTATTTTCCATCATAAATCAAAGAAGAGTGTTTGACGTACTCTGATGTCATGTAAACATACAATCCACCACTTTCACCATACTTTCCCAATTGTATGACGTATGGCAAGGATATGATTTGTCATGTGGTCTAATTCGGCAATTTGTCCTTCCATCCTTATGATAACACTTGCTTTTCCTATCCCATCCTACATCCTATCTCAATCAAACGCAATCTAATGCAATCGACTGCAATCAAATAAATATCAATCTAATCTGAAAACTATGGCAATATTCAACAATCAAATTTCAATTGGTCGACTGCGTTCAATTTGGTCTATCTGTAAGTATCAATACAGAAAAAATAAATTAAAATTGAGCTCTTTCTTCACCTTTTGCCTTTTTTATCTACCGTGAGTGGTTCTAAATCCGACAGTCCTGCCTAAATCCGATGGGGTCTTTCAAAGATACAAACTAAAACAAAAACAAACCTTTTGCTGTGACGCAACAAAGATACCAAAGTGTCAACTAAACTAAGAGATTTGATACATTGAACCAAATAACAATTTCAACAATTACTTTTTATACAAAACATAATTTTTCATTGCAATATGTACATCATAAATGACAACAACAGTAACAGCATCATAAAAAGTAATTATTTTTACAATTCACACTTTTTAAAATTACATTGATTGACATTTTGACAATCTTGTTTAGATGCTTTTTTTTAAGAGTTCTTGCAATAGTTTATTGTTCAACTTGGAGAGGGAATGTTTGTAAACATAGAATTTTTTTCATAACAGTTATTTGGGGGGTCGGAATTAGGCAGGGTTGTCGGATTTAGGACCACTCACGGTAAGTGGTCTAAGGTTCGGGGAAGGTTCATTTTTGCTTCTTTTCATTAGCTTGAGACATCCTATCTCATTTGCACTGGGCAACGAAAACCCTGTTCAAATGCTCACCTTGTTCAATTGCCAGATGTAGATCTCAATCGAACGGAATTGACAATCGAACCAGTCAAACCAAATCGAACGCAATCAATCGATTGAAATTCGATTGTCAAACGCAATCGAATCTCAATCGAATATTACCGCAATTTTCAGATTCGATCGATGTTTGATTGCGTTCGATTGATGTTTGATTGCGTTCGATCGTCAATTCATTGACCCCCGGATTGTTCATCACATAATTTCTACGGGAAATCGAAATTAATTTCATTTGGCTTGTGATGTTTGAGAGCTGGGATGTGGGGAAGCTGCAAGAATAAAGCCAGACGATCTCATTTGAACGGAATCGACGATCAAACCACAGTCGAACAACAATCAAACCAATCGAATATTTTGACGTTTGATTTGGTTTGATTGGTTAGATTGTCGATTCCGTTCGATTGAGATCGTCTGGAGATGTAGATATGAATGCCAGGATGGACTAACTGGATGGATGTGATGAAAAACCAACATTTTTTTGGTTTTAATTTTTACGATGTACGACCCTGCCGGCACACCGGACTTGACAGCACCGGACATGGTGAAGGTCTGGTGTTGGATAAGAATACTTTTTACCAACGGACACCCTCAACACCGGAAGTCTGAAGGCTGACGTGTCTGGTGAGGAGCGTGTGGTGTGCGCGTTTATAATGTTTTTCCGACGCACGTCCAGTGCCTAAAGCTCCCGGCATTTAAACACCGGACTGACACTGGACTTACCACATCTGGTGTAGCAAAAGGATAATTTTTGAGACCAGACAAAACACCGCACTGTTTGGTGCGCCGACAGGCAGGCACGCTATAAATAAATATTTCTTAATTTCAAATTTTAAAGGAATACTTTCGACAGTTTAGGTCCCAAAACCTAAAGTAAAAGTATCTTACGAGTTAATTAACTCGTCAATTTATGGTGCACCTTAAACTGACGAGTTAATTAACTCGTCAATTTATGGTGCACCTTAATCTGACGAGTTAATTAACTCGTCAATTTATGGTGCACCTTAATCTGACGAGTTAATTAACTCGTCAATTTATGGTGCACCTAAAATTGACGAGTTAAATTTTCATGAAACCAAGTTGGTCAAAAATTCTAAAATTCAGATTAAAATAGGCATCGCGCCAAATTGGTGTTGTGATTTTTGTCATCTCAGAGAAGAAGTCATTGCATTGTTTTTTCGCGCGCGTTCTATTTTGTGCCAATCAAATTGCGTCACGCATTCGAAAGATTCGAAAATGTTGCAATCAAAATCAAAACATTCCTCGAAAGAAAACCCCATAACATTATACATATTTGGAAAGCCCTTTTATTATACTTTTCGAATGTTTTGCCAGCTCCAAATTTTTTGCTTTTGTTAAATGCGGGTTTTCCCTGACATGTAAACAAACATTAGGGGAATTCAAGAAAAATTATCTCTGTTTTTCAAAGTGAAAAATCACCACATCGCAGACCTGGAACTTTGTACATGTTATACATTTTTGGAAAGGTCTAAGATTGAATTTCAAAGAAAGATTAGCGTTAGCAAGATGAAAAAATGCTCACGACTTTTTACGAACCCTGAAACACAGAAGGGTTTTAGAACTTTGTTCGAAAAAGCACTCAAGTTCAACGGCTGACAAAATGAGAAATCCTTGGAGTAAGGAGCTCAAAAAAAGAATAAATGATTGACGAAGTAATGTACTTTTCAAAAATATATACTTCTTTCATCAAAGAAGTATAAAAAATGAATAAATAAGCGTGGTTACTTGGGAAAAATCACAAATTATTTTTCTTGTCTTCTTTTTGACATATTTTCGAACGTTTACCCCCGTCTTTTCTGACGTTCGATTCTTTGACGTCAAAACGTGGAAACCCCATTTGTCGCGATGGGTTATGGGTACTATTTTGGAAATGAAAAAGCATGGGAGAGAAAAGCATCATCATCAAACTTCACTTGGACAAGGAAAGAAGATCACGACCACCATGTCCATTTTTGAAGAATACAAAAAACTATTCGAAAGAATTAATCAGCAAATTATCATTTATACACCAATCCAAAAAATTAATGGTTCGCTGACTAATGATAGAAGTCAAATCGTGAAATGTTACAGGTATGGCTGCTATTTGTGAGTTACACAAACCCCATTGATGATGCTTTAAGATTGAAGCTTGAAATGAAAATTACTTTAATCGTAGAAATTTTAGCGAGATCAATTTTAGCGTATATTAGCGCGAGGGGTAAATCACTTCAATCACGAAAAAAGCGTACGAAATGATTTTTGATTTTTGAATTTTTTGTGATTTTTTAATTTTTTCTGTGATTTTTTGATTTTTTTGTGATTTTTGATTTTTTGTGATTTTTTTGTGATTTTTTTATTTTTCTGTGATTTTTTTGTGATTTTTTGATTTTTTTGTGATTTTTTTGTGATTTTTTGATT